>NC_137161.1:22851190-23517910 GCF_951394435.1 Stenella coeruleoalba | reverse complement strand
CCCTCTCTGTTAACACAGGGAAACAGAGGTCCAGGGAGTTCGAGAAAGTTGCCCAGAGACAGACAACTACTTTTGAGCTGGGCCAATTGTAAGACCAGGGTTCCTTTCACTAACCAACATCTTTTCATTTATGTGGCCTTTCACAGTTTACCAAGCACCTCCTCAGCTCCATGGCCTCATTTATTGTACTATATCCATGAGCTTACAGAGGTGGCTTTTGGGAGATTTTCTGCATCCTCAGACCAGTGTTGCAATAGCTTATTCTATACTGACCCTTAAATTTAAAAAATATATATGTACACACACATGTAAATGTGTGTGTACCTATATATGCACATATGGAAGACACGGCACCACATCTCCCTGTGTCACCCCATGCGGGCCACACCCTGGCAGTCACAAAGCACAAAGAGAAAATGGTCTTCGGTTTCAGAATTCCCGAGTTGCCACTGATGCTTCAATACTAAAGGGCTTAGAAGTGTTTACACTTTCAAGAGGAGTAGGAATGTTTTAGGCTTCCCTTTAATGAGTCTCATTTTGAGACAGGATGGCAAGGTTGGCCAGCCACTCTTCATGTAGTTTTTGTACTAAGTCTTTCAGAGAATGAATGGTGAAGCCAATTCATTTCTCCTCCTGGAATTTGTCCTTCTTCTTTTTCTCTGTTGTGAGGTTATATTTTAAAGGTATGGGCATACAGACATGAAAGATACGGGCTATCACGTGAGGGAGGAAATCAGACAATAAATCAAAAGAAACCTACGGAAATTAAAAATCTGAACTCAGGGGCAGGGCAGGAGGCGACACGGTCTTTTCACAGAGCCGTTACACATAATGCAACTGTCCTCAAAAGCAGGAATGGAGAAGACTAGCCATTCAGCTGCAGAAGGAAGCTGGGGTCTTGGCTTTAGAGCTTTCAATGTCTTTAGCATTAGGCTGGGCAGCAAGTGCCTTTTCCAGAGTAGGCCAGAGAAGATAAGTCCAGTTTGGTTTTTAAGACTTGGGTCAGCTCTGTGGCCAGCAGCTCGTGGAGGGACACACCGTCGTGGGAGTACACCCAGTTTCTCCCAGTCCAGTCGTAACGCTTGGGGCTGCTGGATGGTGAAGATAACCAGATTTGCTTGTTTGGGGTCTGCTTGTTGATCACGTACATTCCTAGATCTCCACCCAGTTTAATTGTTAAAACACCACTCCCAAAGGAGACCTCATAGCCTTCAAATGTGTAAGGTTTGTCTGCAAGGTCTTCAAAGAGCTCTGCTAAGGAGTCCAGCGTCTCCTCGGCCAGTCTTTCATAGGTGGTATCGTCCAGAGGGCCAGCGTCACCCAAAGTTCCTGTTGTCCTCAAATCCATCCAACAGACACACTGCTTTTTGACATTCAGGATCTGGTTGAGGCAGCAGAGGCTCGGACTGGGCTGGCTGGGTGTGCTGGCCGCGGTGGTCTCGGTGCGCAGGCCCCAGCAGCCGTAGAGCCGGGGGTCCTTCGTTGGCCGCGAGGCGGGCCTGGGCAGAGCCCGGGGGCACCGAGCAGGGCAAGAGGCTGGCAGCCGCTCGGCGCCCAAGCGTCCACATGCTCCTCGCGATCTGCGGCCGCTTATTTTGGCCTCTTAATAAGGCTGCCCTCAGAACTGTCCTGACGCTGGTGGGTGTGTCATTTAGCATATGCTGATGTATCACAACGAGCGTATAATGAGGCTCAAGGTCCATTGGAAGTTGAATTTTCCACCACCTTGGACCTAGTTTGTTCTAACCAGTTTATGTCATATCCTCAACGGCTAAGTCATTCTTTTAAAGGTTGTGCCCTGCCCCCTTCCCTCCTGTTTCATCTTCTTTCGCTTAGCATGTTTTTGAGGTTCCTCCAAGTTGTAGCATGTATTAATACTTTGTCCCTTTTAATGGCCGAATAATATTCCATTGTATGGACACGCCATAGTTTGTCCATTCATTTGGGTTGTTTTCACCTTTTGGCTATTGTGAATAATACTGCTATAGACATTTGTGTTCAAGTTTCCACGTGGACATACGTTTTCATTTCCCTTGGGTATCTACCTAAGAGTGGAATTGCTGGCTCATATGGTAATTCTATGTTTAACTTTCTGATGAACTGCCAAACTGTTTTCCACAGGAATGATGCACTGAGCTGCTGCCCATGGAACTCACTGGCCTTATCACATACTCACCCAGTTCATGGAAGTGCAGGAGATCTGTGAAGACTTAGTTTTGGCTCCAGATTTAGCAAAATAATAAATTAAAAGATAATCTGAAAACTCTCTTACAACAAAAATCCAGACTGCTGGTCAAATTAAAATTTTTAAAGTATTAAAATTTTTAAATTGTACCTATTTTTGAATGTATAATAGGGGTCTGTGGTACATAGTCCAAAAGGTATTAAAAAGTAAGTGAAAAGAAAGAATCTGTTCCCCACCTACCCAGTCTCTTCCCCAGAGGCAACTACCATTCCTAATGTCTTGTGTATCTTTCCTGAGTTAATTGGTAATTTTGCAAGCATATACATATATATTAATAAAAATTATTTTAAATGCAGAGCAGAGGTAAAAGAAAACAGGAAGTGGGACTTCCCTGGTGGCACAGTGGTTAAGAATCTGCCTGCCAATGCAGGGGACACGGGTTCAAACCCTGGTCTGGGAAGATCCCACATGCCGCGGAGCAACTAAGCCCATGCGCCAACAACTAATGAACCTGTGCTCTAGAGCCTGCGAGCCACAACTACTGAAGCCTGCGTGCCACAACTACTGAAGCCCGCGCGCCTAGAGCCCGTGCTCCACAACAAGAGAAGCCACCACGATGAGAAGCCTGAGCACCGCAATGAAGGGTAGCCGCCGCTCCCCGCAACTAGAGAAAGCCCGCATGCAGCAAAGAGGACCCAACGCGGCCAAAAATAAAAATAAATTTAAAAATTAATTAATTAAAAAGAAAACAGGAAGTCCCCAGATGCCAGAAATGAAAAGAGAACTGAAAAACAGCATGGGGAGCGCTTGAGCTGCCTAAGAGGCTACCCAGGAATTTAGGAGTTTAATGCTCATGTGGGCAGAGGACCTTGATCCCAGGGGAGGCAGAGAATTGGAACGGAGGCCCCTACAAAGCCCTGGAAACCTCAAAGAGCTGAACCTTCAGCAAAAAGCTGGGCTAGAAAAAAATTCACCCGCCAGCATAGGGTGAAATAAGGAGGCTTATCTCTTTTGTCCAATGGGAAAAGTGCTTCCCCCAAGACTCAGTCTGGGCCTGCATTTTGCACAGGGTTGGCTCTAAATTTACACCACTTGCATGATCTGGGGAACCAGGCAGAGAAATGAGTGTAAATATTCCCCCTGAGCCATGGAAGTCAAGTCTGGCCCTTCCTCACCTGGCACTGTCTTCACAGGTAAAAGAATGAGGCCAGAACTTTATTCAGTACCAGACTGATTGCTATACAATTTCCTCTTGCCCTTTACCCCTGAACGTCCCCAGAGCCCTGCTGCTCCTGCTGCTGCAACCCCAAGATTCCCCTGCATTCAGGCCCAAAGGACGAGGACTTGTGTTACCCAGCAGGGTGTCCCGTGTGAACGGTGAGCTTGTCCACTCTAGCTGACTTCCATTTCTGCTTCTGTGCTCTGTATGGACAGAATCTCCATTGGTCTGATTAACATCCTCCCAGTAACGGGGCCACCTTCCTTGCTTTTCTGCTCCAAATCCAAAGTGGGCATCCTGGTGGATGAGAGAGGGATGTGTGTCAGCAGGCTGAATCCTGTCCTCATCCCACCTCCCCTCATTCAACATCGAGGGTGACAGGCTGCCTCCTGGAGCTGGGAGGAGAACGGAGCTCACCTTCCCCAGAGGAGACAGACACTGAACACACAGAGGGACCCCGGAGCCCAGAAAAGACAGCACCAGCTAGCTGATTCTCATCATATTGGAGGAAGAGAGAGGATTCCCTAGGGAGACAAGAAGAGGGCATTCCAGGCAGAGGGAACAGCGTCTGAAAAGGCATGAAGCAGATGGTGTGTTTGGGGAACACTGAGAAGCCCATGGTGTGAGCCTGGGACAGAGGAGGGGAGGGGTGAGGGGTCAGACCATGCCAGGTCTTGGAAGCCAGACAGGAGCTTTTTTTTTTTTTTTAAAGTAGCACTTAAATTAGTGTAATTGAATCATTGGAGGAAGGTGTGTATTCAGCAGGGGATGGCGATCCTAGAGGCCGTCTTAGAATTGCACCTACTGTACTCACCAGTGCCAAAGTGAAAGCTTTGCTTGTCTGCTGGTGCCTGACTTCTGTCCTCCCCTATGTGACAGAGGATGTCACAAGCCTGCACCTGACATTAATTAATTAATTTATTTTTGCTGTGTTGGGTCTTCGTTTCTGTGTGAGGGCTTTCTCTAGTTGTGGCAAGTGGGGGCCACTCTTCATCGCAGTGCGCGGGCCTCTCACTATCGTGGCCTCTCCCATTGTGGAGCACAGGCTCCAGACGCGCAGGCTCAGTAGTTGTGGCTCACGGGCCTAGTTGCTCTGCGGCATGTGGGATCTTCCCAGACCAGGGCTCAAACCCGTGTCCCCTGCATCGGCAGGCAGATTCTCAACCACTGCGCCACCAGGGAAGCCCGACAGGAGCTTTTAAACTCTATGCTGAAGGCATAGCAGGGAAAAGTTTTAAGTGAGGAAAGGACAAGAATCTTTAACTGGGTCACAGGTGTGCAAGGCACAGAACAGAGCCACGAGCCCCTGGGATGGATACTGACCCTTTTATCCAGCCTGTTGCCCTGAGTGTACCTGAGGAAAGTGGGGCTGATCACCAGGACCTGGGGAAGAAGGGGGAGAGGGCCAACCTGGGGCCCTTCCCACAGCAGCCCGAAGCTACATCTTCCTGCCTCTCATCCCCTTACCTCGTCTTTTCTATCTTCCATTCTACTAGGGAACTGGACCATCTTCCAAAATCTAAGGAAGAAGTAGGAGGTGGGGGAGTTTCAGCAGCCCCTGAGACCTGCAAAGGTCCTGCAGGTGCTCTCAATAAGCCAGCAGAGGGTCTCCCTGGAGCCCCCTCTGTCATCCCCTGCAGTGACCTCTCCTTACCCCCCCATACTAAGAATGTCTGGGTTCCCAGACCATCACCTCTTCACTCAGAGCATCTGAAGTCCATGCCAGAACAAAGAGCCTCAGGAGCAGCAGGTCCAGCTGCCTCCAAGAACCCTGGTCCCTGTCATTCCGGAGGGAGACGGACTGTCCTGTGGTTTGGTTCCCCAGCATCTCGAAGCCCTGAATAGGGACCTGGTTCATCCTGGGAAGGAAAGCAGAAACTGACAAAACTCTGGGGGCAGGCCTGGACATCCAGTCCCCTGCCCCCTCCTCAGTGCCCACCTGGAGACCACGGTGTGATTGGCACTCTTGCCGAGGCTGGCGGCCCAAAGGATCTTCGAGTTCCCCACCGATGCACAAGTTCCACAGAAGAGATCAAAATGGCTCACCAAGGTCCTGGGAATCACCTTGAACAGCTTCTCCCGCACTCTGCCCAGCTCGCTTGCTGAGTTCATGCCCTGAAAACAGCAGGAGGGAGGAGATTGGGGGTTGAGATCCAGGTATGGGCCCCCAGTGGAAGGAAAGCAGAGCTAGGTGGGTGAGACCTCCATCCAGAGGTCAGGGGTTGAGGCTGTGAAGATAGGAGGCACACGAAGCCAGGGCCGAGGGCAGGAGTTTGGGCCAGGAAGTGGGAGGTGGGCTGGGCCTGGGAAGGACGGGATGGGCTGGCCCAGTGTTGACCACTGACCGACCACGAGAGCACAGCGTCAGGGCTGGTGGGCTCTGCTGCTCCCATGAGGTGCCCCATCGTCTTCTTGTAACCTACATCAAACCAGTTCCCTCCGGCCGTGTGGTGGCAGACAGAGTCGTTGAGGGTCCCGGATGGGCAGCCATATTTCCTGAACTTGAACGGAGGGCAGCTGCAACGCCATGGTACCACCTTCATCCATTTTTCGTGCAGTGCCGATTCCGGCTTCAGATCCAGGCAGGGGGCCATCAGCCACAAGATGAGCATCAAGAAGATGCACAGGACAAAAATCTGCCAGCAGCACTTCATGTCTGGCCCAGGCAAAGGCTCCAGTGGCAGGCAGCTGACTGGCTCCTCTACCTGGGACTGGGAGGGGTGAGGAACTGAGGCCACAGATAGCCCCCCAACCCTCTGTCTTGTTGGCTTCCACGGCTCCCCAGCCCTCCACACCACACCTCCTCCCAACCCCTCATCTCCCACTTCCCTATCCATTTGCTCCCCTCCAAAGGGGACTCTGGCTGGGCCTGGGATGGGAGGTGTGAGAGCAGAGAGATAACATATGGTGTGTGCCCTATCCTCCCTGCAGGAGGAAGGCTGAGCTCTCAGTGGGGTCCTCAGTGCCACTGGGTATATCATGGCTCTCATCACAAAGTACACATTGTGACCTCCCTCCTTTAGGCACAAAGCCACCACCCTAGCCTGTCTGTTACACACAAGCTGCCTGCACTGAGTGCAAGATGCACGCGGATAGAGACTGACCTTGACTGTCTTCTTTACCTCCGAATCCCTAAGACTGAGAATCATGTAATAAATATTTACAGGAAACAGGAACAGAGTGGAGAGGGAACCCTAGATACTATTTATGTGTGAAGCCCCCTCTCCAATAATGTATCTTCGGCTCAGGCCTCTCTTCTCTTCTCTAGACCCCATACCCAGCAGCCTGTCGCACCTCAGCTTAGATGTCTCAGAGACCTGTCACCCTGAGCAAGCCGGAGACAGAACTCATGATGCTCCCTTTAAACCAACCCCTTCCCAAGACTTCTCTATCTCAACAGATGTTCCTCCATTCAGCCTGTTGCGGAAGCCAGAAACCCATGCGCTATCCTTGACTCCTCCCTCTCCTATGATTTCCAAATCATTTTTTAAAATTTATTTATTTTATTTATTTATTTTTGGCTGCATTGGGTCTTCAGTGCGGCGAGCGGGGCTATTCTTCCTTGCGGTGTGTGGGCTTCTCATTGCGGTGGCTTCTCTTATTGCGGAGCACGGGCTCTAGAGCACGGGCTCAGTAGTTGTGGCGCACAGGCTTAGTTGCTCCACGGCATGTGGGATCTTCCCGGACCAGGGCTCGAACCCGTGTCCCCTGCATTCTCAGGCGGATTCTTAACCACTGCGGCACCAGGGAAGCCCTCCCAATCATTTTTAATCTATTTGTTTCTATCTCCAAACCACCTTCTTCATCTCCAGTGTCACTCCCTTAATTCAATCTTGGCCTGTGGAATATGTTAAAAAACAAAATGAAAAATTTTGAGTTGTTTTTAAGGTTTCAGAAGACAAGGAGGGTCAGAAATCATGCAATTTTACTTTTAAATCAAAATGTTTTCTTCCATAGGAGGAGAACAGTAAAACAGTTATCATAACTAGTGAAAATCTGCACTGGGTATTTTATAGATTAAAAAAAATTCACCAAAAAGTCTGAGTAAGGGACTTCCTTGGTGGTGAATTTTCAAATTCTTAATGGTGTCATTTGAAGTGCAGAAACTTTAATCATGGTGGAGTCCAATTTATTATGTGGATCATGCCTTTGTATCATATGATTTGCCTAACCCAGGATCATGACGGGTTAGGGGTTACCTAGGTTCAACATAGTTTAGTGGTCGAGCCAATGATTGGTTGTAGGTTATGCTTAATTAAACAACTTGAGCTTGTAAGTCTTCGGCCCTTTACCAGTGGATCTCCATGTGGTTTGGAGAACACATTGACAATTCAGGCAGTTTACAAATTCACCCCCCTTTTGCTTTCTGCACGCTCGGGGTCTCACATTCAGCCAGGGATGACTAGATATCTAGGACACTCTCCAATCTCTCCTGAGCATGTGTATAGGCTTATGCGAGTGGGCAGCCTTCCCGACCACCAGGGATGCATGAACACTTATTAAGACCCACTATGGCTATCTTGTTCCCAGATTTCTCTGTTAAATTTCTGGCTGGCTTACTGGTCTGTTGCTTGTTCCAACCAGTATCATGACCTCAGGATAGCTGCAGGGTTGGCTTTCCTTGACTGCTTGCCACTAGATTGCTATTATTTTCAACAACACCCACAGGCAAGGGTTTTCCAAGCTCTGCTCCAAATCAAATCGGCCCCTTCCAAGGGCAAATCTCCTAGTGCTCACAAACGTCACCACTCTGGTAGGACTGTCACCACAGAACTGGAGTGGGGAAGATGGGAGCAGTCACTGCCTAAAATGCCATGAAATCCCATTGTTCTTACTGAGCTTTGATAGGTTCTCTCAGATAAATGCTTCTCAACTTGATGTACGCCTTTGGTCAATTTCCAGAGTCCTAAGGTGATTGCTATGGCACTTTTGTATAGTTTCATCGTTTTTTTTTTTAAAGATCTTTTTTTAAAAATTTATTTATTTATGGCTGTGTTGGGTCTTCGTTTCTGTGTGAGGGCTTTCTCTAGTTGTGGCAAGCGGGGGCCACTCTTCATAGTGGTACACGGGCCTCTCACTATCGCGGCCTCTCTTGTTGCGGAGCACAGGCTCCAGACGTGCAGGCTCAGTAACTGTGGCTCACGGGCCCAATTGCTCCGCGGCATGTGGGATCTTCCCAGACCAGGGCTTGAACCCATGTCCCCTGCATTGGCAGGCAGATTCTCAACCACTGCGCCACCAGGGAAGCCCCCATCATTGTTTTTTTAAAAAGAGGATTTGCTGGGCTTCTCAGTCATTCTGGAAGCCCCATCCCTTAACCAATATGCTCTCAAACCACTGTTAATTTTTCTCTTCTATTATTATAAAATATTTCAAGGACACTGACAGCACTAGAGTTATAACTAACAGCACTAGAGTTATGAATATGACATTATATTCATTATATAATGAACATAATGACATTCATGTAGCCACTATCCATTTTTTTTCAGATCTTAACATTTTCTCTGTTTTTGGTGTTCTGGTGTCTAGGTGTGAATATAAGCTTATTTGTTCCATTTGAATAGATTCAGCCTTCTTGAATATGAAAACTCATGCCTTTCATCAATTCTGGCTAATTCTCAGTCATATCTTTCCAATATTGCCTCTCCCTCATTCTCACTACTTGCTCCTACTAGAACTCCTATTAGTCATATGTTGGATTTCTTCATTCTGAAACTTTTATATCTATGATCTTATTTTTCTATACTACATGCTGGGTAATTTTTCCAACTCTTTCAGTTCCATATTTCTCTCTTTAATTTTGTCTAATTGGCGGCTTAACTCACTGATTTTTGAACTTAAATTACTATATTTTTCATTTCTAGAAATTATTTTACATTTAAATTTATTTTCAAGTATTCCTTCTTCATTACATTTTTATTGTTTCTTAAATATCTTTACGGCTTCCCTGGTGGCGCAGTGGTTAAGAGTCCGCCTGCCGATGCAGGGGACACAGGTTCGTGCCCCGGTCTGGGAAGATCCCACATGCCGCGGAGCAGCTAGGCCCGTGAGCCATGGCCGCTGAGCCTGCGTGTCCGGAGCCTGTGCTCCGCAACGGGAGAGGCCACAACAGTGAGAGGCCCGCGTACCACAAAAAAAAAAAAAAAAAAAAAAAAATCTTTAATCACTATAAACTTACTGCTTTATAGTTTTTATCTGAAAGTTCTATGATCTCAAGTTGATAAGCATCTAATCATGCTGATGATGTTGTCTGTGAATCTTGATCATGCTGGATTGTGTCCTCATATGTTTGTAACGTTAGATCAGGTGCTCATTTTTAGCAGGGTTTTATCCTTGAGAATGCTATGTGGCTTAAATTGTGTGTGTTCCCTCAGAGCAGTTTCATGTTTGCATCTGCCAGGTACCCTCAATTTTATGTTAATTTCTCTGCTTTGGAGCTTTCAGACTAAGCAGAGAATATAAATCCAAACCTCAAATGTGAGGACAGGCCTGTGATTATGATGTCACGGCAATGCTTAATTTTTCTGTGCTCTTGTGTTCCTATCCAGGACACAGGTTGAGACAATCTCAAGCCTTCTCTTTTTCTTCCTATACAAGTGGATAATTTTTTTCCAGACTAACCTTCTCCTATGGGTCTAGCTCTGTCGGGACTCCATCTTTTTATTGAGGCCTCATCTGGCTGTCATCTCCTCTCTATGTAGGCATCAATATCCAATACCCAAAGAAGACCCCCACCCCTAGCTATTGGGTTGGCCAAAAACTTTTTGACCAACCCAATATTTTGACAATGATTATAAGGCAAGTACAATATGGTCATGGGACAGTTCAGGCCATTTTACCGTGCTCAGGCTGTTTCGGTAAAATCAACCCCAGAGGCCCTGGCTCCTAGAGTACTTTGAGGTCCAGAAGAAATGGGTTGGAATCAGGCCCTGCCATTAATTCCTGTGATCTAGGGCAAGTTACTTAGCTTCTCCAGGCCACAGTTTCTCCTTCAGAAAATGGATATAAAAGTCACACCTGGGCTTCCCTGGTGGCGCAGTGGTTGAGAGTCCGACTGCCGATGCAGGGGTCACGGGTTCGTGCCCCGGTCCAGGAAGATCCCACATGCCGCAGAGCGGCTGGGCCTGTGAGCCATGGCCGCTGGGCCTGCGCGTCCAGAGCCTGTGCTCCGCAACGGGAGAGACCACAACAGTGAGAGGCCCGCGTACTGCAAAAAAAAAAAAAAAAAAAAAAAAAAAAAAAGTCACACCTACTTTACAGAGGTGATTCTCAAGCTGTAACTGCAGGGAATCACCTGGGAGCCATTCCTAGAGTTTCTGATTCATCAGGTTTGTGTCGGGGCACGATAACTTGCATTTCTAACCAATTCCAGGTGTGGGGCTGCCGCTTGGGGATACTGAAAACCACTGTTCTAGGAGCTTCCAAGTTCCAAGAGTCTCATGTGAAACTCGAGGCGCAGTTCCTGGCGCAAGGCAAGCGAATGCTGCTATTACTGTGTCTACCCGGCGGAGTCCTCCTCCGGGGACCCTGTTCCGCAGAAGACCTACCCCCCCACCCCGCCTTCCCTCGCTCCCTTACCGCTGGAGCCCTCTTTAGCCGCTGGACAGTAGGGCCGACAGTACGGATGGGCGGGGCGGCCTGCGTGAGAACGAGGACGAAGGGTGGGGCCGAGCGCACGCATTGCTGCGCCTGCGTGCAGAGAGGGGGCGTGGCTCAAGCTCGGCCGGAAGCGGGAGGCTGCAGGGGCGGGCAGGCGGGCGGGCAGGTTGGTGTCCTCTTTCCGGCTGGTCCCCATGGAGGCGCTGGGGAAGCTGAAGCAGTTCGATGCCTACCCCAAGACTCTGGAGGACTTCCGGGTCAAGACCTGCGGGGGCGCCACGGGTAGGCCGTGGCGGGGTCGGGGTGGCGGGGAGTGGGGTGTCCTAGAGGTTGGCTGGGGCGCCTGGAACCTGCCCGGCCTGCCAGGGGCTGAGGAAGAGGAACAGAGGCCCTCCTGACCCTCGCTCCCTGCCCGCAGTGACCATTGTCAGTGGCCTTCTCATGCTGCTACTGTTCCTGTCCGAGCTGCAGTATTACCTCACCACTGAGGTAAGGGGCGGGGCCTAGTACGTGGGCGGGGCTTGGCGTTCTAGAGGTAGGCGCTTTAGGGGATGGGAATGGGGAAAAAGAGGCTTGGGGCCAAATCTTACTGAGGTCGTCCTGCCCCAGGTGCATCCTGAACTCTACGTGGACAAGTCACGGGGAGATAAACTGAAGATCAACATCAATGTGCTTTTTCCACACATGCCGTGTGCCTGTGAGTACCTCACCATGGGTGGGAGTTGCAAGTCCCAGGGTTCTCAGGTGGGCTTCCAGGTTCACACCTCCAGCCTTAGGTTCTGGACAGGACTCCAGGACAACCTCCTTCCCCTAATCCACTGCTGCCCCAAGACAAGCCCAGCATCCCCATTACCCTCCAAAACCCAGATTCCCTTGCCCTTAGGTTCCCAGTACCTTACCCTGATTTCCTGCTTCCAGATCTGAGCATTGATGCCATGGATGTGGCTGGGGAGCAGCAGCTGGATGTGGAACACAACCTGTTCAAAAAACGGCTAGATAAGGATGGCTTTCCCGTGAGCTCAGAGGCGGAACGTCATGGTAACTGGGGGGAAGAGACCAGATCTCAAATCCCAGAGCTGGACAAGCCCAAGCACTACCTTCTGGCAAGTGGGCTGTGACCGGCCCAGTGACAAATGAAACATCTAGGACCCAGAGAAGTCAAGTGGCTTGCCTAGGGTCCCCCAGCTATTAAGAATCAGAGTGGGCTGAAATCCAGTTTTCTAGCCTAGTATTGAGAAGAGTACTCTTCAGGGCTGTCATTCTCAGAGGTCCCCAATCCCTGCCTGTTGTGGTCTGAGTAACAGAAGTTTGAGGATGGATCCTATGTGCTGTTGCCTTGGCAGAACTCCTCTAGGTGGACCCACGCTTCTCTGGGTGTTGCTTCCCTGTCCCATAGACTGACTTCAGCCCTGAATGCTCTTCCCTCTTGGAATGAAGGATGGCTTAAGGTTGAGTTTGTTCTTGGGTTAGATTGCCTGCGTTCGGATGTAGCTTCGTCTCTTGCCGTCTGTGACCTCAGCTATTAAGTGGTGATAAACAGGTGTACCCACCACGTGGAATTGTAGGATCAAATGAAGTAATATGTGTACAATGCCTAGTACAGAGTGTCTGTTCACTTTTAGCTTCCTTTCTTCTCTCTGGGTGTCCTCCCAATGCCTCCATTAAGTCAGTTTTCCTCCATAACAAAACCTTCCTGAAAGCTATGATTTTTCACACCTTAGGGATTCCTCTGTTGGTGAGCTTTATCATTTATTTGTTCAACAAATATATGTTGAACACCAGTAAAACCAATAGAATTGGCTGTAGGATTGGATGTTGGGTCAAGGTTGATTCCAAGGCTTTGGTCTGAGGAAATGAATGACTTGATGACCAGAAAGGAGGAAGAGGATTTGTGTGTGTAGGTGGGAGAGGTGGGGGAATATATATCCACTACTGCGTAACAAGTAACCCCCAAAGTTAGTGACTTAACACAACAAACATTTTTTTTCAGTTTCTATGGGTCAGGAATTCAGGAGTGACTTGGTTGGCTGTTCTGACCATTGCAGTTGGCAACACGGAAGTCACTGGAGACTGAAAGGATTAGTTTTGATACTGTTGGGGATGAAAATCTAACCAAAGAGTAGAAAAGGAAGTGGAGACATCAAGTACAGATGACCCTTCCAGGAGTCTTGCTGTGAGACAGAGTGGAGAAGTAGGGTGGAGGCTGGAAGAGAGTGCATGCGGGTTGGTAGGTTTGGTGTTGAGATTAAGTGAGGTTCTGTTGCTTCTCTTTTTAGTGGAAATTGAAAGCAAAGTCATTAGCTAAGAGTGGAGAAAGGGGAAGGGATTTTGGAAGCCCAAGGAAAGGGGAAAAGATAGAAATTAGTCATCGTGGGGAATGGGATAGTGAACTGATTATTGAAAGAAAGTAGGATTGCCAGGCAGTCTTAAGGGAGGCACAGGAAAGAAGTAGGCACAGGGAGTTGAACGCAACTAGGATTTGAGTTTTGCTAGACTTGTACGACAAAGGGAGAGAGGAACAAATGACTTGTGATTATGTGCAAGAGAATAATTGCAGCAGTGGACCAGAGAATTTATTTTCCAGCCTTGTAGAGATATAATTGAAATATACCATCGTGTAAGTTTAAGGTATACAACATGATGATTTAACATACATATTTGTTATAAGATGATTACCACAATAGGGTTCGCTAACACATCCACTACCTCACAGTTACCTTTTTTGTGTATGTGGTGAGAACATTTAAGATGTACTCTCAGGGGCTTCCCTGGTGGTGCAGTGGTTGAGAGTCCACCTGCCGATGCAGGGGACACGGGTTCGTGCCCCGGTCTGGGAAGATCCCACATGCCACGGAGCAGCTGGGCCCGTGAGCCATGGCCACTGAGCCTGCGCGTCCGGAACCTCTGCTCCGCAGCGGGAGAGGCCTGCGTACCGCAAAAAAAAAAAAAAAAAAAAAAGATGTACTCTCAGCAACTTTCAAGTATACAGTACAATATTGTTAACTATAGTCACCATGCTGTACATTAGATCCCTAGAACTTATTCATCTTATAAGTGAAAGTCTGTACCCTTTGACCAACATTTCCCCATCTCCCCTATACCCCAGCCCCTGGCAGCCACCTGTCTACTCTCTGTTTCTATGAATTTGTTTTTTTTAGATTCTACATATAAATGAGATCATACAGTATTTGTCTTTCTCTATCTGACTTATTTCCCTTAATATAATGGCCACAAGGTTTATCCATGTTGTTGCAAATGGTAGGATTTCCTTCTTTTTAATGACTGAATAATATTCCAATATATGTATATGATATATATAAAATATTCTAATATATATGATATATGTAATATTCATTATATATATACACACCATATATATATATACACACCATACACACACACACACACACACACACAAACAAACCACTTTTTCCTTATCCATTCATCTGCTGAGGGACACTTAGGTTGTTTTTTGTCTTGGTTGTTGTGAATAATGCTGCAATAAACATGGGAATACAGATATCTCTTCAGGATACTGATTTCTTTTCTTTTTTTGTATCTATACCCAGAAATGGGAGTGCTGGAACAAATGGTAGTTCTATTTTTAGTTTTTTGAGGAACTTCCATATTGTTTTCCATAATGGCTGTACCAATTTACACTCCCACCAACAGTGCACAAGGGTTCCCTTTTCTCCACTTTCTCATCAATACTTACTTCATTTTTGTTTTTGTTTTTTCTAATAATAGATATTCTAACAGGTGTGAGGTGATATCTTGTGGTTTTCATTTGCATTTCTCTGATGATTAGTGTTGTTAAGCACCTTTTCATGTTCCTGTTGACCACCTGTATGTCTTCTTTTGAAAAATGTCTATTCAAGTCCTTTGCCCATTTTTAATTGAATAAATTTATTTTTTTGCTGTTGAGTTATATGAGTTCCTTACATGTTTTAGATATTAACCCCTTATCATATATATCATTTGCAAATATTTCTCCCATTCCATAGGTTGTCTTTTCATTTTGTTAATTGTTTCTTTGCTGTGCAGAAGCTATTTACTTTGATGTAGTTGCACTTATTTTTACTTTTGTTGCCTGTGCTTTTGGTGTCATGTCCAAAAAACCATTGCCAAGACCAATATCAAGGAGTTCTTTCCCTATGTTTTCTTCTAGGAGTTTTATGGTATCAAGTCTTACATTTAATTCGTTAATCCATTTTGAGTTAATTTTTGTGAGGGGTATAATTTCAATCTTTTACATGTGAATATCCAGTTTTCCTGGCACCATTTATTGACGAGACTGTTCATTCCTCATTCGGACCATAAAATTTAAACACGGAGGGAAGTGACGATGTGAAGGGGCGATAGTGTCAGTGGTGTCAAAGAATTGGTAGATTCTGGGTACCAGAGAGAGTGATGTGGGAAAATGAGGATAAGATTGAAGATTGGGATACTTGAAATTGAATTTTGGAAGGTTTGTGGTAACTGGTAATAACTGAGTATGGAAATGCGTGGCTGAGGTTGGATGACAAAAATAGAAAGATTATTGGAGGACAGGAGATCAGGGTATTGAATATTGAAATCACCAGTTATGTTGAGGTAGTTAAAGGCAGGGAGCCAGGTGCAGAGAGAGCAGTCTGAGGACAAGCGCCATGGTTAAGGGCTTACGCTTTGGATTTAGAGCTGAAATCTGCCACTTACTGTGTTGCATTGGGCGAAATCACTTTTCATCTCTGAGCCTCAGCACCGTCTCAGGTACTATGCGGATAATAACCTCCATCTTCACAGGCATTGTGGGGTTGAAAAGAGACAGTATATGTAAAGTACACCGACCTGTACTCAGCTAATATTTAGTATTCACTGTTATTGTTTTATTACTATTACCGTTATTAAAAGAAATAATATACGTGTAGAAATGCTTAGTGCCTGACACATAGTATACATGATGTAAATATTAGCTGTTATAATGTTTATTAACCCAAAGGGCCCATGCAAGGGTTAGGGGTATAGATTTCACTGTGCCTGCCCCCAGCTGATGCCCCTGCCTCTGCCCTCCCCTTAGAGCTCGGGAAAGTTGAGATGAAGGTGTTTGACCCTGATTCCCTGGACCCTAATCGCTGTGAGAGCTGCTATGGTGCCGAGACGGAAGACATCAAGTGAGCCAGGGTTGGGGGTCGGGGTGGGGGGTGGGGAGCTGGGCCCCCATCAGGTGCTTTTTGTCAGTCATCCTCAGCCTTTGTTGGACTCTGTGGTTTAGACCAAGAATTTAGACCGGACGGGACAGGCTGCAGCCTTGGTCCCTGATCCTGGTGCAGGCGACTGAGGCTCTGTGGCCAGGCCCTACCTGGGGGCTGCAGAGCTGGGGACGAAGTTGAAGTGGTCCTTGCTCTGGTTCAGAGGTAGTCTCTGGAGTCCAGCTGCCTGGGTTCTACCCATGGGTCCTTGGGCCAAGCTATGTAACCCTCTCTTGTGAAGGGGGACCATAATGGCACCTTTCTCATAAGAGTCACATAAGGAATATGTATGTAAAGCAGTGAGATGGAGGGCCCAGCACAGGTTATTAATTAAGCCTTCCATATATGATAACTGCTGGTTTGTTTCTCAGGCCCTGACCCATGAGAGGCTGATTCACCAGGTCTAGGGCAGGGCCTGGGAATATGTAGTTTTAAAAAAATTTTTAGGTAAAATATATATGACATAAAATTTACCATTTTAACCATTTTCATGTGTGCAATCCAGTGGTATTAACTACATTCATAGCATTGTGCAGCCATCACCACAATCTGATCTAAAACTTTTCATCACCCCAAAGAAAATGGGAATATGTATTTTTAACAGTCCTGCTGCCACTGAGGAAACATACTTTGAGAACACTGGATGGTCAGGGCTGAGGCTGGCAGAGGCTTCATTAGTGGGCAGAACTGCTTTATTTCCCAAGGTGCCGGCACTGTTCTGTGCCTCTTTGACATTCTCCCCCTGCACCTCGTCCCTTACAGGTGCTGTAACTCCTGTGAGGATGTGCGGGAGGCATATCGCCGTCGAGGCTGGGCCTTCAAGAACCCAGACACTATTGAGCAGTGCCGGCGAGAGGGCTTCAGCCAGAAGATGCAGGAGCAGAAGAATGAAGGCTGCCAGGTGTACGGCTTCTTGGAAGTCAACAAGGTACAGGAGGAGCCGAGGCGGGACAGGGCCAGCTAGGCTGTGGGTTGGCCCCACTCCACTGTGAATCAAGGGGACAAAGGGAAGGGAGGAAACGGCTGGAGAATGAGAGGGCATCTCCCCTACAGGTGGCGGGAAACTTCCACTTTGCCCCCGGGAAGAGCTTCCAGCAGTCCCACGTGCACGGTAAGTGACCCGACATCAGCTGGGAGCTTTAGCCCCTGAACACCTGGCGAGTTTGAGTGCCCCTTCGGCTGCCTCCTGCTCTTTTGTCTTTGGCCCAGAGCAGACCCTGAACCCAGGGCAGCAGTTTGGTAAACAGTTAAGAGCACAGGCTGAGGAGCCAGACTGCCTGGCTTCAGATTTCAGTTTTAGACCTTACAGGCTGTCTGAAACTTTGAGAAATTTCCTTAACTTTTTGAGCTTCAGTTTCCTCCTTTTTAAAGTGGGGCTGATAGTACTCATCTCCTATGCTGTTTGGGCAGGTTAAAGATGATAGCACAGAGCCTGGCTTGTGGTAGGTACTTATTTAAATGGTAGCCCCCAGTATCAGATGACCTGTGTGTGAGGCTTTGGGGGAAGCAGAGCTGGTTTGGAACCCAGGTTCTGCCTCTTCCATGCTGTGTCGTATTTAGTACGTATTGAGCCCTACTCAATTTCTTCTTCTATAAAATGGGCCTGAGATAGTGCCTACCTTACAGGGTTGTTCACAAGGGTGAATAAATGAGATTTATTCTCATTCATTTATTCATTCGTACATTCACTAGATATTTAGTAATCACCTGTTGTGCGCCATGTGCTAGTCTAGGTGCTAAGGATACAGCAGTGATCAAAACAAAGTCCCTGGGACTTCCCTGGTGGCACAGTGGTTAAGAATCCACCTGCCAATGCAGGGGACACGGGTTCTATCCCTGGTCCAGGAAGATCCCACATGCCGCGGAGCAGCTAAGCCCGTGTGCCACAAATACTGAGCCTGCGCTCTAGAGCCTGGGAGCCACAACTACTGAAGCCTGTGTGCCTAGAGCCTGTGCTGCGCAACAGGAGAAGCCACCGCAATGAGAAGCCTGTGCACCACAATGAAGAGTAGCCCCCACTCACCACAACTAGAGAAAGCCCACACGCAGCAACGAAGACCCAATGCAGCCAAAAAAAAATTTTTTTAATGAAAAAAAAAGTCCCTGCCCTCAGAACATTCTAGTAAAGAAACAGACAATAAATAAGTATGTAAAATGTATATCAGATGCTATTAGGTAACTCAAACCCAAAAAAGGCAGGATAAGGATGATGGGGCCGAGAGGTTGGGTGAGACGGTGTGTGAGTACCATTCCATATCGGGTGGTCAGGGGAAGACTCTGATGGATGACATTTGAGTGAAGACCTGAAGAAAGTGAAGGGACCGGCCATGTGGATGACGGGGGTGAGGTGTTTCAAGCAGAGAGAATAGCAAGTGCAAATCCCTAAGGCAGGAATGTGCTTGGTGAACTCAGGGCACAGTGAGGAAGTGAGGGTGGCCGGAGCACAGTTAGCCGAGCTGCGTGGTTAGCAGTAAGATGAGGGAGGTAACAGGGCCCAGGAGGGCACTGCAGGGACTCGGGCTGCTGCTCTGCATGAGATGGAAGGCTGTCGTGGGGCTCTGAAGAAGAGGCACGTGATCTGACTTAATTTTGAAAAGACAGGCAGCCCTCTGCTCTGTGGAGAAGACAGCAGGCCCGGGTGGGGGGTGTGGCGGAGGAGGACAGAGGCAGAGAGGCCGATCAGGAGGGGTGCAGGCACCAGGTGATGGGGGCGGGGCCAGAGTGGTGGTAGAGGTGGTGAGAAGTGACTGCGGGTATTTTGAAGGTGGAGCTGCTGATGGATGCGAAGGTGAGAGAAAGAGGAGTCAAGATGACTCCGAAGTTTTCTACTTGAGTAGCGAGAAGGATGAAATTACCATTTAGTGATGGCGGATGACTCAGAGGAACAGGTTTAGATGGTTGGAGTGGGGGGCATAAAGCCACTTTCAACATGTTCGGACCAGTGGGATGTGGGTGTCCTTTTAGACACCTCAGATGTCAAGTAAGAAGTTGGCCATTCAAGTTTGGAGTTTAGGGGAGAGGTCTGGCCTAGAAATACAAATGTTGGAGTCATCAGTGTATTAAAACCATGGGACTGAATGAATCACCTTCTGGGTGGAGGTGAGGGTAGATGGAGAACAGGAGAGCTCAGGAGCCTAAGCGCCGGGCCCCAGCATTAGAGGACAGGGCATCAGGAAGAAGCAGCAGAGGAGACTGCTAAGAAACACCGAGGAGATGAGAGTGTGAACCAGACATCCTGAAAGCCAAGGGATGAAAGTGTTTCCAGAACCATATCAGATGCTTCTGGACATCAAGTACAACGACCATTGGGTGTATAACGTGGCAGTGGTCATTGTGACCTTAACAGAGCAGTTCGGGTGAAGTGCCAGGAAGCACCACTGAGTGGTTCAGGAGGGAATGGGAGAGGAGTGGAGCCAGTGAGCAGAGGCAGCGCTTGTGGGCTTTGTTCTAAAGGGAAGGGAGAGAGTGGGCTGTGGCTGGAGGGAAATGTGGAGTCACGGGGGGTTTTGTAAGATGTGTGATGTAGCAGTGTGTTAATATGCTGTCGGAAGTTACCTCCTGAAGAGAGCAGAAGCGATGCTCTGGAGATGAGAGAGACATTTACTGGAGTGAAGTCCTTGAGGAGGAAAAGGAAGACAGAATGTAGTGCCTTAGAGGTGTAGAAAACCCCAACTTGACAACAGGAGGAAGGGCAGATCTACACAGGTTTGGGTAGGTTGGCAGCTGAAATCACCAGGATTTGTGACAGGACCATCGTATGGGAGAGCGTGACAGTGGCTACAACTCTTGAGAACTGGCATGGGAGGACTGACCGGCAGTTCTGTGTGGATCTCCAGCAAACAGATGGGGATGGGAGGTGGTATAGTGTTCCAGGAGCTGCAGACCTGGAGACTTTTAGGGAAGATCAAGGGACAGTGATCTGGAAATGGCATTAAGGAGCAAGGAGGACCTCTCTTAAGGCCAAGGAGGAGGACGGGTGTGGGAGAGAAATAGTCACTGCTTGGGGTCTGCAAGGGAAATAGTGCTCTCAAGGGAGAGCTGGGCTGCCGCCAGAGCACAAGGTGGAGGGAAGGTTTGGAGGTTGAAGATGTTGAGGTTTTGCTGATGAGTAACAGGGCACGTGGAAGGGTCTGGGAGGGATGGGAGTCGGGATTATACTAAGGGAATGTACAGAGCTACATGGTGACAAGAGTCCAGGGGATGAGAGATGACCTGGCAGTCCTGAGCTGCCCGGTGACGAAGGACAGCAGGAGTAACAAGCCTGATGGAGATGGCCCTGCTGGTCTTTAAGGCAGTCGGGGATGAGGCTGAGTGTTGGAGAGGAGCAGGCAGGTGGATCTGGAGGGGGCCGGGGAAGGGTGGTCTTACTGGGATTAGGAAGACGATCAGCGTGGAGCTGTGGGCGCAGGGCCTGCAGGTGGTGCGTCTCTGCTTCTCTGTCTGGGCTGTTGTCATAGTCAGGGAGCCCAGGGCAAAAGGCACTCCATATCCTAGAAGGATGTTCGAAACACAGAACTACAGTTGCCCGAGGCCAGAGGCTGAATTGAAGGCCTGGGAGCTAGTTTCTGACATTATGTTGATTGGGGAAGAAAAGGGGAAGATTGTAAAGTTTACCAAGTACTTTCCCATCTTAGATCCTGCCTGGTCCTCAGGACAGCCCTGTGCAGAGGGGAACACCAAGGCTCAGAGAGGACAAGTGATTTGCCCAAGGGCACACAGCTAGGAAAGTGACTCTGGGCTCTAGGTCTTTTGTTCTTCCTAAGCCACCATACTTCTGCCCCCAAGCCCCCTTGCCTTCTTCTCTGGCCAGGGAAGGGCTCCTTTGGGGAGGGGACCAGGAGGAGGCTTGTTAGCTGAGTCCAGACCCTGCTGCTGAGGCAGGAATATCCAGTCTTCCCTTCTACCACATATCTTGGTCTGTAATTCTTGTAGTTCTTGTTGTGAAGCTCTGAATCTTTTTTCTCTTCCTCCCTTCTCTCTTCTTCCCTCCCCCATGCTGCAGTACATGCTGTGGAGAGTAAGTGGCCCTGCCCTCCCAGGGAGGCCAAGCCCCCATTTCTGGGGCAGCCTGCCCTCCCAGGATGGGCGGAGGTGTGGATGGGATGGCTGCCCGGTGACTATAAAAAGCAGTGGGATGTATCTTTTAGGTGGGGTTCCTTGTAGCAGGGAGGGATCAGGGTTAGAGGGCAGGAAGAGCTTGTTCTGGAACAGAGGGTGCAGGTTGCCTGTGGGATTTCCTTTGGTGGGTTGAGGGTGAGGGCAGAGGAGGCAGGGAAAGAGCTTGGACCACATTCTCAGGTCCCACCTCACTCTGGGGTTCAGTGATTGGCCATCGGCTCTCGTTAAACCTGAGTCAGTGGGTTTTCTTTCCTGAGATGCAGGCAGGGCCTCGGTGGGAGCAAAGGCCTGGAGTGATGCCCGTGAAGGGCTCCCTGTGTATGTGAGGGAGGAAGTGGGGCCTGTGGAGGGCATGGACTCTCACGCAGGCCTGCGGCAGGCCCTCTGGCTGCCCTCAAGCAGGGCCAGACTGGTGAGTGAATGAGGGGTAGAGGACGAGCCAGGTGGGTCACAGTCCAGAGGGAGGAGTGAGGAGGCCCAGGCGAGGGTGTGGGGAGCCTGCTCCGTCTGCTGACATCTTCTCCCTTCTCTCCTAGTCCATGACCTGCAGAGCTTTGGCCTCGACAATGTACGTACCAGGTAGAAACCATGGAGGGCGGGTGGAGGTGGAAGCGTGCTGCTGCCTTCATTCTCTGTAGAGACATCCTGGGGTGGGGAGCAGATACAGAAAAATAAACCACGTTCTGACAGGGGGTGCGGTCCGAGGGTACTGGCGGTGACTTTTGAACTGAGATCCGCGTGGGCTGGAAACGGGATGGGCTTAGACAAGAGCATCCGGGAAGAGGGAGCCTTGGGGTGAGGTCAGGAGGGTTGGGGCACTTCTAAGGAACAACAGGGCCATGTGGTTGGATGAGGATGAGGCTGGAGGGTTGGCAGGCCGGCCGGGGGGTCTGGACTTTCTCCCAAGCAGTTGGGAGGCTGTTGGCTTACCTTAAGCAGGGTTATGACATAATCAGATTTGTACTTTTTAAAAAGATCCCTCTAATGGCTGTTTGATCTAGACAGGAGCAGGACAGGCGCCGGAGCTGGGAGATCTGGGGCGCCTCCAGGCAAAGCCAGCACCTGCCACACAGGGCCCATGTCCAGTCTGTGCTTGGCTAATGGGTGGGTGCAGCCAGAGCCTCAAACTCTGGAGCCCCAGGAGCCCCCAGACCCTGACGAAGGACTTCCTAGGTGGGGTGGGGGTGCCTGTCTCAAGCAGGTTCTCCTAGGCAGGGCCCAGCCCTTGGCCCATCTCTACACACCCACTCCCCAGACCCAGGTGCCCCTGTCTGCTCCTGTCTGAAGAGCCTTTGAGAGCGAGGGGCCTTTCGGGGCCTTGAGTGCTCCAAGACCCAGGAGCTGGTGTTGCTTGCAGATCAACATGACCCACTACATCCAGCACCTGTCATTCGGGGAGGACTACCCGGGCATTGTGAACCCCCTGGACCACACCAACGTCACTGCACCCCAAGGTACCAGCCTGGGAGGTAGCCCCCAGCTACCCAAGCCCTGCCTGCACCCACGCCCAGTGCCCTCTTCTCCCTGCA
Source organism: Stenella coeruleoalba (assembly GCF_951394435.1). Classification (NCBI taxonomy): domain Eukaryota; kingdom Metazoa; phylum Chordata; class Mammalia; order Artiodactyla; family Delphinidae; genus Stenella; species Stenella coeruleoalba. The sequence continues at coordinate 23,495,029 of NC_137161.1, read as the reverse complement.
GCCTCCATGATGTTCCAGTACTTTGTGAAGGTGGTGCCCACGGTGTACATGAAGGTAGATGGGGAGGTGAGTCTGAGGGAGCTCAGACATCCGGGCACCCTCGTGGTGCCAGGCACCTGAGTTCCTTCAAGCTGGGAAGTGGAGTCCTGCTCTTATCCCCATATGATGGGTGACAAGGTGAGGCTCAGAGAGGGTAGGTGATTTGCCCTCACAGCCAGAGCTCAGGCCCCAGGCTGTCAGATTTCAAAGCGCTTTTCCTACTTGCCCAAAGTACCTCCATCCACTCCTCCCGTGTCCACTCTCTGTCTGCCTCACTGTCCCCCGTTATCTGCCCTGAGCCAGGAGCTAGCAAGGTCAGCCCTCCCATGCCCCTTCCTCCCGTCTCTGCTGTGGCCTGTGGAGCAGTATCTCCGCAGACTGGTAGAATGCAAGGGACTGAGCAGAGAGGAAGTCAGGCCCAGCCTCGCCAGGAGCTTGTGGTACAGCCTTGTTGCTTCTCGCCCCTGGACCCCCATTGAGAGGGTCCACCAAACGTAGCTGGGATTGAGAAACTGTAAAGAGCTGGTGACTGGAGGGGAAGCTGGGATGGTCAGGCTGGGAGAGGGCATCTAAGTGGTCCCCAGGCCTTGCAGTGTTTGTTTCCAGCGTGGGGCCTCGTTTTCTCCTCCACACAGTCAAGGCACTGCAACACCAGGGGTAGGAGCAGGGGTGGGGTGGCAGGGTTGGGAGCCAGGTCATAGACCCAGCCCTGGCCCAGGCTCCCCTCCCGTCCCAGGTGCTGAGGACAAATCAGTTCTCTGTGACCAGACATGAGAAGGTCGCCAATGGGCTGATGGGCGATCAGGGGCTTCCTGGAGTCTTCGTGCTGTACGAGCTCTCGCCCATGATGGTGAAGCTGACGGAGAAGCACAGGTGAGGGCAGGGAAAGGGAGGGGCCTGGGCCGGCAGGGAGCGGGGTGCCTGCTGACCCTCCCCCACCCCTCTGCCAGGTCCTTCACACACTTCCTGACAGGCGTGTGCGCTATCATCGGGGGCATGTTCACAGGTTAGAAGCTCGAGGGTGTCTGTCTGGGGTTCAGGGCTTGGTGGGGAGTGTAAAGCTTGACTCCCTCCCACTAGGTTTTGGTTGAGGGAGGAGGGGCACTTCAAGGGCCAAGGTGGGGGATGCTGGCCTGGCCAGTCAGGTGACAAGGCCCGGAGGTCAAGCCAAGAGCCCACCTGGGCCAGTGCCAGCCCTCGTCTCTCTCCCCAGTGGCCGGACTCATCGACTCTCTCATCTACCACTCGGCTCGAGCCATCCAGAAGAAAATTGATCTAGGGAAGACAACATAGTTGTCCGTCCTTCCCCCCCAACAAGTCCCTGTTTTCCTTTGGCCTTATGGTCATTTTCACAGCCTCTTACCCCACCCACCCCGCACACCCTCTCTGCAAAGAGTCAGTCGCTGCCCCAGGTTGGTAAATCTATTGATTGTGATAGTACTCGCTGGTCTCTGTGTGGTTCTTGGGTCTGGCTGGAGCGTGGGAACAACCCTCATCACAGCCACTTATCAAAGGCAGTCAGGACTGACTTTGCAGAGCCAGGTGCCCCTGGGAGCCCCACGTGGACGTCCCTGCTTAATAGGACTTGATTCAAACCAGACTGATGTTCACTCCACAGCCCCATCATCAGTCCCTCCCACCGTGGCCTTCAGGCCTTTTGGGTTCAGCCCCAGAGCTTAGATGGACCTGTCCAGGATGAGCTTCCTGGAGTCATCCTGGCCCCCAGCCTTGTGAGTTTCCGACCCCACTGGTAATAGGCCCTGGCTGCAGGCTGGGGATTGCCACCTCAGTGGTGGCTAAAGCTGGGGCCCCTCCCTGCCACCCTGGGCTCAGTCACCTGATCCCCTCCTGCTCACTGACCCTGCGACCTGCCAAGTGCCTGCTGGCTCCTGGTGCCCAGAAGGGTACAGCCAGGTCCTTTGCAATTTCCTGGGTGGACACAGAACTGAAAAACGGGGAGGGAAGGTAGCAGTGGCCATTCTGAAGCAGGGCTAGCATCAGACTCTGGCTCTGGACCTAGTCAGGCCTTCCCATTACAGCCCTTAAGATGTGTGGGGAACCGGCCCTGAGACCTCACCACTGCACAGCCCAGGCAACCAGGGACATTAGTAGCTGGTCAGTTCAGCCAGTCATTTCTCAGGGAGTTTCAGTGTAAGACAGTAGTGAGGGGAGAAGCGGAGGACAGAAAGCAGAGTAGGGCAATGACAGCAAAACTTCTGGAGGCAGCCGGACATGAGACCCAGCTCTGATGTGGCCACTTACGAGCTATGACCTTGGACGTGTTATTGGTGGGCCCTTGTCTCATTTATGAATTGCAGGTGATATTGTCAGCTGTAGTGAGCCTTGTTTTTTTGGTCACCTGGGAACCATTCCCCCTTGTTAAGGTATCCTGGGTTTCCTCTGGGAACCTCCCTGCCCACTGTCTGCTTGTGTGATTTGGGAAGAGGGCTGATCTCCCACCCTAAGCCCCAGGGGAGGGCCCCAATCAGCATATCCCATCCCACACCCACACCCCAGTGACCCAGAGCAAGCTAGCATCTGTCAGGCCTAGGAAAGCTTTCTTTCCTTCCGGACATGCGTATGGGGAGACGTGGGGTTGCTGCAGCCGTCCTGCATTTCCGAGGAGAGCCCCTGTCTGCAAATGAGCTTCCCCTGAGGACTGTAGCGCCAAGCTCAGGCAGAGAACCAGTCCTAGTGACATTGTTTGAACCCTGAGACAAACAGCACCTGAAGCCAACCAATTCCAGGGAATTACAGCTGTGTAAGCCAATAAATTCCCTTTTTGCTTAAGCCAGCTTGGGTTAGGATTTCTGTCACTTGCAGTCAAGTGTCCTAAGTGATCTGCCTTCTCTCAGGGTCGGTACAGGTTCACGGAGCACATAAAGGGCTTAGCTGCAATGGAGCAGCAGAAGCCACGGCAGATGGGGTGAGAGGGACCCAGCCACTGGCATGAGCAGGCGCAGCAGGTGAGCTGCTCGAGGGCCTGACACCTCGGTGGCCAGGGCTCCTCGGCTGTGACCCGCCGCGGGGCCCTGTCCTTCCCGGCAGCAGGGCCACATGGGCAGCCTTCCATCCTGTGCATTCATGCGCCCGAGGCCACCCAAGAACACATCTGTTCTCTGCCCCTAGTGTCATTTATTATATGCAGCATGTGTTCAGGGGACAGGGTGGATACCTCGTAAGGTTTACACAGAGAAAGCAGGGAACGCCATGATGGTTCCTGTTGGTGGGAAGGACACCAGGGGCAGGAGTTGAGGAGCTGGCATTACGAGATGAGTGTCCAAGGTCAGTCAGGGGCGGTGGAGGGGGCGGACGGTGACCTGGTTGATCAGGCCAGGCCTGGTGTAGGAGACGAGGAGAAGGAAGACAGTGATCAGCGCCGCCAGCAGCAGCAGGATGCGCCAGCACCGGCGCCAGACGAAGAAGACGGAGGTCTTCAGGGGGTTCACAAACCAGTTGAAGGAGGTTTCGGGGCAGCTGCGGGGAAGCAGGTGGTGTCGGAATGATGAGGAAGCCCCCCAGCTGCCCCCTCCCCCCTCCCCCAGGCTCTGGCCCCGCCTCCTGCACAGCACCGCCCGCACCCTTGGGCTTCTCCGAGGGCTCTGGCTCCTTGCGCCTCTTTCCCACTGGACGTTTCTCAGCCTCCTCCACAGTCAGCAGCTCAAACTCGGCTTCCACCTTCCCCTGGAAAAGGGGCGACGGAAGCCAAGTTCTTAGGCCGGCTCAGGCCTGGCCCCTGCCTGGCCCGGTTCCTGCCCTGGCCGCACCCACCGTGAGGATGTAGACGTTGCCTCCTGAGTCCAAGAACTCTTAAGTCTTCTGGCCGGCCCTTCTTCCTCTTCTTCCTCTTCTTGCCAGCCTGAGCCTCCGGCACCCGCAGCTTCACTACAGGCCACCAGCCCCGCAAGCGGCGGCAGCGAAACATATTACGCCTTGGCCCGGCCCCGTCCCGGACCAGCCACACGGAGCAGAGCTCGGGGCCCCAGGCCCCTCGCACCATGTCCAGTAGCTGCAGCTCCAAGGATCCTGCAGGTCCAGAGCTCTCTGGGTTAGGCAGGAGCTCAAGGTCTATCTGAACCAACCTCCCCTCCCTGAGAATGACACCAAGGAAAGCCGAGCCCAGAGGTAGAAAGTGACAAGATGGCTGAGAGCATCTTGGGGGAGGGGCAGCACAGCGGGATTGTAAATCGGGGCATCCAAAGTTAGAATGTGGCAGTCAGGCCACAGCTATGGACCACACACCACAGCCCAAATGTCAGCAGGTTGTCAGACCCTGATGATACAGGGCCCAAGGATGGGACCAGACCGCCAAAGCAGGGACTAAAGGCCATGGAGTCGAGTCCAGTGTAACCCGAGCTCAGGTCAAATTAGAGGATTGAGTGGGAGATTTGGGTGGAAATGGAGGTTATGGTGCTCAGAGCTGAATAAGTTCAGTAATTAGGCCAGAAAGCAGACCTAGAGTCTGAAATCCAGGATTGAGGATTGGGTTAGAGTAGGGAACCCAGGAGAGAGGGGACAGGGCAATGAGGGCAGAAATCGGGGCCAGGGGTTGAGGTAGGAGGGCAGCTAAGCAGTAGCAAGGAAGTCGTTCGCTGGCAGAGATGCAGTCATAGTCCCAGACCTGCAGGACCAGCACAGATGGCTGCCGGAACTCAGCTTCCTCCAGGGCGAAGGGTCCAGGCCAGCAACGGACGCTCACCTCTCGCTCTGTGGGCAGGTAGTCAAAGCGGAACACGAAGCGCCCTTGAAGTTCCCTCCCCTGTCAGAGAGTTGAAGTGAACGTCTGTCTCCTGCTTGTCTTGCTCCAGCCCCTTTGCCCAGCTGGAGCCAGGGGAAAGGTGCAGGCGGAGGGGATGGGCATCCGTGCTGGACGGAGCCCAGAAACCGGCTCCTCACCTAGCCTGCCCCTCCACTCACCACCAGACTGGTCCCTCCACCCAGCTCCGGGCGCCATCGAGGGCTTAGGGGACAGAGCTCTGGCTCAGCCCAGGGCCCAAGCCCCTGTTTGAAATCTCACCTCAGTGCACAGCCATGTGCCCGCTCGGCCTGTAGGCCTACCTTTTCACGTAGATGTCACTCGACATCTCTCCAGTGAGTGGGTTTGCATCATCCAGAACTACATCCTCCGTGTTCCAGATGATGACTCTGAGCTCATAGCTGAGGGATGTATTGGGGGAGGGTTTTCAGACTCTCGAGAGGGGTCCTGGGAGGGGCTGCAGGAAGGACGTGGGCCAGGGCCACTGACATGCATTGAGCACCTGATGTGTGCCCAGCCGGGTGATCAGGATGTCTGTGGTCCCTTGAAGGGACAGCCCCAGGTATCACCGACCACCCCCACCCCCCCGGATGGCACCAGGAATGGTCTGCTGACCCAAGCTGGGCCAATGGGCTTCTCCCGCCCATAAATTTGGAATCAAGACCCTGAAAGTTTGACTCAAAAAGCATCAGATGCAGAGCTGGAGCCACCACAAGCCAAAGTGCTGTGCAAGCAGAGAGAGACAGTCTGCAGAGAGACACCAAGTGGGGATGACAGCACGCAGCCCCTGGGGGACAGAAGGAAGGGCTGTGACATTCTTGATCCTACCCCAAATAGCCCTGTCCTTGTCTGTCATGAGGTTTCCTGGATATCTATTGTTTTCTTTTGCCCCGTATCAATTTCCCCTCTCTTGTTGACAGCACTCTGATTTTCTGTTGGTGACTCCCACTCCACCCCCACTACTGTCAGTCTGTGTTATCCTGGCGGGGCGGACCAACCCCTCTCTGGCTCCAGAGGTTGGTATATCACCTACGACATCACCCAGGACTGGCCAGTCAATGCATTACAGCTCCCTGATCACAAAGGTTGGTTCAGGAATCAGCATTTGACCCAAGCTGGTCCAATGAGAGTCAGCTCGAGACTTTTGCTCTAACTGGGAAAGACGTGGTTTTTTTTCCTGCTCAAGTGGTCCGGTTGGTAAGATGTAAGCCTCCACTGTTAAAAGCCACTTGGACCCCAGACTGCATAAGTCTCCATGAGAGTGACACCAAGGAAAGCAGAGCCCAGAGGTAGAAAGTGACAGATTGCTGACATCTGAAGTGCACACACCCTCCACTCAGAGTAGCTCAGGTCAAAAGGGGGTTAACTGGTATTTGGACTGTTTTAGTTGCAAGTAACAGACACCCAATTCACAATGGCTTATGAAAAAAAAAAAGGGAATTTAATGGCTCACCTATCTGAAGCCTGGATCAGCTCTGCCTGCTTCACAGGGGCCCTTGCACAGGTTTTCAGAGAGCCCTTGTCCAAGATGTGGGCTGTCCAAGATGTGCCCACCCCATGGGAGGATGGACCAGGACTCTCTTACCTGATTGGCTGCCGACGCTTGACGTCAACTGGAGGTGGGGCAGGCACATCTCCGGGGAAGATGTCAATCCACACATGAAGGGATCCCTGGGGGCACAGGAAGAGGCTAAAGGGTCTTGCTGGGTCCCACCCCCCTAACGGCCCTGTGGCCAGAGGTTGTGCCTTACCCCAGGTGGAGAGAAGAGCTGGGGTCAAGAGGGCAGATCCTGGGGTATGAGGATGAAGGTGGAGTCTGAACTGGGAATTCCAGGGTTGACGTTAGCCTGAGGGTTCAGAGATGAGGCCCCAGAAGTGGAAGGCTGAGATCAAAAGTAAGATCTACTGCTCCCAGGTCCAGATCCTAGGAATCTGGGGTAGAGGTCAGGTTGGGAGTGCCAGGTCTGAGCCTTGGTGGCCCACGGGTGGGGATCCTTCAGAACCAGAGTCCAGGGTGTAGGTATGGGGTCCAGGATGGAAGTCCAAGACTGGAGTGGGGATGCTGGGCACCAGGATCAGGAGCCGAAGTCCAAAGTGGCAGTGCCCAGGTGGAGGTCTTGGAGAAAGGGCGTCCTGGGGGCCCAGGTCCAGGACCAGGTGGGAGTCCTGGGGTTCCGGGGTTGGGTGCTGAGCCCTCCTTCAACTGCAGCAGGCCTGGGCTGCGGCGATGGTAGAGGGGCCGTGTTTCTACGTGCTCAGGTACCAGCTGGATCCCAAGCCCAGGCGTCTCCTGCCAGCGCCGCAGCACCAGCAATGCCTGGGGCTCCTCACGGACCTCACTTGCCACCTCGGAGTCCCCACTACCTACAACAAGAGGTGTGTGAGCTTGGGTTCCGCACAGTTCCCAACTCTCCTCCCTTCCTCCCCCTGCACTCAATAGACACTCTAGGCGGAGGCAGCTGCTGCATCGGACAAACCCACGGGCTGGGAGGGCAAGTCCACAATGCACAGAAAGCTCTAACAACTTTTGCCAGTGAAAAGCCAGCAGTCAGGGGGACAGTGGGGTTGGAGGCTTTGTGGCCTCTGTGCAGACCTTGCTTAGAGAACAGACCACTGGCCATATATGAAGCATGAGCTAAATTCTGCATCCGTATTTTATGTTGTATGGGACCCCTGTGTCCCCAGTTAGCTACGGCTCCGAGGGGTTCGCTAGGGCTCCCTGGAGATCTCACACTCACCAACAAAGACCACTTTCTCTCCACTATCATCCTTACTCAGCCAAAACTCAGCTCCTCTGCTTGCAGAGGGAGGCGGGCTCTTTGTGGGGCACACTAGGCTGGGCACCAGGGCCCCCCTGTACCTTGTTCTTCCATCTTGCTCCCTCTGGACTGTGCAGCGGAGAGGGGCTGGTACCTGGGGGCAGGGTCTCTGGCGGTGTCAGAGTTTGCTGCCCACCTTGACAGCCCCGGCTCGGTATTCAGGTGGGGGGAGGCCACAGGGTAGGCACAGCACCGCCAGGATCTGCGAAGGCCGAAATGCGTCACGCCAGGCACTGTAGCCATCCCTGCAGCAGAAAAGGAATGTGCCTCAGTTGGATCCACGATATGAACGTACTTGGGCACAGGGGCAGGGATGGGTGCCCTTGAGGACTTGGGATCCAGGTTTGTGACTCCTCTGCGGGACAGGTTGGCCGTAAGCCCTCGCTTACGGTAACGGTGAAAATCAAATATGCATGGCAGGTGCTCCTGTGAAGGAGATACTGATATTACCCGTCTTTCAGATGAGGAAACTGAAGCTCAGGAAAGCCAAGTGACTTATTAGTTACAGGATCCCAACTCCCAAGCCCATTTCTTGACCATTAAGCTATTATGTCTTGGTCGCAGGGGAGTCCCCTTCTATGAAATCAAAGGATCTGGACAGACAGGTGGGATGCGAACTTGAATGTCTTTGGTCAGACTTAGAATGACTCCTGAGGGCCCTGTTGGACTCACACGTCATACTGGGACGTCATACTGGGATGCCAGCCCACAGTTCGCCCTGTGGTGGCTATAGAATCGGTTTTCCAGATCAATGTGGGTCTCTCTGATGAGGTCATCAGAACCCACGAGGTCATGATCAAACACAGCCACGGTCAACTCTGGCTCAGCAGGGAGAGAGATGCTGAGCTCTAGGGCCCTGGCCAGGAGAGAGCGTGATGAGAACACCTCCACACCCTAGGAGGTGGTCTTGTGAGGGGTAGGGGTGTGAGGGGACTCAACAGCTTCTGTCCATTCCCCCACACCACATCAGCTGCCTGAGTGAGAGCCACAGGGCGGGATGGCAAAGTTGCTCTCCATTCCCAAGCCCAGGGCCCAGCCTCACTCTCCAAAGATGGGATTCAGCTACTTGAGGATGTAGCGCTCCTTGGTGTCCAGCCGCTCCCAGCCAGCGCTCACCACCACATAGGGGTCTGCTTTGCCGTTGGCGTCCGCAGGAGCCAGGTTGGTAGCCTAGGGAGACAGTATGGGGTGGAAATGAAAGAAATGTCATTGTCATAACCCGAGGTGGCTCTTGCCGGACCTAATCTCCGATTGAGTGTAAACAGGAAGTTACCAGGGAGAGATCTTCCACCTCAAGGAGTTAGCTGAGAGGTTGCACAAGATGACTTTTATTTACTTTCAAATTAATTACTGAAATACTTAAGACATACAAGTATAACAAAAGATATAATGAAGCAGAAAATATGTGGAAAGATGTATACCCTTATACATCTTACTATTCAATTTGTAACTTTCCATATTGCTTGACCTTCATTTTTTTACAATGAGCATATTTTACATTTTATTCCTTTTTTTACTTTTTAAATTAAGAATATTTTAACTAAATAAAAATAATTACAATTTTTTAATTGTATTAAAAAATAATACAATGAGCATGTGTGTGCCCTGTTTCATAAATTAAACACTACCGACAAATGTCCCCTGAGTCTCCTGAGTCCCCCTGACCTGACTTAATTCCTTTTTCATCCCTGAAGTAGCCAGACCCTTTATTTGGGGTTTCTCACTCACAGAAAAAAAAAAGGAAAAATACTTTTACTACATATACATACGTCCCCAAGCAATATATAGCACTATATTGCATGGTTTAAACTATATTTAGAAAACTTACTTTTTCTGTTTTTGATAACTGTGTAATTAAGTAAATTCATAACTTATGCATAAATTACTGAAGTGTAATTTATACACAGCAATATATTTTTAGTCTTTTTACACTCCTACCTGCCATGTATGAGAGTTCCAGTTGCCCCACATCTTTCACACCTGGTATCGTCAGTCTTTTTATTTTCGTCAATCTAGCGCTTGTGAAATTGTAGCTCATTGTGGTTTTAATTTGCATTTCCCTGCTGATGAAGCACGTTGAGCATCTTTGCATGTGCTTATTGGCCTTATATATATATTTGCTTTTGTGAAGTGACTGTTCAAATTTTTTGCTCCATTATTGAGTTTTAAATTTAAAAACATTACACTTTTAATTTCTAAACATTCTAACTGGGCCTTTCAACTTGCTGTTTATTTTTAGTAGTCTCTTGTTCCTTGCTCATTTTAAATTCATTCTTTTATTTCTTTAAACGTTTCATATATACTTATTTTACATTCTCTATCTAGTCATTCCAATATCAACGACCTTGGGGGTCTGGAATGTGTTGTTATTTTTGCTAATTCTTACTCATGGTGACTTTTTTTTTTTAAACATCTTTATTGGTGTATAATTGCTTTACAGTGGTGTGTTCATTTCTGGTTTATAACAAAGTGAATCAGCTATACATATACATATATCCCCATATCTCCTCCCTCTTGCGTCTCCCTCCCACCCTCCCATGGTGGCTTTTTTCTTTATATTTCAGTACTTTTTAATCATGATTCATGTTTTGTTTAACTCATGCTGAGGGGCTGTTGTGGGTGTTCTCTGCCAGAGAGAGCTTGTTTTCACTCCTGCCAGTTTCCTAGGCAAACTACCAGCCTGCAGCCACTTTAAAATAAATCCTCCACTTGAGGTTTTGGGGATCACACAGATGGTGGGAACTCAGGCCCTGAACTGTATTAGAGCCAGCTTGTGGTCATGGATGCTAGGGGAAACTTTTTCCCCTCTAACCAATGCCAAGTTTAAGACAGGCAAGTTTCCTTGGTGTCTCCTTCTGCCTTTCAAGTTCCTATTTTTGTTCATCCTTATGCAGAGGGTGTAATTTTGGGGGCTCCACTTTATATAAGGCCGTTCAGTCAAACTCCTCCCCTAGGTAGCCCCAGGACTTCATCTTCTGTCCTCACTGCCTGTCAACCATCCACGAGGAAGATGAGGTTTCCCAGGTCAGCAGTAAGTGTGGGGTGAAAGCCAGCTTTAGCATTCCTTTTCCCTAGGTCCCTGTTATTAACTATATTTTCTTGTTTTCTGTAATCTTGATGCTGTGGTATCTGGAGCCATACTGGCCCGGGAGAAACTGCACCTGTCAGGGATACTAATTCCTAGAGTTAGCAAACAACACACCTGCCAGAGCACCTTTCATATACAAACCAACCAATCTAGAGCCCATACAATGTCCAACCACCTCCTCTATCTGGCTCTTATACTCCAGGAAGTAATATTCCTCTGCCCTAATCATCCTCAGGGCCAGGTTCCAGACAACAAGAGACAGTGAGACAGCCCCCGTACCCCAGAGCCCACAGGAATTATTCAAACTAGCCAATCCTAAGCCTGCTTACACTGCCTTGTCCTGCCTTTACTGCAGAAACCACAATAAAGGCTCTGGCCCTCACACTTCCCTTCCTCCTTCTGCCTCTGAACTGGCCCTCATGCTTCCCCGTGTGGCCCTGCAGGGTACAGCATGCACCACCACCCCCACACACAGAAAACTGAAACAACAGACTATCTTTTCAATGGCAACCATCTCCTGATCTGTTGGCTTCACCAAACATGGATAAGAACAAAATCCTGGGTATGTTTTAAAGCAGTTCCTGCTTTTATTCTGTTTTTTTTTTTTTTTCCACTCTAAAATCTCTTACTTTCTTGGAAGCTCAGCATTGCATTTAAAAGGTTTTTTAAAAATAAATTTATTTACTTCCGGGAAGATGGCAGAAGAGTAAGACGCGGAGATCACATTCCTCCCCATAGATACACCAGAAATACATCTACACATGGAACAACTCCTACAGAACACCTACTGAACGCTGGCAGAAGACCTCAGACCTCCCAAAAGGCAAGAAACCCCCCACGTACCTGGTTAGGGCAAAAGGAAAAAAAAAACAGAGACAAAAGGATAGGGACGGGTCCTGCACCAGCGGGAGGGAGCTGTGAAGGAGGAAAAGTGTCCACACACTAGGAAGCCCCTTCGCGGGCGGAAACTGCGGGTGGCGGAGAGTGGGAGCTTCGGAGCCGTGGAGTAGAGCACAGCAACAGGGGTGCGGAGGGCAAAGCGGAGAGATTCCAGCGCAGAGGATCAGGGCCGACCGGCACTCACCAGCCCGAGAGGCTTGTCTGCTCCCCCGCCGGAGCGGGCGGGGCTTCGGTCGGAGCGCAGGGAGAGGACTGGGGTTGGCGGCGTGAACACAGCCTGCAGGGCGTTAGTGCGCCACGGCTGGCCGGAAGGGAGTCCGGGGAAAAGTCTGGACCTGCAGAAGAGGCAAGAGACTTTTTCTTCCCTCTTTATTTCCTGGTGCGCGAGGAGAGGGGATTAAGAGCGCCGCTTAAAGGAGCTCCAGAGACGGGCGCGAGCCGTGGCTAAAAGCGCGGACCCCAGAGACGGGCATGAGACGCTAAGGCTGCTGCTGCCGCCACCAAGAAGCCTGTGTGCGAACACAGGTCACTATCCACACACCCCTTCCGGGGAGCCTGTGCAGCCCGCCACTGCCAGGGTCCCGGGATCCAGGGACAACTCCCCCGGGAGAACGCACGGCACGCCTCAGGCTGGTGCAACGTCACGCTGGCCTCTGCCGCTGCAGGACCCTCCCTACCCCCGACCTGAGTGAGCCAGAGCCTCCGAATCAGCGGCTCCTTTAACCACGTCCTGTCTGAGCAAAGAACAGACGCACTCCGGCGACCTACACTCACAGGCGGGGCCAAATCCAAAGCTGAGCCCCTGGGAGCTGTGAGAACAAAGAAGAGAAAGGGAAATCTCTCCCAGCAGCCGCAGAAGCAGCGGATTAAAGCTCCACAATCAACCTGATGTACCCTGCATCTGTGGAATACGTGAATAGACAACGAATCATCCCAAATTAAGGAGGTGGACTTTGAGAGCAAGATTTATTATTCTTTCCTCTTTTCCTTTTTTTGTGTGTATGTGTATGCTTCTGTGTGAGATTTTGTCTGTATAGCTTTGCTTCCACCATTTGTTCCAGGGTTCTATCCATCCGTATTTTTGTTTTTTGTTTTTTTTTTCCTCTTAATAATAATTTTTTATTTTAATAACTTTATTATATTTATCTTACTTTATTTTATTTTACTTTATCTTCTTTCTTTCTTTTTTTCCTTCCTTCCCTCCTTACTTCCTTGCTCCCTCCCTCCCTCCCTCCCTCCCTCCTTTCTTTCTTTCTACTTCTACTAATTCTTTCTTTCTACTTTTTCTCCCTTTTCTTCTGAGCTGTGTGGATGAAAGGCTCTTGGTGCTGCAGCCAGGAGTTAGTGCTGTGCCTCTGAGGTGGGAGAGCCAACTTCAGGACACTGGTCCACAAGAGACCTCCCAGCTGCACATAATATCAAACGGCGAAAATCTCCCAGAGATCTCCATCTCAACACCAGCACCTAGCTTCACTCAACGACCAGCAAGCTTCAGTGCTGGACATCCTATGCCAAACAACTAGCAAGACAGGAACACAACACCACCCATTAGCAGAGAGGCTGCCCAAAATCATAATAAGTTGACAGACACCCCAAAACACACCACCAGACGTGGACCTGCCCACCAGAAAGACAAGATCCAGCCTCATCCACCAGAACACAGGCACTAGTCCCCTCCACCAGGAAGCCTACACAACCCACTGAACCAACCTTAGCCACTGGGGACAGACACCAAAAACAACAGGAACTACGAACCTGCAGCCTGCAAAAAGGAGACCCCAAACACAGTAAGATAAGCAAAATGAAAAGACAGAAAAACACACAGCAGATGAAGGAGCAAGATAAAAACCCACCAGACCTAACAAATGAAGAGGAAATAGGCAGTCTACCTGAAAAAGAATTCAGAATAATGATAGTAAAGATGATCCAAAATCTTGGAAATAGAATAGACAAAATGCAAGAAACATTTAACAAGGACCTAGAAGGACTAAAGATGAAACAAACAATGATGAACAACACAATAAATGAAATGAAAAATACTCTAGATGGGATCAATAGAATAACTGAGGCAGAAGAACGGATAAGTGACCTGGAAGATAAAATAGTGGAAATAACTAATTCAGAGCAGAATAAAGAATGAAAAGAACTGAGAACAGTCTCAGAGACCTCTGGGACAACATTAAACACACCAACATTCGAATTATAGGGGTTCCAGAAGAAGAGAAAAAGAAAGGGACTGAGAAAATATTTGAAGAGATTATAGTTGAAAACTTCCCTAATATGGGAAAGGAAATAGTTAATCAAGTCCAGGAAGCACAGAGAGTCCCATACAGGATAAATCCAAGGAGAAATACGCCAAGACACATATTAATCAAACTGTCAAAAATTAAATACAAAGAAAACATATTAAAAGCAGCAAGGGAAAAACAACAAATAACACACAAGGGAATCCCCATAAGGTTAACAGCTGATCTTTCAGCAGAAACTCTGCAAGCCAGAAGGGAGTGGCAGGACATATTGAAAGTGATGAAGGAGAAAAACCTGCAACCAAGATTACTCTACCCAGCAAGGATCTCATTCAGATTTGATGGAGAAATTAAAACCTTTACAGACAAGCAAAAGCTGAGAGAGTTCAGCACCACCAAACCAGCTATACAACAACTGCTAAAGGAACTTCTCTAGGCAAGAAACACAAGAGAAGGAAAAGACCTACAATAACGAACCCAAAACATTAAGAAAATAGGAATAGGAACATACATATCAATAATTACCTTAAATGTAAATGGACTAAATGCTCCCACCAAAAGACACAGATTGACTGAATGGATACAAAAACAAGACGCATATATTTGCTGTCTACAAGAGACCCACTTCAGACCTAGAGACACATACAGACTGAAAGTAAGGGGATGGAAAAAGATATTTCATGCAAATGGAAACCAAAAGAAAGCTGGAGTAGCAATTCTCATATCAGACAAAATAGTCTTTAAAATAAAGACTATTAGAAGAGACAAAGAAGGACACTACATAATGATCAAGGGATCGATCCAAGAAGATATAACAGTTGTAAATATTTATGCACCCAACATAGGAGCACCTCAATACATAACGCAAATACTAACAGCCATAAAAGGGGAAATCGACAGTAACACATTCATAGTAGGGGACTTTAACACCCCACTTTCACCAATGGACAGATCATCCAAAATGAAAATAAATAAGGAAACACAAGCTTTAAATGATACATTATACAAGATGGACTTAAATGATATTTATAGGACATTTCATCCAAAAACAACAGAATACACATTTTTCTCTAGTACTCATGGAACATTCTCCAGGATAGATCATATCTTGGGTCACAAATCAAGCCTTGGTAAATTTAAGAAAATTGAAATTGTATCAAGTATCTTTTCCGACCACAACGCTATGAGACTAGATATCAATCACAGGAAAAGATCTGTAAAAAATACAAACACATGGAGGCTAAACAATACACTACTTAATAATGAAGTGATCACTGAAGAAATCAAAGAGGAAATCAAAAAATACCTAGAAACAAATGACAGTGGAGACACGATGACTCAAAATCTATGGGATGCAGCAAAAGCAGTTCTAAGAGGGAAGTTTATAGCAATACAATCCTACCTTAAGAAACAGGAAACATCTCGAATAAACAACCTAACCTTGCACCTAAAGCAATTAGAGAAAGAAGAACAAAAAACCCCCAAACTTAGCAGAAGGAGAGAAATCATAAAAATGAGATCAGAAATAAATGAAAAATAAATGAAGGAAACGATAGCAAAGATCAATAAAACTAAAAGCTGGTTCTTTGAGAAGATAAACAAAATTGATAAACCATTAGCCAGACTCATCAAGAAAAAAAGGGAGAAGACTGAAATCAATAGAATTAGAAATGAAAAAGGAGAAGTAACAACTGACACTGCAGAAATACAAAAGATCATGAGAGATTACTACAAGCAACTCTACGCCAATAAAATGGACAACCTGGAAGAAATGGACAAATTCTTAGAAAGGCACAACCTGCCAAGACTGAATCAGGAAGAAATAGAAAATATGAACAGACCAATCACAAGCACTGAAATTGAAACTGCGATTAAAAATCTTCTAACAAACAAAAGCCCAGGACCAGATGGCTTCACAGGCGAATTCTATCAAACATTTAGAGAAGAGCTAACACCTATCCTTCTCAAACTCTTCCAAAATATAGCAGAGGGAGGAACACTCCCCAACTCATTCTACGAGGTCACCATCACCCTGATACCAAAACCAGACAAGGATGTCACAAAGAAAGAAAACTACAGGCCAATATCACTGATGAACATAGATGCAAAAATCCTCAACAAATTACTAGCAAACAGAATCCAACAGCACATTAAACGGATCATACACCATGATCAAGTGGGGTTTATTCCAGGAATGCAAGGATTCTTCAATATACGCAAATCAATCAATGTGATACACCATGTTAACAAAGAAGGAGAAAAACCATATGATCATCTCAAGAGATGCAGAGAAAGCTTTTGACAAAATTCAACACCAATTTATGATAAAAACCCTGCAGAAAGTAGGCATAGAGGGAACTTTCCTCAACATAATAAAGGCCATATATGACAAACCCACAGCCAACATTGTCCTCAATGGTGAAAAACTGAAAGCATTTCCTCTAAGATCAGGAACAAGACAAGGTTGCCCACTCTCACCACTCTTATTCAACATAGTTTGGGAAGTTTTAGCCACAGCAATCAGAGAAAAAAAGGAAATAAAAGGAATCCAAATCGGAAAAGAAGAAGTAAAGCTGTCACTATTTGCAGATGACATGATACTATACATTGAGAATCCTAAATATGCTACCAGAAAACTACTAGAGCTAATCAATGAATTTGGTAAAGTAGCAGGATACAAAATTAATGCACAGAAATCTTTGGCATTCCTATACACTAAGGATGAAAAATCTGAAAGTGAAATCAAGAAAACACTCCCAGGGCTTCCCTGGTGGCGCAGTGGTTGACAGTCCGCCTGCCGATGCAGGAGACACGGGTTCGTGCCCCGGTCCGGGAAGATCCCACATGCCGCGGAGAGGCTGGGCCCGTGAGCCATGGCTGCTGAGCCTGCGCGTCCGGAGCATGTGCTCTGCAACAGGAGAGGCCACAACAGTGAGAGGCCCATGTACCGCAAAAAAAAAAAAAAAAGAAAAAAGAAAACACTCCCATTTACCATTGCAACAGAATAAAATATCTAGGAATAAACCTACCTAAGGAGACAAAAGACCTGTATGCAGAAAATTATAAGACACTGATGAAAGAAATTAAATATGATACAAATAGATGGAGAGATATACCATGTTCTTGGATTGGAAGAATCAACATTGTGAAAATGACTATACTACCCAAAGCAGTCTACAGATTCAATGCAATCCCTATCAAACTACCACTGGCATTTTTCACAGAACTAGAAGAAAAAATTTCACAATTTGTATGGAAACACAAAAGACCCCAAATAGCCAAAGCAATCTTGAGAACGAAAAACAGAGCTGGAGGAATCAGGCTTCCTGACTTCAGACTGTACTACAAAGCTACAGTAATCAAGAAAGTATGGTACTGGCACAAAAACAGAAATATAGATCAATGGAACAGGATAGAAAGCCCAGAGATAAATCCACGCACATATGGTCACCTTATCTTTGATAAAGGAGGCAGAAATGTACAGTGGAGAAAGGACAGCCTCTTCAATAAGTGGTGCTGGGAAAACTGGACAGCTACATGTAAAAGTATGAGACTAGATCACTCCCTAACACCATACACAAAAATAAGCTCAAAATGGATTAAAGACCTAAATGTAAGGCCAGAAACTATCAAACTCTTAGAGGAAAAGATAGGCAGGACACTCTGTGAGATAAATCACAGCAAGGTCCTTTTTGACCCACCTCCTAGAGAAATGGAAATAAAAACAAAAATAAACAAATGGGACCTAATGAAACTTAAAAGCTTTTGCACAGCAAAGGAAACCATAAACAAGACCAAAAGACAACCCTCAGAATGGGAGAAAATATTTGCAAATGAAGCAACTGACAAAGGATTAATCTCCAAAATTTATAAGTAGCTCATGCAGCTTAATAACAAAAAAACAAACAACCCAATCCAAAAATGGGCAGAAGACCTAAATTGACATTTCTCCAAAGAAGATATACAGAGTGCCAACAAACACATGAAACAATGCTCAACATCACTAATCATTAGAGAAATGCAAATCAAAACTACAATGAGATATCATCTCACACCAGTCAGAATGGCCATCATCAAAAAATCTAGAAACAATAAATGCTGGAGAGGGTGTGGAGAAAAGGGAACCCTCTTACACTGTTGGTGGGAATGTAAATAGATACAGCCACTGTGGAGAACAGTATGGAGGTTTATTAAAAAACTACAAATAGGGCTTCCCTGGTGGTGCAGTGGTTAAGAGTCCGACTGCCGATGCAGGGGACACGAGTTTGTGCCCCGGTCTGGGAAGATCCCACATGCCGCGGAGCGGCTGGGCCCGTGAGCCATGGCCGCTCAGCCTGCGCGTCCGGAGCCTGTGCTCCGCAACGGGAGAGACCACAGCAGTGAGAGGCCCGCGTACCGCAAAAAAAATTTAAAAAAAAAACTACAAATAGAACTACCATATGACCCAGCAATCCCACTACTAGGCATATACCCTGAGAAAACCATAATTCAAAAAGAATCATGTACCAAAATGTTCATTGCAGCTCTATTTACAATAGCCCAGAGATGGAAGCAACCTAAGTGTCCATCATTGGATGAATGGATAAAGAAGATGTGGCACATATATACAATGGAATATTACTCAGCCATAAAAAGAAACGAAATTGAGCTATTTGTAATGAGGTGGATAGACCTAGAGTCTGTCATACAGAGTGAAGTAAGTCAGAAAGAGAGAGACAAATACCGTATGCTAACACACATATATGGAATTTAAGGGGAAAAAAATGTCATGAAGAACCTAGGGGTGAAACAGGAATAAAGACACAGACTTACTAGAGACTGGACTTGAGGATATGGGGAGGGGGAAGGGTAAACTGTGACAAAGCGAGAGAGAGGCATGGACATATATACACTACCAAACGTAAGGTAGATAGCTAGCGGGAAGCAGCCGCATAGCACAGGGAGATCAGCTCGGTGCTTTGTGACCGCCTGGAGGGCTGGGATAGGGAGGGTGGAAGGGAGGGAGACACAAGCGGGAAGAGATATGGGAACATATGTATACAGTAACTGATTCATTTTGTTGTGAAGCTGAAACTAACATACCATTGTAAAGCAATTATACTCCAATAAAGATGTTAAAATGAAAAAAAAAATTTATTTACTTATTTATATTTTATTTTTGGCTGCATTGGGTCTTCATTGCTGTGCACGGACTTTCTCTAGTTGCAGCAAGCAGGAGCTACTCTTCGTTGTGGTGCGTGGGCTTCTCATTGTGGTGGCTTCTCTTGTGGCAGAGCACGGGCTCTAGGCACGTGGGCTTCAGTAGTTGTGGCATATGAGCTCAGTAGTTGTGGCGCACAGGCTTAGCTGCTCTGCGGCATGTGGGATCTTCCCGGACCAGGGCTCAAACCCGTCTCCCCTGCATTGGCAGGTGGATTCTTAACCACTGTGCCACCATGGAAGTCCTAAAAGGTGTTTTTAACAGTATGAAGATTCCTCAAAACACTAAAAATAGAGTTGCCATATGATCCAGCAATCCCACTCCTGGGCATATATCCTGAAAAAACTATAATTCAGAAACATACAGGGAGGGCTTCCCTGGTGGCACAGTGGTTAAGAATCTGCCTGCCAATGCAGGGGACACGGGTTCAAGCTCTGGTCCGGGAAGATCCCACATGCTGTGGAGCAACTAAGCCCATGTGCCACAACTACTGAGCCTGTACACCTAGAGCCTGTGCTCGACAACAAGAGAAGCCACCACAATGAGAATCCTGTGCACCACAACAAAGATTAGCCCCCACTTGCCACAACTAGAGAAAGCCCACGCGCAGCAACGAAGACCCAATGCAGCAAAAAATAAAATAAATAAAAATTTAAAAAAAAGATACAGGGAATTCCCTGGTGGTCCGGTGGTTAGGACTCTGCGCTTCCACTGTAGGGGGTACAGGTTCGATCCCTGGTCAGGGAAATAAGATCCTGCATGTCGCACAGTGCAGCCAAAAAAATAATAACAAGTAAATAAATAAATAAAATATAACCAAAAAAAGATACATGCACCCCTATGTTCATAGCAGCACTACTCATGATAGCCAAGACATGGAAGCCACCTAAATGCCCATCGACAGATGAATGGTTAAAGAAGATGTGGTACATATATACAATGGAATAATACTCAGCCATAAAAAAATGAAATAATGCTATTTGCAGCAACATGGATGGACCTAGAGATTATCATACTAAGTGAAATAAGTCAGAAAGAGAAAGACAGATACCATATGATATCACTTATATGTGGAATCTAAAAACACTTCGTATCAGTTGACAGAAATCTTCTTCATTTTATTTTACAGCTGCATAGTACTCTGTTGTACGGACATAGCACAGTTTATTCAACCCTTCTGCTATGTATGGGCATTTAATAAGATTTGATTTTTAATGGTCTTCCATCTTTAGAAATTTTATTTTATTATTTTCAAATCTGCCCAATTTTTATAGCCTTTTGTTCTCTGCGTGTGAAATCATTTTAAACTGTTTTAAACCGTGAAGTAATTTTAAGCTGTTTTATATTTCTAATATTTGAAAATTCTAACATCCAAAGCCCTTAGAGATCTAATTCTCTTTTGTGTTGTGTCTTTCTGACAAATTTTCCTGAGATTGTTTTCTTATATATTTTATAATTTGGGACTGTGAACCCAAATTTGGTTATCTAAATCTAGGGAAGTCTGTGAAGCCTGATTTGGGACTACTTTAAGCCAGTCTCTCAACTTTGAGTTTTGTGGACTAAGCAGATAATAAAAATTCAAGTCTTAAATCAATGTGAGGGCAAAACTCTAATAGTAAATCCTCAGGGAAGACATTTTTTCTATTTCCCCCAATTGGAACAGAGGCTGAGATAGACCATTTACCTTACAGGCTTCTTTCCCAGTGGGTGGGCTTCCTCTTGCCCACCTTTCACTGAGAGTAGAGCCCTTCCTGGGTGCTGCTTTGAGCAAGGGTCTTGGTTGTGTCTCCCACCTTGTATAGGCTATTAGATATTAGAACCTAAGACTTGGGGTCCAGGTATGGACAAATCCTCTCAAGAGAATCTGACTTCAGGGCTTGTTCAGGGATTCCTGCTGTTTTCTCATTTTGGCCCATTGGGAATTCCCTTTCTTATGAGCTTAGCATTTGTTTAAAAGATTGTTTATCTAGCATTTCTAGATCTATTATATCAAGAATTTATTTCAGACCATCTGGTCTGCAATGTTGCTAGAAGTAGAAGGTCCAGATGATGTCTACTCTCTGATGTATGCACTAGGATGCTTACATTATGGTAGAAGAGTGCCACAGAATGTTTCTTGAAATTACGTCTTAGTCAGAATGCCTATATTTAAACTAGATAAAAGTACAGCATCTGCTCTGTGCCGGGAGTGAAGGGGTAGCAACCCACTCATTCCCCTCTCACTCCCTGAGATGCCTTTAAGGAAACTGCAGGGCCCTGTTGAGCACTGTATGAAAACTGCAGCAATGGGAGGACCTGTACAAAGGTATTTGATGACAGGCCATCACAAAGCTTTAGAGTTGTGCTCTTCCTGGAATTATACTCCCCATTCTATGAGACTAGAACTACAAATAAGGAATTAGGGGATCTAAGCTCTAAATTCAGGTTCTGCCGTGAGCAGGATGTGTAACCCTGTGAAGTCTCTTAAGTTTGTGCCTAAGATTTCCCATCTGAAAAATGAAAAAGCTGGACTCTGATCCCTTCAGTCTGTAGGTTTTGTGTACATTACCTTTGCTGGAGTTAGAGGCGTGCCAGGCCAATGGCTGCTCACCTTTACAACATATACTCTGACTAGGAGCTTGATGGGCCGATTCTGTGTGGGATCCCCCTGGAGATCTGGGGATCAGAGAAGGACACTGCCTCTGATTCAGGGTAAATGAGGTAGGAGCCCTGAGTGGGATGGGGGGATATGGAGCAGAAAAAACACTGGTAAGACAGTCTTCTTCCTGCATCCCCACTTGTGCTCCCTGGTCCCCCATTCCTTCCCGAAACATACCTTGAACTTGCCCACAAGGTTTCCAGACCCTTCTTCCTCTCCATCTCCATCCTGACCTCCTTGCCCTCGATACAGGGGAAACACATTCAGCCAGTCTTCAAAGTGGTTAAACTCTTCTTCCAGGGAGCTGTTGTAAATCTGAAAGGCGAGGGCCTCAGTGACAGCTCGTCCAGAATCCGAGCAGAATCCCCTCTTGCAACACCCAGTCACCTTCAGAGTGGCGATTGCTTTTTTCTGGGACACAGAGCCTTTGACTTCAGCCTTACCCTGGTCTTGGGCTTCCCCATCCACAGAAAGGAGATTGCCCCCATCTGGGAACAGCAGAAATGCCCCGTTAGAAATACTGGTGTGGGGGAGGGAGGGAGACACAAAGAGGAAAAACAAGAAAGCCAATCTCTTACCTGAATCCCCAACATCATCCATTTCATCCTCATCAAAGTTGGTCTGAAATCAAAGCGCAGGTCAAAGATTCTTCCCTACCCTTTGCCTCCTTAATCTACCCCTTTTCCAGGATAGGGAGTTGGAAAACTTTAGCTCAAGTTCCAGCTGGGTAAGCCACTTGCATTTTCAAAGCCTTAGTTTATCATATAGTCCTGATATGTAACCACCAGGTACATGTGGCTGTTGAGCACTTGAAATGCATCTGGTCCAAACTGAGATGTGCTGGAAGCATAAACTACACACCAGATTTTAAAGACTAGTATAAAATAAGATTATAAAATATCTCATTATTGAGCTTTCCCTGGGGGCACAGTGGTTAAGAATTCACCTGCCAATGCAGGGGACACGGGTTCGAGTCCTGGTCCGGGAAGACCCCACATGCCGCGGAGCAACTAAGCCTGTGCACCACAACTACTGAGCCTGCGCTCTAGAGCCTATGCTGCACAGCAAGAGAAGCCACCGCAATGAGAAGCCCTCGTACCGCAACAAAGAATAGCCCCCACTCACCACAACTAGAGAAAGCCCACGCACAGCAACAAAGACCCAACACAGCCATAAATAAATAAATAAAATAAATCTATTAATTAAAAAAATCTCACTATTAATTGTTTATAATGGTTACTTCTTGAAATGATACTATAGATATACTAGGTTAAATAAAATATATTATTAAAATCATTTTCATCTGTTTCCTTTTACTTTTTTTTAATGTGGCTACTACAAAAGTTAAAATGACATATGTGGCTCACACGATATTTCTGTTGGACAAGACAGCTCTAGATAATGGAGTAAATAATCCCCAGCTTCTCAAATTGTTGTGAAGATGAGAAAAGATGGCTGTAACAAAGAGTTCTGAAAAACTGTAGAGCTCCATGTTTGATGAGATCCTTCTTCTTACCATTTACCCTCCTCTGTCTCCAGCCCCTCAACCCGCAGAAGCCTGCTCTGCTCCCACCTGCCCCTGGAGCTCCTGCAGAGATGCATAGTACTTGGACCACCAGTCGAGCTCTTCAGGATCTGGGATGTCCTCCTCCAGCTCTGGGCCTTGATTCAGGAGGCCTCCCAGAGGGAGCTTCTTCAGAGGAGCCTGAGGGAGCAAGAACTCAGCACCTCTAACCTAGCACCACCCCAAGCCCCGCCAGTCCCTTCTCCACCCATCCCCCATACTCCATCACCTTTAGGAGCCACCTGAGTATCCCCACTTCAGCCAAGAAGGGATCCCGGGACCTCTGTTCTGAGAGGGGATAAAAGACACCAGGAGGTCAGGTAAGTAGAAGCCAGACTCAGTGCTCCACTGGAGGGTCCCCTGGAGCCATCTCAGCCAGGAACCAGATGGACTTCTGTCTGGTGGCCCCTAAGGGGAAAGCCCCCTACCTTGAGGTACCTTGGGCACCAGGTCCCCTGTCTCCTCCTCTCCTTCCCCCTCAGGGGGATCCTCCTGACTCCAGAGTGTGACTCTCAGCATATGGGGGACAATGTGGGAACCCACGAGCACTGTGCGGCCAAAGGCCCAGCGCTCAATCACCAGGATGCTGAGGGGGGCTGCAGATAAGGCTGCTCTGGCAAGTCCTGGGGGTAGGGAGAGAGGACCTGTGTCTCTGCAGACTGTGGAGGGAGGAGAGGCAGCAGCAGAGATAGATGAGAAAACGGTGTAGCTAAATACGCATTCAAAGCCCACAGCCTCACTGAGTCATCTCTGGTGAGTCATTGCTTTCTGAACCCATTTCCCAGCTAAAAAGGGGACACAATCCTGGACTGGAAAGACTCTTGTATCAAATGATATAAGAGTACAAAAATTCTTTGGAACCTACAAAGCGCTATCAGAAATATGAGGTTGTTGTTGTTATTATCATTATGTAAAGGACCAATGCTCAGTTTGCTAATATAGATTTAGAACCATAAAACTACGTATGCTCTTTAATCCAGAAATTCTATATCTATCAATGGATCCTAAGCAGGGGGCAGGAACAACAGTTATAATACTGTATTGTTGGCTTTATTTTACATATATGTGACAGTTACAGCACAAAAGGGGGGAGGAATGAATGGAGTTATAACGGAGAAAAGTATTTCTATTTTACTGGTACTAAATGAGTATTAATCTGAAATAGATTGTGAAAAATCAGTATGCATACTGTAATCCCTAGAGCAGCTACTAAGTAAATATCAACTAAGGAATTAAAGCAGTATACTAACAAATATCTATGTAATACAAAAGAAGGCAGTAAAGGAAGAACGAAAAATATGAGACTTATAGAAAACAAATAGCAAAGAGGCAAATGTAAATCCAACCATATCAATAATAACATCAAATGTGACTGTATTAAACAGTTCAAAGACAGAGATTGTCAAACGGATTAAAAAAAAAGACGCAACTACATGCTGTTTAAGAGATGCTCTTTCGTGAGATACATATAGGTTGAAGGTAAAAGGATGGGGAAACATATGCCATGCAAATACTAACCATAGAGAACTAGAGTAGCTATATTATCAGACAAATAGTCTTTAAGACAAAAAAGAGAGACAAACTAGAGACAAACAAGGACATTTTGTAATGATAAACAGATCGATTCATAGGAAGTTATAACAATTATAAATATATATGCACCTAACAACAAAAACTGAAAATACAAGTAAAAAAAGACCAAAAAATAGGGCTTCCCTGGTGGCGCAGTGGTTGAGAGTCCGCCTGCTGATGCAAGGGACACGGGTTCGTACCCCGGTCCGGGAAGATCCCACATGCCGCGGAGCGGCTGGGCCCGTGAGCCATGGCCGCTGAGCCTGTGCTCCACAACGGGAGAGGCCACAACAGTGAGAGGCCCGCGTACCGCAAAAAAAAATAAAAATAAAAGACAAAAAAATAAAGGGAGAAACAATTCAACAAAAGTTGGAAACTTCAATACCATATTCTCAATAATGGATAGAACAACTAGGCATAAAATTCCCAAGGAGGCTTTTTTTAGGAAAGCTTGAATAATACTATCAACCCAACTTGACCTGACTGGTATCTGATATAGAACATTCCACCCAACAACGAAGCATTCACATTCTTTTCAGGTGCACAGTGGAGAGAAGGGTGTTTTCCTCAACTTGCACTATGAAATGGGAAATGAGAGGAACACCCCCTAGAAGTTCAGCGAGCAAAGTGCTTTCAGTTTCATCATCTTATAGCACAATGAAGTTTTCAAACTGAAAACTGCTGCATGTGAAACAGAGACATGAAATAGTGTTGCGTTTTGTTGTTGCTGTTGCTGTGCTCCCCCTTGCAGTCGGGAACCACTGTGCTTTGTCCCAGTCCCCGCCTTGCCCCCCGCACAGCACTCTTCAGATTACAAAGCCCTTTCACCAAGATCCTTTCTTTCATTGGCTCCTTATAGCACCCTTTCGTCCCTTTTTTAAACAAACAAACAGAAAAACTAAAGCTCAAATCAGACAAGTGATTTGACAGGCTCCTAAGTGACATTGCCAGAATTTGACTCCAAAGCCCATACTAGAGTACAGTAATTACAAATTAAACAAAGAATGTATTTGTCTTCATGGCCCCTGGTGTCTCAGATTCCTTTGGACTCACACTTCATGACTTTTGGCTAATCCACTCAATCAACAGAGCCAACAGAGCACAACCAGTTCATGAATTAATCCAGGGGTCAGCCAATTATTGCCTGTAAACCAAATCTGGCCTGCTGTCAGTTTTTGTAAATAAAGTTTTATTGGAACTGCCATACTCATTCATTTCCTTGTCGCCTATGGATGATTACATGCTATGATGGCAGAGTTGAGTAACTGCAACTGAGACTGCATGGCCCACAAAGCCTAAAATATTTACTATTTGGCGCTTTATAGAAAATTTGGTGACCCCTGGGTTAATGTAATATAACCAGCCGGGAATTCACCATCCCACTGCCCTCTTTCATTTCTCAGCCCAGACTTCCGGCCTCCAGCCCATGTCCTCACCACTGTCAGATGCCTGACGAGCTCAGTGAAATTGGGGTTCTCACGGTAACTGGTCAGGACCTCGGACTCCACTCGCCGACCGGCCACCTCCAGCACAACCTGGGGCTGCTCCACCTCAAACAGATGCACACGGCCAAGGCCCCTCAGACCCCAGAACAGTACCTGGGGTTGGGAAGTGGGAGATTCAGGGGCCTGTACCTGACTGAAGGACACCCAGGTGTAGGGAAGGGAGGAGGATGTGAGTGCCTGGTGCTACCTCAACATGGAACTCCCTAAGCAGTGGGCGCACATGCGGTGGCAGGGATAGGCGTCCGGAGAGGGGCTCAACCAGGGCGGTCAGGTCCTGGGGCTCCACATCACTAGGCACTGAGGGCTGAAGGGAGCAAGAGATCAGAGGTCAAAGAGGAATCAGGCCAAAGGAGGGAAAGCCTGGGCTCGGGGAAAAGAAATGGAGGACTGCTGGTGAAATATAAAACCAGAGGAACCTGGCAAGGCTGGATTGATGGGAGGGGGGTGTCTCAGGAAACAGCCATGTACAGGAAGGAGGATGGGTGTCTGAGGCATGAGGGTCAACCTGGGCTTGGGTTCTCTGGGGTTGGAGGCCTGGCAAGGTGAAGCTAGTGTAGGTCTTCTTCAAGTGTTACCTGGAGTCAGGAGGTCCAATGAGGCGGTCCCAGGACAGACCTGCAGCCTGCATTCTCTGGGGGTAAGGGAGTTGGAGGGGTAACCCTGGGACATGCCCACATCCCTGGAGCTGGATGACCTAAACAAATAGCAGAAGCGATCCACGGTGTGTCCAGCTAGTCCACAGCACTCTGACCTCAAGTCAACTACTGTAGTCCAGTTCAATGAGTTCAAAGGTGGCGATGAGCTCCCCGGCTGCCCGGGGCCCCTTCCTCAGGGGGAAGAACTGCAACTCAGGATGCTGGTAAGGGTCCTCCATCAGCTTTACCCTCAGGGCGGCCAGCGTCCTTCCCAGGAACACAGAGGGGCCCTTCGGGGAGCAGGGCAGTGAAGACAAAAGTAGAAGAGGCTCAGGAACCAGGGGAGGGCACATCAAGACAAGAAGAGGGGATCCTTGGGGGTGGGAACCCAGGTGGAGCCCAGGCCGCACTCACAAACTTATTATGGTCACAGACATTGACAATCACTAGTGGGGTCTCCTCCTGCAGGTGCTCCCTCAGTCCACGAATAACTGATCAAACACCACGAGTTCATCCTACAGAGGGCTCAGCGTCTGCTCCAGGACCTTGAGGGCCATGCAGGGAAGGAGCCAACAGCAGTTGTCAGAAGAACTCCTCACCCCTAAGACCCTCTCGTTCTACGCCACCCCCTAAATCAGAGCAGTCTGATCCAGTATCCTGTCCTGAAAATCCAAGGCAGGAAGAGAGACTTAGGGTCTTGGAAAAAGCTCAGCCTCCACCCCGCCTTGTCTCCCAGTGCCCCTCCAGCAGCAGCCCAGCCCAGCCCTCACCCCTGTGGTCTGGCACTGGGTAGAGATGAGGACTCGAGCAAAGGGGTCCGAGAGCCCACTGTCATCTGCTGCTAGCATACGTCGGGCCTGGTACAAGAGAGCCCGGAGCTGGAAGTAGCTGAAGTCTGGGGTGGAGAGAAGGAAGGGGTCATGTTAGCTCAGGGACCACTGGAGTCCCTGACCCCAGACCCCTCTTATCCGAACCCCCAGCTGAGCATCTAGCCCCACACCTCAGGCAAATAGAGAACTGGCCCCGCCTGCCCCACGCCCCGCACTCCCAGTCCCGGTCCAGGCTGAGGGGCAGCCCAGCCGAGGGCTCAGGCAGCAGGTCCGGGGGGAGCTCTGAGGTGCAGGCCTTGGCTTGCTTGCCCAGCTCCAGCCCCAGGAAGAGCTCCAGCTCGGCAGGGACCTCGCCAGCGGCTTCCCCAGGTGCCTGCTGCGGGGAGGAAGCATGTTAGGGACCACCTCTTATTACCCCAGCTAGGCCAACCATCTTGCTCCTCCAAGGCAGGCCCCTACTCTCTGCATCACCAGATCCTTAATCCAAAGAGTACTCCTTGTACCCCACCCTCCTCATGCCCTCTATCCAATGCCCCATCACCCTTAAACTCCCTCTCATTCCCTATCCCTCCTGCCCCAACACTGTCACGTCCTATAGCCCAGACCCCAGACCCCAAAACTATGCTCTGAGCTTGCTCTCCCCTACCCCACCCTCACCCATCTGTCCCCTCATCCCCAGCACATTTAGATTCCCCGTCCCTTACCCCTGTGGTCACAGCTTCTCACCACTAGGGAACCCTGCTGGTGTCTCTCCCAGGGACACCTCATTTACAAATCTTTTGCCTCCAAATCAGCTGTACTTATAAGGAACTAATTAGTCACACTCCCATTTTCATAGCCCTGCTCATCTGTCAGAGCCTAGTCAGCAAAAGGGCCAGTTCAGGCCCAGAGATGACAATATTTGGGGTTTATCTCACGTCAAAGCTCACCTGGGTAAAGGCACAATCTCCTTTTGGCACTTTGGATAATTAAAAAGAGTTTGGTACACTTTAAAAAATAATAATTTTAAAACAATTTTAAAAGTTAAAAAAATTTTAATTAAAACATTTTTTAATTGAATAAAATTTAAAAACTTTTTGACCGGAAACTTAATTTAAAAAAATAGTTTGGAGGGAATTCTCTGGCAGTCCAGTGGTTAGGACTCCACACTTTCACTGCTGAGGGCACGGGTTCAATCCCTGGTCAGGGAACTAAGATCCCGCATGCAGCATGGCGTGGCCAAACATTATAAACAAATAAATAAATAGTTTGGGGACCTCTGTTGCGCTCCACCCCAATGTCTGTGCTGCCCTATGAGCCTCAGCCCATTCTAGTCCCAGCACCCTCGCCCCCGGGACCCCTCACTGTGAGCAGCAGATTCTGGCTCTTCCCACAGTCCCGGCCCCGTTCCTCCTCCACCACAGAGAACAGCACATCCTGGGCGGGATCCGGGCCCAGGCCACATGGCGCCGCCCACTGAGCTTCCAGACCAGCACATCCAGGAGGGATTGCTGGGGCTGCAGGCAGAGAACTGGGTTACAGAGGTGAATCTGGAGTTGAGATCATCTGCTCCCACAGCTGCCACTGGATGGACGGACCAAAGTCCATCTCCAGCCCTGACCTCCCCCCCAACCCCAGATCCATCTGGCCACCTGCCTCCTGGACATCTCTCCCCTGTGGATGCCCCACAGGCCACATCAGACTCAAAAGTCCAACCTGACTTTTATTTTCTGGTCTCTCTCTCTTTTTTAAATTGTGTTAAAATACACATAACGTAAAATTTACCATCTCAACCACTGTTAAGTGTACAGTTCAGTATGACATTCACTTTTTGTTTTTTTTTTTTTTTGGCTGCCTTGGGTCTTTGTTGCTGCACGTGAGCTTTGCCTAGTTGCCGCAAGCGGGGGCTACTCTTCGTTCTGGTGCGCGGGCTTCTCATTGCGGTGGCTTTTCTTATTGCGGAGCACGGGCTCTAGAGCGCAGGCTCAGCAGCCATCACTACCGCCCACTCCGGAACTTTCTTCATGGCAAAACTGACACTCTGTATCCGTTAAACACAAAGAGACCAAAAAGCCCAACTGCCACTTTTGAAGAGCCTGGAGCAAAAGCAAGGGGGTCGGGAGCAAAAGCAGCGTTCTGCGCATGCCTCCTGCACACCACACCACCTAAGGGGTGGGCAAAACACCTAAGCCGCCCCTCCGGCCCGACCCCTAGACACACCCCTACCCTCACCCCATATAAGGAACAAGCTCGCCCCGCTTCGGGGAGCGAGCCAGCAAGGGAAACTTATTTGTTGTCACTGCCCCCTGCTGCAGCAGGGGCCCCAATAAAGCCTTGCCTGAAAAAAAAAAAAAACCCACTAACTTTCCATTTCCCTCTCCCAGCCCTGATAATCACCACTCTACTTTCTCTCTATGAGTTTGACTACTCTGAGTACCTCATATGAGTGGAATCATTTGTCCTTTTGTGACTGGCTTTTTTTCGCTTAGCATAAGGTCTTCAGGGTTCACCATGTTGGAGCCTGTGTCAGCCTGATTTCCTTACTTTTCCCTCCTCTCAACCTGCTCTCTCCCCAGTGATCCCCACTGTGTGCCCATTCACATCAGCTAAGTATTTGAGCTGGTGTCAGCCTTCTCCTCCAACATCTAATCACCAAGTCCTGCCAATGTCCCCCTTCCTCACTCTCTTAGATCAAGACAGTCCACTCTTGTCCAGACAACTGAGACAGTCTTCCTGTCTTCAGTCTTCCCTTCCAACTCATTCTCTCATGAATGGCTGGCTTGCTACCATCCTCTGGGTCTCAGTTTAAATGCTGTCTCTGCAGAGAAGTCTTCCCTGACCACCTTATGTAAGCTGGTTCTCCCCTGACCCCTTAGCTTCTATAACATCTTCTTTAGCAATATCTACAGATCATCATTATTTTTCTCATGCATTTAAGATGCATAATCTATCTCCCTCGCCAGAACATAAGCCCCAAAAGGGCAAGAAACATGACAGGGGTGGATCCCCAGGGTCTCATACAGAGCCTGGCATAAAATAGGACTTCAAATATCATTGAGGAAGCAAACAAACAATAGCTAGAACTGATCACTCTAAAGCTGACCCTCTCCTTCCCCTATTTAAAAATCATCATGCCTTGTAAATCAATGAAGTTACACCACACACAAAAATAAACTCAAAATGGCTTGAAGACTTAAATATAAGACAGGACAACATAAAACTCCTAGAAGAGAACATAGGCAAAACATTCTCTGGCATAAATTGTACCAATGTTTTCTTAGGTCAGTCTCCCAAGGAAAGAGAAATAAAAGCAAAAATAAACAAATCGGACCTAATCAAACATACAAGCTTTTGTACAGCAAAGGAAACCATAAACAAAATTAAAAGACAACCAACAGACAGTGAGAAAATATTTGCAAATGATGCAACCAACAAGGGCTTACTTTCCAAAATATATAAACAGACCATACAACTCAACAACAAAAAACAACAAACAACCCAATGGGCAGAAGACCTAAATAGACATTTCTCCAAAAAAGACATACAGATGGCCAACAGGCACATGAAAAAATGCTCAAACATCACTATTATTAGAGAAATGCAAATCAAAATTACAATGAGGTGCCACCTCACACCAGTCAGAATGGCCATCATTTAAAAAATCTACAAATAACAGATGCTGGAGAGGGTGTGGAGAAAAGGGAACCCTCCTATGCTGTTGGTGGGAATGTAAATTGGTGAAGCCACTATGGACAACAGTATGGAGGTTCCTCAAAAACTAAAAATAGAGTTGCCATATGATCCAGCAATTCCACTCCTGGGCATATATCCAGACAAAACTCTAATTCAAAAGGATACATGTACCCCAATGTTCACAATAGCACTATTCACAATAGCCAAGTCATGGAAGTGACCTAAATGTCCATCAACAGATGAATGGATAAAGAAGATGTGATATACATATACAATGGAATACTACTCAGCCATAAAAAAGAATGAAATAATGCCATTTGCAGCAACATGGATGGACCTAGAGATTATCATACTAAGTGAAGTAAGTCAGAAAGAGAAAGACAAATACCATATATCACCTTTATGTGGAATCTAAAATACTGCACAAATAAACTTATTTATGAAACATAAACAGACTCACAGACATAGAGAACAGACTTGTGGTTGCCAAGGGAATGGGGGGTAGGGGAGAGATGGATTGGGGGTTGGGGATTAGCAGTTGCAAACTATTATATATAGAATGGATACACAACAAGGTCTTACTGTACAGCATGGGGAACTATATTCAGTATCCCGTGATAAACCATAATGGAAAAGAATATGAAAAAGAATATATATATATATATATATATACACACACACATATCTGAATATATGTGTGTATATATATATATTTATATATGAATCCCTTTGCTGTACAGCAGAAATTAACACAACATTGTAAATCAATTACACTTCAATAAAATAAATATTTTAAAAAATTATCAAAAAGAAAATCATCATGCCTGACTTCCATCTCCAGTAATATCATGAGCTAGGAATTAAGACCTACCTCTCACTAAAACCAACTAAAATGACTTGAAAAAATATTTTTAAATATTTATTAAAGGCAGTGGTGAGATAATAAGAATGAAGAATTATCATACTAAGCCCTGAATGAAGACAGGAATCCAGGGAAGTTAACAGAGCATTTCAGCAACTTTTGCCACAAGGGCATTTGCCAAACCTGGCAACCCTGAGCTTTTCATGACCTGGCAGTGAGTAAAAACAATATAAAGAGCTCAGATACCATTCAGAACAGGAGTCTCATAGGAGATATCTCCCCTCCTTAAAAACTAGAACCCCAGAGAATCACACCTTCAGGATAAAGATAAACCATAATGGAACCTGCCCCACTTTCTCACATCCAGTGATCAACAAAGAGAGTTGTCTGGCTGAGTGTAGTGGAAGGTGGAAATTGTCCCTGAAAAGAATAACCACAAGCCAATTTTTTTCACTGTGCCTGGGTGTTGCTAAACATCAAATTTCAGTTTAAGGTGATCAAGGGCAGAAGCAAAGTCATATGTTTTCTGGAAGAATGTACCTTTATTCCAGGACTCAAAGAAGTCCCACAAATAATTTTTTGAGGAAACTATAATGAATAGTTCACAGTTTAAAGCAACTAAGCAGAGAAGGAAACAACCATGAGGAAGTATCAGCAGAAACAGAGAGTGAAAACAAACCCTCAAAAACTGACTACTGGAATCATCTGACATTATAAAAACAGCTCTGCTTACTATTCTTAAATGAAACAAAAGACAAACCTGATAAATACTTACTGGGAATAATAAACAGTGAAAAATAACACAGCGGATTTGAAAAAAAAAGAACTTACAGAAATTAAAAGTGCAGGGACTTCCATGGTGGCTCAGTGGTTAAGAATCCACCTGCCAATGCAGGGGACAGGGGTTCAAGCCCTGGTCCAGGAAGATCCCACATGCTGCAGAGCAACTAAGCCTGTGCACCACAGCTACTGAGCCTGCGCTCTAGAGCCTGCGAGCCACAACTACTGAGCCTGTGTGCCACAACTACTGAAGCCCACATGCCTAGAGCCGGTGCTCATCAATAAGAGAAGCTGCCACAATGAGAAGTCTGCACACTGCAACGAAGTGTAGCACCCGCTCACCACAACTAGAGAAAGCCCACGTGCAGCAACGAAGACCCAACACAGTCAAAAATAATTAATTAATTTTAGAAAAACAAAACAAAGCAAAAAAAATGTGCAATGATTGAAATGAAAAATTCAACAGAGGAACTTATACAACCTCTTGATTTTCAATTAAAAAGCCAAAGCAATTCAACAGGAAAAAGAAATCTTTTCAACATATGGTGCTAGACTATCTCAATGTCCATATTTTAAAAATAGGATTTTGACCCATATGTTACACCATATGCAAAGACTAACTTGAGAACAGTTAGAGACCCAAATGTAAAATCTAAAACCATAAAACTTTTAGGAGACTATCTTTATTCTCCTAAAAGCATAGGAGAATATCTTTGTGGCTTGGAGGTAGTAAAATTTTCTTACACAGGTAACAGAAAACAGAAAAATTAGTTAAAGTAGACTTCATCAAAACTCTCTGGAGATATTATTTATTTTAGCCTCTACTGTTCTTTTATACAAAACTCCAGGTACCTAATGAAAAATTATAAGAATAGGAAAAGCAAAAAATGTGACCCATGGTCAAGACAAGAATAATCAATAGAAGTAGACCCACAGATAACCCAAATGTGGGAACTATTAGAAAGCGATATTAAAATAACTGTGATAAAAATTCTAAAGGGTCTAGTGGGAAAAGTACAGAGTTTAAAGTGGATAATTTCAACAAACATAAGAAAACTGGAGCCAGATGGAAATAATTGAATTAAAACATGTGATTGGAGGCTGCAATATACCACTTTCAATAGTGGATAGAACACCTATACAGAAGATCATTAAGGAACCAGAGGACCTGAACAACATTATAAACCAGCTAGACCTAACAGAGATATATAAACAATGCATCCAACAGCAGAATACACATTCTTCTCAAATGCACATAGAACATTCTCCAGGATAGACCATATAGGTCACAGAACAAGTATAATACATTTTAAAAGACTGAAATCATACAAAGTATCTTTTTTTGACCAAAGTGGAATGAAACTACAGATCAATAATAGAAAGAAAACTAGAAAGTTCACAAATGTGTGAAAATTAAACAACACACTCTTAAACACCGCATCGAAGAAGAAATCACAAAGGAAATTAGAAAATACTTATAGGTGAATGAAAATGAAAATGTAACAGCAAAACTTATGATATGCAGCAAAGATAGGGCTCAGAGGAAAATTTATAGCTATAAATGCCTACATAAAAAGAAGAAAGAGGGTCTTCCCTGGTAGCACAGTGGTTAAGAATCTGCCTGCCAATGCAGGGGACACAGGTTCGATCTCTAGCCCAGGAAGATCCCACATGTCGCAGAGCAACTAAGCCCATGCGCCACAACTACTGAGCCTGCACTCTAGAGCCCGTGCTCTGCAACAAGAGAAGCCACGACAAAGAGAAGTCCACCTACTGCAACAAAGAGTAGCCCCCGCTTGCCTCAACTAGAGGAAGCCCATGCGCAGCAACCAAGACCCAACACAGCCAAAAATAAAAACAAATAAATAAATAAATTTATAAAAAAAAAAAGAAGAGAAAGATCTCAAGTCAATAACCAAACTATATACCCTGAGGAATTAGAAAAAGAAGAGAAAACTCAACCCAAAGCTAGCAGAAGGAAGTAAATAAAGATTAGAGTGGAGAAAAATAAACTGGAGAATAGAAAAACAAAAGAATCAATGAAACCAGAAGTTGGTTCTTTGGAAAAATCAACAAAATTGATGAGCTTTTAGCTAGACTGACAAAGAATAAAAGAGACAAGATATAAATACCTAAAATCAGAAATGAACATGAGGGGCTTCCCTGGTGGCGCAGTGGTTAAGAATCCGCCTGCCATTGCAGGATACACGGGTTTGAGCCCTGGTCCGGGGAGATTCCACATGCCGCAGAGCAACTAAGCCCTGTGTGCCACAACTACTGAGCCTGTGCTCTAGAGCCCACGAGCCACAACTACTGAGCCCACATGCCACAGCTACTGAAACCCGCACACCTAGACCCCATGCTCAGCAACAAGAGAAGCCACCGCAATGAGAAGCCTGCGCACCGCAACGAAGAGTAGCCTCGCTCGCAGCAACTAAAAAGAAAGCCCGCTCTCTCTCTCTCTTTTTCTCTCTTACTCCTCTTCCTCTTTCTCTTTCTTCTCTTTCTCTTTCTCTTTCTCTGCTATATGAGGACACAACAAGAAAGCAACCATCTGCAAGCCAAGAAGAGAGCTCTCACCAGAGCCCAACCACGCTGGCACCTTGACCCCAGCCTTCCAGCCTCTAGAACTGGGTTGATGATGAAAAGTTTGGAAACTTCTGATCCATTTTCATGTTCCTGCTTCGAGAAGTGCAGGGAGCAGCTTTCAGATGGAAAAAGTTGCCACGAGGACCAGAAGTAGAATAAAGGCATTTATGTAAAAAAAAAAAAAAAAAAAAAGAAAGCCCGCGCACAGCAACGAAGACCTAACATGGCCAAAAATAAATTAATTAATTTTTTTAAAAAAGAAATGAACATGAGAACATTCCTAGAAACATAAAATTTATCTAAACTGACTCAAGGAGAAATAGAAATCTCAACAGACAAAACAAGAGATTGAATTAGTAATCAAAAACCTCCCAACAAAGAAAAGCTCAGGACCAAATGGCTTCACTGGTGAATTCTACCAAACATTTAAAGAAGAATTAACACCAATACTTCTCAAGCTCTTCCCAAAAATAGAAAAGGAAGGAACACTTCCTATTTCATTCTGTGAGGCCAGCGTTACCCTGATATGAAAAACACACAAAGATACCATAAGAAAAGAAAATTACAGAATAGTATCCTTTATGAATATAGATATATCCCTTAGGAATAAGTTCTGAACAAAATATTGGCAAACCGAATCCAACAGCATATAAAAAGGATTATATACCATGACCAAGTGGGATTTATCTCAGGAATGCTAGAGAGGTTCAACCTAAGAAAATCAATCAACGTAATTTAGCACAATAATAGAACAAAGGGAAAAAACACAAATGAGTATCTCAACTAATGCAGAAAAGGCATCTGACAAAATTCAACATCCTTTCATGATAAAAAAAAATACATACTCAGAAAACTAAGAACAGAAGTTAACGTCCTCAACCTGATAAAGGGCATTTATGAAAAACCCACAGCCAACATCATACTTAATAGTGAAAGAATGAAAGCTTTTCCTCCAAGATTAAGAACAAAACAAAATGGAAAATTACAATTTTGGAAACACGGTATCTCTTGTATCAGCCATTGTAAGCTTGACAGCTTCCCAACACTTAAAGATTTTTCTAATGAGGTTTGTGATGATATTAACGAATATGATTTCTTAATACTGTATAATGAAATGCATGAACATTTGGAAAGTATGCATAATTCAGGGAAGCAAATTTCCAAGTGACCTATGTATGATGATTCAAAGTCATTCAAGGATAATAGATCCATTCAAAGTGCAAGACAGACCAATGGATTTTAATATAACAGAGTATAAAAATTCTTTGCCAGACATTTGCAAAAAATGTAAAGCAATATCGTTGTTCTCACTACATTTTTTGTTTTGGAGAATTTACTTATTTTACTTTTTTTTTTTTTTTTTTTTTTTTTGCGGTACGCGGGCCTCTCACTGCTGTGGCCTCTCCTGTTGTGGAGCACAGGCTCTGGACGCGCAGGCTCAGCGGCCACGGCTCACGGGCCTAGCCGCTCCGTGGCATGTGGGATCTTCCCGGACCGGGGCACAAACCTGTGTCCCCTGCATCGGCAGGCACACTCTCAACCACTGTGCCACCAGGGAAGCCCCTATACTTATTTTTCTAAAAATATATGTATGTTTCCCTATATAAATATACAAAAAAACATGTAATAGGTTTACTATTGTTATTTTAAATGAATTAATAAATAATTTTTTATTTCTATGGTTTTAAATTTTTTCAGTTTTAGTTTATATAATAGGGAATATCAGTAGATACATCTATATAAACAAAAGCTCATTTGGGTCCCCAGTAATTACTCTGAGGCTGTAAAGGAGTCCTGAGACCAAAAAAGTTTGAGAATCACTGCCCTAGAGACTCTTCCACTTACATCCAGGACATGTATAAAAATAGTCTTGGAAACATTGTTTCTAACCACCATGCGTTGGAATCAACACACATATCCATCAGTAGTGGGATGGATAAGTGAATTATAGTATAGTCATACAGTGGGATATTATACAGCAATGAAAATGGACAAATTACAGCTATATACAATAAACATAATATTAAGTTTTAAAAAAAGCAAAATAATATAAACAGTATTATACAAAGTTTGAAAAATAGTGAAACTAACCTATATTATTTCAGGAGGCATATTTAAATCAGAAAATGTTTTTAAATGTCAGCTGACAACAGAAGGTTTTCATTCCAAATAAATAAAGTAATTTGGGGACCTCCCTGGTGGAGAAGTGGTTAAGAATCCACCTGCCAATGCAGGGGACACGGGTTTGAGCCTTGGTCTGGGAAGATTCCACATGCTGTGGAGCAACTAAACCCATGTGCCACAACTACTGAGCCTGCCCTCTGGAGCCCATGAGCCACAGCTACTGAGCCCGCGTGCCTAGAGCCCATGCTCTGCAACAAGAGAAGCCACCACAGTAAGAAGCCCGTACACCGCAACGAAGACCCAATGCAGCCAAAAATTAATTAATTAATTAATTTTTCTAAAAATTAAAAAAATAATAATTTTGCACTAAAATTCACTTTAATAAGGTCTCTATTCTGTATCTCCTTCCACTACTCTGCCTTCCAGCTGCGCCTTTGCACATGCTGTCCATTCTTTCATATTTGCCAAACTCCAACGTGCCCTTCGAGATCTGAGACCAATATCCAAACTCCTCACTGTTTGACCCTGAGGACATATTGGCCCCAGCGATCCAAACTTTCTGTGCCTTTGGGAATGACTGAGCTTCAGAGTGGGGCAGAACTGGCTTTGAATTCTAGCTCTGACACTTAACCAGCTATGACATGGTGGATCAGTCACTTTCCCTCTCTAAGCCTCAGTTTCTGCACCTGTCAAATGGGGTAACATCTTCCCAAGGCTGTTGAGTCACACGAGGTAATACATGCAGATGCTTAGCCAAGGAAGCTTTCTATAAATGTGAACTTCCTTTACCCTTCCCGTGTGTTGTGTTCAGAGCTTCAAACCAGGAAAGTCATGCCAAGGAAATGTACTCTCAGACCTTCTTCCAAAGAGATCTTGCATGTTCCCTGTATCCCTGCTGGGCCCTACAATGTACATCGTCACCCTTAGCTACTCCAAATGGAGCTCAGTCCTATGCTCAGAGCAACAGGTCCCATGGCCTGGTATCAATCCACAGGACAAATGTTAGGTCACCCCTGCCCAAAGACCTCCAGTAGGCTTAGAAGAAAGGGTATTCAGGGTGGGGAAATGGGTGGGTGAGGCATTACCTCCTGGGCCAGGAAGCGCAGTTTCACCAGGAGCTTCTTGGCCAGTGCCACCTTCTCTTGCACATTGCTCTGTCTCAGGCCCCGAAGGAGCCACAGTCCTTGCTTTGCCAACAGGTTCTGAAAGGGCAGGAAGAGAACATGAGTGGAGGGTCCTTGCTGGGTGCCCCGATCCCCCTTCCCCAGACTGTACCAGGCTAAACGCCAGCTGTTTCCCTTGGCATCTGCATAGATCCAGCGCGTTGGGCCGAGTCATTGTCCTGTGCTCAGCACCGTGGCAAAACTGTCTGCAAGAGCAGTAGCGGGTGTGGCAGGTGGGAATCAAAGGAGAGAACACTGACCCTTAGGGGCCACCTCCCTCAGAGCAGGCCTCCCATGCCCAGCCTCCGTCACAGCTCCTCTCAGTCTTGTTCTCAAGGAGGCATCCTTCCTCAGCCAAGGATGGATTCTATATTTGAACCACTCCCCAACTCATCAAGGCCAGCCTCACTTTGGAGACCCAGAATGTACTAGCATTTAACTATTTACTGCCCTGGCTACTCAAAGTGTGGCCCAGGCCCAACAGCATTGGTATTACCTACTTAGAAACGTAGAATCTCAGCCCCACCCCAGACCTGCTGCATCAGAAATCTGCATTTTTATACCTGGAGGATTCAGATGCATGTTAAAGGCTCACATGGGCTGTACTTGACAGTTCCAACACTGACCAAAGATAGTTCAAACATTACATGCTCAAACCAAGTGCATGAGTTCCAATGACTGCTCCAGGCCCCCACCTTGAAAGCGAACCCTGCTTCACTTCAAAACTTCCAAGTCATCCTTCACTGCTCTTTCTTTCACTCACATTCCACATCGATCCCATCAGCATATCATTTAGGCTCTACTTTCAAAATATATTCAAAATCTGACCACTTTCCCCCTTTTCCAGGACCACCCTAGTCCAAGCCACCATCACTTCTCACCAGGATTATTGCAACACCCTCCTAGCTGTTCTTACCACGTCCACTCTTACCCTCTCTCCTACGGAATATTCTCAATATAGCATCCAGAATGAGCTTTTCAATGCTTTCCAGACCATTTCACTCCTCTCCAGAAGTTTCTCATCTCAGAGTTAAAAATAAAATTCCGGGCTTCCCTGGTGGCGCAGTGGTTGAGAGTCCGCCTGCCGATGCAGGGGACACGGGTTCGTGTCCCAGTCTGGGAAGATCCCACATGCCACGGAGCGGCTGGGCCCGTGAGCCATGGCCGCTGAGCCTGCGCGTCTGGAGCCTGTGCTCCGCAACAGGAGAGGCCACAACAGTGAGGGGCCCGTGTACCGCAAAAAATAAAATAAAATTCCTTTTTTTAAAAAATTTATTTATTTTATTTTTGGCTGCGTCGGGTCTTCATTGCTGCACGCGGGCTTTCTTTAGTTGCGGGGAGAGGGGATACTCTTCATTGTGGTGCGCAGGCTTCTCATTGCGGTGGCTTCTCTTGTTGCAGAGTACGGGCTCTAGGCGCACAGGTTTCAGTAGCAGCGGCACATGGGCTCAGTAGTTGTGGCTCGGGGGCTCTAGAGCGCAGGCTCAGTAGTTGTGGTGCATGGGCTTAGTTGCCCCGTGGCATGTGGGATCTTCCCAGACTAGGGCTTGAACACGTGACCCTGCATTGGCAAGTGGATTCTTAACCACTGTGCCACCAGGGAACCCCCCCAAATAAAATTCTTTAAATGGCCTAGAAGGCCCTACATGCTCTGTTTCTCTTTATCTCCCTGTCTTCACCAAATATTACTCTCCCCTCACACACAGCCCTACAGTCACACTGGCCTTTTTGCTGCTCCCTGAATACGCCAAGCCCGTTACTACCTCAGCACCTTTGTATTAGCTGCTCCCTCTGCTGGACTGTCAGGCCCCTAGATCTTTCCATGGCTCACTCTCCCCTTCTTCATTCAGGTCTTTGCTCAAATGTTATCTCTTCACAGACCTTCCCAGGTCATCCCCTCTAAACAGTCCCTGCTACTTTCTCCACCCTCATACTCTGCTTTATCCATCTCTCCAAATAGAATGTAAGGTATGGGGCTTCCCTGGTGACGCAGTGGTTAAGAATCTGCCTGCCAATGCAGGGGACACGGGTTCGAGTCCCAGTCTGGGAAGATTCCACGTGCCGCAGAGCAACTAAGTCCATGAGCTACAACTACTGAGCATGCACTCTAGAGCCCACGAGCCACAACCACTGAGCCCATGAGCCTAGAGACCATGCTCCACAATAAGCCCGCACACCGCAACAAAGAGTAGCCCCCACTCACCGCAACTAGAGAAAGCCTGCACACAGTAATGAAGACCCAATGCAGCCAAAAATAAAAATAAATAAATTTATTTTTAAAAATACATTAAAAAAAAGAAAGTAAGGCATGGCGGGGACTTCATTTTGATTACCACTGTAACCTCAGGGCCTGGCACCTAATAGATGCTCAAAAAATATTTGTCAGGTAAAGTAAAATGATTTTTGAAACATGATATTTTGGTCCCTTTTTGACCCCTAATGATGTCTTAACTTTTTATTATGGAAATTTTCAAAAATATATAAAATAAGTGACTCCAAGGATTTTTCACCTAATACTGCTCCCAGAGCTTATCTTTTCAACTTACTAATGCTCTTTGCTCCAAGACTTCTATTGGCAGAAATAATCTGACATAAAATAACACAAAATAAAACTGACAAGAGTCAAAACTGCACCTATTTAAATGTCAATTATACCTCAATTTAAAAAAAAACTGCACTTATTGGGACTTCCCTGGTAGTCCAGTGGTTAAGACTCTGTGCTCCCAGTACAGAGGGCCCAGGTTTGATCCCTGGTCAGGGAACTAGATCCCTCATGCCGCAACTAAAGATCCCACATGCCACAACTAAAAAAAAAAAAAAAAAAAATCCTGCATGCCACAACGAAGATCTCACACGCGGCAACAAAGATCCTGCATGCCACAACTAAGACCCACCTCAGCCAGATATATAAATAAATAAATAATAAATAAAAACTGCACTTATTAACATTTGCTATTGATTAAAAATTGACAGAAGAGGGGCTTCCCTGGTGGCGCAGTGGTTGAGGGTCCGCCTGCCGATGCAGGGGACGCGGGTTCGTGCCCCGGTCTGGGAGGATCCCGCATGCCGCGGAGCGGCTGGGCCCGTGGGCCATGGCCGCTGTGCCTGCGCGTCCGGAGCCTGTGCTCCGCGGCGGGAGAGGCCGCAGCGGTGAGAGGCCCGCGTACCGCAAAAAAAAAAAAAAAAAAAAAAGTTGAAAAAAAAATATTGACAGAAGAGGGGCTTTCCTGGTGGCGCAGTGGTTGAGAGTCCGCCTGTCGATGCAGGGGACACGGGTTCGTGCCCGGGTCCGGGAAGATCCCACATGCCGTGGAGTGGCTAGGCCCGTGAGCCATGGCTGCTGAGCCTGCGCGTCCGGAGCCTGTGCTCCGCAACGGGAGAGGCTGCAACAGTGAGAGGCCCGCGTACCGCAAAAAAAAAAAAAAAAAATTGACAGAAGAAAAAAAATCTTCTTGACAAGATTTAGATCCACAAAATTGGATTCAGGGAAATTAGATCCGCTAGAAATAATAGCACCCCCACAAACCCACACACACACACATCACACTGGATAAAGCTATAAGAAGTGAAATACAGGGACTTCCTTGGCGGTCCAGTGGTTAAGACTCTGTGCTTCCACTGCAGGGGGCACGGGTTCAATCCCTGGTTGGGGAACTAAGATCCCGCATGCCATGCAGCCAAAAGAGAAAAAAAAAATTTTAATAAATAATAATGCTGTTTTTTAAAAAAGATGAAATATGATTTGAACAGATCTTTCGTTGAAAGTTCCCTGACAAAGAATAATTTTAGTAATAAAATAATTTCAGTAAAGTGAAAATGGAAAGAGTTTAATTGCACCTTATAGACAATCAAGCAAGGAATTAAATTGGATTAAAGTTTGTTGCTCTTTTGGAAACATAGAGAATGTAGACAGAGAAGAGAGGCTTACAATGAAGCCCTAAGACATACCCATATGAACGTTTGGAACATTCAGAGGTAAAGAAGATAGAGAGCGAGCAAAAGAGATGAGAAGGAATGGCCAGGGAAGCCGAAGGAAAACCAAGGGTATGGAAATCAACACCAGAGTCTTTCAAGAAGGAGGGTGGGGTCAACTGTGTCCACTGATACTGAAAGGTTGAGTAAGATGAGGACAGAAAAGTGACCAACAACCAAGTCCTTGGCTGAGTCCTCCTCCTTGACCCTCCCTCTAAATGCTGGAGCTTGCCAGGTCCTTAGATTTGTTTGGGGTTTTTTTGGCCTCGCCGAGCAGCATGTGGACCAGGGATCGAATCCAGGCCCCCTGCCTTGGAAGTGCAGAATCTTAACCACGGGACCACCAAGGAAGGAAGTCCAGATTTTTCCTTTTTTTTTTTTTTTTTGTTCCCTAGGTGATCTTATCCAATCCCATCTACATATAAACACCCTGCAATTTTACATTTCTAGCCCTGAACTCTCCCCAGAGCTCAACTCCTATAGCTAACAGCCTGGCAGACATATCCATTTAGAAGTCTAACAGGCATATATCTCAAAGTTAACATGTCCAGGGACTTCCCTGGTGGCTCAGTGGTTAAGAATCCGCCTGTCAGTGCAGGGGACATGGGTTCGAGCCCTGGTCCGGGCAGATCCCACATGCCGCAGAAGAACTAAGCCCATGCACCACAACTACGGAGCCTGTGCTCTAGCGTCCGTGAGCCACAACTACTGAGCCTGAGTGCCATAACTACTGAAGCCCGTGTGCCTAGAGCCCGTGCTCTGCAGCAAGAGAAGCCACCCAATGAGAAGCCCGGGAACCGCAATAAAGAGTAGCCTCCGCTTGCCGCGACTAGAGAAAAGCCCGCACGCAGCAACAAAGACCCAAGGCAGCCAAAAATAAAAATAAATTTAAAAAAAAAAGTTAACATGTCCAAAAAGGGGCTTCTGATATCCCCTCCACTCCCATCAGAACTTCTCCTTCTCTTGTTTTCCATAGCTCAGTAAATAGCACCATCTACATAGCTGTGCAAGTCAAAATCTTGGGAGTCATTCATGACTCTCCTCTGCACATTTTCCTCCTCCCCTAAGCCTATTCATTAGCCAGTCCTGAGGTGTCACTTCCAAAGTCTCTACTGCTCTTGAATTCATTCCCGTCACCCTGTATCCACTGCAACCACCCTAGATTCATTTCATCATTATTGGTCACCTGAATTATTACAATGCCCTCTATAGTACTCTCTCTGCTTCCTCTCATATCATCCCTCCCACACTGATCCTTTTTAAGGATAAATTAGAGCATATCCCTTCTCTTTTCAAAATGTTCAGTGGCTCCTCATTTCACTCAAAGAAGAAGCCAAGGCCGCTACAATGGCCTATGTGACTCCCACATGCCTCTCCCCACTATCATCCTCCTTTCCCCCCACACCCTCCAGCCTCAGCTACTCTGTTCATTCTGCTGCACTCACACTGGTCCCTTGCTCTTCCTCAAACACACCAGGCATGCTTCACCTCAGGGCCTTTG
This sequence comes from Stenella coeruleoalba, assembly GCF_951394435.1. Classification (NCBI taxonomy): domain Eukaryota; kingdom Metazoa; phylum Chordata; class Mammalia; order Artiodactyla; family Delphinidae; genus Stenella; species Stenella coeruleoalba. Next base: position 23,450,574 of record NC_137161.1, on the reverse strand, counting down.
CACATGCTGTCCTTGCTGCCTGGAACACCCTTACAGACATGGCTTGCTCCTTCATCTTCTTAATGTCAACATCACCATGGCCTCCCCTTGCCATCTTTTCTAAAATTGCAATGTCTCTCTGAAATACTTCCTTGCTTTATTTTCTCCCTAACACTATCCTTATCATACTTCTTATATTTCTGCCTTGTTGTTTACATGTTTATTATCTGTGTCTCCATTCAGCCTCCACCCCCACAAGAATGTAAGTTCCAGAAATCTTTGTGGACAAGAATGCTTATTCACTGTTATTCTTGTGCCTAAAACAGTGTCTGGCATAGTCAGTCTTATAAATATTAGTGAGTAAATGGATAAACAACCCTTTTGAGAAGAGGATCAGAAAAACACTGAAGTGCCTGGAGCAGGTTATGGAATCCAGGGCAGTGAAGGTCAAAGATGGAAGTGACTAGAACAAATATATGTGGTTACAGTAATGACCTGGTAACTAGGGACCAGTTGGTGCTGCAGGAGAGAAAGTGGACAATTGCAGAGCTAATTCTTCCAGTAGGTGAGAGGAGATGAAATCAGGATCACAGCTGTGGCTTTGGGAGGAGGTCACCTCCTCTGCTGTAGCAGGAAAAGAAGGAGAGCAGATGGTTGCAGAAGCTGGCAAGACAGTAGACTGGATGGAGGAAGATGAGGCTTCTATTTTCTCCATGAATTAGGAAAGGAAGCCATTAGCTGGAAGGAGTGTGGAGGAACAGAGCAGGGGAATCTGAGGAGAGAGGGAAATGCATAAGCCTATAGGAGCTCGGCAAAGGGAGTTTATTGGAGGGGAGTGGCCTAACCCCCAATAATTTCTATCAAGTTCCCTCAACAATCATCTCCTCATTCTTCTGTACAGTGCTGAGCAAACGCAGTTTCCAGAGCCCTTGGGTCCAGACAGCCATCATGAGTTTCCCTCACCCTGGAGGTGGCAGCAAGGAGGGGGAGGCTCTCAGCTCACCTGCTCCCAGCCACCAGCTCTTCCAGTGCCTGCTTCAGCCGTGAGCAGGTCCCGGAAGTGGGGCTGCGCTGCAGACTCTCAACCTCCTGCAGCCCCCGGTCCTGCGGCACCAGGTGAGAAGGTCAGACTCCGACCTCTTTTACACCACACCCTCATCCCGAGGCCCCGCCCACTCACAACTGCACCTCTTGGCCCCACCCTTTGACTCCAACTTGTTCTCTGTTCAGTTTTTCAAGCCCTTTGCTGGCTCCGCACCTTTCTAAGCGGAGCTAGGTCGCGAGGATGGGGTTTGCAGTCGGAGGCGGGACCCAGGGCAGAGAGGGCCCAGGCAGAGGCTGCACGCGTCGTCCAGATGCGCTCACCCGCCCCGCCCGGATGCGAGATCTGCCTCAGGTCCAGCAAGTGCGTGGCGAGGGCCACATCGACCAGGGGCGCGTCGTCCCGTAGCTGCAGACGAAGGCGGCGCATCAGCGGCGGCAAGAGCTCCACGAAGCTCAGCTGCTCGTTCCACTCGGGCGCCGTCGCCTCGCCGCGCAACGACGTCTCGCCCTGAGCGCGGCGGCGAAGACAGGCGGAGAGGGGTCAGCGCCGATCAAGGCCTAGGCCTCCGCCGAGTGAGGACGGGAGGGACTTACCTGCTGCCCCAGGAAAGACACCCGCACATAGGGGTCCATGAGGACGCGCTGGTCGTGCAGGGCGCGGGCCAGGCTGCCCAGCAGACCGGGGCGCAGCGCCGGAAGCCCCTCGGCGCGGTACACACGCACTCGCAGCCGCGCCCACGGCCTCTCCGCTGCCACCCGACGCGGCAGCAGCAGGTTCCTAAGGGAGCCGGGCGCTGAGGGTCCCAGAAGCCCGAGGCTCGGCCCCTCCCCGTCTCCGCATCCCAGAGGCCACGCCCCGTCCTAGTCTCCCCTCCCCATCTCACCCCAGCTCACTTCTCGATGTCCGAACTGTGGCCAGGGCCCGGGGGTGGCAGCGGAGGGGCCAAGGCCCCGCGCGCCCTCACGGACAAAGTGACCTTGACGAAACCTTTGGTCCCGGCGCATGTATCCCGGGAGTCGTGCAGAGAAGCCCATTTCTGATAGAAGTGGCCATATGGGGACGGAGGAGCAGACCAGGGGTCAGGGGAGACCGGTGGGATGCGCAGGGTGGTCGTGGGGCTGCGATCCGAGTGCTGGACAACGGCCGGGGTTCAAGTCCAGCTCAGGAAAGAGGAGCGGCAGTGCGTGGAGGTCAGACGTCGGAAGAGATTGCTGTCTCACAAGTTAGTACACTGGGCTCAGGGCCCAGAGGTTCAGCTTCCCTTGCCCGTGCAGAGGAGTCTCAGTGAGGGGAGGGTTCAGTACCTGGCTGGTCGAAGATAATGCCCAGGTCCATTCTGAAGGTGCCTATCCGGGTGGCCATAAAGGGGAGGGTCTACGAATGGAAAGCCTGGGGAAAGGTGGCGTTAGTCCTGGAGCTTCGGCATCTCCCCTTCTCTGACGGAAACCTCTCACCCCTACCCGCCTCACCGTGATCTCCAGCAGCAAGTCCTGGAGGTGAAGCCGGGTCTCATGAAATTCAAACAAGAAGTACTGGGTTGAAGTGGGGAAGCGAGAGAAGTGAGAGAAGGTTATACGTGAAGGGTTCACGCCAGGTGGTCCCTGCCTCTGGCAAAGAGAACGCTCTCCTTCCCCACCCTACCTCACCACCACCGCCCGCAACTCGGAGACCACACCTCTTTGCACCCTTTCCCGCAAAGAGCCCTTAGCTTCAGGCCCGCCAATAGGCTCGCTTCCACCTAGGCTACGCCCCCTCCACACAGTTCTTATCCTGGGTCCCGCCCATTCCCTCCGGCTCCCCCGTCTTTGGTTGCACCCACTTCGTTGAAGAAGGGGCAATTTGTCCCGCGCTGCGTGGCGGTCACTCGGCGTTGCTCCCCAACGCGCACGGCCACGTAGGGATTAATGTTGACTCCCACCAGCTTCCGGGCCTCGAGCACCGTGACCCCCACCTAAAGGATGGGGAAGGAGGAGAAAAGGAAGCTAAGCCTGCCTCGGTATGAGGGAAGAACGGGTGTGGAGGGCGGGTGGTATTCCCCAAGGGTTCAGGCCTGGAGGGGGAGCGGTACCTGGAAGTCCTGGGCCCTGGATACCTGGAAGGGATCCCCGCGGGCCAGGTCCCGAGCTCGGCTGCGGAGAGGCTTACAGTCAGCTCTCACTTCACTTCCTCCCCTCCACCCCGCCGTCCACACACACACCCTTGCTTGGCGCTGGAGATAAGATCTCTCCCTCTGAAGATTCTGAGTCCTTCTAGCCTTATCTTGCCTCCATCTCAGTTCTACACTCAGAATTTGACTCATTCCTGGAGCCCAAAAACCATGCATTCATTCAACAAAGATTGAATGAGCACCTTCTATGTACCAACACTGTTCTAGGCACTGGAACACTGCAGTGAACAAAGGAGGCAACATTCCTTGCCCTCAACAGGATTTCATCACTTTCATGGGTTCCAGAGGCCATGTGTGAGCCAGTGTAACTGTGTGTGAATGTAGCAGTGTCTATGCCTAGGAATGAATGACCCTTGACCGCAGGATATCCACTCCCCCACCCATACCCTGAGACCATGTGTTTGTGAGGGTGGACAGGCACAGGCCTGCATGTATGAGTGAGTGAGGTTGACACACTGCTAGGCTATGGGAGCAGGTGCTCAGTGGGTACAAGTTACCTCTTGAGGGGGCTGAACGCGACGCCAGAAAGCTCCACATCAGGCTTGTCCTCCAGCTCCAGCTCCAGCTTGTTGTCCTCATCGCCCTGCGGCCCAATGCCACTGCCCACTGCTCCAGCCGGGCCTCCCCAGGCCTCACAGGAAAGGCCGTCAAGGAACATGTCTTGGACTTACCACCCATCTCTGGGCACCCATCTCTGACTTCCCTGACTCTAGGACCCACCCCTGCCCCTTGGTCTGACCCCTAACCTGGGAAACCTCTAGTTCCAGAATTGACCCCTGATTCTAGGACTGAGTTCTCACCCTGGAATTGGTCCAGTACTGATCCCAGACCCAGGGACTGACCCCACATCACTGGCTCCCAATCCCAAGACTGACCCTGTAATCCCAGGTCATCCCCACGTACTCACTCCAGCTCCTGGAAGCCCACATTGGGAATGATCAACTCTGAGCTGGGAGAAGGAGAAATGACAGGAGAGGGCCATGCCTGACTACAGAGCTACAACCTGGGCAGCACGGGTCCAAGGGTCACCATATCCAGCAGATCCACAGTGGAATTGGGTACCACTTCTCTCTTACCAAGGCCTGCCTGGGCCTTGGTTAGGTGGGTGGGAGGGTTACCTGTCCTGAATGGGTGCTCCAAAGTCCTCTTCTGCCCAGGCTCCAGTTTCACCCTCTGGGGGCTGGTACTTCAGGTCAAGTTCCACCTGGACCTAAAACCAGATACACAGTAGGCCTTGGACCCCTCAAACTACCCTGATGCTAAGAAAAGCCCAAAGACAATGCCTTTTATTCCACCTATAAACAGAGACCCTCCTGGCCTGCATCTCTGATGACTTGTGGTTCCTCTATGATCATTAATAATAGTGAGTACTCATAAGCTATCAAGGGTTTCCCTGGTGGCGCAGTGGTTGAGACTTTGCCTGCTGATGCAGGGGACACGGGTTCGTGCCCCGGTCCGGGAAGATCCCACGTGCCGCGAAGCGGCTGGGCCCGTGAGCCGTGGCCGCTGAGCCTGCGTGTCTGGAGCCTGTGCTCCGCAACGGGAGAGGCCCACGTACCACACACACAAAAAAACAAAAAACATAAGCTATCAAGAGCTTACCTGATGCAAGTAACCTCTTTAAGGGGGCCAACACAATTCCAAAATTCTCTCATCGCTCTTGGAAATCCATTAGTGTGGCCTTCACAGCTCTGCGTGATCTGGCCCCTGCCAACATTTCCAGTCCCATCCCTTATGGGGTCTGCTCCTGCCCTGCACCCTGGTTATGCTCTCTCAGGGCGCTGGGCTTTTGCATATGCTGGTTCTTCCGCCTGCAACATTCTCTCCTCCCACTTATTTATCACCTATCGTATCCTTCAATTCCAAGCTCAAACATTACTTCCTCAGGGAACCTTTTCTGAACCCCAAATAGGTCACAGCCCTCTGTTATACATTCTCCCAGCCCACTACCAGCTCTTTTGTAACACCAATCGGTGTCAATTTTACATTTATTTGTGTGAATATTTGTTTAATGTTTGCCTCTCTCTTCAGATATGGAGCTCTAAGAGGGCAAGTCCTTATGTGGTTTTGTTCACCACTCAGTCGTCATTGCTCAGCACTGCACTTGGCTTATACTCAGAGCTCAGCGAATGACAAAAGACTGAATGAAAAGCTGGACATTTTGTACAACTCCACATAAGGTAAGTAAGGAAACAACCTAGAGAAGCTGAATAACTTGTCCAAGTTCTCAGCTGGGAAGTGGTGGACTTGAGATTTGAACCCAGGTTCATTTCTACCAGGCTGTACTGCCCCTCCATGAAACACCAGGAAAATCCAGCCAGGTTCATCTTCGTCCCCTACAGGAGCTGCGCCTGGTACGGGGTCAGGGAGCAGCACGGAGCTCCTTATCTTCCCTTGCCACACAACTCTGGCCCTCAGAGCTGAACCTGAATCTTGGCCTGGGGGCTGTAATGAAAGGCGCCCTGGCTCAGGGGCCTTGTTACCACTCCTGTCTGGGTCTGGGTTTTCCCCCCGGAGAAACGGAACCCTCTATCTAGAGGGACTCTCAGGCTTGGGGGTGGCAGGCTGGGGGCTGACGGAACTCACTGGGGACACGCGCAGATTCTCATCCACTAGGGCCTCCTGCAGCACCAAATGCCCTGCAGTCTGTAGCTGCTGCAGGGATATCACCAGCGTCCCCAGAGACCTGGGGGTGTGGCATGAAGCAGAAGAATGACCCAGGAGAATGGTCGCAAGCCACCCTCTCCCCCTACTTGCATCCTTGGCTCCCCAGGCCTGCTCACCTGGGGCTGAACACATGGCTGCAGCTGACCACCTGTACAGACAGTCACTCCCCAGCCAGTGGAGCCTCATAGTGTGGCCAACGGAACAGCTGGGAATTGGAGGAACCTTGTGACACCCAGTGCTGGGCTGACACTGACCCCTAATCCAGAGTCTGAAATAGGAGCCAACCCTAAAAACTGAGAGCTAACTCTATGACTGATCTCCTAAACCTGGAACCAACCCTCCCAAACTAGGGCTGATCTGGGGCTAACTACCAATCAAGAACTAATCCCCCCCAGTCTTGATTCTGACTTGCCCAAACTGAGTCTAACCTCTTTAGCCGGAAATCAACCCCACCTCCTGAGACTATACCTCCCAAAGCCAGGAATAAACCTCCCAAACCAAGGATGGACTCATATGGGGCACAGATCAGCCTCTCCCCATCCAGAATCCAACCCCACTGACCTCACTGATATCTGCTTCTTGACCACAGTGAATTCTCCTTGTTTTCTGGATGAAACCTGCTCAGAATTGAATCTAGTCATTTATCAGCTCCTCCCCACGCACACAAAAAAATCATCCCTCCATTCACTCTTGGCCCAGGGTCTAATCCCCCTGGACTCACCCTTAAAGAGACATAGAAGATAGGGAGGGAGGGAAGCAGAGAGTTGGAGACATTGGACTTGGGGAGAAAGGGGACAGGCTGTAGAGATGCCTAGGGATGGGGTGGGGGGCCTGGGGAATGGAGGAACTGGAGCTCTCCAGTTCCAAAAATTCTCAGAGCACCCCTGCAAACCTCACCTCGAAAGCTGAGCCTCACCTGTAGGTCATGGGTGCCCGGCAGCCCTGTCAGTCACCGCACACACACGGTCAGAGCCATTGTCCCAGGGCCAATGGCTCTGCCTCTGCCTGCTTGCCCTCCTGCCCACCTGCCCACCCACCTGAATCGCCTCTGACTCACTGGACTCACTCAGCAGGTTCAGCAATCCCTGCCCTTTAGTCAAACACAAAATCAGCAGGCCTGGGGGTCACGGGTAGGGAGGAAGTGGGAAGACAGAGAGATAGGGGTAAGGTCCCTGTGGTCAGTTCAGTCCTCCCTGCCTGCACCAGCTTCAGCCTCCTTCCTGCCTCCTTGTAGGGTGGGAGCTGCGACAGGGTGGGGATGGAGGCAAGGGGAGAGGGCCAGACCCCAGGCTGGTCTCTGCTAGCCTGTGAGGACTCAAGGACATGGGACCTCATGTTGTTCCTTGTTCACTTCACTGTCCTCAATGCCCAGCTCAGGGTCTGGCACATTGCAAACCCTCAAAACACGGCCCGAATGGATGTATTAATAAATGAATCCCCTAGCTCCCAGCATTAGCATGGAGGCACTCAACACATTTATTGAATTAATGAGTGACTGAATGTGTGTCCCTAGCTTGTACATAGCAGGTGTTCAAAACACTTCTTAACCAAAAGCTAGAGGTCCTTCACTTGGGGTTTACTGGTGGTTTACTGGTGAGTACTGAACTCCAGGGCAGGATTTTGGAATTCTAATCTTTGGTCTCAGGAAAATCCTTTCCGCTCTCTGGACCTATTTGCCTAGCTGTGTAATATGCACAGGATGAACTGCGCTGCTTTTCAAAGTATGGTCCCTAATCAGGATCACACATGTGGTTGTTAAAAATGCACATTTTGGGCTTCCCTGGTGGCACAGTGGTTAAGAAACCGCCTGCCAATGCAGGGGACGTTGGTTCGAGCCCTGGTCTGGGAAGATCCCACATGCCGCAGAGCAACTAAGCCCGTGCGCCACAACTACTGAACCTGTGCTCTAGAGCCCGTGAGCCACAACTACTGAGCCCACATGCCACAACTAATGAAGCCCGCGCGCCTAGAGCTCGTGCTCCGCAACGAGAGAAGCCACCGCAATGAGAGGCCTGCGCACCGCAATGAAGAGTAGCCCCCGCTCGCTGCAACTAGAAAAAAGAAAGCCCGCGTGCAGCAACAAAGACCCAACGCAGCCAAAAATAAATAATTAATTTTTTAAAAAAATGCACATTCTGGGACTTCCCTGGTGGTCCAGTGGTAAAGAATCCACCTTACAATGCAGGGGACGTGGGTTTGATGCCTGGTCGGGGAACTAAGATCCCACATGCCTCCGGGCAATTAAGCCCACATGCCACAGCTACTGAGCTCGCGAGCCTCAACTAGAGAAGAGAAAACCCTCGTACCACAACTAGAGGGGAGCCCGCGCACCGCAAGGAAGAGCCTGTATGCCACAACTGAGACCTGACACATCCAAAAATAAATAAAATATATAAATAATAAATAAATCTTTAAAAAAATATACATGAAAATTCCTGCGCCCACTCTAGAAATGCTAAAGTATCTCAAGGTGTGCCTGGGAACCTGAATTTCTATAAGCTGCACTGGTACTATCCTGTTACACAGCAGGAGTTTGGGAACATCTGGTCGCTTGGCTGTGATCATGTGTGATTCCTCATTCCCTTCTAGGTGACTCAGATGATCTGAGTGTGGGTATGGAGATTGGTGGGTACTGAATTCTCACCCCACAGACCCCTGGTGAATATGGGTCTGGGAGAGGAACCCACAGATCCCTGAGGTCAGAGTTCTCTGGCCTAATGACTAGGATGAGAGGAGGGGCCTGAAGGGTTGTAGAGCAAAAGAGACTAAGAAACTAAAAAGACTTTATTGAGAAGTGCTGTGGGTGATCCCTTGCTCCTTAACATTTATTCATTCACAGATATTTGAGCACCTACTACATGCTAGGCCTATCTAGGCACTGGAGGATACAGTAGTGAACAAAACAAAAATCCCTGCCTTCATAAAGTTTACTGCTGTACTGGGAGTAACAGGTTATGGAAAGAGAGGAAGAAAGGAAAGAAAGAAAGAAAGAAAGAAAGAAAGAAAGAAAGAAAGAAAGAAAGAAAGAAAGAAAGAAAGAAAGAAAGAAAGGAAGGAAGGAAGGAAGGAAGGGAGGAAGGGAGGGAGGAAGGGAAGGAAGGAAGGAAGGAAGGAAGGAAGGAAGGGAAGGAAGGAAGGAAGGAAGGAAGAAAGAAAGAAAGAAAGAAAAAGAAAACACATAGCATGTCAGTAATAAGTGCTAAGGAGAAAAACAAAGCAGGAAGGGGGACAGAAATTCTTTTACGCAGAGTGCAGTTTTGGACGGGGTGTCCTGGGAAGTGCTGTGATGTCACTGCTTGCTTTAACCTGGGAAAGAATAAGAGAGACTGCCAAGGCTCCCCAGTGACGTCACGACTAGCTCTGTGACTCCACACCAGAGCGTTCGGCGGAGACCCTGGTCTCCTCTATGAAGTCAGCAGCCAGGCCCAGATATAGGGGAGAGGGTTGGGTCAGGCCGCCGGGCACGCTGGCTGCACGCAGAGTCCTTGGGGTACCGGCGGCGCGCACCTGCTGAGGGAGGGCCGAGGGCCTTGGCGGCTCAGGCGGTGATTCTGGCGTCCGTGAGGGGGGCAGCCCGGGGTCAGGATGCAGCGAAGACCCCGCCCGGGCTCTGCCGCGTTCCCGCACAAGCACACGCCCAACTTCTACAGCGACAACAGCAACAGCTCTATGAGCATCACCTCGGGGGAAAGCTGCGGGCACCGGTCAGCTGGGCCGGAGCCCGGGGAGCCCGAGGGCAGAAGAGGCCGGGGCTCTAGCTGCGGTGAGCCCGCCATGAGCGCTGGAGTGCCCGGAAGAACCACAAAGGCTGAAAGCTCTCGGCTGAAGCCGGCGTCTCGGAGCCACAGTGGGCCGACCGCCTCTGGCGCGGCAACCGTGAGGGGCGGGGCCTCGGGTGCGGGCGGGGTCGAAACCGGGGGAGAGGAGGGGCCTAAGGGGTGGGGCTTGGCGCGGAAGCGGGATAAAACTATCCGGGCGCCTCCTAAGGGGCGGGACCTGTAGGGTGAAAACAGGAGGTACTAGATAAGATGCCCCAAAGGGGGGCCTCGGTGTGGTGGACTGTCCTGGGGAGGGGCGGGGAAAGTCCTGTGATTGGGCACCACTGAGGAGGCGCGGCCTCGGTGTTAGCATGAGTTGGCTACCAGGGAAATGGGGCCGTATCAAGACCTAAGGCTGGGGGCGGGGCCACCGTTTGGGAGGTGGGACCACGTCTAGACTGAGCTTTCTGGGCGCGGGGGCGTCAGAGTGCTGCGAGAGACCCGGGATGGGGCTGCATTGGGACCAAAGCCCCTGAGGCTGCTCTGCTTCTGGGCTGGGGAACCTGCGGCCAGGTGCCGGGGAAACAGCGGGCCTGCGGTGCGCAAGGCCTCAATGGAGCCCCTTGGGCTCCCGCAGAACCGGCTGGCTCTCCCGGTGTCCCTGAGGAGCAGCTCGACCTCTCGACTCTGGATCCGAGGCAGGAGATACCTCCCCCGCGAGTGTCCAAGAGCTTCCTGAGTACGGGCCAGGCCAGCCCAGATCCCCTCTGACCCTCTGGCCCCCCTCTCCGAATTCCGTTTCTCACCTCTGGGGCCCTGGTTTCAGTTCTGAGCCCCCAGCCCGTGTCTGATTCTCCAGCTCTTTCTCTGAGCCCGATCCATCTTCCCTGAGAATGAGAATCCAAATCATTCTCCTCGCCCGCATCTAATTCTCCTAGCCCACACCGCTGTTCCTGAGTCCCTATCCCCGAGCCCCCTTCCTGAGCCCCTTCTGAACCTCGAACACCACGCTCTGTGAGCCCCTCACCTCTCCCCCTCCCTAAGCCTAGTCCCTTCTCTGAGCCCCCTCTCTTCTCCTCAGGCCCACTCTTCCAGGTGCTGAGCGTGTTGTTATCCCTGGTAGGAGGTGTGCTGGTCAGTGTGTACAGGTCAGAGGGAGGGAAAGGGGAGCCCCAGGGGCTGCTCCTTGAGGGGGTGGGGAGCAGGGCCAGACCCGGCTGCGGCTTGAGCCGATTCACACCTGTGTTCACAGGAGCTGGGTCTAGGACACTGGGGTGGGGTCCGTGGGGTTCGCTAGGGTATCGGGGCCTCAGCCTCCCTCCGGTTCTTTAGGGAGGTCTGTTCCGTCCGCTTCCTGCTCACGGCTGTGTCACTGCTGAGCCTCTTTCTGGCAGGTGAGAGGGCAGTGAATTCCCTAGGCCCTAGCCCTGGCTGCTTTGGAGGCAAACGTGGTACATTTTCTCCTGTACCCTTCAGCCCACTCAGTCTCTTCAGAGGCTCACAGCTCCTCACAGTCCCCTTCAGAGCCTTCTAGTCCCCCCCTCAGACTCAGCCCCTTCAAGCCTCTTCTCTCCCCACTGTCCCCTTTATGCCAGGGAAACCCTCTCCCTTCTCTTCCCCTGAGACCAGCCCCCTCTTTCTCCAGCACTCTGGTGGGGACTCCGGTACCTGGCCCCTCCTTTGGAGAATGTGAGTCGGGGAGACTGTCCCGGGGTGGGTGGTTGGCAGGCTGTGAACCTGCAGGTTGTGTGGAGTCCCCTGGGCCGCTGGGAGCAGGGCAGTGCTGGAAGCTATAACCCTAAGGAAAGGCTGGATATAAACAGGAGATTTCTGAAGGATTGTGCCCAGAGGTGCTTGAGGGTCTGTCTCTGAGAGGTCCTGGAAGGGCAGGGCAGGGGGGCAGGGGTTGGCAGTCCTCAGAAGCAAGGCCCTTTGAGTCTGGCCTCCCACACTGAGGTGGGAACAGAGGTGGGTGGGAGCTCAGCAGCACTGTATTTTGTCCCTCCCTCCTCCCTCCAACAGGAACCTAAGGAGATACTGACTCTAAGGTGAGAGAGAGCACCTGGGGTGGGGAGTTGGGGGCCTCAAAGGTGCTGAAGTGTCCAGGGGGACAGGGAGCCAACTGCACCGTGCCAACCTTCTGTCTGCAGCGAATACCACGAGCGCGTGCGCTCCCAGGAGCAGCAGCTGCAGCAGCTCCGGGCTGAGCTGGTTAAACTCCACAAGGAGGTGTCCAGTGTTCGCGCAGCCAACAGCGAGGTGAGCCCCGCAGACTCATCCTGTTCTCAGAACCAGGTCCAGGAGCTCGGGCCCCAGGAGCCTGGCCCCGTGGCTCTGCCCATTGCACAGTCCCGGCCCACCTTGCAGCTCTGCTCCCTGAGTCCTGAGCCTTAAGGCCCTGCCTAGAGCCCCGCCTTTGGAATTTCTCCCGGGGCCCACAAAGTCTATCCCCAGAGAACTCTGCCCCACTATAAAAGCTGCCCGCAAGCCCCGCCCCTCCAGGCCCCGCCCTCTCTCTTTTCAGAGAGTGGCCAAACTCGTATTCCAGAGGCTGAGTGAGGACTTTGTGCGGAAACCCGACTATGCGCTGAGCTCTGTGGGTAAGACTCAGAGACACAGGCAGAACTATGCACATGAGCGGCTCTAGGAGACCAACCTCAAACAGACCCTGCCCCAGCTGTCAGTCAGGCCTAGGAGCCCCTGAGTGGTTGCTTCTCCCTGCTCCAGGAGCCTCCATCGACCTAGAGAAGACGTCCCCCGACTACGAGGATGCGAACACTGCCTACTTCTGGAATCGCTTCAGCTTCTGGAACTATGCGCGACCGCCCACGGTTATCCTGGAGGTGGGCCTGGAACCTAGATCCCTGAACGGGACGTGGGGCGGGACTCTGGGAAAAGGATCCCCGCAGCTCCCCTGGGGTGGGACCTGACTGAACTGAGGGCGTGGCGCCAGGCGGAGCCCTGCTGGGCAGAAGTCCTGGAGGCAGGGCCTGGCTTGTTTGGGGTGAGGCTCTGGGTGAGGCCGAGACGTGATACTGAAGAGACCTGGCCCTACTAGGTACTGGGGCCCTGGGCAGACACCGGGCTGGGGTTGGAGGACTGGGCGGGGCCCATGATGGGGTCAACCTATCCTGTGGTTCTGATGGGCTGTGTGTCTGTCTGCCCGCCTGCAGCCAGATGTGTTCCCTGGGAATTGCTGGGCTTTTGAGGGCGACCAGGGCCAGGTGGTGATCCAGTTGCCGGGTCGTGTGCAGCTGAGCGACATCACTCTGCAGCATCCACCGCCCAGCGTGGCACACACCCGGGGAGCCAAGAGCGCCCCGCGTGACTTCGCAGTCTATGTAAGTGGGGCTGAGGCCAAGGAGGTGGGGGATTTTTGCCTAGAGAGCACAAGGCAGTCATGAAAACTGAGACTACTGAGTCTTTGCTCGCTCATCCATAAAATGGAGATACTACCACTTGCCTCTCAAGGCTGCTGCAGGTTATAATTATAACCATATTCAAATATTAGTTATGGTTTATTGAGTGCTTACTCTGTGCAGAGTACTTTACATGGATTATATATCCTTGCATCCACACAACAACCTATGAAGTGCAAGTGGTCGAACTAAAATTTGCAACTTGATTTCTTTGAGCCCACATTCCACACTATACTATCCTAACACCAAAAAATAAATGAGAATATGCATACAGATACTGAACAGAGTTGGTGCTAAACAGTTACTCTCCCTCCTCCACCTGTGCCTCACTGTTCCTCCACTCATTCTTCACTTACTAGGGCCTCCAGGTTGATGATGAGACTGAAGTTTTCTTGGGGAAATTCACCTTCGATGTGGAGAAATCTGAGATTCAGACTTTCCACCTAGAGGTATGTTTGTCTCACAGTGAAGGAATATTGGGGAGGAAGGCAGTCCTTGGGAGACCAGGCCTTGGCATGATCCATTTGTCTCCCCAGAATGACCCCCCAGCTGCCTTTCCCAAGGTGAAGATCCAGATTCTAAGCAACTGGGGCCACCCCCATTTCACATGCTTGTATCGAGTCCGAGCCCATGGCATTCAAACCTCAGAGGGGGCAGGGGACAGTGCCACAGGGGGGGCCCATTAAACATGCTGATTGTTGGAGTAGAGTGGAGGTCTATGCTGAAAGAAGCTGGATCAGTGCTGGGAGGGCTATTGCGGGAAGAAGGGTGTGTGGCGCTCTAGTTGCCTTTGGTATATAAACATGGTTGGGGGGTCTACCGAAACGCCCTCTTTGAGGGCGCAGCAGTAGATGATGTTTATGGAGTGTTTACCATGTGCACAAGACAGTACTCTGGACGTTATATGCCTTACCCTAACTAATCTTCACAGCCACAGAGGCGGAAGCCACTCAGGTCAGGAAAGTTGCTCAAGGTCACACAGCTAACGAAGAGCTCAAACACAGCAGGACCCCAAGCCTACCACCCTCTTGCAGAGCTGCCAGTCAGCATGAAGCCATGCTTGTGCACCTCAATTCTCACCCCAACTCTTGCTAGGTGCAGGTGGAGGAGGAACTACCCCTTCAGGTAAAAACTAGGGAGACTTGAGAACCTCTAGGAAGCATCTGAGTCAGAGTTGATGCAGGCCTGGTCGCCTTTACTCAGGTTGTCTTTACTGGGACCTGAGTGCACGACTATGCTAGGCACAGTACAGGTGGTCTAGTATTTACCAGTCCCTGCCCTCAAGGACCCTGATAGGGGAGAGACGATGCTCCAGAAAAATGGGAGAATTCATTGATCCAAGAACTCTTCACTCTAAGGGTCAAAAGTAGAATGGGAGGGAAAAAGAGGGAGGAGACGGACATTAAAGGGTTAATGAGTTCTGCCCAGGCCAAGAGGAGAAAAGGAAAACAAGTGTGAACAAAGAAACGTGCAACATCTTGACTATTAGGATCCTTTGTAGTGTGTTCATGTTTTGGAAGAATATATAGACTATTAACAGTGGTTACACCTCTAGAAAGTGGAATGCATGAGTATGTGGGGGGAGTGGAACATGCATCCATCTGTTTAAATTTTGGGGTTATTACTCTTAAAGCCTAAGGTTTTCTAACTAATGAACTAATACAGCTTTTCTAGAGGGCAACTTCATAGTAAGTACCAAAAGCCTTAAATTTTTTTTGCAGTACGCAGGCCTCTCACTGCTGTGGCCTCTCCCGTTGCGGAGCACAGGCTCTGGACGCGCAGGCTCAGCGGCCATGGCTCACGGGCCCAGCCACTCCGCAGCATGTGGGATCTTCCCAGACCGGGGCACGAACTTGTGTCCCCTGCACCGGCAGGCGGACTCTCAACCACTGCGCCAGCAGGGAAGCCCCAAGCCTTAAATTTTTTTATACTTTTTAATCACTGCAATTCCACTTCTAAGCATGGATCCAAAGGATACCTAGGTATAATCTAAGTTAATACTTTAAGGATGTCCATCCTACTGTTGTTCATGAAGGAAAAAACTGGAAATAGTATCTAAGAAGACAAAGTACACTACAAAAATAATATGGAGACAATAGAAATGGTAATATAAGGGCATGTTTAATGTCATGAAAAGTAAATAATGATATATGGATAATTTCTTAAAAAGCAAGCTAGGTTGGTATACATAAAAATTTTTAATTTCCATATCCGAAGAGTTACATAGACCAAAAGATACTATAACTGAAAAGACAATAGCCTTGGAGGAAATATTTTCAACATGTATTAATAACTGAATAACTGTAACAGAATAAGGGCTATAAGGACAACAACAACAATCTATAAAAAGGCTGTTCAGAAGAAATACAATCGACAAATAAACATATAAAATGATACCTAGCCTTCATAAATAAATTCAAACTAAAAATGAGATTTTTTTTGCCTGTCAGATTAACAAAATGGGTAAAAAATTGTTATGAAAGGCAATTTATAATATCTATTAAAATGTTAAATATTCTTATCTTTTGAGCATTTTCACTTGTAGGAATAAATCCTTCAGAAACATTCCTGTAAATGCACAGATAAATGTAGAAGGATATTCCTTACAGCACTGTTTGTTATAACAGAAGAAAACTAGAAGGGACCCAAATCTTGATAAATTAGGGATTGGCTAAATAAGCTATAGTACACTCATACACAGAGTAATACACAAGCATTAGAAAAAATGAGGTCAGCAGTAAGTTCTAATGGATAAAATACCCAAAATATAATAAAAACAAAGTGCAAACAGTATAATATCTATTTAGGGAAAAATCTGTCAGACCTAGAAAATACACCCTGCTCCATAATCTATTTTATACAATATTTATATTTGAAATAATTTTGTACTAACTAGCACACATTTTAAAAACATTTAAAGCATACTAAAATAGTATGTATGGTATGATCCCAATTTTGTAAAACAAAAAAACATGTATCACTAAAAATATGCATAAAGTATTAAAAAATATGCACCAAATATTTTATTGGGACATAGGAGTTTGGGTGATATTTATTTTTTCCTAAAATGAATATACATATTTATTTTCTAGTAAGAAAAAAATTAGCTATTAAAAAATTTAGGCTTATAGCCCATTTTTAGGACTAGAATCACCACTGCTCCATCCCTCCAGGAAGTCTAGCATAGCTCCTGCTCCATCTTAAAACTCACCCCTCCCCTAGCACTTTCCACCTTGTCTGTGTTCACAGCTCAGCTCTGCTCTGAGGCAGGGCAGGCTAGGTGTTTGGCTTACATTCAGTCTTTGCATTTTCAAAAACAGAGTCAGTGTCTCTAGATATGTGACCAGGAATACCCAATTTCTTTGAGTGGGGCTATTATATCAGATGAATCCTTCACTCAACAATCTCTAAGGTCAACAAATAAGCTCAGAGAGAAGTAAATGTGGCTAATAGCAGACTCCCACCCAGAAACACAGAGTGGTAGCAAAGTGTGGTCTTCATTGATCTTTATTGAATGAGAGGCTCCAGGGACAAGCAGGTGAGATCAAGAGTGGCTATAGCAAGTATAAAAGTAAGCATAAAAGTATAAAACATATAAAAGTATAAAACAGGGTTGGGGGACCTTAGGAACACAGGACTGAGGACTGGCCACAGTCTACCCCTCCAAGGGAATCTAGGCCTGAGGGACCTGTGCAGGGCACTTGGCTGCAGGTGGAGGTGCTTTGAGTGGGGCCCAACCTTGGGCCTTGAAGTAGGAGACCAGTTGCGTGGGTACTTCTGCAAGTACAGTCTGCGCCAGTGCCTCTCGAGGGGCCTGCCAAGGAGAAGAGGGGCAGGTTCAGTGATGACCCATGACAGCTTCCCCAGGTCTACATTTCATACCCCAGAAAGGATACAAAATCCAACACCCAACCCTGCCCCAGGCTCAGATGAAAGGGTAAGTATCCCCACTCACATCAGGGAGAGGTGGAAGACTAAACTCCACTGAGCTTGTCCCTACTCACATTCTGGAAGCGGCGGTAGGGCACAAACTGCACTATGTCACGAGCAGCTGCCTCCCCGGAGCGTGTACGCAGGGGTCCACCATCAGCATCCAGCTGCTCCATGGCCTCGAAGTCAGCGCCACCCACACCCACGATGATCACTGACATGGGCAGGAAGGAGGCACGAACCACAGCCTCACGTGTGGCCTCCACATCTGTCACAGCACCATCGGTCAGCAGCAACAGCACGAAGTATTGCTAAGGGCAAGTTCGTTCATATACTGAGGCAGACCCTCTAAACATTCCAGCCACATATTCCCACACTGACAAGAAGCCTCCTGTTACAAGGGAGGCCCTGACCAAGTCCCCTCTCCCCACCCACTACCTCCCATGACCCTCACCGAGGCCGTCCTCTGATGTGCAGCCTGGGCTGCAAACCTAGCCACATGGTTGATGATGGGTGCAAAGTTGGTGGGGCCATAGAGCCGAACTTGGGGCAGGGCCTGGCGGTAAGCATCCACAATGCCCTGGATGCCTAGAGAAGAAAGGCAAAGAATACTGTAAAATACTGGGCCTGTCAGGGTTCAGCTAGTCCTGACATCACTCTATACTGGCCAAGGAGATTTAGGAACCTGGGTGCATTTCATTCAATTATCCCTGTAACCCACAGTTCTACCCACATCATCCCACATCATTGGGTAGAACATCAGTTCTACCCAATCATCCCTGTAACCCACAGTAAACCCAGATTAGGGGGAATCCCCTGAACAAATCTAGGAGTGCTGAGAGCATCAGATTATAACCCACTTAATAAAATAATGAATTATAACCCATTTAATAACATAAGAATCCACAGAGATATTAAATAATGGGAGAGAAGAAAACGTTCTTCCTTAATAAATGTAGAAGGAGAAATTATAGAATCATTTGACAATCAGAGATAACTGATTCAGGCAAGGATCATCAATGGATTCTAAAACTAGAGGGTAAAAACTGATGAGTGATTGGATATTTATACAGCCTCAAAGTATCCTCCCAAAGGATACTTATTAATTAAAAGGGAAAAAAATCAGACTCACACACCTATGGTCAATTACCTTTGATAAAGGAGGCAAGAATATACAATGGAGAAAAGACAGTCTCTTCAGTAAGTGCTGTTGGGAAAGCTGGACGGCCGCGTGCAAACCAGTGAAGTTAGAACACTCCCTCACACCATACACAAAAATAAACTCAAAATGGCTAAAGACTTAAATATAAGACAGGACACCATAAAACTCCTAAAAGAGAACATAGGCAAAACATCCTCTGACATAAATTGTACCAATGTTTTCTTAGGTCGGTCTCCCAAGGAAATAGAAATAAAAGCAAAAATAAACAAATGGGACCTAATCAAACTTACAAGCTTCTGTACAGCAAAGGAAACCGTAAACAAAATGAAAAGACAACCTACAGACTGCGAGAAAATATTTGGAAATGATACGACCGACAAGGGATTAATCTCTAAAATATACAAACAGCTCACACAACTCAGTAACAAAAAAAACAACCCAATCGAAAAATGGGCAAAAGACCTAAACAGACACTTCTTTAAAGAAGACATACAGGGACTTCTCTGGTGGCACAGTGGTTAAGAATCCACCTACCGGGCTTCCCTGGTGGCGCAGTGGTTGAGAGTACCCCTGCCGACGCAGGGGACACGGGTTCGTGCCCCAGTCCGGGAAGATCGCACATGCCGCGGAGCGGCTGGGCCCGTGAGCTGTGGCCGCTGAGCCTGCGCTCCGCAACAGGAGAGGCCACAACAGTGAGAGGCCCACGTACCACAAAAAAAAAAAAAAAAAAAAAAAAAAAAAGAATCCGCCTACTTATGCAGGGGACACGGTTCAAGCCCTGGTCTGGGAAGATCCCACATGCCGTGAAGCAACTAAGCCCATGCACCACAACTACTGAGCCTGTGCTCTAGAGCCCACGAGCCACAACTAATGAAGCCTGCATGCCTAGAGCCCGTGCTCCACAACAATAGAAGCCACCGCAATGAGAAGCCCGTGCACCACAACGAAGAGTAGCCCCTGCTTGCCACAACTAGAGAAAGCCCACATGCAGCAATGAAGACCCAATGCAGCCAAAAATAGATACATTAAAAAAAAAAAAAGACATACAGATGGCCAATAGGCACATGAAAAGATGCTCAACATTGCTAATTATTAGAGAAATGCACGGAATTCCCTGGTGGTCCAGTGGTTAGGACTCTGTGCTTCCACTGCAGGGGGCATGGGTTTGATCCCTGGTCGGGGAACTAAGATCCCACATGCCACGCGGCACAGCCAAAAAATAAAAATTAATTAATTAAAAATGATTAAAAATTAGAATTAAAAAAAGACGTGACACACACACACACACAGTGGAATACTACTCAGCCATAAAAAGGAGTGAAATATTGCCATTTGCATCAACATGGATGGACCTAGAGATTATCACACTAAGTCAGTCAGAAAGAGAAAGACGAATACCATATAATACCACTCATATGTGGAATCTAAAATATGATACAGGGACTTCCCTGGTGGTACAGTGGTTAAGACTGAGCTCCCAATGCACGGGGCCCGGGTTCAATCCCTGGTCAGGGAACTAGATCCCACATGCATGCCGCAACTATGAGTTCGCAGGCCACAACTAATGAGCCTGGTGGCCTCAATTAAGGAGCCCACGAGCTGCAACTAAGGAGCCCGCCTGCCGCAACTAAGACCCAGCGCAACCAAATAAATAAAAAGTGAAATATTTTAAAATATGATACAAATGAACTTGTGTACAAAACAGAAACAGACTCACAGACATAGAAAACAAATTTATGGTTAACAAAGGGGAAAGGGGATAGGGGAGGGATCAATTAGGAGTTTGGGATTAGCCAATACAAATTACTATACATAAAATAGATAAACAACAAGGTCCTACTGTGTAACTCAGGGAACTATATTCAATATCCTGTAATAAGCCATAATGGAAAAGAATATGAGAAAGATATATATGTGTGTGTGTGTATATAAACTGTATTTATATATATAAACTGAATCACTTTGCTGTACACTGGAAACTAACACAACATTGTAAATCAACTATACTTCATAAAAAGAATTTTTTTTAATTACATATAAAGAAAAAAACAGCAGTGGTTGAGAGTCCGCCTGCCGATGCAGGGGATACGGGTTTGTGCCCTGGTCCGGGAAGATCCCACATGCTGCGAAGCGGCTGCGCCCGTGAGCCATGGCCGCTGAGCCTGCGCGTCCGGAGCCTGTTGCTCCGCAATGGGAGAGGCCACAACAGTGAGAGGCCCGCGTACCGCAAAAAAAAAAAAAGAAAAAAACAGACTTGTATAGTAGAGAAACCTGGTAGACTCTACCTTAACCAAGTGATCGAAGTTAATATGACTTGTAAGAGGATAAATCAACATCATGTGCCTCCTGAATACACAGCATGGCTTCTGTGGTATTCCCGCCAAAAATGCATAATTTGAATCTAATTATGAGGAAATATCAGGTAAACGCAAACTGAAGGACATTCTACAAATGATCTGGCCTTTAACCTTAAAAAATGTCAATATCATGAAAGACATGAAGAACTCTGGAAGACAACTGAATGAAACGTGTGATCCAAGATTTTCTTTTGCTATAGAAGAGGACAACTGGAAAATTTTGAATAAATTTTATAGATTGAGTAATAGTATTGTATTGATGTTAATTTCCTGATTTTGAGAATTGCACTGTGGTTATGTAAGAGAATGTCTTTGATTTTAGGGAACACTGAAGTATTCAGGGATAAAGGGCCATGCAGATGATGATGAGTGTAAAGTTGATGGGGCCATGGAGGCAAACTTGGGGCAGGGATTATTCACCACAGTTCTCAAACATTTCTGGAAAAAAAATGTATATATATATAGAGAGAGAGAGAGAGGAGGAAGAGAGAAAATCTGAGTGAGAGAATGACACAGCAAATGTGGTAAAATGTCCATGTCTGAGGAATCTGGATGAAGGTAAACAACAGCCCCTGTGACCCAGGCCCTGACCCCGGATCCCCAGTGACCTGAATCCCTGTAATTATTCTTGCAACTTTTCTCTAAGTCTGAACCCATGTCAAAAATAAAAACCCAGGTCAGATCAGGTCAGGTCAAGTTTTCCACTTCAGCTTGTTGCTCTTGTGTGGGTGCTAGGGAAACACTGGGTTTGGCCCTCTCTAGACAAAAGAGTGTGGGGCAAAAAGTACCATGAATAGAGCTGCAGGGAGGCACCAAGGCTTCCACTGATGCCCTGTGAGCTTCTAGGCAAAGATAATAATGATAATATAATAGCTCTCATAGTTTAGAGAACACTTAGTATATGCCAGGCTTACTGCTTCAAACTTTATATGCATCTTCTTAAATACTCAATATCCTATAATATTTAGTCTTATTATGAAGCCAAAGCACACAAAAGCTAAGCAACTGGCCCCAAGTCATATGATTAGCAAGTGGCAGGATGAAGATTTGACTCCAGAGGCCTAGCTCTAAAATCCACTCCTCTGGCCAATGGAGTCAGGTGTCTATCTCCCCACCCCCATTCTCCCTTGCCTCTCTAGATATGGACAGATATACCTTACGCTGGAGGATCGGGGACTTACCTGCACAGTAGGGGTTATTAGGGTTGAAGTTCAAGGCAAATTCATGGGAGACCTGAGGGCAAGAAAAAAATGAGGTTCTTTCCCCATGACCACTTTTGTGCTAAGAAAAAGGGCATTATGGTACGTACCAAGCAACATACAGAGATATTTAGTCCTGAGCATTTGTTATATACATGCCTGTAAGGATACATCCCTGCAACTCCGGGATGCCAAGCAGCAAGTTTACCACATCCCCCAAAATCAGGACCCTGAAACTAAAAACAGGAGTAGGGGAGGGGAAAAAACACTCACCTGCCAGTCAGGGGGTACCTGGGCCCCAAATCCAAATGCTGGGAACAGCTTGTCCCTGTGGGAAGACAGTGAATGGGGGAAGAAGCAGTGAGAGGACCATGAGCCCAGAGGCTAAAGCATCTGCAGGAAGTGGGGACGGGCAAGAGACAAAGTTACTTACGAATCATAGTCCTGAACCACACTGCCCACACTCCACAGTGCTGTCAGGTACTCATTGACCCCTGTTGGGCTCAGGTAGTGCAGGGAATCAGGTGAGGAAGGGTCTCCATTGGAGCCCGTGAAGTCCACACCCACCTGGGAGAAGAAGAGGAGGGGAGCTGAAGGCCACCTTGCACCCTGGATCTGTTCTCCTGCCCCTGATGAAGCAACTTACAGTGAAGTTGATTTGACAGCCTCCCATCACATAGTCCAAGAATGAATATTCTGTTTCTACCTGTAGATGAAACCATGGTCATAGCTGGAGTGAAGGGGTTGGGGTCACGGAGCTTAGAAGTCAGAGACTGGGTCACATGGGCTATTGTCTCACCTGACAAATCTTGACACAGATAGTTCCAGAGTTCTTGTAGCTTTTCTTTTTCTGCTGTTTCTCAAGGTGGATGCATTCAAACTCAGCCTGGTAAGGAAAGAAAAATTAGAGTAGGAAACTTCTAGAGCATTAGCTAGGATTGGAGCTGCCCTGCCCTCCCTCTCTTCCTGGAGCTGTAGCCCCTAGGCCCACCTCAATACCCCTGAGCCAGCACTCACTGGGACTGCTTGCAGCTGGGCCAAGCTGGTGTGGAAGGTACCAATGAGGTCATGTGAACCATCACTGTCATAATCTGAGCATCGCACCTAGGAGGGAAGGTGTGTGTGTGTGTGTATATAAAGACCAGGAGGCAAGTGGCAGGTGAGAATAAATCCCTCCCCAGGCTCTCTGCCCCTGCTCAGTCCACTCAGGAGGCAAGCTCCTCACCTGGATGGGTGTGTTGGGGTCTCCCCCACAGAAATGTTGAAGGGGAACAGAGAAGCGCTTCCAAGTAGGGTTCAGGTTGTTCTTGATGACCTGAAGGTGGAGGGCAAGGCCTCTAGTGAGCTCTGCGTTGGCATGTGGGGAGCTGCCATTCTTCTTACCCATATGCAGACTCTTTAGCCCTGTGCTCCAAACCCTGGTAATCACAAGCCCCAGGAGATTCTCTCCTACCCCATCATACCCAATCCCAGGGGTCTCACACCTCAGATCTGTATGCCAGGTGCCATTTCCCATCACCCTGATGGAAAAACTCCAAGAACGGATCCGATTTTCCCAGGAAGTCCTGTCAATATCACAGAGACCGCAGTTTAGACTCAGGCACCTGACAACCACTATGAAAGACCTTCCCACCCTTCCCCTTCCAACACACCATCCCTGTCCGCTTAATTCTTGAACTCCCAAGACCTCCTTCCACACACACCTTCTTATCTAGGTTTCTGGCCTCCACCTCCATGGTCACTACACGACTATCCTTTAGCTCCTGAGCTGAGACCTAGGTAGGGGAAGAAGCAGGAGACTGTACCATCTCATGAATTCCTCATGGATATAAGTACACAACCACCCACAAACCCCAGCAGAGTTCCTCCTTACCGTGATGGTCCCTCGCCCAGCAGGTTTTCCAGGCTTCAGCATCAAGGGTAGAGTTAGTATCCGACTGGACACAATCTGGGGCAGAGCAGGGGTGGGTGGGGTACCAAGGTCTCAGACAAGGCTAGGTCCTGTTTGACCCCAACCTCCAAGTTCCAAGCAGTCTGGTTTATCTGACAGTGCTCTTACTTAACCTGTGTCTGAAGGATTCTAATCCCTGGCTCTGCATACCTGTCCTAGGGAACACTCAGCCCCTCCTAGGAAGTCATCATCCCCCAGCTCAGGCGTCTTGTTGTCTATGTCATAGATGCCAAATCGGAGCTTTTGGACTGTTTCAAAGTGGTACTCAAGCTGCAGAGTCTTGGAGAACTCAGGGCTCGAACAGTTCCGTATTCGCTCAGTCCGGCCAAGCTGTGGGCAGAAGCCAATAAGCATCACAGTCATGCACCTTCCAACCCAAAAGAGTCCTAGCCTCCCTCCACAACTTTATCCCCCATAGTCCTTCTTACCTCAGCCCATTTGCCCCCTCCCACATCCTGTAAAAGGACGCAGAGTGGGTCAGACTTGGAGCTGATGTCCTTGTCAATGAGGTGGTCACATGAAATGGACAGCTGAACCAAGGTCACGCAGTGGGCCATCTGGGGGGAAAAAAGACCTGAATCAAGCACCTTCCTCACCCCTCCCTGACTGTAGGTCCCAACTTGTAAAGTCAGCTGGCTTCAACCAGGCAGGGCTGAGCCTGTGTCTACCCCCATGACACTCAAGGAAGAGAAGGCCCTATAGCTTCCATATTCCTCCAATCCCCCTGGGTAAGCTCAATGGGATGGGAGATGGTGGTTACAACCAACCCTGGTCCAAGAATATGATGAGAAGATGCAGAAAAAGTGTACTGGCCTCCAACAACAACTTTGACCCCAAACTAGTCCTCAGCCCAAAACTGGTCCCTATCCTAATAATATTCCCCAGACCCAGACTCCAACCCTGATCTTCTCACAGACCAATGAATCTCACTCTGATGCCTTTACTGGCCCCAGACCAGGCCCTAATCCAAGTTCCAAGCCCAATATTGCCCCCAATACAGCCATGATCTAGATTCTGCTCCCCAAAGTCTCTTCCTCCAATGATTTCCCACTAACCCTGGGGCCCTACACCTTGAGGCAGAGTTATGATCCCCCACACGGATTCTCCTAGCCTATAATCAGCTGTTCAGGTCCAACTCCTATTTTTTTTTTTTGCAGTATGCGGGCCTCTCACTGTTGTGGCCTCTCCCGTTGCGGAGCACAGGCTCCGGACGCGCAGGCTCAGCGGCCATGGCTCACGGGCGCAGCCGCTCCGCGGCATGTGGGATCTTCCCGGACCGGGGCACGAACCCGTGTCCCCTGCATCAGCAGGCAGAGTCTCAACCACTGCGCCACCAGGGAAGCCCCAACTCCTCACTATTTGCACTACCTAGTCCAAGCCATCATCATCTCTCACCAGGCTTACTGCATTACCCTCTTTTTACAGGTCTCCCTTATCCTATGCCATCCTCACCTCTACTCCCTCATCCTCACACCAACAGGCTACTCTCAATACAGCAACCAGGGTGATCCTGTTAAAACATAGGTCATGTCATACCTCTACCCAAACCCAATAATGATTTCCCATTGCTTAGAAAAAATCCAAACTCTGCATTGGCCTACAAGGTTTTGAAAGATCTAGATCTCTCTAACTTGATCTCCTAACACCTTCTTGCTCACTCCATTCTGGCAACACAGGTCTGCTTGTCATTCCTCAAATATGCTTGTTTCTACCTCAATGCCTAGAATTTTCTTCCCTCATATAACCCACACGGCTTGCTGTTCCTCACATTCTCTCTAGGTCTCTATTCAAAATCATCTTCTTGGGCTTCCCTGGTGGCACAGTGGTTAAGAATCTGCCTGCCAATGCAGGGGACACGGGTTCGAGCCCTGGTCTGGGAATATCCCACACACCGTGGAGCAACTAAGCCCGTGCGCCACAACTACTGGGCCTGCAACTCTAGAGCCTGCGAGCCACAACTACTGAAGCCTGTGCTCCTAGAGCCTGTGCCCTGAAACAAGAGAAGCCACTGCAGTGAGAAGCCCCCGCACCGCAACAAAGAGTAGCCCCCGCTCGACGCAACTAGAGAGAAAGCCCGCGCGCAGCAACGAAGACCCAACGCAGCCCAAAATAAATTAAAAAAAAAATAATCTTCTCCAGTTTGAAGGAAAAGTTTCTCCTTTTCTGGCCACTCTAAAATTTCAACCCTACTACCACTGATACATCACATACCCATTTCCTGTTTTTTCTATTTAGCATTTATCACTGTCTAATATACTATATATATTTATGTAATTTGTCTTCCCCACTAGAATGTAACCTCCATGAGGGAAGGGATATCTGTCTGTTCTATTCACTGCTCTGTCTCAAGCACCTAATAAATATTTGCTGCATGAAATCCAAAAGGCCATCTCCAGTCTCTGCTCCCAGCTTAGCCATCTCCAAACTGACTGGCAATCAAACAGCACCAAGGTTCTCCATCCATTCCTTTTGCTAGAAACACTACCTTCTTGCATGGATCACCATGACTCCCATATAAACCCCGCCTCCTAAGTCACCATAACAGTTATCCTCAGACTCCTCACTAACCCTATGTCCCCCCGACCGATACGCCTGCGACCATCTGTACCAAGAGTGCAGACGAAGTCAGATCTCTCACCCAGCTTCACTCAGCATTCCAGGTTTCCCAGCACTATACCCCAGGACGCCTCCAGCCTCAACCTCCCCTAAACTGACCCTCAGTCAATCCCTCTCCCAACCCTGCCCAGTTAGTGCTATTCCCATCTTAGTGCCTCATGGTCTCTGTCTTGAATGCTGTTATCAACCAAAATTGGAATGATTCTTAGAGTTCAACTTGCTTCACATACCGTCCCCTCCATAGCACCTCAGTCTCTGCTTGAATGCACCCAATGATGGAAAACCCACCACTCTTATAATCCAATCATCAGAAAGTCCTGCTCCATAAAGTCCTACCCAAACTAACCCAAGTCTGTTGAATTCTCACTTCTACGCATTATTCCTATTTCTTCCCATCTAAAATTCCACAAGAAAGCCTTATTCCGTCTCCCTCTGAGAACCATCTGATACCTGGAAGCAGTGAACTGCAAGCTAAAATCTGGAGAAATAGCCCCAGTTCTTTTGAATATTGCCACTAGAATGTGGCTTTTAGACTTCTGACCAGCCTGATCACTGCTTTGGAGGTTCCCCAAGGACAGATCCAGAGCACAATACATACTCCTGAGGGAACAGAACCACAACTTCCCCCGTCATAATCCGACTCCATGCTTCTCACCTCACACATTCTCTCAGGCAGTGTTTGCATAGTACAGAGACAAATAAAGAAGAATGATCATTTCACCGTTGCTCAGAACAGTAAAAAACCTGAGACCACTTAAAGGTCTACCAATTAGGTGGTGACTAAGTAAATTACGGTACTTAGTCAATGGAATGCCAAGTAGCGGGTAAATAAACAATTAAGGCAGAAGTATACTGGTATCATATGAAAAAATAAAGTTGCAAAAAAATGGTAAGAAGACTATAACCCCATTTTAAACTTCAATTGTATGTGTATATACAATAGATTTAAATACATATACAAAATAAATACACACAAAAAATGGAAGACACACCAAATAAATGCAACTTTTAGGTACACCTCAGAGGAATGGAATAAAGGTGAGAATTTTACACACTCTTATACACTTCTGTATTGTTTCAATATTTTATACTGTTTGTTTTGTATTTTTTAAAGGGACTCATCAGCTTTTTGCCCTAATCCACACCTCATGTCCTCATGACAATTCATTCTAACCCCAAAGCCTCTATACCTTCACTTCAACAACTTCTACCTAACTTCAGGCCCCATTGTTTCTTGCCTCCTCCCTGGTTTTTAAAACATCCATACCAGTGCCTTACCTAGTCATCCCTGACGCCAGCTTCCAGAAAATCTCTAACTAGAAGCCCTGTATAGTAGCTGCTCATGGCCCTTAGTTTCAAAGCCTAACTCCCTAGCATGGCCACCTTGTGGCACAACTCCAGAGGGCCCATCTATACAGAACTAAGTAATTGTCTAATACGATGACCCTGCACCTGTAATTCAACCTTCAAAGCCCTTCTTAGACTGTTCTACCTCCTGCCGTTCCACCATCCACCCAACTAGTCATCCAAAGCTATTTCTCGTTTCTCAAACACACAGACACAACACACGCTGATACCTCTGACTTTTCTGCCTAGCAAATGCCTTGTCATCCATGGTTATGCTGTGACATTATTCTTATATGAAGTTTTGCCCACCTTCCCCAGGTTGGATTTATCTCTCCTCTGGATGACTGCAGTGGTTTCTTCACCAGTTTTTCTGTATGTGTGTGTTTGCACATGCACGTGCATGCGCGCGGACACACACATACACACTCACAGCGTTTATTAGCCAAACAGAAACCAGCTCATGCCGCTTCTCTGCTTAAAACTCTGGAATGGCTTCCCAAAACACTCAAAATAAAATCCAAAGTTCTTACCATGGTCTACAAAGCCCTGCAAGATCTGACCATCACCTAACTAATCATCTAGTCATGCAAGTACGTTCCAGCCAGGTTTCATTTCTGATCCACATACACGCAACATCAATCTCATTCCCCATCTCAGGGGCTCTGCACTGTCTTCCCCCACATACACTCCAGAAAACAAATAAGCTGTATTAGAGTAGGAACTATGTCTGGTTCGCCTACCTCTATATGTACAATACCTACAACAGTACCTATCCTATAGTAGGTACTCAGTAAATATTTAGTGACTTAACGGTGAAACCACTACATCAGAATTTTTACTTTTGTCTGTCTACCCTCATAATCTTGGCTCCTTGGAACTGGGGCTAGGTATTATTTCTGTATCCCTAATACTAATGCTTAGTTGGTACTCATAACCATTTACTGAATAAATGGTAAATGTGCTTCTGCTCAACTCAAACCTTCATGCCTTTTCCATTTGAACTAATGTCCAGCAGTAATGCAGAAGTTGTACTCTTCTACAATGCAGGACTCCTAGAATTCAATGTTAAATGATAGTCAATTAAAAAATGGGCAAAAAAATTGATCTGATACTTCATAAAGGAAAATATATGAATTGGAAATAATCAAAGGAAGTGATCAATAGCACTAGTTATCAACGAAATACAAACTAAAACCACAATGAGATACTACTACATACCCATCACAATGGCTAAAAGTAAAAAACTGACAATACCAAATGTTAGCAAGGATGTGGAATTCTCATACGTTGTTAGTGAAGGCACTAAATGTACCATTTTGACGGTCTGGCAGCTTATTAGAAAACCAAACGTATATCTAGCCCAAGAGCAATTACACTCTAGATTTTTATCCAAAATAAATAAAAACATTATGTTCACAAAAAGATTTGTACATGAATGTTCATGGCAGCTTTATTCATAATAGCCAAAAATCTGAAACAGCCCAGTTGTCCATCAATTTGAGAATGGATAAACAAACCATAATGTTTGTATATGTAATAGAAAACTACTCAGCAAAAGAAGAAACAAACTATTAATATCTGCAACATGGATGAACCTGAAGCATAAAATGCATAGTTACACTTTATAAAGTTTTATGACAGGCAAAACTAATCTATAGTGAAAAAATTCAGAATAGTGGTTGTTCTTCCCCTGTCCCCCAGGGGAGGGGGAGGTATTAACTGCGAAGAGGCAGAAGAGAACTCTAGGGAGAATGTGAAAGTCCTTTACCTAGGTAGGAATGTGAGTCATAGGTGAATTTGTCATTTTCATCCAATGGTACACTTAAGGTATATACATCCTACTGCATGTAAATTTTATCAACCCCTACCCCAAACCCATAAACAAATATTCAGCTCAGGATAAGGCATACGGAAATATTTATGGGTGAAGTGTGCTGATGCTCGCAACTTCTATGAAATGCACCGAAAATTAAAATGGTGTGCTGAATGGATAGATGTGGTAAAACAAATATAGGAAAATATAAACTGTAGAATCTAAATGGTGGATACATGGGAATTCACTGTATCATTTTTTCAACTTTTCTTATGTTGAAAGTTTTCATAATAAAATGTTGGGGAAAAATTTAAATGGAGGGCTACAGGTTTATCCCTGATAAAGACTTTGTTGTGGGCCTTCCTTGGTGGTCCAGTGATTAAGACTCCGAGCTTCCACTGCAGGGGGCACGGGTTTGATCCCTGATCCCACATACCGCGCAGCACGGCCAAAAAAAAAAAAAAAAGTTGTGAACTATGAGAGCATTAGCAGTAATTAACTGTGGTGGTAAGATCACAGGCAACAACTGGAACTGCTGCCCTTCCCCTCACTCCATAACTTCTGAAAGATCCCAGAAAGAGATGCTTTTGGTGGGGGCCAAATACATGCAGAGGGTCAGGAGCTTCCTCCTGTGCTAAGCCTCTATTTCTAATAGACTATTCTTTTCTAGTCTGTTAGCATTTCTACCACTTTCTCCACAGCTGGTCCTATTCTATCTTTTTTCAGTTTCTTCTCTGCCCAGACTAAAACCCCAACCAGAATGCTGTGGGCCCACATATGCCCCAGGAGCACACGGGGCTAGATTTCATTCTGAGAGGTCAGAGCTTCCTGGATAACTACAGTTTTGTTTTTTCACAAATCTGACTTCTACTTTCTCATTGGAATTAGTGACTCTTATAAGCAAATCTTTATAATGTGCAGTTTTCTATCCTTTGAGTCATATTCCCTTTAAATCATCTAATGCATGAGATTATTAGTATCTCCTAAATCCTGTTTATCTCCTTTAAAATTTACCTCCAAACCTACCTCTGTTTGGAAATCTTCTGTAATTAAAACTAGTTCATGTCACTCTTCTGTCCCCTATCCCTTTAACAGGTACATACGTTACATCAGCCTCATTTACCTTTCATCTAGTCTCATTAATCTCATGGGATTGTCAGCATCCTTTATAGGACTGGAGCTTTACAGTTTATTAAATATTACATTTAAGTGACTCAATAAAAGGAGTCTCAGAAATTTTTTTCATTTATTTTTGTAAGAGACATCTGGCTAATACTCGCCAGGTCTTTGTGCACTCTCTTCTGAATCAGCGTATCTTGCCTGGATGTCTGTAATAGTCTCCTTCTGGTCTCCCCATTTCCACTCTCAGTCCCTGCCGATCTCTTTTCCATATTGAAATCAGAGATCTTCCCTGATTCCAAACCAACAAAACCCAGCTTCTCATAAACCTATCAAAATGTGTAACTTACTTGCTTATTATCTATTTCCCTACCAGATTATATAAATTCAATAGGGGATGGACCAGATCTGTCTTATTTCCATTCCAGTGACTCATACATAGCAGGTGCTTTATAAATAACTGCTGAACTAATGCTAAAAGAAAGGAGTGATAATCCAAGGATTCTCAGAAATAACCCAAATCTAGCCCTGGCCTGCTGCAGAAGCCATCAAGGGAGAAGTGAGCTTTCCAGGAATATTCAATACAAAAGCCAGCTTGTTATCTCTGTTTGCACCCACAATCCACACCTTTCCATCTGGGAAAGTGCAAATGGAAACAACTGAGTATTCAGCACCAACCTTTCCTGCTTTTGCTTTCTACCACTTGGAGTCTCATTCCCTTCACTCGCCCTTGTAGACCGCTTTCCTCTGCTTACCCCCATCGCCAGCCAACCTTAGTGCTTCCCAAGCCTCGTACCCTGGCAGGGCACTTTCTCCAGTATTCCTTAAAGAAACTATACACACTCTCATTTTTATAACTTAAAATTCACAAAATGTCAGAAATTAAAAGAAACTGAGTGATCATCTTATCCAAGTTCCTCAATTCAAGGCAGAGAGGGAAGAAGTGATTTGGTTACGGAGACATACATCGTTAAGTAAAATGAGGACCAGAACGCTTATTCTGACTCCCACCTAGTCTTAAGACTTTAGACTGTAGTTAACACCCTTCTCTACTGGAATAACCTCCCTTCTTATATTTAATAGCAATCTGATATAGTGGGCAAGAGTATGAGTTCTGCGGTGAAGTAACCAGGCTCCAAGTACTGGCTTTACTCCTTTCTAGCCACAATGAGATACTATTACACACCCACCAGAATGATGTCCTATCTCTGTAATTTGGGCAAAATTTTTACTCAGGTGTAAAGTAAGGGATATTATCTATTTCTGAAGATTGACATAAACAATGTATGCAAGATGCTTAGTACAGAGTCTGATACTATTATCACCAGTAAGTGTTAGCTATTATTATCCTTCAAGCCTAGCTCTCATATGCTCCCCTTTTCATGATCTTTCCAGCACTCAACAACTTCTCATTCTGGACTGCTATACTCAAGCCGCACCACAATTGTGCCCTGTCAATGTTTCTAGCTCCTGTCAATGAAATAACAAGGTTCTTTAGAAAAGACGCTGCTTCAGCATCTCCTATGTCACACAGAACAGACCTGAGCACAGAATGGGAATTCAAAACACCTGAGGGAGGCTTGCAGCAGCATGCCAGAGCAGGCTTGTACAGTTTGCAAGAGAGAATTGTAAAGGAATTTGTAAGCAGGTGGCCTCGTTAAGTTTTAAACCACAGAAATTGGGCAAATGCTAAAAATCAGGGCTTCCCTTTGCCCGACTAGCACGTGACTGTTGATAGGGAATCTCACTGCCAATAGGCAGTAACTCACCCTTCATTTTCTTCAGCTTCCCCTCTCCTGCCTCGGGAGATTCTATCTTGGCTCTTATAAATCCAAGAACAGATCTTTCCTCCTGGATCTAGTTGGATCCAATTCAGTGCCAACTGAGCTGAAACTCTTCAGTCGTTCACGTTCAGGAGTTACACTGCCTTCCTCCATTCCCAAAAGCCTAACAAGGCAAGGCACCAGACTTCAACCCCATTTCCAGGCTGTGAGGAGGAACAGAGCACCCATCTGTATGGCAGGATCACTCATTCACAAACCAAAGCCACGCTCTCACTCCTGTTGCCTACCTTGGCACACTGGAGCAGCTGAGATGCTGGATCAAATCTTGAAAACCCAACAGGAAATTCTCCATAAGTTCCCAATGGGAGAACACCACCCAACGGAGTACTCTTTTCTCATAAGATTGAAAAAGACAAACTACACCCATCACCACCACTCTTCTTTTCCCTCTCTGCCTCAAGGGACATGATGAAGGTAGACAAAGTATTTCTATCCCTGCCTCTCCCTCTATAACTCAGGAATTCCCCAAAATTAAATCAGCAGCCTCAAGGACAGTCCTCTTAGATCACGAACTGAATCCAATATGCAAATCCTTACTACAAAACTACACATTCTTTATTCATACATCTGACTAAGAGCTACTAACGTGTTTATAAACGAAAATCTTAAGCAATAATTTGGTTTAGATCCATATAATACTAGGAAGTCTGGCTGCCATGCAGCATTTGGCAATATTAGAAAGCTTAAAATGTGCATGTTCACACAAAAAGTGGAAAGTGGGAAAATAATGGTACAGTAAATGGTCACAGGGTTTCCCATCCTGCTGTATTCTACAATGGTCAAAAAAGTTTGGAAGCCACTGATCCAGCTCCAACGTCCCAAAAAGACTTATCCAAAAAATGGACAAATCCAACCTGTGTGCAACTCTCCAAAGGGAAGCTAGCTTGAGGAGAGAATTAGATATGGGAAAGGAAGCAAACCAAGAAGGAACACATGGCCTTCCACCAAGATAGAACTGTATCTGAGTGGACATTTTTCCCCTCGTGACTTTGAATGTGCTTCAACAAAGCCGCCACCTTCTTACTTCAAAGTAAGCATTTGGAGCATCGGCACAAGACTGGAGCCCCTTCCCCAGCCAGCTCGGGACCCATGACAGAAGAGTGCTGCCACTGGCCTCCCATATCTCCCCCACAAAAGTCAGGGAGAGGAAGGAAACAACGAGGAAAGGAGGCGCTCTGCCTCTAGAGTCATGCAGACAGATGATGACTGAATAATCTCTGTTCACCCCTTATCAATGAGACTTTGGGCAAGTTATTTTGCTTCTCTTTGCCTGGATTTCTCCATCTGTAAAGTGGGGATAATAATAGTGTCAACTTTAGAGGATTATTTTGAGAATTAAATGGGGCTAACCATGGAAAGTGCCCCCTGCCTGACCCAGTTTAAGTGCCCTACATGTGTTAACTGCTCCTCTCTTCAGTGCTCATAAACGGATCCTTTTACTGTATGGTATCATCTACTTGTTGGCTGACGAGACACCCAGGAGGAATGCCTCGGTCTACCTGCTCCAGAGGACCTAAATGGCAGGAAAGGAACAGCCTCCAAAAAGGGAAAGACCCTTCCCTCTTTTCTCTCCTAATGAAGTTCTCAAGCTTAAGTGTGGAACTGCTATCACAAGCAGTAGCCAGATCAAAACTTTTAGTTCCACTGGCCTCTCTTTTAAGGTTCAAATTAACTACAGATTTCCAGAAAGAAATGAAATAGCTGGGTTCATAGAATCACAGAAATTTAAAACTGAATATAATGAGCTTATCTAATTTAACCCCATTTTGTTAATTAATCCCATTACTACTAAAGACAGAGAAAGGAAATAACTAGCCCTGGGACACACAGTAACTTGGATGAACCACAACTCGCTTCCCTAAGGATGTCATTTCCATCCATTTTACCAACAGCTCACACCTTGTGTAATCCAGTTCAATCTGAAGTCCACTTGGCCACTAAAAGAGCAGTGAGGCTCATGTGGCCTCTTCCCATGATCTACACTAATCTTGCACACAGATCAAAAATAATTCTGCACCCACCACACATTCTCCCTATTTGTCTGCCAAGGCAAAGGAATCAAAGGAATAAACTTCAAATAACAAGCACGAATACAGCAAATAAAGTAGAAAATGTGACTTCTACCAAAATTTTCAAAGAACACCTACTGGGCAGCCACCTTTGCCCTCATCCTGCCCTGGTGGAATCTATATATTTAATCTATGTACTTTAAATGAGACACCTGCCTCTCTATTGCCTGCAGAGTGTCTAAGACAACAGTACTGGACCACCTTCCTTACCATCTCCAGGGCAAGGGCATCAACAAGAACTTGTGCATCTCCAGTGTGCAGTGTGACCAATGGCACAAAAGGTGTTGAGTTAATGAACAAAAGCAGCAGACCAGAGCCCCTGGAAAGGAAACCAACCTACTGCTGATAACGCAAGCCCCCTCACTGGAATAAATTTACTTGGGATACATGGGAAATCTTAAGATGGGTTGATCTTCAGAATTCATTATGTTAGGGAAGCTGAGAAATTAAAGAGAGAGGATTTCAAAAATAAAGACGCTACGTTACAGACACACAATGACTTGCCCACTTGCCATTGTGGATGGCGTACAGAGTGGAGGGGAGAGATTCTACTTCTGTGGCTGCTTCTAGTGCAGGATTAGTAATGTTACAATATAAAACTGTCACCTAGTTAACCTCCAGTGTGGCCCATAAAAAAGGTAACTGAGGCAAATTCTCAAAAGCAAAACTAACCTGCAAACACAACAGGAGGGGTAAAGGTTAGGAGGAATGCAACAAAATTTGAATACTCAAAAGTGAAGAAACAGCTGAAAGAGGCAGCAAAACTAGGAGAGAAATGGCAGTGAATAACTTTTTTAATATTCTAAATCTGTGCTGTCCAAAAGGGTAGCCCCTAACCACATGCAGCTATTGAGTACTTGAAATAACGCTTAGTTCGAATCACAATGTGCTGTAAAATATACACTGAATTTTGGAAACTTAGTACAAAAACAAAAATGTAAAATAGCTCAATAATCTTATATTGAGTATAAGCTGAAACTGTAACATTTAAGATCTACTGGGTTAAATATATATATTTTTTAATTTTTATTGGAGTGTAGTTGCTTTACAATGTTGTATTAAGTGTATTCTTAAATTTCACTTGTTCCTTTTAACCTTTTATAAATGTGGCTACTAGAAAATTTTAAATGATGTCAAGTGATTCTTATTTCTATTGGATAGTGCTGCCTAACAAGATCTCCAAAGATCAGACCTGGGAGAGGAAATCTGCAGCTGCACTGTGAATCTACAGTTGTGCTGTTCAATACAGTAGCCACTAGCCACACATAGCTATTAAAATTTAATTACCATATTAGTACACATGAGAACATTTCCATTGGAGAAAATTCTATTGGACAGTGTTGGCCTAGAAGAACAAGAACCAAAAGGTGGACATCTCAGACGGAAAAGCTAAAACTCTGTGTCAAATTGATCTAAAACCACAAAGGAATGAATTTCAGGTAGACAACTATGCATATACGTGGTTAAATTGATGGGGAAATTCACTTAATTCTGAGTTGTTTATGAACGTATTAGAGCATTTGTTATCTGGCGGCTAGTCAAAAGAGTATTAAAAAGATAAAAGGTTCTGTCCCTCTGCTAGGCCAGGACATCCCTAGAACCAACCTTTGCCTTGCCTGCCTACCTGCTCTGTAGACCATTCAGCTCAGTCATACCAGTTAGGCTGCCAGAACCTCAAGCTATGCTGTTATGGGACAACTTTAAGAGCTTTCAGGACAGGCACAATTTTAGATACTGCTACTGTGCTCCCTCACACAGTCATTTCATTTTACTAAACTAACAGTATTGTGTCCCCAAGAACACTGGTTAGAGATCGCACCTTCCCTCAGCTTACAACTAAGGATTCCATTACACTTATTTCTGTCTGACCATTCAGCAGCTGGCCAGGAAACCCTTTATCTAGTTCCTGTGAGTCATGAGTATACCCTGAACATGTATAAGTACAACTGAGCACTTACTTGCATCATTTAGGACTTTAAAGTCTTGAAGAACAGACATTTTTTAAAC
This sequence comes from Stenella coeruleoalba, assembly GCF_951394435.1. NCBI lineage: Eukaryota > Metazoa > Chordata > Mammalia > Artiodactyla > Delphinidae > Stenella > Stenella coeruleoalba. The sequence continues at coordinate 23,414,125 of NC_137161.1, read as the reverse complement.
TTCCTTTTCCAACACAATGTGTTAAGTGCTAGGTGCACAACACCACTCAAAACATTTAATTAGCATGGGTTACAGCTATGGCTAAGCTGTATATCCATGTGAAATTGTCTTAAAGTTTGGAGTTAACAGATGTTTCCAATTCCAACCTGTCAATTCAGTGGTCACAGAAGCAAAGGTAATCAGCATTATCTACTTCAGTAAGAGGTGCATTTGTCTTTCCACCACTTAAGCCAGATTTATAGCCAAGGGATCCTGCTGGGCCCACACTACAGAAAGGAGTTATGTATAAAGGACATGACACCCCAACGTGTGGGGAAGTGTGGAACAAAAGAAAAATGAGGAAATTAGCAACAGCACCTGTTAGTACCATTTAAGACCCCTTAAGTAGCTGAACTTCTTTACCCTTAAGATGTTCCCACTCTTTGAGGACTAACAAGTGATTTGCAGTACAATGTGGTTGTTACATTTGATGTGTAGCACAAACGCATAAGTGACAAATCTTATTTCACTAATCAAGAGCTGTGAGTGAACTCACACCCACCCCCACCCCAATTAGGAGGTTAGGGCTACAGAGACACCAGTGAGGGGGCTTCAGTCTAAGTAAAACTCATAGTGCTGGTTACCAGCAGGCTTACTATACAAGCAGGTAAAAGGGGAAAACTCAGAGCATCAAAATAGAGAGGGAATCAAACACCAAGGGGCAGTCTGTTTGAACATAGCACAGCTTGCTATATTGTAATACTGGGATGTGTTATGCTTATTCAACATCTTTAACTCTGTCCATATTTAATTATGTTCTCATAGCTCTATTTTCCCCAAATAGTCACCTCCTCCTTCTCTCAACATGAAATGGCAGGCCATCAGTTGACTAGGAAAAATGACATTAAACTATTAAGTCACTGAAATCACAGTCCAGATGTCCGGAACAGCTAGGGTGCCAACTCCAATGCTCTGCTGTGCTATTTAACCACTTCTCTACAGCTGGTGTTTGCTTAGTCTCTATGACCTAATGGTCAACATTTTTGCTGGGGAGAGGTTCCTGGGACTCTTGACAGAATTCAAGGAATATGGTTAATGAGCACTACACTACTTCCCTGTCCTCAGAGTTTTAGAGTGCTGCCCTCTGTCCCTGGGGCTGGAATGTTTGCATTAGGTGGCTTTTTGCCCCTTCAGTAGTAGAGCAATATGTAGAAAAGCAGCTGCCACCTTAGTTGCTTGTTGCTAGTTATGTTGATCCAGAAAACGACCCATATTCTAGGATGCTTGTGAGATCCTCTGGCACAAAATAGCTCAAGGCACCAAGGAACAGCACAGTGAAGAATTAAGATTTACATGAGCAGGCACCAATAAGAGATGAGCTTGCTTATTTGTTGAACAGAAGAGTTTTCCCAGAAAAGTCACTACAGCATCAGAGAACTGTGCCACCACGAGAGTACACTCTTTCCAGAACATTTTACAGTAAGTCAGTGTGATCTAAAGATTTTATGCTAAAAAGACAAAACTGATATCAAGCAATTTTTTTAATTAAAAAGGATAGCCATAAGTTTGGATTCTACCATATCCCGTAAAAGCTCTACTTTTGGGGGGTAAGGAGAACGGTGGCGATGCACAAAATTGATAGACTATTACTTGCTGTAAAACAATGGAAAGCAGACAACAATGCATTACAGAAGTTGAGTGATCACTCCTGAGCAATAAACGGAGACATATTAGCACATAGTCCACCCTTTTAAGATGGTAAACGCCATTCTGGATATCCTTAGGCAGCCGATTTCACTCTGTGATTTTTCAAATGCTTAGTCAAACTGTCGTAATTTTAAAAACAGATCAGCAACTACCTGGAATTAATTATGTCTAGTCTAAACCTCTCTAAAACAAATTGGGTATTCAAACTCAAATACAGGCTAAAACTTTCATGATAAAGATAAAAGTTACAAACATTTTTCAAGAGTCTTGGTTAAAAGGAACAGCCCACTAATTTCTCTGCAAGTCCAATCCAGATTTTTTTTTTTTTTAAAGAGACTCTGCGGAGTTTACAGAAACTTTTTATTTGCTAATTTTTTCAGTAGAAGTTGAACCAATGTGGAAAGGACAAAACCAGAGCATCAATGTCGGAGAGCAGCTATATTTTTGATTCCTCTCCCCTCTTCCCCACCTCAAATACCTCACATACTAATGCAAAAACAAATAAGTAAACAAAAAAGAAAAACAAAGCTTTAGAGGTATGTGCAACTGACAATGTATTCTGAAAATTTGTTTTCCCATTTCCTAAAGTAATCAGTTTTAAAAAAACAATTCACAGCCCCCTTTAAAACTCCTTTTGTGAAAAGGAGTATCTGGCTTTCAGTTCTTTCTGAGTCCACATAACAAAGTGACTTGCTAGCAAAACTCATGTTAAGTCTGAAAAGGTGGATACCACAGATTTGACCTAGAGTCAAGATTCCTCCCTGCAGTTCCAGGTATCCTCTTCTTTCCACACTTCAGCATTAGCAGACAAGGATAAGCAACAATTGTTACCTCCAAGATCACCAAAGCCACCTTTCCAAAGGCACAAAATATTTTCAGGAGTTTTTAAAAAAACCCCAAATACCTGGTATAGCTCAGTAAAGTACTCGTGTACAGTTAAAGCATTAAAAGCATCAGCCTGTTTTATTTCGTGACAAGTTTATTGAACAGTATTCAAGACTTTATCTATATAAACAAAAATCTCTGCTGAATGAAGCCAAGGCAGTATTTGCTGGCACTGTTGTGGCCACATTGGCAATGAGTTATTTTATTGTGTTTGGTTTCTAAAGTTTGGACTACTACAGAACTGCCAGTAAAACAATTTAAATGTTTGCAAGAGTGGGAAATAATTTTTAAAAGTGATCACTGCCAGAAATTCTTTCCAGAAGATTTGACTAGCAGCAATTTTACATTTTCTTTACACATTTTTAAAGTGTTCTTCAACTGATGAGTGGATTTATTTTTAAACCTTGACCCACACCTCTACACAATGACGGAATCCAATAAAAGGGACTTTGAGTTTGATTAAGGCTTTCGTGCATCCTTATTTTTATCTATTTCCACCCAAAATGTATGTTTGCTTACTTCCATACACAGCCCTAGATTTTCATCCAGTGGGTTAAGACTGACCTAATTACACTGTTACCTCTCTGAAATTCTGAATAAAGTTTCCTAATGGAATTTCCACTAACAATGCTTTGACAACTTGGAGCACAAAGCTAGAAACTACATTTCACTTAACAGTGTTGCATTAAAAAAAAAAGCCACTAATAATTATACATCCAAACTGCAGTGGAAACACAGAACACACCTCCAAATTTTGCTTACCAACTGTTTCACTAAAGTTCAGGAAAAGTTTACAAGTTTGCTTATTTATAAAATACATTTTGTAGATCTCTCTAACCCTTTAAGCTAAAAAAAAAAACCAAGCAAACAAAAAAATGGGGGGTGGGGAGGAAGGTTTAAACCTAATGGAAAAGTTTCTCTTCTATTAATGTCAGAGTCACCAAAAACAGGCAATAAAATTTACACATAAGATTGAAAATATCATGATAGTGTTTACAAATACACACCACTTTAAGTGAAGCTTTACAAATCCTTCATACCATACAAAGCAAATGAGAAAATAATGTAAATTTTCACCCCAAACCTAGTTCTTACGAGAAAATTTGCAGGTAAGAGAGGTATGAATAGTTGCACAGAACATATTTTCAAGAATTTTTTAAAAAGTCAAACTCCAATGCCCAGAACAAGATGAACAGTATGCTTAGCAGTTAGCACTATGTTAATAAGTCTCAGATACACAAAAATCAAGTACCAGAGGGCAAAGCATTTAATTACATTTCACAACAAGAGAAGCACTGTTGTGATTCAACCAAATATGAAACACAATTCTCTCCAATTTCTACACAAACCACTATTTTCTTAATTTATTTAATTTGATGAACAATGAAATCAAGTTTTCCTTTTCAGCATTAATCTAAAACGTAGAAATAACAAAGTAGTTGCAATAAAGTATATGAAATATTTAATAAGAACGTATGAACACATAACCAAAATAAACTGTGAAAAAAGATAAAAAGACTTTCATCTTCAAACAACCCATTTTTCTAAAATGAAAATAGTCAGCTTTCCAATGGGGAAAATAATCTGCAGTTGAAATAAGACTCCCAAGCAGCGCTGAAGTTTTTTGCACTCTGTCTTTGGAATGAGAAATGATTACTTAACAGAAAACTTAAATTGAACAGCATATACAAACATCATATTGCTTTTTTAGTTGAGGAGGCAATACCTAGTTATCTGTCAAAGCAAATTTGTATTCGTGAATTAGCAAAAGACCCACAACACAGCCATTTCTTCTTTGAAAGTCTAAATAATCCTTTCCCTAAACAAAATATCCTGTACTGTCAATCCTCTAAGATTGTAGTGATGAAAAAGCTTTCCAAATCTTAGCACACAAATGAACTGTTGCCACTCTTAACTCTAAATTACACGACGCTGTATTTCAGTGTTCCACTGAATTGCAACACCCAAAAGGCACTATTTTTCTTAAATAGAAAATATTTCTTTTAAAAGGCTGACCCCTTTGTAAGTAAATTGATTTGTAGGAAATGTTGGGGATGTTTCAAACCAAGACAGAGGCCCATGTAAAAGACAAAATTTGTTTTTCATGATATCTCACCAATCTCCCATTCCATGTTTATAATATAATGTGACACATCTTTAGAGCATTTTAACTAAGAAGAAAAGTAACTATAAGTAGAGCCTTTTGTGGCAGTGAGCAGGACGTTGTAAGGCAAATGTTTTCGTGACAAGGACACTCACCAACCAGAACCCACGTGGTCCTCCTGCCTTAGTCCTGAATGCCAGAGTATGAAAGGGCAAGGAGCCTCAATTCTCTCCCCTCTGGCAGCTGCACTTGTACTCTGTATAAGGAATTTTTGTAACCAGGCTCCTGATCAAACAACTAGACCAAAAAGCCTCCAATTAACAGGATTAAATATATATTGATCTATGGACCAGCTTATGGATCTTTTATTCTGTTAACACTACTGCTAACAAAGCTAACAATTTCAACTACAATTTTAAAGACCTATATATAATAATGCTTTCTTATGAATGGACCCTTTTTGTTTAGTTACAGGTCAAAATTTCACATAAATTTGGGACAGAAGGAAATTGCCAGAACATTAGTCCATCTTGGGCAAGACTTCAAATCAGGCATCTTAAACAATGACCATTAAAAGTGGTTTCTGGTTTTTGATGCCATCCAAACAACATGAACAATTTTTAAACTGACTAAAACTTGGCGGTCAAACCAAAAAGGCTCTGGTAGGTAGAGGACTCCATATTTTATTTTTGTGGCAAACGTCTTATTCCACACAGTTTTAAGTGTGACTGACATTAGAAATCAAAGTTCAAGGTTATAGCACAAACCAAGTGTGGAGTTTTATATTAGAAAAACATCAACAAAACAATTCTGCTCATTTACAAATGAGTCAATTAGGCAAATAAAGCAGCAACTTCAGAAGGACTGTCTATACAGCAAGAACCCTCAAGAAGCAATAAAGGTACATACAGTGAATCTGTACACAGAGATTTTATTCAATTTTTAAAGAAAATGAGGACTTTAGACAAAGCTTTGACCCTATAACAAAGCAAATCTGTCCAGCTTTAAACCAAATTCCAAGAGTAGCCAGCTTCTATTTTTCAGCAGCTGGTAAGAGCACCCTCAATGAGCTCTATTGACATTTCTATTTTCTTCACCCCATATGGTATAAAACAAAACCAATCTAGACTCCTGGATAAGCTTTATGTGGTCATTTGAGTTTTACAAATGGTTTCTCTAATAGTATGCCAAAATCATTTTTGTGTTCTCTCCGGAAAGCTTTACTGTAACATACAGCAATGTTTATCCTGGTAGTGAGTCTTCTGTAAACAGTAAACCAATGCTCTATGTTATGGAAACCAATCTATATGCAATTGAAACAATCCACAGGCTCTAACCTGGAAACACTAGGAAAACAATCTGAATGCATTAATCACAGCACTATGAAGACTATATCTACCCTATGAAGAACTGATGTGAACAGCTACCCTAATACGAGTTTTACTTTCCTAGAGCCAATAGGTCTGTCATTTAAGTCAATGACAGCAGCTGTGGCTTCATCCCGAGATTCGAAAGCCACCATAGCTTCACCTGTGGGCATACCTTTTTCATTGTATTTTAAACACACTGAGCCTGGGATCACTTGATAGCCATAAAAGAAATCTAAAATCTCATCAATAGACACAGTGAAGGGCATGTTCTGTACTTTGATTACTGTTGGTCCTGGTTTTCCAGAACTAGATCCAAAGCCAGGAGGACCACCAACATGGACTGGGCCTGGGCCTGGGCCAGGGCCAGGGCCAAAGGCTGGAGGCCCACTCAAATGCCCAGGGGCACTTCCAAGGCCAGGAGGGCCGCTTCCAAAGCCAGGGGGGCCACCTAAGCTACCAGGGCCATTTCCAAAATTCTGAGGGCCCCCTCCAAATCCTGGTCCACTTAAATTATTTGGTCCACCTCCAAAACCTGGAACATCCAGTCCTAGACCAGGCAAACCACTATTTCCAACTGAAGGCATTCCAGGCCTAGCATCACCAAAGGCCCCTCCTAATCCTGGAGGAGGGAGTGGTGGTCCAAAGGCATTTGACCCACCAAAATTACCAGGAAAGTTAAATGGAGGCCCATTGTTGGCCTCCTTAGATCCTACAGTCAAGAAGGCATGCTCTTCACCTCCTGCACTAGGCATTCCCGCACTAGGCATTCCCGCACTGGGTATTCCCACACCGGGCATTCCAGCACCGGGCATTCCTGCAGCAGGCATTCCCGTATTGGGCATTCCTGCATTGGGCATTCCCGCACTGGGCATTCCCACACTGGGAATTCCTGGAACTGCGGGATTACCTGGCACAGGCATCTTTAACCCCTTTTTTCCTTGGGCAGGAGGATTTTTCTCAATCTCTCTCATATCTTCTAGAGTGACTACATGAACAAAAGCTTCTCTCCCATTAAGTTTTTTACGGTGTAAGCGTTCAGACTTACGTGCATCATCTTCATTTTTAAACTGAACCAATGCCTGTCCTAGACCTTGCCCATTGTTATCAACAAGAACATGTACAGCATTTTCATCCACTGGGATTCCTTCTAGGAACTGGAGAACATCCATCTTGGTAATGCTGAAGGGAATATTTGTTATATGCGCACAGACTTTGGCAGAGGTGACATCCCCCTCCGGATTTAACATCATTTCCCTCTGGTCATAGCTGAAGTTCTGCAATCTTTTTCGAATCATATCTATCTTTTCTAGCATACCTTTCTTGGTAATTGGATGAACTTGAATAAAGCGATTGCCCATGTATTGTTTATGACGACAAAGAGCAGCCTTATAGTCAGCCTCATTCCTGAACTCTACGAAGCCTTCACCCGTTGCTTTCCCATTGGGTCCATAAGCAATATAAATACTATCTTCCACAATATCCAACTTTTTAAAAAAATCAATGACATGTTTGTTTTCTGCTTCAAAGGGTAGCCCTTTCAAGTAAACACAAAAACCAGCCTCGTGTGGTGATCTTGACCTTGACCTTTTCTGCCCACTGGGCGATTTTGACCTGGGAAGTGCCTGAGGAGGGGGATGGTTTTGTCCAGAAGGTCCTATACTTTGCTTAAAAGTGATATGGCCTCCAGCAGCTACCCACTGTCTCTCTGTGGCAGGACTAACTTCCACATAGCGTTGAATCATCAGCATTCTGTTTCGCTTCAAAGCTTCAAATGTATCTTGAGGGGAGAGAAACTTAACCAATCCATTCCCATTATTTCGACCTACATGATCTTTCAACAAATGCACGGCATCAACACGGAGCCCATGGAAAAAATCTCTGACATCATTTTCCATTGCAGAAAAGGGCATTCCATGCACACTGACATACAGATCATCAGGGTTGATGGGAAGTGGTTTCACACTGCTTTGAGAGTTCATCTGGATAGGGTTAACAGGATTCAATGGACCCAGAAACACAGGGTTCAGGTTATTGTTCAGATTCATAGGTGCTCCAGAGCCATTCATTCCAGCAGGTAGAGGTGCCACAGGTGGCGGGTTCAAGGGTGGCATGCCTGACATGGGTGGCAGTGGGGTCATGGGTGGCACAGAAGGGACTGGGGGTATTGGGGGCACAGGAGGCACAGGAGGCAATGTAGGTACCGGGGGAGGAACTGGTATTGGAGGAATGGACGGCATTGGCGGCAAAGATGGCATCGCTGGGATTGGAGGAATTGGTGGAGGTGGGACTGTGTTCATTGGAGAGGCTGTGCTCGGAATGGTTGAGCTAAACGTTGGGCTCCCAAAGGAGGCCCCCATATTTGGAGGAGCCGTTCCTATGCTGGCTGTGGAAAATGTCTGTACGTTTTTGTTGCTTTCATGAACAGAAGTGGCGGCAGTAACTACACTGGGTGAGGGATTATTAAAGTTGGGTACTGTCGTAGGCAAGTTTACCCTGCCACTCATTCCTGAACTAGGTGGAGGTCCTGATCTACTAGCATTTGCTGGTGGTATATCTAAGTTGGCAGTTTCAAAACGCCTACGACTCAGTTCAATCATATTCTGCATTTCCGTTTTACTACTCAACAATAGTGTTACTTTTGACCCTTTAATTGTACCACCTGTGCGCATCATACCAAGCCTTGCATCTTCATCAGTGGCAAAAACGATGAAAGCCTCACCCAGTTCACCCCCTACAATATGCACGCCCCCATCAGGGATGGTCAATCCAGAGAAGAAGTGGCGAATGTCCATGGTCCCCGCCACAATTGGGAGACCTTGCAAACGGATGACCACAGCCATGCTGCGCTGAAACCACACACACCTGCAGATGAGAAAAGGCAACGGCCAGGTCAGACTCCTGTTTATCACACCAAGTTTTCAGCTACAAGAATGACCATCTACCGTATTAGGCCCTCAAGTATTCCCTCAAACTATCACGAGCAATGTCGTTTTTTAAATTTGGATATTCTAAAACTGAATATTATATGCCATTTACAATGTAAAACCCAATTTCAACATCCAAAAGGCATTAATTCTGAAAACACTTAGAAGTTCAGCCCCAAGACTCAAAAATTTCAGGAAAAAACAACCATAGGACAAGAAAATCACCAATTATATCATCATTCAGACCACTAATTATTCAATAAGATTTAAAAGAAATGTGTAAGTCAAATCAGGAAACAAAGTTTAACAATCTACAGGGGAAAAGATACAAAGGATGTATCAAAGTTAATATTTAAAACTGGCTCAGCATCTTCCTTATAAACTTTTGACAACTTTGTAGAATTATTGGTATCATTTTATATGGCTTAATCTCAAAACAACAGAAACAAAGCGGGAATAATACTGAATTTCAAATAATACTTAACACTAAAGCAGATTCAAGTCTCAAATGAGAACTGATTTCATATTTCATCCTAGGATGAAACCACTTTATTTATTAAAGAAATAGCTTTACTTATTAAAGAAAATGACATATGGAATTACGTATTACATATAAGGTTAATACATACTAAGTATCCAGAAGAAATACTGAGTAAAACAGCCAAAATATCAGTTACCTGTAGTCATCATTCCAAAAAGTAGAACCTGGTTACAGTGCCATTCACCATGGCTATTTTAATTAAAACCCAGGTCCAAAGACTCATTCTCATGCCCTCCATTTAATAAAAAGTCTTGTTTATCCCACAGGGGAGGGCTGATAATGAAAAAGAGGGATTTTTTTATTTTTGAACTAGTGTACGAACTTTATTCAGTGGTTGTGACCCAAAATAACTCCTGTGGAATTTCTGGGTACTCACTAATCTCTGTAGATAATGTCCATTTTGATATAATCAAAAAAGAAAAGTTTCTCCCAGACTTAAATACAATTTCAGTATTTCAATTCATATGGTTTCTAAGAGTAAATGGAAGGGCAGCCATGTATAAAGTAATCCAAAACAAACTCTTGCGACTGAAAAAAAAATTAATTTGAAATTTATATGGTTAACAACAAAGGGTGTTATCCAAGCCATTTTTAAAATCAACTTTTAAATATAAACCTATATTAAACTGGCTCTGTGATCTTAGCAAAATTATGAATTATTTGAGCTTTGGTTTCATCACTTTCAAATGAGAACATTAGAAGAGCAAAGTTTCCTGCTCCAAGAATTCTGTAACTCCGTGAAAGCAGTTTTTCAATGTCAAATATTACATGAATACTAATTTAAGGCAACAAAATCTGCAATTATATCTCAATATTACACTTGCTGCACACAAAAGAGTAATATATTGTTTGGCTTTTACACTTTTCTCACACACACATACACAAAAATAAAAGCCACCTTCAAACTTAATCCAGAAAAATGGACTGGCAAACAGAAAACGAGACCGTATAAAACATTAGAAATTTGGGAAGGGGCAGGGGAAGCTTTCCATTTTTGGTCTGCAAGCGTCAACAAGAAAAATTAATACTAAAAACGTCATACCAACAGACTCTTTTGCCCTTATTTACTATTTAGCAGTCTTTAAGAAGTTCATCAAGAAGGTTCCGATTCATTGAATCAAATTCTCACTCCTTACTAACTCTAGAATATTGGCTGTACGCAAAGATGAGATAGCATTCCGTTCAACTTCAAAAATCACTTAATCACTAACTGGGGGAAACATCATGGGTAATCTAGATCCCCAAAACTTCAGAAAGAGAGAGAGAGATGTTAGTTTGCATTAGCACAATAAAATGGAAATTTGATATGGTCCCAAGAATTAAGCACAGGGCTAAAGTGACCTACACAATTAAGTCTTCAAACCATCTGCAGCTGAGGGAAGGGATTTAGTGAAAGTCTGTACAAGGTACATGTGAAAACATGATATTGAAAGTCTGCCCAAATTACCATCTAGAAAAGGGCTGAGTAAACCAAAGCAGTGCACAAGATTTATTCATAAAGTCATCTAAACAGGAAGAGTTTTTAGGTTCTGAAAAACGTGAAGTAAGATATGCTATTCTGCTACAAAGTACCTGTTTGACAGATGAGTCATTTCAACCTATCTTGCTTGAGTCTACCTTAGTTATTTAACAAGAAGTTAGGTTCCAATCACTAAGGTTCCATCTAAAGTCAATTTGTACTCTAAAACATGACCCATTTTCTATACCTATTCCGCAAAGGAATATTAAAAAACCGTACCAATAACAAGCACCCATATTTGTAGTTAGTCTAGAATGCTACTGAGGGAAAAAAAACAGCTACTTACTGCCTAATAATCAGGAATTCAGCAGAAGAAATGCATCCATAGAAAACTGACTCCCAAAGGAAGCAACAACTGTTCAAGACACCCAGTCCACCCCTCTCCCATCCCTCAAGTAAGCTTATTACAAACAAAAACCCACAATTTAGTTATTATACATATTTTCATGTTATTTAATAAGCTATCTCAATTTATTTTGTATAAAAATAAACCCTCTATTCAAAATCTCTTACCTGATAAAACAAGAGATGTATTTTCTTAACAAGAAGTAGAGGCCAAGTCAATCCTGTGGGCAACCAATTAAAACCAACTTTTAGACTGCAATAGAGAATAAATGGAGGCAAAAATCAATGCAGGAAACACAAAACACGCACAGGCCACACTGAACTGTATATTAAAGGGCGAGTCTGAAACCACTGGAGTACATCATTACAATGTATTAGGAAAAAAAAAAAAGACGTACCAAAATCCCACACGTTTATTATTTGGTTGCTTTCAAGTTGCTTTCTCTCAAAGCATTATATATTTACATACATCAAGAATGTGTCATAAATTAGCCCAAGAAAGAATCAATCGAAAACTAAAACAGTCATAAAGATCGGCTTCACAGCTGGTAATTGCTTTAATCACTTGATGATTAAACCAGTCCAGAAAATTCCATAACACAAGTCCAACGGCGACCTATTTCCTCAGGTTCCCACCAAATTTTTGATGAAAAAGCACAAGTTCACATAGTAACAGTTCCTGGACAAATTAAGTCATCAATTCAAGGATATTCATGGAAATTACTGCAATTACTCTTTCAACATATTTTCCTTTGCACCAAAATAGCAATCGAACAACAAATAAACATAAGTGAAGTGAAAGGTCTGGCCTATAAGGACTAATTCCTGGCTAAAACCACTAGAGTTCAATATATTAAAGAAGAGTGCTTTTTCTTCTAACACCAAAATGGTTCCAAGAAACTTATTAAAAAAAAAAAAAAAAAGTCCGGCATATTAAGAGTCCTTCCAAAGTAAAAACAGGTCACTCATCTTTCACTGGAATTTCTCCCAAACTAGTGAAGTTATGAACAATTTACAAGCAATTTATATGACCAAATGATTAGACAACTATATTCAAAAGAGTAGAAGAAAATCGTCACTGTTAGGTATAAGATTACCCATAGACACCTACTTAGAATGATGATGCTTATTTTTAACTATCTTTCAAGATCAAGATACCACCATTGAGCTTAATATTCATCACCAGAAAGACATATTCAAACGTTTTAGCATTACTCCAAACTTTTTCTGAAGAACAAGCTAAACATCACCTGGACAACCACTCAAATTACTAAAGAACAGTGTGTTTTGCCACAAAAAGCTATGCTGTATATCATAAGCAACACCTTCAGAAACCCAGAGCATTGTGTTAATCTTTTAAATGTTGTACAATCGATCCTCTAGATCAATTAATTAAATTAAATCTAGAATTTAAATTAAATTAAATCTAGAATTTTAAGTCTTCATTTAAAAACAAGCCACATCTAGTAGTTTATCTAATGGGTCACAAAGGGAAATGTAAAACAGAAAAAAGCTTGCTTTACATAAAGTTTACACTCAACAGGGAAGAGCATAAATTATTGCAATATTTTTTTTCTAAATGTACAAGTTTAACTCTATGAGCCTCAGAATCAGGGTAATTTTTTAGTTAAACACTTGTGATGACTCCTACTGAAGATTCCAATTCAAAAGGTCTGGTGTGGGGCCAGGACCCATGGCCTGAAGGTAAGGGAAACAGGTTCCTCAGCCCCTTTCCTTCCAGATCCAAGAAGGTACCATATGTCCACTGGAGAGGAACAAGTTCGGGGTCAGCCAGTTAAGCCCAAAGAAAACATTCTAGGTCTACTCCCTAAAATGTTTACAGGGTTGCCAGAAATTACTAAACAAGGAGAAAAGGTGAAAGGCCCAGCTGAATTCAGCAAATCCCTAGTTCAACTCATTCAATTTAAAGTACAAAATCAATCTAGTCATAAATTTGCTAATCTTTTCTATTTCAGCACAAGGGAAGATACACCTCACCCCATGCCAAAGGAAAGTACACAGAAAGCTCAGGTTAGCAGCCAGAACTTCACAACTCTTGGTGTTATGGCTCTTCCTTCAAATAGAAATTGAGAACTCAAATACTTTTGTTTTCAACAAAAGTATTTTGTTTCAACAAAAGGGGCACAATAATTTAATAGAAGTATCACTATTTTCCAGGAACCTACTTATTCCTGCGTTCTGTCAGCTAGCAACTGAATGTAGGATACCAGTCACTCCAGTGACTTTTAAAAATTCACTCCACTCACCTTTAAACTTTGGTGAGTTTTAGAAAGATAAGACTGAAACAATCCTAAGCAACAAAACACCTAAAATACATGTTTTACCTATTCAGAGAGCATAACGGAAAGAGAAAATGGGCTTGATTTGCCATTAAATCCATTGATGTACTTCAGAAGATCGAAGACAAGAAGCTTTAGTATACTTTTGCACTTTATCTTGAAAATTAAGCCACATAGTGGCTTTGTTTCTTACAAATTCCAGATATATGCACAATTACAAAAAGCTACTACAAAAGTTTAGCATATTATTATGACAAGACAGATTTTCTTAAATACTAGCCATTCCAGAAACTTGGAATTGCAGGATAAAATGTCTGACAACAATCCTCTTTACCAGGAAGCCAAGGCAAAAATCAGAACTTGACCATTTCCACTCTTCATTTGGTAATAAACATCCAAAAGTGAATTTTAACTTTGTTCAATAGTAAGTCTTTGATCAACAAGAACCAGGGTACAGCAGACCTAAGTTCTTCAGATTCAAAAGAAACAATCACCCTTCAAATGTTCACCACAGAGATGAGCAACAGAGAACCAATCATAATGGGCACAATGCTACAAGCAGCATAATCATATTATGGTATGTATTATGGAAAAAAACACAGCTTCATCAACTTGATTTTGTCCCCATCCCCAAATGGAACACATTTCAGGTTCTGGGACCATTCTTAATAAAACAATTCTTCTGACACTGAGGGAGATATAAACCTTTGATAGCATGTTACTCAACTTTCCCATTAACCTCCAGTCAGTACTCAAAGACAGCAAATCAAAAGACATTTCTAAATAAGATATTTATTCTCTTGCCAAAAACACTACAATATTAAGTTATTTTTCAATCCCCCCCAAATGCCAACAAAAATGTTTACTTGCTTTAAACTTCAAAGAAACAATATTTCTTCTAACCTAGCCAACCACATTCACCCTCACTACTGGTTTTAAGGCTTTAAACTTAATGAACTAAACTCTATGCAAACCAAAATGTATATGTGTGGTGGTAGTAAAATCTGATAAAACTAAAGATTGATTTTTCTTAGTTGACCTAAAACACTTAACAATATTCACTTATTCACAAATATTCATCAAGCAGTTATGGGCCAGGCAGAAGATTACAGAAATGGATGACAGTCCCTGCATTTTAGGGAGGGATATCTAAAAACATCTTTTGTGCAACGGTTACTGACAGTTCTTCCTACCTCATCTACAGAAGAAAATATTCAACTGAAATGATGGAGTGACCATCTACAAAATGGAATAAAAACAGCATGAACGTTGTCGGTGGATTTCAGCACCTGGAACACACTGGCCCACAAAATCAAGTTTCACATCCACAGATTGTACCAACAACCCCCAAACTCACGCAAAAATCAAGTCATTTGGTATGTCAAAGAAAGTGAAAGAAGCCTGAAGTTTTCTGGTATTAGCACATAACAGTATGTTCCAAGTAACTACCACAATGGTTTCTAAAGCTTCACATTTTTCACCTAACAGATATGAACATAAGAAAAATTGAAATTATGCATCACAATCCATAAACAAAATAATCAATATATAATAAGCATATAAATGATATAAAAATGCATTCCCTGCGTCATTTTTTCCAGCAATAATACTAAGCACATCCTCAACTTTTATATAAACACGCCAAACATTTTTCTTCAAATATTAATTACCATAAATTTTTTTAACCACCTGTAACAGTTCTTCCCAATTGTTTTAATATTCTTGGAAAATGCCTGAGCACAATTTCCTTCCACTAAATCCAGAATCCTCCACGCTATCAAAACTACCAAATTTCAAAACAAATACAACCAGTCTTGTATTATATTTCTATAATTAAAAAACAAAATTCAACAGGAACGGCCTATACATCCAGACTTCTAGGATTTTTTTCTTCAACTGCAAAGGCTCTGAAATGCATCAACAATGTAAACTAGATAACAAAGTCCAAGGCAATTCATGTTGCTAGTACTGCATTTTACAAAAATTATACCATTTACAACCATTCAAGCAAGAAGCTCTAAAAGAAATACTCGTCACAAGTCTCTCCTTCAACAAAACCTTCAGTTGCAATCACATTTTTTTGTTAGTAGCTTATATTGACTGGCATCACCCTAGTCTTAAATAATATAAAATGGTTCCTGCCAACTATCCCAATTTACATTAGGTCATCTCTGGGAATCCGGAGTCAAGGAGGGTTTTAGAGTCCAGAAACCTCTCTTACGGAGCCTGCTATTTTCAGTATACAACTCTCGGCAGGTTCAGGGCTGAATAACCGAGAGTAACCCTCACCGGAGCTCAAATTTTTCACTATAAATCACACATTGGAAGCACACATACAGTCCATGCACTTACAATCTAGCAGCTAAGCCTCCTGCACTAGTGACCATCCCCGTCATTAACCTGCAGATTCTCAAAGCCCCTTCACCCACTTCACGTGGCCGAAAATACCACCTCCAGCCTTCAAAAGAGAAACTCAGTTCACTCTCCATCAAAATCACTCAGCCTCCACATCCCATTGGACCTCCTCTTTCTTCGATGCTGGAGGCTCTCTCCCAAGGGACGCGTAAAGGTGATGCTCTTAGCAGCCCCCTCCCTACTCCGGGACCAAGAGGCCCGGGAGGCGGACTCACCCCACGCTACCGGGGCCGGCTTCTCAAATTAACGACACCCCGGAGGGTAAGCCCCGCCCCAACGCTGGGCTTTGGAAGCGTTTCACTGCAACCGCCTCCACCTTGAGGCCAAGAAGGCGGCCAATTCCGACTTCCTTCCTACACTCACGGGAGAGCACCGACTACAGCTCCTTTCCCCCACGTGTGTCCAGAGACTGTAGTCCCCTTTTTCTGGTAGGCCACCGGGGCCTCCATTCCACTTCCGGTGGAGGGAGTGTCCTCACTACGATTATCTCCTCACTTCGGGGCACAGTTAACCTCTGCCCCACGTGGGGGCATAAAGAATCTTGCTCATTCGGGATGTAGTGTATTTTCACTGCAGTTCCCGTTCGTTCGCAGGCCGCTGGGCCACCCAGTTCTGGCCTTCTCCCTCTCAGACCACGGGGGCGTCCTCGCTACGGCCTCGTCCCCTCTTCGGTAGGCAGGCTCCTCCTCTCTTGTGTCCTACTTGCACCCTCTCAGGACCGAGAGGCACAAGCGGCGCCCCAGGCCCCTCGCAGCCATGCCCCGACCCTTCAGCGTAGGGCGCTCACTGCGGCGGGCTCCGAGGCCTCCGAAGGCCCCGCCCCGGGCCACCAAGGGGCGGCTCGAGCCCCGCACAGCCCCGCCCGTTCCGAGGCTGCGGGAGTCTTACCGGGGAGAGCTGCGCGGCACCCGAACCCAGACCCGAGTTACCCCCCGCGCGAGTGCCTCCGCCCCGCGGTCGGTAGCCCCAGCCCGAACGGCTTCCCGGAGCCCAGAGCAGCCACCACCTCTTTCGCCGCTTCACAAGATGGCCGCCGGCCCGCTCCGCAGCTCCGCGTTCCAGAAAGGGCGGGATGGAATGGTTGACGTCACGGGGCGGGGTGGGGCGGCGCAAGCGCGCGGAGGTTCTCGGGTAGCTCCCGGAAGTTGCTTGTGTTTGTGGCAGAGGAGCTCGGCAACTTTTGCTTGCTAGCTCCGCCTTAAGGGAGTGAAGCTGCTTGTTGGAATCCGAACAGTATCTGGCGTTGGGCTTCGTGCAATTGCTTCACTTCTTCGAGCCTCTGCGAAAGGAGGGAAATACTGCCTACCTCGCAGAATTGTATTGAGGATTAAATGGACCACAAAATGGTGCCTAGTTCTACTGATGATGCCCTGACAGAAGAACCAAAATCTGATTCTTTTTTTCCCATTTAAAAATTTCAATCCAGGACTTCCCTGGTGGGGCATTGGTTAAGAATCCGCCCGCCAATGCAGGGGACACGGGTTCGATCCCTGGTCCGGGAAGATCCCACATGCTGAGGAGCAGCTAAGCCTGTGTGCCACAACTACTTGTACCCTCACTTCTGGCTCAGTAAATTCCTTTTTTTTTCTTTCTTCTTTTTTTTTTGCCGCACCACGGCATGCAGGGTCTTAGTTCCCCCACCAGGGATCGAACCCCTGCCCCCTGCCGTGGAAGCGCAGAGTCCTAACCACTGGACTGCCAGGGAAGTCCCTGGCTCAGTAAATTCTTTTACCGCCCGCGTTGCCATCCCCATCGCCACACTCCGCGGCATTTTGGTGGCGGGTAGGGTGCTCTCTCTGCCCTTTCCGATCTGTCTTCCACCACGTAGCGATCAGCCTACTGACTCCAGGCAATTGAAGGTCCCCAGCCTGGGCTACTCCTCGGCGGGAGGTAAAGGCCTGCGGGACGGGACTCCGACTCGCTGTCGACCTAAGGGGTACGTTCTGGAAACGGTCTTTTCGCCTCTTCAACACTGCCTATGGTCTGAGGTCCCTGGAGACCGGGGATTAAAGCGTCCTGGCCGAGGCGACTCTTCCAAAGACCTAAAACCCGGTCCCATACTGAGCGACCATTCCTGCCCGATAGGGTGGCAGTGTCCTTTGGCCCTAGCCTTGGGACTCCTCACTTCCAACGGCTGGCGCAGTCGGCAGCAGCAGCTCGTTGGGGCGAATCCAGGCACACTGTGAGATCCCCTTTCTCTTTACATCCTCCCTTGACGACCGTCCATCCTGATCCGCCAACATCTCCAGGTACTTCAAACGAGTCGCCACAAAACCAGTGAGTTTCCCCCTCTGGGTTGGCCCGAGACCCACTTCCCTTCCTGGTCTTGGGGTGATCGGCCGGGCCTCAGGAAGCCTCTGTCAGACAGAAGGCGCCTCAAGAGGTCCTCTGTTCGGGGGTAGCCCCAGTCTAGAGTGCAACCTCAGGTCCCTCGCGGACAGGGCATGAGGCCTGTTTCCCTCTAGGGATGCCTTTTGTTGTTTGGTTTTGTTTTGTTAATGTTTATTTATTTGGTTGTGCCTGGTCTTAGTTGCAGCAGGCAGGCTCCTTAGTTGCGGCTCACTGGCTCCTTAGTTGTAGCACGTGGGCTCCTTAGTTGCCGCTGGAACCTGGGTCCCCGGCACTGGGAGCGTGGAGTCTTATCCACTGCGCTACCAGTAAGTCTCTAGAGATGCCTTTTCGGTAGACGCTGTGCCTGGTTAAGGTCCAATATGGGTCTAACACCCTCTATTCTTGCTGACTCACCTTTGGGATGTATTCTTAAAAATTGGACTTGGAAGTTCCCTGGCAGTCCGGTGGTTAGGACTTCGCACTTTCACTCCTGTGGCCCCGGGTTCAATCCCTGGTCTGGGAACAAAGATCCCCAAAGCCTCCCACAAGCCGCACAGTGTGGCCAAAAAAAAAAAAGATTGGATTAAATTTGATTTCCAAACTCTCTCCGACATTTGGTTCCGGATCAGGAGGTCTGGCCTCTCAACAGGTCCCTAAACTATAACACCATCCTGCAGCTTGATCTCTTTTGTCAAAACTCGGGAAGGACTCTGAGGTCCCCTACATTCAGGCCTTCATGGCCCTGTCACAAAACCCCAAATTATGACAAACCTGTCGCATATGCCTCTCCAGATTCTGCCCTCGAAGCCTGACACAGATATTCTCCAACATCCCTCCTTTAATCTCCCACGCACTCCTCTTAACCCACTCCCCTCCTACCGCTCCCCATTCCTATCCCGACACCCTCTCACCTTCCCATCCCCGTTCAGGTGCCTCATATCTGAACACCCTCAACCCCCTGAAAATCTCTTGCCTCTCCATGAGGTGGCCAATGGAGAAAAGGGCACTATTCAAGTTCACATCCCCTTGCCTATGTCTGACTTGTCACAAATCAAAACTAAATTGGGATCTTTTGGTTGGGACCCCACCAATTTTATTCGGGAATTCAGAGGAACTCACGGTGGCTTTCGATCTGACCTGACAGGACATCTATGTTGTCTTGACCACCTGTTGTACCCTAGAGGAAAAGTCCTGTATTTGGTCCCTAGGGTGGGCTTGGGCAGATGAAGCACATGCCTGCACCCCTGACAATGCCCATCCACCTGGGGCTGTCCCTGACACAGAACCAAATTGGACATATCAGGCCACCGACACAGGGCCTACATAAGGACAAGGCCGCTGAGATTACATGATTACCTGCCTAATTGAGGGGATGAAAAAGGCTGTCATCAAGCCAGTAACTTACAACAAACTTCATGAAATAACTCAGGACTTCTCTGAAAACCCTACCTTATTTCAAGCCCCCTTAGCTGAAACTATGCATAAATACACAAACCTAAACCCTGAGAGTCCAGAGGGACTAGCTATTCTGGCCGTTCACTTTACCAGCCAAGCTTCACCTGATATCAGACAAAACTCCAAAAACTTGGGCTTCCCTGGTGGCGCAGTGGTTGGGAGTCCGCCTGCCGAGGCAGGGGACGCGGGTTCGTGCCCCAGTCGGGGAGAATCCCACGTGCCGCGGAGCGGCTGGGTCCGTGAGCCATGGCCGCTGGGCCTGCGCTTCCGGAGCCTGTGCTCCGTGGCGGGAGAGGCCACAGCAGTGAGAGGCCCGCGTACCACAAAAAAATAAATAAATAAATAAAAAACTCCAAAAACTTGAACAGGGACCCCAAATTCCCTTTGCCGTCCTATTAGATACGGCCTTCAAGGTCTTTAATAACCGGGAGGAGGCCTCGAGAGTCCAAAGGGCTAAATGGGAAGATGAAAGAGGTAAACAAACGGCAGGCCCAATACATGGCAACCGCAATTGTTAGCTTGCTGTCCATTTCGGGCACCCCCATGGCTTGTCCCAGCCAACCAAAGGGGACAGCCGCCCTGGCCCATTCCTGCTTCCACTGCAGCCAACCAGGGCTCTTCAGTTGGGAATGTTCCAAGCCTCTAGGGCCTTGTCTCAACCGCAAGCAACGTGGCCACTGGAAACGCGACTGTCCCTCTCTCCCTCAAGGGGGAGGGCCATCCCCCACTCAAAGGCCCCATGCGCCACAGGGAGGTCCCCAAGCCCCAAGGGCCCCTTCCCAGGGACAAATGCCCTTGACGCCCAAGGGTGACCAGAAGAGACCATAAAAGAAGCCCAGTTTCTCTCCCCCAGCAGACCCCCTCTTGGTCTCGCCTGCTGCTCCCTTGCAGTGTATTCAATAAATCTCGCTTTCTACCCTCACTTCTGACCCAGTAAATTCTTTTATCACCTGCGTTGCCAGCCCCATCGCCGCACTCCACGGCAATAATGCCATCAGCAGCAACATGGATGGACCTAGAGATTATCATACTAAGCAAAGTAAGTCAGAAAGAGAAAGACAAATACCATATATTACTTATATGTGGAATCTAAAATATGACACGAATGAACGTATCTACGAAACAGAAACAGACTTACAGACATAGAGAACAGACTTGTGGTTGCCAACGGTGGGGGGGTGAGGATTGGGAGTTCGGGATTAGCAGATGCAAACTAGTATGTATAGGATGGATAAACAACAAGGTCCTACTGTATAGCACAGGGAACTATATTCAATATCCTGTGATAAACCATAATGGAAAAGAATATGAGAAAGAGTATATATATGTTTAACTGAGTAACTTTGCTGTACAGCAGAAATTAACACAACATTGTAAATCAACTATACTTCAATAAAATTTTTAAAAATATCTGTGTGATGTACTCTAAAATTTTTTCTCTCACCCTTTCTAGTGCTGGTAACATCCCACCTGTGGTTTCAGACCCACAAATGGAAAAATTCTACTCTGGCTATTTTGGCCTTCTCTCAGTTTCTCAAACACACCGTGTTTCTTTATGCCTCAGGCCCTTTGCTCTTGCTGTTCCTTCTTATTCCTCACTCATCCCTAGCTCTTTCGATGGCTAGAAATCATGTTTTTTGCTTAACACCTGCTCAAAAAAATCTTTCCTGGTACACCCAGCATGGTAGGTTTTCTCCATTACTTCCCCTTACCACTCTATTTCTGCCACAGCACTCATCACAATCTATAATAGCCTTTTTGTTTAATTCTTACTTTCTGTCTACTAGAATGAAAGCTCAATGAGGGTCCTTTTTGATCCTGTTAACCAGTTTATCCCCAATATCCAGAATAATGTCAGGCACCTGAGGGGCATGCACATTGTTGACGGAAGAGATAGGCAAGCAGACTCAGCTATGGAAATCAAGTGGAGCGGTAGTCTTACTCCACAATTCCCAAGTACAGATTGGAATTCTCCCTGAGCCTCTCATAAAGTCACAGAATAAATAGAGGAAGGTGATTTTATTTCTCTAATTTGCAAATTAACAATTTTTTTAAAAGAAACAAATCAGTACAATAATAGGTAGAGTCATACACGTATTTCTGGCTCCATTAGGTCAAAAGAAAAGAAGGACAAGAACACAAAGGAGACAAGCCTTCTAAGAAACTTGCTGTTCAGTCTATAGTCAATATGAAAAGGTAGCCTTTGGAGCCACGAAAAAGATGAAATCGTAGATGATTATGCTTGATTCTGAAGGAGTCAATCTCTCTGAGCAGCAGTAAGCAACAACTCAAATGTCCAAGTAGAGCATCAGGGTCCCTGAACAAAGAGCCTTCTTCTGGTTCCTCGGGCTCCCCCCACCAAGGGTATGGGCTCCCCAAGCAGTAGCAATATCATTCATAGCAAATGTCCCTCCTGTTTCAGGATGAGAACATCCACCCACTACAAGACTACAGAAGGACTCCTGGAGAGAAATGGGTAGTGTTCCCCACCAAAGGAGCTGAGGCTGGAGAAAGATAGTTTTCTCATGTTTCTGTCTTGGAAGCAGGCCAATGCTGAAGTCAACTGGGCTATACCAATTCTGGTGTGAACATGGAGCAGCCACTGGGGGTAACAAGGTACCTGGCTGTGCATGGGTTGATGAGGCAGGAGACGCCAGGCCAGCACAAAGTCAGAGGCCCACTCTTCTAGTGTTGGGTCCACTTGATGCTCTTGAGGTCAATGCCATCCTGCACCATCTCCCAGAGAGGGCTGCCAAAGAGAAGAGGTATTTGGATGAGTGAAGGCTTAGGAAGCAGCCAGCACTGGCTACTAGGCTGTAAGCCTTGACTTGCCTCCATCTGCTCTTGTCTCTCCTCTACCTCCTTGCCCTGATAGACCCCAACACAAGAGGTTATCAAGTCTTTCTCAGCTATATGTAAGCAACAACTACTGAAGCCCACGTGCCACAACTACTGAAGCCCGTGCACCTAGAGCCTGTGCTCCGCAACAAGAGAAGCCCCTGCTCGCCCCTGCTATAGAAAGCCAACACGCAGCAAAGAAGACCCCACGCGGCCAAAAAAAAACAACAAAAAAAACCCTAAAGAACTGAATAAATTCAGATGTTTTTCATTATTTAATTAAATTTTATTTATTTGGCTGCATGGCTTGTAGGATCTTAGTTCCCTGACCAGGGATTGAACCCGTGCCCCCTGCAGTGGAAGTGCAGAGTCTTTTTTTCTTTTTTTTTTTGAACAGAGAACAGGAGTATTTATTTATTTATTTTAAAATTTATTTATTTATTTATTTATTTTTGGCTGTGTTGGGTCTTCGTTTCTGTGCGAGGGCTTTCTCTAGTTGTGGCAAGTGGGGGCCACTCTTCATCACAGTGCGCGGACCTCTCACTATCGCGGCCTCTCTTGTTGCGGAGCACAGGCTCCAGACGCGCAGGCTCAGTAGTTGTGGCTCACGGGCCTAGTTGCTCCGCGGCACGTGGGATCTTCCCAGACCAGGGCTCGAACCCGTGCCCCCCTGCATTAGCAGGCAGATTCTCAACCACTGCACCACCAGGGAAGCCCTGAAGTGCAGAGTCTTAACCACTGGACCGCCAGGGAATTCCCCGTTATTTTATTTTATTTTATTTATTTATTTAAAATTTTTTTAATTTATTTTTATTTTTGGCTGTGTTGGGTCTTCGTTGCTGTGTGTGGGCTTTCTCTAGTTGTGGCGAGTGGGGCTCTGTTGTGGTGCGCGGGCTTCTCACTGCGGTGGCTTCTTTTGTTGCAGAGTACAGGCTCTAGGCGCTCAGGCTTCAGTAGTTGTGGCTCGCAGGCTCTAGAACGCAGGCTCAGTAGTTGTGGCGCACAGGCTTAGTTGCTCCGCGGCATGTGGGATATTCCCGGACCAGGGCCCAAACCCGTGTCCCCTGCATTGGCAGGCGGATTCTTAACCACTGCGCCACCAGGGAAGTCCAGTTCTTTAGTTTTTAAAGACACCTTTTCATACTCTGAAAACAAGTAGCCAAGAGGATCCACTTTCCTGCTTTGTGGTATCTCTAAATCCTAAAATTCAAGGATTCTCAAACTTTAATTTCTGGCAGTGTGAATACACAGCCTAAGGATAAGAGAGGAGCCAGCACAGCAATTTCTTCCAAAGGGTCTCTGGTACAATAGTGCATACCTCATTTCTCGAAGACGCTTCACATGGTAAATGCACTTCTCCACTGTGTAGTCTACTTCCTCCTCTGTAGTGAAACGGCCGATTCCAAACCTGAAAAAGACACAGAGAGGAGCTCTGCATCAGACCTGTGGCACCAGGGTAAATTCATTCAGCAAATACTCAATGAGGATCTACTCCACAAAAGACATGGAGAGAACATGGTCCTTCCCCTAGAGGGCAGAGTTTCTGCGAACATGGTCTGTGTGCCACCTGAGAATCACTCTAGAAGTTTCCTACTCCTCCTCCAAACCTAATGAATCAGAATCTCTAGTGTGGCACTCAGACCTCTTCATCTTTCACAGACTTCCCAGGTGACAGTCAATAAGGTCTGCAAAACACTGCTCGAGAAACTTTCATGAAGAATGAAGAAGGGATAAGTTTAACTAAATTGAGGAAGACTCTAACAGGAGAAGAATAATACAAAAGAGGATGCCTTCCATAAATGCTGCAGCTCAAATGACTGACCTGATAGAAGAGTGAGCTAAATCCTCATCAGTGCCAATTGCTCGAAGGACGTAAGAGGGCTCCAGGGATGCAGAGGTGCAGGCGCTGAGGAGAAAGACACAGAGCCTTGCTCAGTTCAGCAATAAATCTGCTTTTGGCCACAAACCTCCAGTCTTGCTCCCACCCCCAGACCCCTGGAGTCATACCATGGAGACAAAAGAGACATTCTAATCTGACACAGCGAAAGGGCCAGACGCTGCTAGCTGCTCTGGCCCCTGTGAAGGATAACCTCCTTGAGAAGGACACTGCCAAAGCATGACAGAGCATGATACCACGTGAGCTAGGTGTGACACCACGAGGCAGCAGAGCACCAGGTGCTCACTCCCCTACAACCAAATGCATTATCTGTACAGGCCTGGACAGCAGCTAAACCCTTGGTGGCCTCTGAAGCATCCTTGAACTCTGGAGGCCTGTAACAGAACTACCAGAATAACACTAGAACAGATACATGCATCTCCTGGGACCACAAAAGGCACAAAACTCTACCACAGGAGGCCCTCCTAGGGTGGCAAACTTTAGCCTGTGCCCAACCAGCTAAAAATAGGTGCTTACAAAATGACTTTTACTCTCAACTAAGAGCTCTTGTGCCTGTCATCTCCACAATGGGAAGCTTATTAACCTAACACTTAAAGCCAGACTAACTGGTCCTGCCACAGTCCCTGTCTATCCAATCCAACTCACCTTCCCGAGGATAAGGCAACATCCTTGAGTGCCATCAGCAGACTCTCCCCTTCCACATATGCAAAGGAGAGGTTGATACAGCCTGGAAGAGTGAATTACTATGAAAGAAGGCTCAGAGTCTCCAGCTCTGCCAGATGGGGACAGAATGGGCACGTCTGTACCTGGGTAATGGTGCTCAGGGTCCCCATTCATCACCACGTCTGGAAGGCTCTTCATTATCTTCCGTGTCAGTCGTTCTGCTAACTTGGAGATCCGCTTGTGGTCATACTGAGGAGCAGGCAAGGGAGGACTAAGCATAGTGACCATTAACAGCTCAGAAACACACAGGACGAGGAGCCCTGCCTGGTGCCCAGAAGTGACTGGGCATCTGACCCACCTATTGCCCTGTGTTGCTCATGGAGACCACTGTATCCCCAGCACTGAGCACAGAGATGCTCAATAACTGGACAGATGGTTTCAATAACCCAGAATAAATGAGCTGATAACTACTGAAGGGCCTGGATTTTGGAGCCCATAACACCTCCCTCAATAAGATGCCAGAAGCACTGGGACAAAGATGGTTTTCTTAAACCTCCTCTTCTGGCGAAGATCTGACCCAGTCATGCCCAGAAGCCTCAACACAGGAGACCCAGCACAGGGGAAGAATCTGTGGGAGGGAACTGCTCTCCGCATACCTCCATCTCTTGCTGTGCCACCTCACACGCAGCCCCCAGCCCCACCACCAAGGGTGTTGGGACTGTCCCAGACCGCATGCCCCGCTCCTGCCCCCCTCCACTCTGCAGGGCCTCCACACGCACACGGGGCCGGCGGCGAATGTAGATGGCACCAACCCCTGGGAAACAAAGTTTATTATAAAAAAAGAGAAAAAGGAAAATGCAGATGAAACAATATATCACTTTTCAAAGGGGTCAAAATATTCTTTCAACTTTTCTGTAAGCTTGACATTTTTCAAAAAAAAAAGATTGGGGGAAAAGAAGAAACAGCAGCAAAAGCATAATATTTATCAAAATTATTTTGTACCAGAAGGAGTGACAGCCAAAATGGTTTAAAGTAGCTCCCTATGCATGTATAAAATGACATCATGCAATGCAGCATTATTCATAATAGCAAAAAATTGGAAACAACTTAGATGTCCATAATCAGGAAAATGGGCAAATAAATTATGGTACATCCATGCCTGAAATTCAAAGGAGGTGTATAAAAGAATGAGGAAGCTCCTGTACTACCACTATAAAATCTCCAAGATACATTGTTAGAACACTGGTGAAATGTGATAATGTCTGTACTTCAGTTTAAAAAAATTAAAGATGCATTGTTAGGTGAAGATGCAATGAGTGTAGTATGCTACTGTTTGAGTAAAAAGGGGAAGAGGGGAAGTATATATGTGATTATGAATGTATTTATTTATTTATTTTTGGCCACGTTGGGTCTTGGTTGCCGTGCATGGGCTTTCTCTAGTTGCGGTGGGCGGGGCCTACTCTTTGTTGTGGTGTGCGGGCTTCTCATTGCGGTGGCTACTGTTGTTGTGGAGCACGGGCTCTAGGTGGCGCGGGCTTCAATAGTTGTGGCACGCGGGCTCAGCAGCTGCGGCTCGTGGGCTCTAGAGCGCAGGCGCAGTAGTTTCAGTGCACGGACTTAGCTGCTCCACGGCATGTGGGATCTTCCCAGACCAGGGCTCAAACCCGTGTCCCCTACACTGGCAGGCAGATTCCTAAACACTGTGCCACCAGGGAAGTTCCATATATGTGATTATAAATGCATAAAATAGTTCTAGAAAAATACTCAAGAAACTGTCTCCCTAGGGGGAACTGCATGGCTTAGAGACAGAGGTGAGAGACTTTCCACAGTGTACTTTTTTGCAGCTTTTGAATTTTGAACCATATTACCTTGTCTAAATAGAATAAAAATTTTTAATTTAAAAAAAAATTAAAACCTTGAGGGGGAAAAAAAGGGGAGAAGTCAGAATGGAAGTAAAAATTAGCATAATCTCCTAGGGTCTATCAAAACTTAAAAATGTATACAACTTGTGACTCAGCAAATCTGTTTATAGGAATTTCATACCAAAATATGAGCACGAATGTACAAAGATATTCACTAAGTAGCCAAGGGTTTTGAATAGAGTGAGCACTTGCTGAAGGTCACCTTCTCCCTCACAGAACAACTACTGACTTACTGAGGCAGAGACTACAGGTACCATAGCAAGTAAGGCAATGGTTCCCAAATTTATTATGAAGGACCCTAGTTTTAAAATAATTTATGTGCCAAGCTGCATTTATTAAGAAATATTTCATTTCCCCATTAAAATAAAATCAAATTCAAGTATCCTACACTGTCTGAATCTCTGCAGTTCCCAGGTTCAGAGAGTCAGTGCTCAGATACTACATCTGGATAGTGAAGGATACAATGTTATCTAAATCTGTTTAGGTCCTGAGTTCAACAAGCAAGAGTTTGGATAGTGAGGGATACCTGTACACATTTACGTGCTGATCAGAGCTCCTGCTCAATATGAGTTAATTTTATCAAAACAGATTTAGGTACAAAAAAAGCCAATAAGCCAATTTTAGTTAAAGACAGAACACCTGTTGGGCTTACAAAAACACTCTTTACAACCTCTGGGAGCCTTTAGAAGAAGCCCCTCTTATATACTTCCAGGAGTTATCACACCTTTTTCCACAAGGTGTACATCCAGATGACACACCCCGCAGACACAGCAAGCGTACTGGCATAACCAACCACCACAGGCCCTCACCCAAGAGACAGAGAAGGAGTTGTTCATTTTGGATGGCTACCTCCATAAAATAGAGGACAATAGTCTCTTCCCAAAGATTGGGGTGCAGAGGCAGAATTCCAGCTAGAAAACATTCCTAGGCCAATAGGACCATAGGAAACAGACAAGTATCCTTGAGAGATTAATAGGAGCAAAGACTACTAAAACTAGGAACAAACACCAAGAAACATAAAAGCCCATACAATCTTCCCCTAAGGCTAAAGCAAGACACGAGGGAATGAAGAACTCAAAGAATATTGATCTGCAAATCACAGTGGGGTAGACAAGATAACTGGACTTATCCAGCTCATTTGATATGACAAAACCTTTGTTCCTCAACCAAATTAACATCTACATGAAAGTATTTTCTAAAGAGACCAGTGAAGAATGGCCTGCTATATAGTAACTGCTAGAAGCTACCAATAAGCACATGTTAGCACATCTAGCTATTGCTAAATGACACTTGCATTCTGCAGGGCACTCTGAATATACAATTTCCTCTGAGAGCAGTGGGAGTGCCCAGTGAGTCCCAGGAACACCTGTCAAAAAGTTTGCCGGGAGGTCCAGAGAGGAGGAACTCTAGGAGGGGCTAGTACCTTTCGGACCATAGATTTTGTGACCACTGATGCTCATGAGATCAATTTTCATGTCGTTGACGTCAAGTGGGATTTTTCCAACAGCCTGGGCTGCATCAGTATGGAAATACACCTTTCTGGAACTGCAAATGTGCCCTGAGAAAACAACAAAGGGGAAGAACCAGAGCACAATGTTAGGAAGTAACCTGGCAGTGGTCCCACAATGTACCATGAGATCTAAGGCAAAATTATACATGGCATTGGCCACTAGCCACATAGTAAATCACTTCTCTCTCTTTCTGTCTCTGTCTCTCATTCTCAGCTCTAGTGTCCTTGACTAGAATAAACAAGAGCAAGTGCAAAACACCCAATCAAAACACCCCCGATATTCTGATTCATAAGACTCTTCCTACCTCATTAACACTGGCCTTCCAATATATCAGATTAACTTTTAGATCCTTTTGATTTAAAAGAAGCAAAGATTAACAGATCTATTTGCTAATGTACCTAAGAGGTTACAGGGCGAGTGCCTCTGGCTCTATGAGCATAGTAAAGAGATGTTCTAAAACAAAAAAGGTAAAAGAGGAAGAGAAAAAAGGTGGAGGTTTTTTGTTTTGTTTTCTGCACCAAGTGCAATAAAATGAAAACAACATAAAGGGTACTACACCTGGATTCAAATACTAGCTGTGCTATTTACAATATGTCCTTGATCAAGGAACTGAAGCTCTCTCTCTCTTGGTTTCCTTACCTCATTCTATAAAGTGTTACAGATCCTAGTCCAGTCCTGCTCCTCAGATGGATCTCTGTGGTGGGCAAGCGTCAGGGTCCACCCATGATACTCACCTATTTCTGCAATGGGTTGCTTCACTCCAATCTCATTGTTCACAGTCATGACTGAGACCAGACTGGTATCCGGCTGGATGGCAGCCTCTAGTTCCTAAGAACATCAGGAGTAAGGAAACTATATAGTACCAACACAGTCCTCCCTAACTCAGAATGTATGCAAGCTTAGTCTTGAAAAGGGGCCTTTCACTACACACCTACCGGAGTGGGTAAAATTAAAATAGTGACAACACAAAATGCTGGCGAGGAGGCAACGAAACTGGATCACTCATATACTACTGGTGGGAACCTAAAATGGTACAACCACCTGAAAAACAGTTTGGTAGTTTTTGTTTCTTATAAAACTAAACATGAAATTACCATATGACCCAGTAGTTGCACTCTTGGGCATTACCTCAGGGAAATGTAAACTTAAATTCACACCAAAAAACCGACACATAAATGTTCATGGTAGCTTTATTCATAATAGCCAAAACCTAAAAACAACCCAGATGTCCTTCAACAGGTAAATGGTTAAAGAAACTGTGTACTTCCATTACATGGAATACTATTCAGCAATAAAAAGGTACAGACTACTGAGACATGCAACAACTTAAATGACTCGCCAAAGACTTATGCTAAATTAAAAGAGTCAATCCCAAAAGGTTACGTACTATATTATTCCATTTACGTAACATTATTGAAAAGACAAAATTAAAGAAATGGAGATCAAATTAGTGGTTTTAAAAGAAGACCATGGGACTTCCCTGGTGGTCCAGTGGTAAAGAATCCGCCTTACAATGCAGGCGGATCTGATCTGGGTTTGATCCGTGGTCAGGGAACTAAGATCCCACATGCCATGGGGCAACTAAGCCCATGCACCACAACTACCGAGCTCGCGCGCCCTGGAGCCTGCGTGCCACAACTAGAGAAGAGAAAACCCGCAGGCCGCAACTAGAGAGAAGCCCGCACACCACAATGAACAGCCTGCGCGCCGCAACGAAAGATCCTGCATGCCTCAACAAAGATCCTGCGTGCCACAACTAAGGCCTGACGCAGCCAAAATTAAAATAATTAATTAAATAATCAATCTTAAAAAAAAAAAGACCATGAAGCGTCATTGTAGTGATAGTTACAATGAAACTACACATGTGATGAAACTGCATAGAGCTAAACACACACACAAGTGTGTACAAGTAAAACTGGGGAAATCAGAGCAAGATGGATCAACATCAATATCCTGGTTGTAATATTATACTATACTTCTGTAAGATGTCATCATTAAGGGAAACTGATAGAGGGTACATGAGATCTCTCTGTATTACTTCTGACAACTGCATGAGAATCTATAATTATTTAAAAATTAAAAGTTTAATAAAAAAAAAGAGGGGGAGCCTTTCCTACATAAGGTTGTCAGAGTAAAAAGCAGCAAAGAACAAAGTAAGTAGTAAAAAACAAGGCTACTATTTTCAACACTGAGGTAGGGACCACATTTGACTAAAATATTTGTCTTAAAGAAACTAGTAATCAACCTCCCAACATCTATTATACTTTCCCTGACACTGGTCTAATGTAGGTTCTGAATGTTATGTTTCTCTCAGTTTCTTGTTTACTTCCTTTATTGCATATATCTCAATTCATAATTATTTCATTTATGTGTTTGTTTACATGTTAACTGTCCCCTTCACTAAAATATAAGCTCCTTGAAGGCAGGGACTAACATCCTACTTAATGGTGAAAGCTTTCATCTAAGATCAGGAAGAAAACAAGGGTATCTGCTCTCACCACTTTTATTCAACTGGGCAAAAAAAAAGAAATAAAAGCCCTCCAGGTTGCAAAGAAAATAGTAAAATTATCTCTATTTGCACATCACAGGGATCTGTCCAGGGATGGATTTGTCTAGGGATGTCTAGGGATGCTGACATCCAAAATTTGGTGGAGAAGATACTCGGACCCAAAATTGACATATAAAGATATGGGCCAAAAAGGGAAATATTATTCACAAAAACTACACCTACTCTTTTGAAGGATGAGAAACATCAGTGCAGGGAGAAGGAGGCCAGAGCTTTCCCGCGATGGCTGTCACACAGACCAGGAAGCACCAAAAAAGCTGAGAAACAAATCTTCAGCAAAAAAGGAGGATGGTACACACTCAAGGGGAACATACTCTGAGTCACACTGCAAGGCATATTTCTCTAAACCCCTCCGTCACCATTAGATCTAGTCCTTCAAGCTCCAGCTGAGGCTGAAGAGATAGATTTATAGGCTGAAGCCAGGCTCCTCCTATTTTGTCCCTCTTACCTTCAGGTCGATGATCCCACTCTTCGTCACTGGGAGGTAGGTGACCTGAAAGCCCTCAGCTTCCAGTGAACGGCAGGAGTCCAAGACACATTTGTGTTCTGTCTGCGTGGTGATCAAGTGCTTTTTCCGTGATCTGTAGAACCTGGCCACCCCCTAGAAATTGGCAGTGGTGAAAGGAAGAAGAATATACTCAGAGAGACAGCAGTGACTTCCATCCTAGTTGTAGGGAGTAAGTGGACAAAGGCAGTATGCTCCAACATCAATCATCTGACACCAATTGCATGTCCTATAATTCAATTTAATTCTGACACTAACTATCCCAAATTAGCGCAAATCCCACAGGTTAAGGGCCTCAGTCCCCCAAGACTGCCTCCACTTCAGATGCCAGCCGTAAGGCCTAGGTGTCACAAGTCACCCACCCATACTTCCCCAGCTGGCTGCAAATACAGGGCTTCCCACAGTCCCCTAAGGTTCAATAATTCTCTGTGATTCACAGAACTCAATGAAAACACTATATTACTATCATAGCTTTATCACAAAGGATACAACCCAGGAACAGCCAAATGGAAGAGATGCACAGGTGAGTTCTGGGGCAGGGAGGGGCACAGAGTTTCCATGCCCTCTCCCCGTAAATCTAAGAATGCCACCTTCCAGTACAACCATGAGTTTGCCAACCTGGAAGCTCCTCTGAGTTTTGTTTTCCAGAGTTTTTATGGGGGTTTCATAACACAGGCACAACTGCTTAAATCATTGGCCATATGACTGGACTCAATCTCCAGCCCCCCTCTCTTCCCCAGATGAAAGTTACAACTCTCTAATCACATTCTTGGTCCTTCTGGAGTGGCCAGCATGCCCCTTGAAACTATCTAAGGGCCCACCATGAATCACTTCATCACCAGAAACTCAGGTATGGCAAAGGGGCTTGTTATGAATAACAAAACACATTCCTAGCATTCAGGAAACTGCAAGGTTTTAGAAGCCCTGTGCCAGGAACACAGGACAAAGACCAAATATATTTTTTATTGTACCATAGGTGGAAAATGGGGAACATTGCTATCCTTGCATCCCAGGAAAAGTCTGTCTCTTTTATTTCTATTTAAATACAAAACATGCAAATATGGTGATACCCAAAGCTGGCAGTGCAGAAGTGAAACTCATAGACGCATTCCTTGCTGATAGCATTATTTACACTATAATCTCTTCAGAAATCATTTACAAAAATGTCTTAAAAGCTGAATTCACACTCTTTACTGTGATTCCTCTTTTGGGAATTTACCTTAGGGCAGCGGTCCCCAACCTTTTTGGCCCAGGGACCGGTTTCATGGAAGACAGTTCTTCCATGGATGTGGGGGGTGGGGGCAGGGTTCAGGCAGTAATGAGAGCGATGGCGAGCGGCAGATGAAGCTTCACTCGCTCGTCCGGCTGCCACTCACCTCCTGCTGTGCAGCCTGGTTCATAGACCGGTAGCGGTCCATGGCCCGGGGGTTGGGGACCCCTGCCTTAGGGAAATATTTCAAAGGATAGATGAAGCTTTAGAGACAAAATATGCTTTAGTTATATTTACAATCCTTAAAAAAATAGAAAGATTAAACACCAACAACAGAGAAATGAACAGTAAACTGCAATAACACAACTCCATGAAAAAGAATATAGTTAGTTATATTAAAAACTATCGAGTTTGAAATGGAAAAACATAGGATATGTTATTAATGGTTACAGAAGAATAAATGTAGCATGCTACAATATGTGAAAATATTAAAAGCAAATTCATATGTATGTATAATTTGTTTTCTAGAACAATACTAAACAGACTTGAGGTCAGAATAGGGGAGGAAGAAGTGGAAGACCTACACTTTATTTTAAACCTTTCCATAGGGTTAAAAAAAAAAAAAATCTCACCACATATGCATGAATTCCTTTAAAAAAATTAAAATAAATAAAATGTGCAACCCAGTCCCTCCCAGAGCTTATAAGAATACTACTTTAAAAGCAGAATATGAAACTAATTAGGCCAAAATTATAATTACATAAAAACTGTATGTTCTTGAGGACAAGGAACATAAAAATGAAAACATTAGAAGTTCCCTCCCCACCTCCTATCTCACTTACCCAAAGTGTTGAATCCTCTAATAGCAGACAGATATTTACTCTACCCGTCCAGGAGACCAGAGGAAAGCTGTCGCAACTACTCTAGCAATCCTTGGCCTCTAGGTTTGGGAATCTGCGGAAACCTTCAAAGCAAACATTTTCTAAGTTCTGAAAATGCTCCCCATTCCAGAAACCATTCTCATCTTTGGAGAGACCACACCCCTGGCTCTGTGGCCTCTGCAGTCCCAAGGAAGGATACCTTCCTTCTAAAGGGATCAGGCAGAGTACTGATGACTCTGGAACCTGGCCCATGTCTAGGCCTCCTTTACTCAGTCCAAGGTCAGAAAAAGCCATACTGGCAACACAGGTGAGAGACAGTGGTGAGAGAGGGTAGAGCCAGAGTTGAACCTACAGCAGCCCACAATTTATCAGAGCCTTGGTATTTACACAAGTGACCCTGGCAACCAGACCCAGTCAGACGTGTTTATGTTCTGTGAAACACCGACATGACTACTGAGACTGGAATTTTACTTTTGTTAGCACCGAAGATCGGTAGGTCCTAAGGATAGAGTGACTAATCTCAGAATGGGTGATCAAGTGAATGTCTGCAGAAGGCACCACAGCAACCAGTACAAAACGGGGACATCTAAAGAAAACAGGAGGAACTTGCTGCAGACAGATCTCATCAG
This sequence comes from Stenella coeruleoalba, assembly GCF_951394435.1. Taxonomy (NCBI): domain Eukaryota; kingdom Metazoa; phylum Chordata; class Mammalia; order Artiodactyla; family Delphinidae; genus Stenella; species Stenella coeruleoalba. The sequence goes on along the minus strand of NC_137161.1, from coordinate 23,379,628 downwards.
AAAGAAAGGGAAGGCTGAGAGGAAGGCAGCCCTGAAATCACAGATATGTGTGAAGCTGGTAACAAGAAGCAGAGAAATATATCCAATTACAAGTGTATTCTGGACTTCACTGTGACTAGATCAAAAGGATGGGGAAAAGGGTTGAGTCACCATTATTTACTCTTTGAAGTAGCTGTCGTCCAAAACACCACATGGTTGATGGTCCAAGAGCCACCTCCTTTCCTATGCAACTACCTCACTGAACTCAGTTCAACAGGAGCAAAGACTTAAGATAGAGTAGACTGCAAAGGGCTGAAGGAAGCAACAAATCAGAAAGAGTATGTGTCTGTATTTTCTTCACAATAGGGTGAAAGTGGGTAGCTGGGAAATATATATGAGCCTAAATGATGGCAGGACACCACCTCCCAGGTCAGGAAAGCCCAGATATGCCCTTTGGTTCCCTTCTCTTACCTTAATTGCTATGTTGTTGGATTCAGTAGCGCCACTAGTGAAGATAATCTCACGAGGATCAGCCCCAATCAGAGATGCTACTTGCTGCAAGCCAAGAAACAAAAATAAGTAGCATCAGTTCCCTAGGCAGGAATGCAGCTGCAGAGACAACTAAGACAAAGGTCTGGAGCAAGAAGAGCTCCACTGTATTCTATCAACTGCTCAAGAAGCAGCTCTGTACCCATTAGAATCAGACAAGGGGATATACTCAGCTACATCCCAGATCCCAGGCTCTTTTCCAGCCCAATACAAAATAATAACTTTGGTGTTTTTGAAAAAGCACTTATTGAGCTCTTAGCATGTATACGCATCATGTTAATAAACACATCACCAGGGCTTCCCTGGTGGCGCAGTGGTTGAGAATCTGCCTGCCAATGCAGGGGACATGGGTTCAAGCCCTGGTCTGGGAAGATCCCACATGCCGCGGAGCAACTAGGCCCGTGAGCCACAACTACTGAGCCTGCGCGTCTGGAGCCTGTGCTCTGCAACAAGAGAGGCCGCGACAGTGAGAGGCCCGCACACCGTGATGAAGAGTGGACCCCGCTCGCTGCAACCAGAGAAAGCCCGCGCACAGAAACGACAACCCAACACAGCCAAAAATAAATAAATAAATAAATATATAAACACGTCACCAGAATTGTCTGATTTAATCCACCCAATAACCCCAAGAAGTAGGAACTACTACAATTTCTATTTTCTTTTTCTTTCTTTCTTTTTTTGGCCATGTTGGGCGGATTGCAGGATCTTAGTTCCCCAACCAGGGATCGAACCCAGGCCCTTCCCAATCTCCATTTTCAGTGTGAGGAAACTGAGGCTTCGAGAAATCAGATAACTTGCCAAAGGTCACTTAGCTAGGAAATGTGGGAACTAATCAAATGCCTTCAGAGGGACTCCAAAGGCCTGTTCTTTGAATCTCTTCCTGAGAGAGCCCCAAGCCATTTCCACCTCCACCCACAGCTACAAAAAAAGAAATGCCTCCCACAGGCCACTGACCCTCTGACATCAGAACCTCCTGGAGTCCTCTGTACTAACCTGGCGAGCACGTTCCATGGCTGCCTCACTCTCCCAGCCATAAGCATGTGTCCGGGAATGTGGGTTCCCATAGTAGTTGACTAGGTAAGGGAGCATGGCATCAAGCACCCGAGGGTCCTGAGCATAACAGAATAGATCAGTCTCCTTGAGCCCACAGTTTACTCGGGCCCCACTCCATCCCCTGAGACCCGCCCAACCTGCCTCAGCACACTCCCAACCCTTCAGACCCTGCCTAGATTAGGCCTCAAACATTCTTCCATCCCCTCAGGTACTAACCAAATGTTAGCCTAATATACTCCCTTACCAACCCATCTTAAATCAGATTATTCTACCATCTGCTCAGATAATCTACAAACATTGCCCTGTTCTGATAGCCGTGTCTGCAGGTGTTTCCACTCCTGCCAAGAAATGTGATCTAGGAGAGCCCAGGACATGACAGAGTCCACATGTTGATGAAAACGTGCATTAATATTCAAGTGTTTATCATGCGCCAGGCGCTGTTCTAAGGGCTACTTTATGTCTTTTAACCTATTTAATTCTTGCCCAAATTCACGTAGTAAGTAGCAATCCGGCTAATTCCAGAGCCTATGCTTTTAACTACTACCAGAGTGCCTGCACTGAGTGATGTGTCCAAGATCAATAGCTAGTAAGTAGTAAAGCCATTTCTAGAGGATTACAGCTTAAGCCTCCTGACTCCTGGCTCATTGCTTTTCCCAACACACAGTTCTCAATGGCTCTTACTTCTACAGGGATTCAGCCATTTCTGTGCATTGCCACTTCTACAATATAATTCCTAAAAACAGCTTGGGGAAAGCTGCCCCTCGATCCTTACCAGAGGAGTTGTAGCTTGCACATCCATATACAGAGGTCGCAGCACTGATTCCGCCTCCGGAGCAGTGGCTGCATCTGAGGGAACAGCAGACTGGGGAGCATGGTCTACAACTGACAAAAAATAGAACGGAGTGGCCACGTGAGAGGATGCAACTCTGCACACAGGGCATCCAAGACAGCAGAAGGTAAAAGCTGGATGGAGGTGAGATAAATTTAAGGGGTGCTGAGGTCGAATCTCAGTGGAAAAGGAAACAAAACATCAGAAAACTTGAGCCAACTGTAAAAAGAGGTAAGGGAGAGAGACAGGGTTCTTGGAGGGGGGTGCTGAGACAACATTAAAATTGCATAGTTGGGAGTGAGGAGACCTCTGAAAGGGCAAAGCCACTGAGAAGGAATGTGGAGACGGTATGTAAGATCTCCTTCAAAGGTTACTGGCTGGACGACTGGCATCTCTAAAATTTGGCCAGGAAAGGTCCGAAGGCCGAGCATCAAGGGCTCTGAGGGCCTGCAGGGAAGGATCTGAAGTGCGGGAGGGGGGCGCGCGGCGAAGTCAACCGTTCGCAGGGCCGGCATGAGAAAGTTTGAGGGGTGCAGCCAAGAGGAAGGGTCAGAGGGTCTGGGTAGCGGGCGGAAGAGGGAGGCTCCTGAATATGCAGGTGCGTCCCCACGCCCAGGGGAGAGATCCTCGCCTCCGGGGAAGTGGCAGCGAGCGAGCCCCGGAGCGTACCGCGCAGGCGCAGCCCCCGAGTTGGTGCCTTCGCCCTCGGCCACAGAGCGGCGGGGGCGGCCGCGGCCACCAGCCTCCAAGAGGTTCTCAGTAGCATCATCTCGGTGGCAGCCCTGCGCCCGAAGCGGCTGCCGTCCCCAGCTACAGGCCCCCGGAAGTACTACTCCGCGCCCCGGAAGCGGTTCCTCTGGCCGCGAGTGCGCTCCGCCTCGCGTTCCGTGTGAGACGTGGAGCTGAGCGACCAAGGCCGCGAGCAAGGTAAGGTGGGGGCACCGTGGCGCGGGGACTCGAACGCTCAGCGGGTGATGGAGCCGGGCTACACCCTTCTTTTCCTTCCCGGATTTCCCCGAACCCTCCGGCCTGCTCCCTGCCCCACCTCCTACGCCCCCTGCCCGACTCGGGCTGGCGGCTAGGCCCACTCTCCCCAAGCCTTCGAACTCCGCAGATGCCGGTGGCCGTGGGCCCCTATGGACAGTCACAGCCAAGCTGCTTCGACCGCGTGAAGATGGGCTTTGTGATGGGTTGCGCCGTGGGCATGGCAGCCGGGGCGCTCTTCGGCACCTTTTCCTGTCTCAGGTGAGGGGCCTGGGCCGTGATCTCTGGGCGGGACTACCGGACTTTCCCGCCCCACTCGGCCTGCCGCTGGAATAGAGCCTACTTCTTTCCAATTCCCTCGCTGCCCTATAACGAGCGAGACTGATTTCCTAACCACCTTCAGTCTGGGAGGACAGGTTGGAAGCCTAAATGGTTGAGAATATGAGCTCTGACTCAAACCACTCAATGGCCCCTTACTCATTTTGTAACCTTAGGCAAGTTGGAGCCTGGGTTTCAAGTGTAAAATGAGGTCAGTAACCTCTACATCATATAGAGTTATAAGGCTCAAATCAGAGCACACTTAGCACACAATCTGGCACGTGTTAAGTGCTCAATAAAAGGCTGTTCTTACCGTCTTCCTGCTGTTATATTTATTTCCAATTGCGCATAGCGAAACAAACGATTAAATTTACTGGGAACAGGATGTAGAAATTAAGCAGATAAACTCTACACCCTGTCATTTCCACACATAAAAGAGACTATTCCCATTTTTCCAGATTGTAAATTATCATTTACTGAGCACTTACTGTCAGTCACGGTGCTAAATGCCCTGTTATCACGACAGGGCTGTGAATGCTGTGCTCCTCATTTTACACTTGACACAGCCTGTAAATTGCATTCTTAGTTCTTGAACCCACGTCTGACATCCCTATCATTGTTTTAACACTAGGAAACCGTCTAAAAGACAGATGTCTTATTGGATCATAAACCAGCACAAAAAAATGGTTTCCCTGTCCATGTACTTTATACTGCTTCTGTTGCCTCCCACAAACAGAAGTCAGTTGATACATTCATCAGAATCCACCTAGAGACCCTAACAGACCCTTTTCCTTGGCATTACACAACCCATATGGGAAGAGAAAATATCCTGCCAGACTTCAGCAGTGCCCATTATAAACACAAATTGTAAAAGGGCAGTTAATGTTCCCTGCATTTTTGTTCCCAATTGGCCCCATCTTGGTTTCCTCCTCTCAGGATCGGAATGCGGGGTCGGGAGCTGATGGGCGGCATCGGGAAAACCATGATGCAGAGTGGCGGCACCTTTGGCACATTCATGGCCATTGGGATGGGCATCCGGTGCTAATCAGGGCAGTGGTTGCCCACAACATCCACCCCCTCCCATCATTCCCAGCCCATGTACTATAATAAAACAAGTCTGAGTATTCTGAGTTTCTGTTAGAAGCATTTTTTCTCTCAGCCTGTTACCCAGCTCGGTTAGAGATCTTTGCAGGTGAGCTAGTGAGGTTTGGTGTCTTGTTTCACAAGACCTTTCTGTTAATCCAAAGTTGGGGGGACTTCCCTGGTGGTCCAGTGGCTAAGACTAGGTGCTCCCAATGCAGGGGACCCGGGTTTGATCCCTGCTCAGGGAACTAGATCCCACATGCCACAACGAAGACCCAGCGCAGCCATAAGTACTTTTTAAAAAAAGTTTAGAATGATTCTGCATACCTGGGACTTTTCATAGATTCTAATAAATCCTTATTATTCAACCCTTTAAGGTTGATGCTATTAGTTTTTCACCTTTAAAATGTTAAGTCTAGATTTTCCTTAAGGTCACAAGGTTAGCTATTACATTGTTCACCTAAAAATTGTCCTTCAGATATGACTTGATCAGAAAAAAGAACAAATTCAAACCAACTAACCTCTCAGCTTCATGAATCCCAGATAATTTTCTAACCAGCCACCAGTGAAGATGTAAACTTTACCAACTGACCCCCCCCATTCTATTAATTGGCTTAAGGTAGTTTCATTTCCCTCACCTGTACAAGCAACATATTCCTTGATATTGCCGAGTTCCCCTCAAATATTTCTCAATCATTAAGAAGATGGTAATAAATGTTATAATAAACTACACTGGAATATTTGGGGGGCATAAAGACACTCAGATCTAACTGCAATCAAGGACACTCCCAGAAATTACAGCACCTAAAAAATTCACAACCAAATTGGATGTTGTCTCAGGAATTGATTAAAGGATCTCACTCCGAATAGCCATTTGAGCTATCTTCTATTTGACTGAACTCTTTAACAAATTTGCTTTGAACATCATTTACAACCCAAATTTCTTTTAGCTAGCTTTGGCTATGTTGGGTCTCCGTTGCTGTGCACGGGCTTTCTCTAGTTGCGGTGAGCAAGGGCTACTCTTGCACGGGTTTCTCATTGTCGTATCTTCTCTGGTGGGGCACAGGCTTCAGTAGTTGTGGCACAGTGGTTTAGTTGCTCTGCGGCATGTGGGATCTTCCTGGACCAGGGCTCGAACCTGTGTCCCCTGCATTGGCAGGCGGATTCGTAACCACTGCGCCACCAGGGAAGCCCTACAACCCAAATTTCATTCTTTGGTGGTGGGCAAATTTTTGCCACGTCTTAACAGATGAGATTAAATAACATCTGAAGGCACCTTTGCTGGCCCAGTTCCCTAGAAAGGAATGACAGAACAAACCTGATAGTAACTTGATCCAAGAATACATTTTTAATTACTAGGAGATAATCTGGAAAGAAAAAAGTTGGCATTATGTATGTCTCTGCCACCCAATAACACTGCTGCTTGGTGTTCAAAAATAAAGTTGAATCTTGAAATTTTTCTTCAGGTTAAATAACTGAAGCAAGTAAGGGAATTACAAACATCCCTCAAAAGGGTTGGTAGAAAACTGTGATGCCTCTAAATTCAAACTGAGTTATCTTGATATCTGAATAAACCTGTAATACTTATGATTCAGCCCTAACAAATCAATACAGTAGTAACAGAAATTCAGGCAGGTGAGGAAATCAGTATTGGAAGGAGCAATTAGCAGCAACATCCCCTACTCAAAAGATTCAACCTAGACACAAAAACTTGAAGCAGAGTTCAGAGTACAAATCATGAAGGGTTGCTGCCCAAGTAAAGTTAAAGCTCATAAATGCAGTTAAATCAATTTGGGAAACCAGTTTGAACTTATACCATTTTCTCCAGTATTTGCTTTTAAATAACAAGGCATTTTTTTCCCCCACAAATACGTCCAGAAAACGTAGGAGAGACTTAAGGATGCCCAGGTTTGAGGCCTGGTCAAATCAGTTTGGTTTTCTTTTGTAAGTTCCTCAGTTTTGATATAATACCCTAAATAAGTAGTACGGTACTAAGACTGATACAGAGGAATGTAGAGGGACAACTTGAGGGCAACAGTTTCACTAAGAATTTTCCCAAAGAGGCAACTAAAAAGTCAAAGAAACTAATATTCTATTTCCAAGTTTCTGTGACTTTAAAACATTTCAAAAATGAAGATTTCTTGTGGCCTTTTTAAGAGAATTTTATTTGAGTGGTTCTTACAAAGATTGTTGCAATATGAAAGTCATTTGTTTGATAGAAATATCAAGCTGTCTTGTCAAACACACTGAAGTAACCCAAAAATATATTTCAGAGCTCACAGAGCTTAAAAAGAGCAAAGATTATATGCAACCAGACAAAACCTATTTCTGCATTTCCTATTTCTTGCTCAGACTGCTTTGCTTACCAGACTGTCACTAAACATCTTGAGGAAATGCAGGGATCATTTTGTTTGGAATCTTAGACACACCCGAACACATAATATTTACAAAGAAACTTTTACAGATACATTAATTGAAAAGATACCATCCAGAAATGTAATTTTGAAATCTCCTTTTCTTGCCAGTTGATCAGAATGCAAGATGAGATGTTAATCAAACAGCCCTTTTAGCTGTCTTGAATTTCCATAAACTATGTATTCCAGAAACCTCTGCTAAACCATTAACCAAATATCAACATTAGTGAAATGTAACTGCTGTGTAAAAAGTTAGGCTTCTGAAACATTAAAAACATCATTACATCCCTGTCTGCCTTTTTATGTTAAGCACATTTGTTCCCCTAGAGCTATTCCTATAGATCCTTAATGTAATTTTCTACATGTACATTTAAAAGGCAGAACAAGAGAACAGCTTTGTATACAGTGGGATTTGCTAGTTAGGGAGAATGAGCACACTGCATTCCTGTTAACATTTTTATTTTTTCAAGGTAACAGGAACTGTATACAAATGACAGCAGACCCTTGCCTCTTTATTTTTATCTAAATAAAAGATAACTCAAGATGAATTCTCAAGAAAGAAAAAAAGCTATGTACATAAGGGACTATATTTTCCTTCATCGTCTACTTGGAACCAGTAGTTGTGTTGCTGTCATGGAATCAGGAAAGAGGTTGTGGTAAGTTGGAAGAGGTACATACGCTGCTGTTATCATTTTACCTGTTGAAAGAAACACATATGGTCGTTTAGCTTCTTCACTTAGATTAGACCATTAAAAGCAATCACTCAGAAAAAAGGTCAAACTCACCAGCAAACCACCTGCCATGCAATGCATTGACAGCAGCAATGGCTGCAGCAATTGATGGGCACTTCACATACACATTGCCCTAAAATACAACAAAAAAGGTTAAAGGTGTGATATACAACATGGATTCCAATAGGTTTATTCAAGTTACCTATAGAAAAACTGCTCTATAACTTTTCCACTAGCTAATATATATAACCTAGAAATTCACTGAAAATACTTCATCATCCCCCAAACTGGCCTTGTTACTATCTTCTATGATGTGAAAGCTGCTGAAGAATGAAATCAAGGTGCCAGAATTTCATGGCAACCTTTGAACACTAACCAGCAACAATAATGCTACATGATGACCTGAACTATTTTAAAAGTGTCTTTATTTCGTAGGGGGTGTATTTAGTCAGTATGCTAAAGCTTCTCTCAGGAGAAAACAAAAAACCCCAACACGCTCTAAGGAAAAACAGTGATCATAATATGCCCCAAGTGTGTGAAAATTAAGACACAAGAAAGTAACAAAATACCTGAGCTGAATTTTTGTCAACATAAATATGAATAACTCCTCCATGTTTATTACATTCTTCAATCACATCATCTTTAATCTCTGTATCCCATCCAACTTCTTCTTCTCTGTAACAAAGTATTAAATCTATGAGACACTACTCAAACTTATAAAATGATACACATATATTCCAATCTGTCTAAAAAATCTTAAGTGTGTTATTTTAAAAATCATTTGCTTAACATTTAAGTGGTTAATTGACATCTTTCAAAGATACTTATACCAAGTTTATCACCATTTCATAGGACTAAGAAAAGTATATTTGTATACTGGTGATACAAATAAATACTGATACAAACTTCACAGAAAACTACTAGATATAAATGGAAAACATAAAATCTACAAAGTTTTCAAATGAATTCCAATCTTACAAACACATTCAAGGAGAATAATTCATAATGTGCAGAAAAATAATTATACTAAAAGGATCAAAATTGGGGCAGTGTTTGAACTACGAAATATGTTGAAAACATGCTAAATGTTAACTTAGACAAGTTAAACATTAAAGATTTCACAGCATACCCTTTTGAACTTGACCAAAGTATATTACTTACGTTTGAGGGTTAAACATGTTAGAGAGTTGGAAACACTGTGTTGCAAGAGGTTGAACAGAGGCAGCTGCAGCTAATGCTGAAGCTAAAAAAAAAAAAGAGAAAGGGAGAAATCAGTTTCATGGAAAATGCATCAGAATATCCCTATGAATAAAACAAAGCCCAATATAACCACTGGACCCACAGGGTGAAACTAGGGTAGTCAGTCACTTCACTAATTCACCATATTCAATAATGCTATCAAACATCAGTGTATATAACAATACCCCATTTTAGCTGCCAGAAAGCTAAGGCAACTTAGTATTTGAGACAGCTGATCCTAAGTTGGGACTTTTGTTTTTAGAAGGGAAGTTAAACCTTAAATGTAGTGAAAATTCATTCAATTAGACAAATATCAATAATACAAACAAGAAAATAAAAACAAGACTGATTTCGTAGGACTGCTGGAGTTAATACCCTGAGAAGCAGGGGATGATGCAAATACAATATTAAAATGCCAACTAAATCTATACCATGTTTTATTTCTTATGTTTCTGCCTATGAATATATAGTTACATATTTTCTTTTAAATATATAAACATTATAAAAGGATGAAGTTTTAAAAATAATATACATAAAACCATCCAAGTATTTAAGATTTAACATCTTAGGACTGTAAAACCTACAACATCAAATTAATATTTTTTAAATGATTAGGTCTGTTCTAGCAGGAGAAAACACTAAAAAGAGTAATATGTATCTATAATAGTCATTGTTAAAAATAAAAAACTACTGGACACTAATACTTAGGAGCAAATTTAAACCAATGTTGGTTTTAAGTTTGAAGTGCATTTTCCAAGACAGTTGCTCCATTGCTTTTATGTGACTTAGAAAACATTACCAGTAGCTGTTACAGAACTCACCGTAATCATAATATTTGACCAAATTTCATTCCAATACATAACAATAATAAACAAAGCTATGGATAAAACAGTGCATTAGAAATTATGGTAATTAAAATGAACAATAACCTGAGTAAGTATAAGAAACATTCCACTGAATAAAAACTAGGGCTGTGCATGAAATACATCATAAAAAAGATAGTTTCTGATAGAGTAACAAGTACTTTTTGCTTCTTTATAGTTTACTTCAATAAACAAGTATTTGTCTTTCATAAAACTGTATGAAAATAAAAATGCTAAGATAACTAACGTCAAATTCTACTGAAGAAAGTTAAAGATGCAAGTGTGCTTATATTACAATAAAAAAATGAAGCCCACTGTGTACCTTTATCATAAACAAATGGAATGAAGTATGCTTGGAAAAAACACTAGAAGGTCACTGTATGCTATGAATACTGAAAAATATTAGAAAATATATCATGGAAATATTCCAGCTCAACCTAGATGAATGCAGAACACAATGAATTCAGCATAGAAATATAACTAAGAGGAAAATCCACCAGTTCTACTTTTAAAAATCTGTTAGGAAAAAAAAAAGATTGAGTACAATTGTCTCTTTTGCTGAAAAAATTAAGATACACATTTAATTCCTGACTATCAAGGAACAAGAAAAGACCTTTTTCATACAGAATCATTTACCTAAACGACTTTAAGTATATCCTATAAGATACCAAATTACTGCAACAAAATGCTATATTAAGTGGCAGAGATTTACTTGATAATTGAAAACTAAGAAAATAGCCTATTTTATAAATTGTTTCACAATCTCTGAAATCTGCATGCAATTTAGTTCTGGATAATCTCATTGCTTGGTACTGCTTACACAAATCACTGGAGTTAGTTTTTCCTAACCTTATATTAAGTTCACAGACTCCATGTTCTAAAAGATTTGTCTACCAAAATGACAAGTTTCATTTTCTGACATTATAAAATGTACAATCAGAACACAAAGATAGGCATACAAAGTTGAAAATAATTCTAAGCAAGCTATAGCAAAAAAAGCATGGACATTTATCATCTTTATTCATGTAATTGTAATGACTTGGATTAGGCCTTCTGGCTTACTGTTAATGACACTGTATGTCATTCTGACAAAACTGGGCCCAAAATACAAACTACAGTAATAATTATGATAAAATATATATACACAACTATGTCCTGCTACATTAACATCCACTTCAAAAACAAATAAAAAACTCAACTCACCTTCAGTCTGTTGGGAAAGTCTTGTTTGCAAATCTATAACAAAAGAGAATTCTACAGCTCAGTGCAGGAACAATGAAGAGCCTCAACTAACAGGGTAAATGTCAGGAAAGCATTAATAAAAGAGGACTATGGTATAGCAGGGTTTATCAAAATGAACTTATAGTAAAACCTGGCAGCCAAACCTCCTTCCCCATTCCTCATTGACAAGGCTGTGGGGCCTTTTTCTTTCCTCCTATCCTAGGAAACTTATGCCTCTCTATTCCTATTCCTAGAACTCTTCCACATCTCAAAGGCATTCCACTATACTACTCTTCACATGGGAATAATGGGAAATGGGGAAAGGGAAGCACACCGGTCAGAAAAATGCATGAAAACCCTGATCTTGAGAATTCAATTCCAAGTACTTGGGATATTCAACTATTTATTGTTCTATCAGTGTCAGTAAGCATCTTAAACTTTAGAAGTTTATGGTGAAAGAGTAAATACTGCAACAGTACACGTCAAACACTTTCAATAATCTACCGATTAAGTAGTGAAAAACCCCATTCTAACCATATGTATATATTATTTAAGTTCTTTTAAGTTGTCATGTCCAGCCCAGAAGGTGGTAGTTTTATTAGGTCTGATTTCCTGGCCTATTCTGGAAATTTAATGAGGCAGGAATGAAATCTCATCAGATTTACTATATGTAGTACAAGAAAAATCTAACCATCTAGTCTGTATTAAAAATAAACAGAATGGTGATTTCTACCAATATGTTTTCTCATATAATCATTAAAATTCTACATGAGAAGGCCAATTAAGAGAAAGCTGCCATCAAGTGAAAGCAGCAGCAAGTGTGAAACGTGAAGAAAATGTCACAGTATCCAAAGGTATCTTGCAGTTTAAAAATTATAGATATATATACAACATAGAAATTGTTTGAATTCAGTAACCTAATTTTCAGTAACACGTGATTCAACTGCAATACTTTATTACCATTGGGGCTTCTTGTTGAGTATACAAAATGATCATAAAACATAGGCAAAAATGAAAAGGGATCTGCAGCCCAAGTCACCTGGGGATGTAAGAATACCTGGGTCCTAGGTGCTCAAAACTGGCATCCCAGGGAGCTGAAGAAATGTAACTGGTGTATACTGAAGGAACTTGAAGATATGACCATAGGAACATTGTCAATAAACTTTAAATTATAAAGCAATTTGTCTTTTTTTCCCTAAAATGGGAAAAAATGTATAGGTATCAGAAATCCATGCTATATTAAGTGTATATAAATCAAAATTTCAAAAATGGTTCTTCAGGTCATTTGTAACAAGTTAGGAAACAAAGCATGGGTTTCATACAGATAAGAACTAACTTATCTTAGAAAAGACCCGTTAAACTTCCAGAATAAAGACATGTGGATATAGTGATAGGCCACTCTTGGTTTCAAAAAACAACTTTTAAGAACTTCGGCAACAAGGGCCTCAAATATTGACATCAACACCAGTGATTTATCTTATTTTAACAAGGAATGTGTAAGGTTTTAACGACAGAAGAAAAATACCCAGTTATGTAAATATTCACCTTAAAATAGAGTGCTGATTAGTAATTCAGTAGTAATAGCAATTTACTGGAAGTTTTAAGAAAACAGTACGAAACTTTAAAATCATCTATCAACACTAAAAAGGGGGAATATAACAAATAATTAACTAAATGGCTATTTTAAGCAATCCATGGACATTTAGAATTTTCAGCCTTAATATAAACTACCCAGTTAAGTGTGCCCAGGGAAGTACAGTCATTCTTCATTCATCGTAAGAGAAATAATGGCTTAGGGAAGTAATAATGTCTAACACTGAAAAACTATAGGCGAAGATATTGTTTACAAACCAAATCAACACATTTGATACAGCAGCCAGGATATAACAGAAGATTGTTTAGGAATGAATCATATGTATTTGTATTAAATCCCTAAAGGCACCAGCCTCTAGTGAAATATCTAGAATATGGTAAACACTCTAGCATTTTTCTAAATTATTGAAAGAATGACCTGAACAATGGGAAGCAACACACGGATACAGTTTTCAGGTAAAATAGTTAACTGTCAAACCAGAGACTAGGATATATTTCTGAAGTGATGGGTTTCCTTTAGTATCTTCAATTACAGTACGTGACATTCTATGACTACGTGTTCACTGCAAAGAAATTAAATGTCTAATACTTGTTTAAATCAAAACAATAATTTATTCATAAATACAGAAATGCATTAATAGTTATAACTCTCCTTCTCATATGAATACACTAACATGATTGTCAGTAATTTTAAAGAACTACCTATCAGATTTCAAAATATATCGGTTTGAAAGGAAGCACAAGACCCTAAAGTACTCACAAACTTTCGAATAGTCACTAAAAAAAGGAAAACACAGAAGTGCCCCCTATAAAGAATAATGCAGATGCAGAAACGATCCTCTCTATTAATGGCTTTTCAATTGAAAAGGAAATCATGAAGCAACCACACAGAACTTTTTATATATTCAGATGCAGTACCATGATCTTATATTGCCATACTTTCTTGGGTTAGTGTTTCTTGTCATCTAAAGTACAAACTACAAACGGTTCTTCTCAGATATTCTAAAAGCAAGACTTCAACATCTCAAAATTTAATACTATCCTAGCTCATAGATTTGGGTTAATTTCAAGTACCTGAGCCACAAAAGAGAAGAAAACAATGTGATTCATAAACTAAACCCATTGTTACATAATCGTAAGAAACTATCAATTCTCTCCCTCTTTTCCTCACCTCTCCAGGCACTTCATTCTATAACTCAAAATCTCAAAATACAGTTGACCTTTGAACAACTTGGGGATTAGGGACACCAACCATCTGAGCAGTTGAAAACCCATATGTAACTTATAGTAGACCCTCTATATCCTTAGTCCTTCCAAATTCATGGATTTAACCATGTGGTATTTACAACTGAAAAAAATCCATGTGTAAGTAAAACCCTTGCAGTTCAAACGCATGTTGTTCAAGGATCAACTGTAGTATGTTCTAATTAGGAAAGCAGTATTCTCTGCACTCTTAACACTGTAATTATTTTAAATAAAGCTTGATTCAAAGGCCTCTGGTAGCTTTCCAAACAAAAACATTACAGAAACTATTTTTCCTTTGAAACAATATAAACTTTTTGGTCTTCAACACAAGTGACAGATTTAAAGAGACTTAACAACTTACAGGGACTTCCCTGGTGGTCCAATGATAAAAGAATCCGCCTTATAGTGCAGGGGACACGGGTAAGATCCCTAGTCAGGGAACTAAGATCCCACATGCCACGTGGCAACTAAGCCCACGCGCCTCAACTACTGAGCTCGCATGCTGCAAGCTACAGAGCCCACACACCCTGACACCTGCACACCACAACTAGAGAGAAAACCCGCATGCCACAACTAGAGAGGAGCCCACGTGCTGCAACAAAAGATCCCGTATGTCGCAACTAAGACCTGATGCAGCCAAAAAAATCAATCAATCAATCAATCAAAACAAACCCAAAATACAACAGCAATTTCAACTAAAAATTGGTATGCAGGGTTCAAAAATACCCTGACAGTTTATTATGAGTGGATAATTATGTCCTGTATCACCACTTCCTTACATGAACTCTTGAAATCTGTAAGTTAAAAGTACTTGATGAATTGAATTCTCAGTAAGTCCTTTTAAATGCAAAAATTTGGCAAATTTTCGAATTAGGTGAAAAAACAATGATTTCAAATAGAAAAGATTCAATTCCTACCTGCCACAGCACCAAATGCCAGAGAGCCACTCATTTGCAAAGCCTGCTGTGCTGCTGGTGGGATCTGCAAGCCTGTACCTGTAAAAGAATAGGTCTTAACGTCCCTGCTTTAAAAGTGGGAAAATCCTAGTTTTCTGGTTGCTTAATACGAAAGTCACTTCATTAAAACAAATTACAGTGGTCTTTGGTAGCAGGGCAGGTGAGATTTTCCAGGATCTCCTCGGGTATCAAAATCCACAAATGCTCAAGTCCCTCATATAAAGTGGCGTGATACAGTCTGCCCTCCGTACTCAGATGCAGAACTCACAGATATGGGAGGCCAACTGTACAGGCAGGACATAGTATTAAGCACTGCAACTGAATTTATTCTGAAGTATGAGGATATAATAGAAAGCAAAAGAAATCCTGTAACATATGCTGT
This sequence comes from Stenella coeruleoalba, assembly GCF_951394435.1. NCBI lineage: Eukaryota > Metazoa > Chordata > Mammalia > Artiodactyla > Delphinidae > Stenella > Stenella coeruleoalba. Next base: position 23,364,189 of record NC_137161.1, on the reverse strand, counting down.
GGTACTCAAAAAGCACCATCATAAAGTAGATTCCATTATAATTAAGGCAATGAATTTCACCTATGAAACCACATGTGCCGCCCAAGGATAACAGTCAACACCAAAATAAGAAAAAATAATTTTCCATTTATTTGTCTGCATGGTTACCTTTCTCATTACGGTATCAACAAATCATTCACAACACTAGGATAAACTTACCCTCTGCGAGTCTAGCCATTAACTGGAGACGACCAGTTGTTCCCAAGTCAATTCCAGTCCTTTCCAGTTCATCACTGTCCAAAAATGAGCTAGCACTGGAAGCATCAGTACGTTCAGTAACATGACCAACTTTCATCGGCCTTCCTGCTAGCTCAAATCCATTAAGTTGTTCCAAAGCTTTCTTGGCACATTCTGAATCAGAAAACTATACAATTGAGAGGGGGATAAAAAGTCCAGCAATTATTTACATATGCAAGGTAAAGAAACCCTTACTTATTAAAGCTAGTATATTCAATAATTACATCTGCAAGGATGATAAAGTAACAAGTTCAAGCTATAAGTAATATAACCTAAATTATCAGACCACCAACGTTTACGCATATTAGATTTATTAATGTGGTGGTTTAAAGGGCAAGACATTATCAAGTAATGACACCTGTCTTTGGGAATAAAGAATCTCAGTAACAAAATGTGAAAAGTAGTTTTTCAAACATCAAAACCCTTTTTAATATGCTGGAATAAATTAAAATGTTGCTTCTTTTCTCTCTTAAAAGTACACTATTCAGGAAAATTAAAAGTTCAACTCGGAAAAAAAAAAAAAGTTCAACTCGGGCTTCCCTCGTGGTCCAGTGGTTAAGACTCTGCACTTCCACTGCAGGGGCATGGGTTCCATCCCTGGTCAGGGAACTAAGATCCCACATACCACAATGCAGTCAAAATAAATAAATAAAAAAGAAAAAGAAAAAAAGTTCAACTCAGGTTTTTAATACAAAACTTAATTTTTAATACAAAATTCTGAGTCATTGTTTTATTGCCAGTTAAGTAAGTATTAGTCTTAATTTCAGGATGCAGACACAATAAAACTTTAATTCACACAATCTGGTTTTAATATAATGGAAGAACGGGCTATATTCTAATTCCACAGCTTCATCTTTCATCAGAATGTTGAATTGTTTAAAAATAATTTTTTTCCATTATTGAGATGGGAACAATTACAGATAGTAGTTACAAAATATAAAAACATTTACACACACAACAGAACCATGTAGATTTACATGATCTTGCTTTAAAAAATATATTTCTTTATTTATTTGACTGCACCAAGCCTTAGTTGTGGTAGGCGGGATCTTCGTTGCCACATGCAGGAGCTTCGTTGTAGTATGCGCACTCTTAGTTGTGGCATGTGGGCTCTAGTTCCCTGACCAGGGATCAAACCCTGGGGCCCCTGCATTGGGAGCTTGGAGTCTTAGCCACTGGACCACCAGGAAAGTCCCTACATAATCTAGCTTTGCATACAAATCAGTAAATCATAGGAAATAGTTCATACTTGATTTATGTTAAAAAATTAAAATGCTCTGCAAAATGTCTTCATTGTTTACATGACATTTAGTAGTGTTCTAGTGAAAATATGGCCAGTGAGCAAATATTCAAGCACTAAATCTAGCACATAGAACACTAAATACTTTAGACAGTAGGAGAAAATATTTGTAAGTTGCATGTAAAATCCCTTGAACACCTTTTTTTGGGGGGAAGGGGAGATCATGCTAATGTTACTAGTAACAAATTAGCATGTTGGTGTTTTATAACTTTTTTCTTTTCACCAACACACACTGAGATAGATAAAATCCCACTGAACGGTGGAACGCATTATCACTACAGAATAGGTTTCAATTTTATCTAAATTTGGTTATAAGACACAATTGTAATTTCTTGATAAAATCTGGGATCTCTATATTTTTAAATTTTTTTTGTGTATAATGGCAGCAATGGTGACAACTACCTGTATTTTAAACTAAAAATGTGTTTCCAGCACTTTCCAAGGTTAAAAAATAATTTGAAAAACTGTTCTCATGTAACTGGATTGCATCATGAACATTAATATTTACTTTTAAAAGGGCACCTCCATTCACAATTATTCACAATTATTCCAAGCTGCCACTTCATACCCTATTCAGGCACTGGGCTTCAACGGTCAGCTACAAACACTTTTAATAAGGCAATCCTGGTCATGGTTGTCCGACGTGTCCATATAAAAAGTAAGAGAATTCCAAGAGACCTTTATGCAACTAACATCCTGTGTCACAAAAGAGACTGAAGAAATCCTAAAGGAGTGAATGACTTCAATTACATGAACAGTTGGCTAACCAAACTGACCATAAACAGAATGATAGCAAACTGCTTTAAGTTTCACATTTGGTGGACACCTTTAGCTACTAAGAATTGGCTACTAACAGCAAAATAAGTTAAACCACTTGAAAATATTAACCTTACCTCCTTCCCCACTATCAATAACCAATAAAGCTTTACACTACGCTATTCAAATCAAAAACTTTTAAGTCATGTTAATCATGGTTAATTGCTTACCGTAATAAATCCATAACCCTTGGATCGACCTGTTTCACTGTCCATCATGAGCTGGATACTTTCAATCTAAAAATGAAAACCACAATTATTATTTATATAAATGAAAAAGGGGTGCAAAAGTATTTTACCCCTTGAAACATGATTTTAAAATGGCTCCCCCTAAAACATAATAGAAAACATATCACAATCCCTCATACCCAAAAAATCTTTCTAGAGGCCGAGGAACTTCCTAAACACGAAGTTATGCACTGGGAAGTCTTTTGCATCAAAACCCACTAAAAATCTTAAATCCTTTGCAGAATACAATGTTAAAAACTAAATCAATCTTTTTTCTTCCCCTTTGCTAAAATACACCAAATGTTAATTCTCAATTATGCCAGACACAATAAATTGCCTGAAATGTTGGAATAACTAAGAACAATGGGATGTGGCTGATGGTTGCACAACACTGTGAATATGCTACAAAGCAATGATTGTTCACCTTAACTGAGGGAACTGTATTTACTACATCACAATATCCCAACAAACTCGGTCATACAAAGGAAGCATGAACAATTAAAAAACAGCACCCACATATTATATTTCATGTTCTGGTTGTTTCAAGAACGTATTCATTTTGTAATGACTGACCAACTCATACAATTATGATTTGTGCACCATTAATATGTGTATATTTCCAATAAATATAAAGCACCCACAAAATTCACCACCCCAACTTTATCATTATTGACACATAAAACAGTTTAACAAAGGGGTTGAGTGGGGTAGTGAAAGAAAACAATGAAATGTATATCCAAGGGCCATAAAGATTAAGTAGTGGACAAGGTACGACAGGAACCAAGCTTTTTATTCATGGCCACACAATGAATTTTTTAAACCAGAGCACAGCCTACTAGTAACATTTATTCTAACATCTCTTCTAAAATGAGGAGAATTAGACTTACCCTGGTGATTCTTTTGAAAAAAATGCATAAAAAAATCAAATTACTATGTTGTGTACCAGGAACTATTAGTGTTGCAATTCAACTGTACTTCAAAAACAGACTCATGGAAAAAAAGATCAGATTTGTGGCTAACAGAGAGGTGAGGGGTCGGGGGTGGAGGGCGGAGGGAAGAGTTAGATGAAAGTAGTCTAAAGGTACAAACTTCCAGTTATAAATCAGTACTAGGGATGTAGTGTATCACCACACTGCTGTATACCATAAATTAAGGCTCAAGAGTAAATCCTAAACGTTCTCGTCACAAAGGAAAAAAATGTTATTTATTTCTTTAATGTTGTATCTGTATGAGATGACAGACGTTCACTAAACCTATTGTAATAATTTCATGATGCATGTAAGTTTAATCACTATGTTGTACACCTTAAGCTTAGACAATGCTGTGTCAATTTTATCTCAATAAAAAAAAAAAAAAAGGAAAACCTTTTCCTCAGCTTCCGCTAAGGTGCTCAGTCCTTCCGAGGAAGCTAAGGCCGCGTTGGGGTGAGGCCCTCACTTCATCCGGCAACTAGCACCGTGCCCGGCAGACCCTGCCTAGCCCTCGCCCGCACCGTCTCGGAGCTCGCCTACATCTACTCAGCCCTCATCCTACACGAGGATGAGGTAACAGTCACGGAGGATAAGATCAATGCCCTCATTAAAGCAGCCGATGTAAATGTTGAACCTTTCTGGCCAGGCTTGTTTGCAAAGGCTTTGGCCAATGTCAACATCGGGAGCCTCATCTGCAATGTGGGGGCAGGTGGACCTGCCCCAGCAGCTGGTGCTACACCAGCAGGAGGTCCTGCCCCCTCCACCACTGCTGCCCCAGCTGAGAAAAAAGTGGAAGCAAAGAAAGAGAAATCTGAAGAGTCTGATGATGACATGAGCTTTGGTCTTTTTGACTAAACCTCTTTAGTAGCACGTTCAATAAAAAGCTGAGTTCTTTAAAAAAAAAAAAAAAAAAAGAGGACTAAATGGGCATAAACAGTCTAATTCTAATTCCTTACATATTAAGTACAGAGAAGCTTATATACCCTTAAATTTTCAGTAAGAAATACTATCCTAAGAAACAAACCAAGAAAAAAAAATCTCTTGCTCCAATGCACAGTACATTTTATCATTCAGGTCGATTTTTTAATAACTGAAGCTAATACTATGCATTTCACTGTAGCATTACAAATGTTGACAGATTCTGTCTTCAAATGCTATCCTCAGGGAAACTATCTTGATCTAAGTTGTCTCAAAAACTTTATAGAACCACTCCAATCCTAACATTAATCTCTTAGAAACATGACAAAGCAAATAAATTATTGTGCAGTTACATCTGTTTCAAGATTTAGGATCCACTAAAAAACTTGGGACTTACCCTTCCAAAAGGCTCAAAGATCCCCCGAAGCATATCTTCAGTTATGTTAAAGTGTAACGAGCCCACATAGAGCCTCATAGGTCCAGCACTTCCCTTTTGTAGATTGTTTGCCATCGCTGCAGCTCTGTTTTTTTCTGCCTACAAGTTAGTTAAGACAACACATAAGGCACATCACACATCCACTTAAGAATGAATAAATACCATTTTGAGCAGAGTAGCAAATCCCACTCATACCTTAGGTTTGCTTAATGACAACTGATATCAAATTATGCTAAGTGTAAGTCATACATAAAAGAATATTGGGGACTTCCCTGGTGGCGCAGTGGTTAAGAATCCGCCTGCCAATGCAGGGAACACGGGTTCGAGCCCTGGTCCAGGAAGATCCCACATGCCACGGAGCAGCTAAGCCCATGCTCCACAACTACTGAGCCACTGCTCTAGAGCCTGCGAGCCATAACTACTGAGCCCACGTGCCACAACTACTGAAGCCGGAGCACCTAGAGCCTGTGCTCCGCAACAAGAGAACCCACCGCAATGAGAAGCCCGCGCACCACAACCAAGAGTAGCCTCCGCTCACCGCAACTAGAGAAAGCCTGCACACAGCAACAAAGACCCAATGCAGCCAAAATTAAATAATAAAATTTTTTAAAAAATTTAAAAAAACCCTACATTATGCCAGTCTAAAGCAGCATCCTGGTAACAGATATGCCAAATGTGGAAATACAAGATTATCTCCTGAAGTGTTAAATACACTCATTATTCATGTGCTCTCAATATCACTGTTACTCAACATACAGTACACCAACTGGCTGTCCATCTTAAAAGGATTAACATCAATATAAATCAAACCAAGTAAACCATTCAGTTCAGCAGTCATTTTTTCCCATACCAAGTACTTCTCAAAGGAAACAGTTCTCCATTTATACTCGAACACAAACTCCTTTAACAAACTGGGGCATAATAGGAGGTTAAAGTTAAATGAATTCAAAATCTCATTTATCAATGTGATTCTTCTGAGCCCTTTGCCAGGCCAACGTACACACTATTAGGTTTGTCCTCCATCATGGGAAATGAATTGAGCAATGATTCCCCCCAGCCTGCTTCCTAACAATTCTTTTCTTACTGTGACATATGATCAAATGATAAGTACCCAATATTACATACTGCTAAAACACTATGTAGGACCTACCATCGTCTTTTAGAGATAGAAGGTAGTAATCTGACCACAGTTACAGCTTAACAGTGAAACTGGAATTTCACTTAAGATCTGGTTACAAATTTTGTGCCTAACTACAAAATGATGTAAAAGCTTGATGAGTAACCAGATTTTTCAGGAGTTGTAAGGAGTATTTGTTTCAGGGGTTTGAAAAGGAACGAACATAACAACTGTTATTTTGTATCGCTCAAAAAATATTCTTTAAATCCTCAGGAATTCCCTGGCAGTCCAGTGGTTAGAACTCGGCGCTTTTGCCACTGCCATGGCCCGGGTTCAACCCCTTGTGGGGGAACTAAGATCCCACAAGCCGCTCAGCAAGGCCAAAAATAAATTCTTTAAATCCTATATTCTCCATTTAAAAAATCTAAGTTATCAGGTTGTCACAGAAATCAACTTGTTTCTTAGTACAAAAAGGTACTGATGAAAAATCAAAAAACTACTTTCACGTTAATATACTCAATAAAGGGGCTTCCCTGGTGGCGCAGTGGTTGAGAGCCGATGCAGGGGACACGGGTTCGTGCCCCGGTCCGGGAAGATCCCACATGCCGCGGAGCGGCTGGGCCCATGAGCCATGGCTGCTGAGCCTGCGCGTCTGGAGCCTGTGCTCCGCAACGGGAGAGGCCACAACAGTGAGAGGCCTGCGTACCACAAAAAAATATATATATATGTACTCAGTAGAATGATATATCCCAATTTTTCCATACCTAAATGAACTAAAATATTAACACTAATTTCATTTTTACAAAGGCAACACTCATTTATTGTGGAGCATCAGCAAAGAGGAATTAAATCATAATTTGGATTATCTTAAAAAACATTCTCCAAATTAGTCTGAAACATCTTACTTTCAAGAAATGCTAGAACTAACAGCTAGCTGTTCAAACTATTCTTAACATTATATAAAATCTTTCGCAAGTATGTATTTTAAAACAGTGAAAATATTAAATTTACTAAAAATGTCAAAACCATTCCATTTAAAAGATCGGAAGGGGAAAACATGTTCTTAGATGCTTCTATCCCCAAATAAGAAGTCATCACAAATCAGTAAAATTCTAGAACAAGTTCCCAAGTCTTTTCCATGAAATAAGTATTTACAACTTACATTAAAATGGAACAGGATGTTATTAAGAACACACAATTATCAAAGAAATCAAGGCAAATTTTTTTTTAAAAAGCTACCCTGAGAACATCTGACTTATGGTAGGAAGTGGTGATTGTGTAAGGCTCAAGGCGTTACAACACAACTCTAAGAAACAAGTTTCTAACACTACCAATGATCAAATTCTTAACCAAGAAAAAAGTTACCTGTGACGCCTGTACTATGATTGGCACTCCTAAAACCCGCTGGCCAGTTAATCCTATTGCTAGAGGCACTGAGCTAACATCGACAAATTCCACATAAGCAATTCCTTTGGAACGTCTTGAATTTCTATCAGAAATCATCCTCACATCTCGAACCTAAAAAGAAAACACACACTTTAGGTTCTGTTTGTGCAACCATTCACAGTATAATAATTTCAAAAGACAAAAGAGGCATATCAATGATATTGCAAAGCAAGCCATTAAAAAGATTTTTTAAATAGGTAAATTTGTAGGCCCAATTCATTTATCAACATACATCAATTCCAACACTATTAACTTCCAAGTGAGGCAAAAAGAAATGGTATCAAAAATAAATTCCCTGGACTTCGTTCAGTGGCTAAGATTCTCCACTTCCAATGCAGGGGGCCAGGTTAGATTCCTGGTCAGGGAACTAGATCCCACATGCCGCAACTAAGTTTGCATGCCGCAATTAAGACCCGATGCAGCCAAATAAATAAATACTAAAAAAAAAAAAAAAAAATTCCCTAACTAAATTCCACCAAACAAAAAAATGTATTTAGATGTTTTCTAATTTTATCTGTCACACTGACAATTGCTAAAATGTTGTTTGCAGTTTCTACTTAAATTAGCTCTGTAAATAGGCTTAGATTACCTTTCCTACTGTGGAGAAAAACTCTTCCAAATCCCTTGGCCGAATTCTTGCTGCCAGCTGCATACAGAAAACGGTCCTTGCATCTCTTTCCTCAGGAGTCAGATTATCAATAGGCTCCCTAACAGGGGTAAAGAATATAGAATTAACTTCATAATTTATTCTTTTAAAATAACTCTTAATGCACATTTTCAGTAAACAGAATAAACTTTCCTGAAACCAGTCTGTCATTACTCCCAAGCCCATTTTAACTATGATGTATATAAAATGTCCATAAAATAATTCAGTGTGACTCAATGCCTTCAATATGATGATAATTTCTAAATGTTTCTTCTGATAGTATCTTACATTATCAGGACCAAAGTCCACTGGCCTCTCAATCTTACAAATGGTACTCTCTCCAGGATAATAAAGGGCCAATCAGAAGCCTGAGAGTTTAATGACAGTCACAAGTAATAACCCCTGAGTCCACACTAATGTTGGACTGGTCCAAATTAGTAGAAAGGATGTTTCCCCAAAAGGAAATCATAAAATAAAATTAAGTTTCATAATCACAAATGACAAACTTGAGAGTAAAACCCCAAATGATGAAAACTATTTGACTCTAAGAATTTTTTTTCACAAACTGAGATAGATACATGGAATACTGAGGCAGCTGTTTATCAGAATTAGATCAGTCTTACTAAGACTCTACAAATTCAATACCCGAAAAAATACTTGATGGTTGTAGAATACAGAGACAGGAACAATTAGCAAGTCAAAAATGAAAAGCAAGAGATTATCTAGCCGAGTAACAATAGTGGGATTTAATCTACTCATGCTTACAAATAGATGGTGTACACTTCTAAATTTACAGAGGAAACTAAAAGTGCCCAAATATGTGAGAAAAGTAAAAGAGCACAAGAGATAAATTTAACTTAATGAACGTCAAGGAAAAATAACATTGTCTACTGACATTATTATAAATAATTCTACTAAGATTAAGGTTCTAAGTAAATCCTTAAAAATGTAAGCATAAACATGCTCTTCCTTAACCATGTTCTGGACATTCTCCGGAAGAACTTTACAAAACTCACGTTACATCCCCTTGAGAAATCTGCAAGTAATTTTAAACCTATTACCGTAACACAGCGGTACAAAGCTGACTATATCCAAAGAATGAGAACTAAACGCGAGTTTTCCCATGAAAGAAAACTAAATATTAAACAAAAACTCAGTATCTGTTACGAAGAGCGCCTTTAAGAACATTAAGGCTATCACTAAATCCTAGGGTTAGAATACGTCAAACAAGAAGATAGACTCAAAAGTTAAAAGGTACCTTTTAAGGGAAGCCAGAACAAAAAAACAATGCTATCATGTTAACAAAACATTCCTTGAACCAAAATGGTAGACTGGATAGATCAGTCTTATCTTTTTTTAAGAGTAAAATACCTCGCAGAAACACTCAAAAACATAATATTACTACTTGAAATCAAGTCAACTCGGTTACGATTTTGGAAATTAAATACTTTTCTCAAGTTAATGGAGCCAAATGATAAAACTCATGACTATTTCAACTACTTTCCCACAAGAAGTTATTTCAATAACTTAAAATTTATTAACTCCAAAGGTGAGTCAAGGCTAAAGTTTTCTACAGCTACCATTAAAAAATTTTAGACACACTGCCAACACATGAAAGAATGCTCAACATCATTAATCATTAGAGAAATGCAAATCAAAACTACAATGAGATATCACCTCACACCAGTCAGAATGGCCATCATCAAAAAATCTAGAAACAATAAATGCTGGAGAGGGTGTGGAGAAAAGGGAACACTCTTGCACTGCTGGTGGGAACGTAAATTGATACAGCCACTATGAAAAACAGTATGGAGGTTCCTTAAAAAACTACAAATATAACTACCATACGACCCAACAATCCCACTACTGGGCATACACCTTGAGAAAACCGTAATTCAAAAGGAGTCATGTACCACAATGTTCATTGCAGCTCTATTTACAATAGCCAGGAGATGGAAACAACCTAAGCGTCCATCATCAGATTAATGGATAAAGAAGATGTGGCACATATATACAAGAGAATATACTCAGCCATAAAAAGAAACGAAATTGAGTTATTTGTAGTGAGGTGGATGGACCTAGAGTCTGTCATACAGAGTGAAGTCAGAAAAAGAAAAACAAATACCATATGCTAACACATATATATGGAATCTAAGGAAAAAAAAAAAAGGTCACAAAGAACCTAAGGGTAAGACGGGAATAAAGACACAGACCTACTAAAGAATGGACTTGAGGATATGGGGAGGGGGAAGGGTAAGCTGTGACAAAGTGAGAGAGTGGCATGGACATATATACACTACCAAACATAAAATAGCTAGCTAGTGGGAAGCAGCTGCATGGCACAGGGAGTTCAGCTCGGTGCTTTGTGACCACATAGAGGGGTGGGATAGGGAGTGTGGGAGACGCAAAAGGGAAGAGATATGGGAACGTATGTATACGCATAACTGATTCACTTTGTTATAAAGCAGAAACTAACACACCACTGTAAAGCACTTATACTCCAATAAAGATGTTAAAAAAAATTTTTAGCTACTATAAAAGGGAAATAAAAGCACATGTAACATCTACACATTAAAGTGGGAATTTCTGCTCTGTTCTTCTCACATGCAAGTTATTGAAAACTTAGAAATTCACATTAATAATACTAGAATTGGGGGCTTCCCTAGTGGCGCAGTGGTTGAGAGTCCGCCTGCCGATGCAGGGGACACGGGTTCGTGCCCTGGTCCGGGAAGATCCCACATGCCGCGGAGCGGCCAGGCCCGTGAGCCATGGCCGCTGAGCCTGTGCATCCGGAGCCTGTGCTCCGCAACGGGAGAGGCCACAACAGTGAGAGGCCCGCGTACCGCAAAAAAAAAAAAAAAAAAAAAAAGAAAGAAAAAAAAGAAAAATAGTAATAATAACACTATAATTGGACTTCCCTGGTGGCGCAGTGGTTAAGAATCCGCCTGCCAATGCAGGGGACATGGGTTTGAGCCCTGGTCTGGGAAGATCCCACATGCTGCAGAGCAACTAAGCCCGTGCGCCACAACTACTGAGCCTGCGCTCTAGAGCCCGTGAGCCACAACTACTGAAGCCCTCACGCCTAGAGGCCGTGCTCCGCCACCGTGATGAGAAGCCCGTGCACCACAACGAAGAGTAGCCCCCGCTTGCCCCCACCAGAGAAAGCCCGCGTGCAGCAATGAAGACCCAACTCAGCCAAAAATAAATAAATCTTTTAAAAATTAATAATACTATAACTGCAAAATGAATCAAGATTTAATATGATCCAAATTACTATTTGTCATTAAATTTAGCAGTAACATAAGTTGTAAAAACTTTATAAAAGCTAAAAGTACAAAACAAAAGAAATAGGGACAACAGTTACCTCACTGGGCTCTTGTCTTTTCTGAATGGACTTTTGCTTCGGGAGCGTCGTCTGCTGCAAGTTAAAAAGTTTCAAAAGTTACCCAAACAAGTACACCACGTTAGTTCCTTGAAAAACAATTTAAACAATTCAGAAGTATGTTTAAAAACCTTAATTTGATGCTATGAGGCAACCCAATCTTTCCTCGGATGGCACTGTTAAATTTTGGTCCGGAGCTAAAAAGGAAACACAAAATTACACTAGTTACAGGGTTAGGGTCTTGCTAAGATCGCGTTCATGCGCTCTCCAGCAAGTTTAACATTGTTTAGGCTGCTTGTTTTCCACCTCAATTATGAAGAGGAAATAAAGAGACTTTTTCTTCTCTGAACTCTATCCCAGGCAAACTGCTCTTACAGTTATCCATCCTGGACCACTGAGAGGTGCCAAGACCAAAGGTTACAGCCTCAAGATTTTTAATATTCTGAAAATGCTCAATTTTCAGTCTAGTTCTCTTGAACTACATATTTATGAATACGTTCCTGAGATTTAGGGGGAAAAAAAAGACACAAAGTGAAAATTATCCTGAACTTCCCTCACACCAGGACTAACTATAATTAACAATTTGGTGTGCATCTTTGCAGATCCTTCCTAAGGAATATACATGTGCTCATATATACATACATATACAATATTCATGTATGTCTTCTTGTTTGAGGAACTCTTTTTTTATTTTTATTTTTTCAGGCCACACCGCATGGCTTGTGGGATCTTAGTTCCTCAACCAGGGACTGAACCCAGGCCCCAGGCAGTGAAAACGCAGAGTCCTAGCCAGGGAATTCCCTTGAGGAGTTTCTTTTAAAATATAAAGGAACTAATTCTTTCCATAATCATGAAACTCCCAACTTTTTCATTTAACAGTAAGTCTCCAAGACTGCATATAAGCGTATGTAGCATGTCACACACCTCAGTTCTTTTCGACAAAACAGTCCATGGTAAAGATGTGAAGGAAGGAAGTTCATCAATCCCTCAGGAAAATTCTTTTTTCGGGACTTGATATTATTAAAGGAGTGTTTTCGAAAAAGATCACAACAGTAACTTTTTAAAAAGCTTTATTCTGTAGTCTACAATATTCTAAAATGGCCCAGTAGTTTATGGCCCTTTTATTTTGAAAGACCAAACTAAGTTAAAAGGTCAGATCAGATGTTCCTTAGTGCTCATCCTGCTATCCTTTACCAGATGGGTAGCAAAATGAAAATATATAGTGGTCTTCAATCCACATTTGGATTTGTTTTCATGGACTCTACGTGCACGTATAACACCCAAGCAGTTCCAAATAAAATTGTATTAAATGGGTCCTTTGCAAAGCACACTAAAAGTGATCATTAAGAATATATATTTACTGGACAAATAAGAGTCTATAAGCTATTTCCTTTCCCCTTCAATTATAAAAGTTTCAGTTACTGCCTTGGTAGTTAAAAATCACCTGAAACCAAACATAAGAACCAAGTGAGTTTAAGTCAGACCAGAATCACAGGCTGACTTGAAGTATTCATCACTGATCAGAGATAATAATATTCAGAATTTATTAAAGCAATCCTTCCCCCCTATTTAGTTCATTCTGGTAAAAAAGAATGCAGTAAATTTTGATCAATTGGACAAAAAGCAAAATATTTTCTAATAAAGCACTCAGACGTAAAATAACATTGTGGTCCTTTTTAAGCTGTTAAAAAGTTTATAAAATAGTCAGCTAAGAGGACCTTAGAGAACAAGGAGTGGAATCCTTTTTATTGAAAAACCTGAATCAGAACTCCAAGTATTACTAACTTTATTGGCTTCAAATAATAACAAAACATTTCATCAATAACAGTATTGTGGGTGCTCTAATTTACATTCTCTTCTCATTCAAGACTCAATAGCCTGTCAGTGGTTACCTCCTTCTTAAAAGATGAGAAAACTAAAGCTTAAGAATGTTTCTTAGAGTGTTTAACCAATTTAAAGAGCCAAGGCTCTGATTCAGGACTGTTGTCTTTGAATTCAATCTTAATCCATTCAAGTTTTAACATTAAAACTGTTAATTTTAACGTATCCCACAGTTTACAACAGTATATTTACTAACAGGAAAGACCATCATAAATCACTAGGGATTGTTAGACTGAACTGCTTAAAGAGTTGCAAGAAGGCTCTTTCCGAAGTCATTAATACATTTTAGCTTTTTAAAAATTACTATTAACGAAAACATTTCCAACATGTTTAACCACATCAGAATTTCCATAGTGATTCAACCTTCAAAAGCAGTTTTAGTGCGTTCTTACTATTAAAACACCTTAAATACAAAGATGTGTGATCATTATCAAGAAGCATGCACTAAATTCACAACTGGTCTGTCATTTCAGCTGAAAACAGCCACACAGACAAGATTGTTAACTATGTATTTGACTGACTATACATATTTGCAATTTGTATCCATCTGAGCTTTAAAAACTTTATGTTCAGTAAAGGATACTGTGATAGCTCACAAACCTTTAAGCTTTCACATATTTGGCACTACAATATCAAATCCTTTTTTTAAAAGCACTTTAGTGCTTTAGTTTGAATTGGCACACAGTAATATTTTTAGATGGAGTAACAGAAAATGTTCTGCATGCCTAGTAAAACAAACATGTATCTGTCCACACAATGCATTTCTACTGGACTTTTCAATGCCAAAATCCTTATTTAATACTTTTTAACTAATCATATTGAAAAATAAAATTCCACAATTCAAGTCACTCCTGTTACGCTGCTATCTGTAGACCCAGAAAAATCTCTCAAACCAATATGATCATAATTATAGTTACATACTAAGGACTTCTGTAACGGCCTCTGAATCTGCGATCTCGACTTCTTGAACGGCTCCGTCTCCTTTCTTTGCTTCTACTCCGCTTCCTTTCACGGCTTTTGCTCTTTTTCCTTTCTCTATCTCTACTTCGCTTCCGTTCCTTACTTTTGCTTCTTTTTCGTTCATGACTACGACTTCTGCTCTTGCTTTTTTTCCTCCTGAGAAGAAAAAAGTCACCATTATCTTGCTGATTTAAGAATATGCAAAAAATATACTTCCTTTTATGGTCAGATATATTTTGCTATTTTTACTATCATACAATGATACATAATCACTTATGGAAAAATAATTCCTAGGTAAGGCAAACAACACCCCACCTTTGCCTTCTACTACTGAAAATCAGCAGCCAGTTGACAATGAATCATTTGAGTGAGAGGGACTATAATGACCTTTCTTGAGAGTCAGCTAAAGCTTTAACAAGGAGAGAACTTATTGGTAGGTATAAATCAAAACCTGAACTTTTAAATTTTTTTTTTTTTGGGCCATGCTGCACAGCATGCAGGATATATCTTAACCCTGACCAAGGATCGAACCCCATGCCCCCTGCAGTGGCAGCATAGAGTCACAAACCACTGGAGTACCAGGGAAGTCCCGTGAACTTTATTTAAAAGTTCTATCATATCTGGCCAACTAAGTATAACTGTAATCCAAAACATACAGTAATAGAATCAAAGTTATAATAGAATACTTTAAGTATTAGTGTTGGATCATATAAAAAAGTTGCCATTAAATACACTAATTTCTCTTAAGTAAGCCAATTTTGACCCAATTTGCACATATTAATATTATATACTTTCAAAGGGCCATACAGGCATCACTATTTCGGTTTTTATGGGCAAAATTATTGCAAATAATGACAAAGGACAATAAAACTAATGCCGTAAAATGCAATCGGACACTCCCAGACTTCAATGTGACCACTTCAGATACTTTCTTTTTCAAGTTACAATGAGTACACCAGATATTGAAATATGCCATCTTTATGCCAGTTTATACAAGCCTGTAGGGTACAACCAAAAGGGAAGAATCAACACCTTTATAAATCTTTATAAATTCTCAAGCTCTGAAAGGTAAAAAAGCCAGTCAGTCGTGTATCTTCCTGTTCATTTCTGTATTCCTCACAGCATACCACCCACTCAATTCCATAATTTTTATAATCTGTACCTCTGTCATCACCCAAATTTTAGAGGTGCCTTCAGATATTTCAATATAAATTGAAAGACATTTCAAATTAAACTTATCCACTTAAATGTCATTTTGTAGTGGCTAAAAGATTATGAAACATTTTGACAACTACATCATTTGGAAATTGAATTAACTGTTTAGTCCTTATCAAAGCAAAGTTAGCACAAGAGCAATTGAAGTCTGCCTCAGAGAACCTGTAAGCAGGTCATCTTAGAGTGCATTGAAAATAGAAAATGAAGACACCCACCTTCTGGAATCTTGAAACCCACACTCCAATCACAAGGAGATGTAGAGCTTTCCAAGGAGGCAGAAACTTTGTCTAAAATTTCAAGATAATCCACCTGACTGTCAGAAATGTATATGCTAGGTAGCACATGACAGAAAATTAGGCTACACTCATTACTTATACAGAAGTCATCAAAGCAATGCCCAGAAGGGCAACAGATAACATTCCAACTTTGTTGCCTAAAAACCTGAAACTATCTCTTAGATTAAAGAATTCTGAGATAGCTATAATCAAAAATCCTAAATATTATCAATTAGGGGACAAAGTAAAAACTCCATCCCCCACAAAAAGGACAAATAAAATTTTGCTCTGCTTATAATGGCCCATTGCAGAGAGGCAGCCAACCTCCCAAATTACCTCTTTTTAGGCCCAAAGTTTATTGCGCCAAAGGAAAGGACTCGAAAATTGGAGAGTTAATTTCAACTTAAGGTCTTCCTAGGACTTTTTATAAATGAGTCCCCACCCACATCTGAAGGCAACCCCAGACAGGTAAAAAGACAGCAACATACTAAGACATTCAGAAATATAATCCTCTTTATAAAGCCCAGACAAAAATTTAAGGGTGCAAGAAAGCAGTGTACTTCTCTATAACAAGATGAAGCTTCAAAGAACATTTATTAAGTTAACTAAAGAAGGGTTATCAAAATCCACACTAATAGTCAAATCCTGTTACAACTTAAAAGGGACTTTCCAAAGTCTTTAGTGGCAGTGGAATTTTGTACTGAACATCATTGAAGTAAATGGTCCACTGGGCTGGGCCTTTGGACTTTTTGGTTATATGGCCTCTGCTGTAAAGGTGTTTTGCTATAACTGGATTTGACCTCTTCCATGTAAGAAGATCTAAATTTTAAATGCAAAGTACTCTGGAAAATAAGAAAAAAAATAGAAAAGTCATTTATTCCAAAATTTATAGATAATCCACACCACAGTAGCCAATATATTTCAACTGTGTCATTTATTGTTTTTTATCCTTTTTTGAGAAATTCCAAAAGAGCTTAACTGAATGGATGCTGGTTGCGACTTTGCAAAACTGGTTATACTAACAAATAATACTCCCATAAAGGCAAGCGCGGGTACTTAAAAAGGCATACTTTGAGGTCTTGCCAAGCTCAGGAGTATAGCTTTTCAGAAAGAAGGCTAATAGACAACCAATTTGCGTTAATATTAAACTTAGTTCCTTTTACTATTACCTGAAGTCTACTGAGTGTATGTACTGAGAATTACTATTTTTTAAAAGAAAACATGTACTAGTCAACTCTCAATTTCTCATAATGTGCATTTTCTTACTACCTTAAAACTACATCCCAATACTCAATGGCTTTTAAAAAAACAATGAAGTTTTAGGATGAAAAATGCACATGGCACGTTCCTTTGGTTAAGAGACCTAATTTATACTAAAAACTAATACACAAGAACATTCTGCTTGTTTTATAATTTATGCCTAAATACAAAAATTTTTTTCTAGGTAACTTTTAAATTAATTTGAAAGATTAATTCCCTTCAGGAAAAAAATGGGTGAACAGTTACTGACTGACCAAGGGAGTCATTTATTTAATCAGCTTTAACTGAGAATGAGGAGAATGAGAAGTCTGACAAGAGAAATAATATGTACATTTAAAAAGAAACTAGATGATAGCTGTAGTTTTGAAAAGGTTCTTCCCTTAAACAAAGAATCCTATGGCCAATTAAATTGTCCATTCTTCTATTTAGTCCCATTGGACTCTTTACATTATATATATAAACACCACTAAGCAAGCACCAGTCATTGAGAGCTTAATGCTAAACTTCCTTGTAAAAGACTGGTAGTCTTAATGAGCTTAGTTGTAGGATGATTAACAAATATAAACTGGAGATGGTATTAGTAGCAAGAAATGACATGTAAGAATGATACAACAAAGAAGGCATGTGCCCTATAGTGTAGGTCCTCATTCTTTTGGCACTTAGAGTGAGATCTTTATCCATCCACTTGGCCTGATATCTAGAGACTGAATAATTTCAATTTATATGGTTACCCCTTCCTGGGTTTTCTTTTGATTACAGAATTGCAAATCACAACGATTAATTAGGAAACTTACTTTGGTAAAAGGTCTAAAATCAGAGGACATTACACCACGCAAAGATTGGTTGACTGCCTCAAATCATAACAATTCAAGACTAAACCCAACCCAATACCCCTAACATGATTAGTGAGGAGCTATAACAGACTCCCACCCAAACAGAATAAATATAGGACATGTCCTACAAATTGCATCATTTTGATCCATTACAATATTCTAGGGGTAAGAATATCGGTGTAGCAAAACCTGGACAATCCAGTCTATGTCCTCATCTATTTTATGAAATTATATTAACCTACCTTACAAACCTATCCTACCTTGTGAGGATATTGAGGTAGTATATTATGAAGCACTTAGAGCTCTTAGAAGGAAGCACCAAAAAGAACCAAATAAGTGGCTTATTCTATATCACTTTTCATTATGCATTATGGGGTCATAAACATGACAGAACGTTTGAATATGACATCACGAAGGCTAATAAAACGTCTTAATGCTTATAATACAGAGCATGTGATGTTAAGACTCAAATGATTTTAGAGCTGAAGGAAAACTCCAAGAACAGGATCAAATTTTATAAAGCACACCTATTTAGACTTCTTGTATACCATACTCTGTACTAGTCTGTATCAGAGTTCCTATTAAGGGTTACTTCTTTAACCTAAATGACACGCATAAATATTCATAGCTTTTTGAAACTCCATTCTCACTATTAAGTCTGTCAGAGTTTAAAAAGCTTAAGAGGACGAAAGCCATGTAAGAGGAACATTAAGAAGTACTTAAGTGTGCTATAACATTACTACAAAAAGAACCTTTAGGAGCATCAAGGAGCATAAATAATTCACAGCTCTGACTCTTTCAGTAATTTAGGACAAACAATACTTCTCCACAGCCTGGTTATTACCTTCTTCTTTCTAACTATCTTCAGTGGATATAACCATTTTACTGAGAACATTGATAAAATAATATTAAACCAAAGTTAATAAATTTAAAACAAAAGACAAGCTCTAACACTAGAACTCTTATGCAGATTGTCATGGATGGACTTGGAGGGGAAGGTGTCCAAAAAGTTCCTGACACCAATTCCTGAAATTAAGGGAAGAGTCCACAGTTTTACATCCTCAAATAGTCTCATCCCAGAAAGTAAAGAACCTACTTTTCTAAAAAAGGCAAAGAAACCCTTCAGGAGAGAACCTTGGGTTTGATGCTTTAGCCACAGGAATACAACTTAAAAAATCAATCACATATAGCTCCCCCCAACCCAAGTCCCTTCTTAAAACTTACTTTTTGCTACGTTCTTCATGGCCGTTGGCACTGCTCAACTTGTTCTCATCCTAAGCAGGGTTGATAGAAGAACATCATGAGGACGAAGTGGTAACATTTCAAGTTGTCAAAGGGTAAAGGGAATAGGAATAAGAAAATACAAAACAATTTTAAAACTAATTACTTATTTACAGTTTAACATGGAAGGCTATAAAAAAATTTAGATGGATATGTGTTTAACCACTTTGTTGCTTACAAATTAAGTCATCAAGATACAAAAATAAAAATGCATATTAACACGTCAAATTTTATTTTCTTACATAGTTAGATAGTAAGTTATCCAGATTTACAGTGTTGAAGTGGTTAAATAGAATTTCTATAAAACATGAATGAAGTCCTGTTGAGTTTTATTCCATGTGCTATGGCCCCTTTGGTCAGTACCATGGCTCTATTTCTGCCTAAGCCCCATGTGGCCATGCTAGCAGCCAGCCACTATCGATTTCCTGTGACCGATGCCATTCCTGAGATCTTCGCCCATTTCCGTTGGAGGGTTGGGACTGTAAGAGCTTGATGCCACCTCTGTCACACATCTCGCCCTGAAGCAAACAGGGATTCACACTGCTTTAGTAATGTTGACTCCCAAGAACCCAAGAAAGTCAATTAATAATCGACCAGTCCTACTTCCATACCTGTTTACATGGAATTACATCCATGTTAAACTAAGACAGAATCTTAACATTAAAATAGAAAGTAGCGCTTCAAGAGTCTAAGCATTACAAAACTACATACACTATTCAAAGCTTTAAAGAATTCATCCAAATTGGTACCACATGGTCGAGCTATACACTCCAAAAACAAATGTATTATTTTTAAAAGGTTTAGCGCAATGTTTATTTTAAAGTTTGATCACATCAGTTATAGGAGTATAAGTGCTAATTTACAAAGCTTACAGTTTGTGACATCAGTGATAACGCATGCATACTGCTATTTTCACCACCAACTGGTGAAAGAATGAAAAGACACTTTTACTGTGATACTGAAATGGGTCAAAGACTGTATTATTAGTCAAAATAACTCCTTTGTAGTTTTGTGTGTGAAATATGACAGGGACTAATTAAAAATAAAACAATATGGAGAACAGTTAAAACAGTCATCAAGTGACTCAAGTTGTGATATTGCCTCTTTTGCTTTAAGAATTTGTTTTATTCAGGGATCCAAGAATTTTGGTAATTTTTAACTGAGCAGATCATCACCTGCCTGTTTTAATATTGACTATTACCAGTCTCATGTATAGGATAAATTTTTAAATCTCACCCATTTCTTCTTGTAAGACTTGTCTTATTTAAAGATTTGCTTGCCACAGACTGGTTATGCTGTGTTATTCTTGGACCCCTGCTGCTTTCCCAAACCACTACATTCACCTTTTTGCTATACCAAACTGGAGCTGGTAATTCTTAGTTGAGTCATTTTACCTAGGGGACCACGGTACAGCGATAAGTCACTCAATTACTACCTTATGATTGACAGTTCACACTGGAATCAAAGGTGAATTCATGGGAGTAGAGGTGAGATATCGTTAGGCAAGTCTACAAAGAGAGATAGATGGGCATTTATTCATCACGCTGAAGTGAAACTACTGCACAATATTATTACATCAATAGCATATATTTACTTTTGTAAGTTACACTTAATGCATCTCTGATAAGATAAATCAAGAGGGCTCCGGGGAGGTTAGTTTACATTTCAGCAGTAGTTTCGTGAATAATGCTAAATTAAGAAATAGATAAACCTCACCGACTTGTTTTTTCTCACCTTCTTGTAAGGAGCCTCAAGCATTGCTTCAATATCAATATCGTCTGCCATTTTCTCTGAACGCCTAGGTGAAGAATAAGAATGAAAAATTCAATGAGTAAACAATTTTAAATTTTGCTAAATTTCCTTCTTACCGGACATATTCCAAAACTTCCGAGACGCCCCACAAAACGACTAAGGTGGGACGACGCACTTTAGTAGGCTTGACAATTAAACCTGAAATGTCCCCAAGACCGAACACGCTAAAGCAGATTAAGTATCCGATTTTTAAAAAGCCTGTAATGCCTCAAAAAACAACCCGAGAGCATCGAACGAAAGCTCCTCTTTCCGCGCAAAAACCCGCGCTGCCATTTTAGGGGCAAAGGGAAACTCCCTCGGTTGGGAGGAGTTCGGTGCCAAGACAGCATTCGGCTGGCGCCATGTTGGGAGGTCGCGGTCGTCGCAGGCCTCGAAGGGACAGGTCGCCATCTGCCCGAGGCCTCTCTGGAGCCCATGCCACCCGAAAACCCTGAAATCTACCCGACCGAAAAAGAAGGGCGCGGTCTTCGAAATGAAGCCCATTTCTCGAAAGCCTGCCCCCCCACCCCGTCGCTTAGGACCGCCTAAGGAGTGCCCCTCAACCCAGAAAAGAACCATACCTCAGAAAAGCCCTGCAAATACGGCGGTCCGCGACGCCTCCTTACCTGTGCGGGCTTTCGGGGCCCCAGCGGTGCTCGTATTCGGAAAGAGGGGGGTTGCTACTGCCGCCGCTGTTGCTACTGTTAAGCCGCTAGGCCCAGGCCGCAGTACCACCCAGCCCAAATTTCGGGCTCCGAGGGCGGATAGGCCCAAGAGAATCTAAAAGAAACAATGGGATTAGAGGAGCCCGCGCGGGAGTTCAGGAAGGCGGCTTCGGCAGCGGAGGATCCACCCCGGCGACAGCGTCGGCAAGCTCTCTGAAATGGCGGCCGCGGCTTCCCTGTACTAACATTCACCAACAGAGATATACACACACACAAACACACGGGGCCTCACAGAGCCCTCAGCACGGGCTCTCGCGAGAAGCTGCACTTAGTTTCAGTCCGGAGCAGCGGAAATATCGCGAGATCTAGCCATAGGGCCCAGCGACCGTGGCCTAATCTCGCGCAATGATTGCGCCACGGATATTCCCATCCCCCACTCAGAGAGGCGCTTTTGACTCCCCCCTCCAGATTGGCGTCTACATCTCGCGAGATCGCTCAAGTTGCTAGCGCAAAGACGGTTGGTACGTTTCCTGTCAATCTTCTAGAAAACTCACCGTTGAGTGGAGCATGGTGGTCACCGCCCCCTCGTGGCACCTCCCAGCGACTATCAGAAGGTTTCTCCCTCAGCGTTGACGGCTTTCCACCCCTCCCGCGAGCCTCCCATCTAGATGTTTGTCAAGGTCGCCATAAAGCAACCTAGTTCATATGGCGATAGAATAAAACGAAGACGCTCATGTATAGATTATCCGCCGGGGTGAAGATGGAGTGAAAAGCATGTGAGAGAGAAGTCGAAAAGAGACGTACAGGCGTAGGGAGCTAAGGGTGTAGAATAAAAAATTAGATTTCTCGGCCTTGTGGAGCCGGTGGACTAGGCACTGCGGCGACTGTCGAGCTTCAAAACAGCCTTGGAAGTAGTGGAAAAAGGCAAAGTGAAGGTGAAAAAACACTGCTTCTCTTGGCAGTGGACCAGCTTTGTGACCCTCGAATTTATAGTCTGGCCTTGTGTCGGGGTTGCTATTGTTTCTTCAAAAATGTCCCCCATCCCCCTGGAACTTGGCTTCTCGCCCCTGAAGTCTCCCATATGCCTGGCAGTTAGAGTGTACATTCACCGCTTGTTCTTTGGTCTACACGGTGAAAAAGCGGAGGGCAGAGAGATCATTGACTATAAGACTTTTAATTCTAAGATAAAAATGCTTGAAAAAATTTGGAAAGATAACTTAAAAGCAACAAATCTTGAGGAAGAAAATCTTTTTTTTTAAGGGAGAAAATCTTGAAGTCTGTTGACAGCTTAATGATTGAGGGCAAAGATTTGAAATGAGTTTGTAACTGCTTCAGCACTGTGTGACCGTGGGCCAGTAAATTAACCTCTCAGAGCCTACCCTCCCTTTCCTCCTGTGAAGAGTATAGTATAATTACTTAACTTCTTGATCTTGACATAGGCCGATAATGCTCACTAGTGAATTCTCAGCGCTTAGCCACATACCCAGCCGGGTGGACACGTAATAAATGAATGAATGAATGAAAGCCTAATAGTATAGTGAGGATTGAATGAGGTAATAGCTGTAAAATGCCTGGCAAATATTTAATCCTCAAAACAGTTAACTTCTGTTATTTCTAAACAAAATTATTTAGAGGAAAGTATAGAGAGGCTTTCCATTTCGGATTAACTTTCCACTCAGGTGTTTCTTTAAGAGGGTTAATAGATTTTGCATAATTAGTAATATTCCCTTCTTTTCCTAAAAACTCAGATCCTCTTTTCATTTTTTATTTTATTATTTTTAATATTTATTTAGTTAGTTAGTTGCATCGGGTCTTAGTTGCGGCAGGCGGGCTGCTTAGTTGCAGCTTGCCGGCTTCTTAGTTGCGGCATGCATGTGGGATCTAGTTCCCGGGCCAGAGATCAAACCCGGGCCCCCTGCATTGGGAGCACAGTCTTAACCACTGCGCCACCAGGAAAGTCCGTTTTTTAAATGTTGAAAATCACCACATTATATTGACGCATAATATATCAGAAAAGACAAACTAGCCTTTGCCTTTCTTTTCCCTTTAAGTGTTGTGACTTGTTAATTGTGCCAATATTAAAGCATAGGTGGTAGCCCCTGCTTAATTTTTTTCTTTGGGAACATGACAGAATTCGACCTTAACCTCTAGACTTCTTATTTGAGAAGAGAAAGGATTTAAGCTCTAAGTCACTTGAGTATTGAAAATCCCTTAAATTGTTTTCTGTTCCAGGAATATCAGAGTGAACCTGGCAAGTGAGCACACAATCAAGAAACATCTGCTGGAAAACTCAGTCTCTAAAACAAAAGTATTTTTATATATTTAAAAGAAAATATTAAAAACATAATATGCTTTTCATTCTCTTTGCAAAACCTCTCTCGCTCTGTCTGGCTCATGGACTCATTGCCCTTTCATCATTTTGTTCTCGAGTCATTTGCAGTGAAGGTCATTGGGTTAAATCATCTCCAGCACCAAGAATATCATTCTATCTTAAAACTTATGAAGGAGACCACAGCATAACTAAGTGCCAGGGATAAGGGAGGTAACAGATAATTTTGAGAATTTGGCTGAAAATTAAATATACTTTGCCAATGTGAGTTTTTTAATGTCCACGTATGATTTTTATGGACAGGGGATGCTATTTTTCACACTTGCATTTTAAAAACTCATATTCAACTTATATAGTAAGTGCATTTTATCCAGTTTTCCTTGAGTCTTTAAGACTGACTTAGAAAATTTGTTTTATTTATGAATCTAACTAAATAAAATTTTAGAATCATCTTCACTTTTTCTGTTAATATTGAGTTAAATTCCAGTTGAATGGCCTAAACTCCCTTCAAAAACTCAGTCCCATTTATGTTAGGCAAGTTTCTTCAAATTTAGTATGCTATCAATTTAACATGATGTATTATTTTTTAGTATTTTAAAACTTTCCGAAGTATGTAAACAATTCTTCTAAATCTAAAAAATTAAAATCACAAAGTGAGTTTTAAAACTTCTTAAACTATTCTAATGTAGTCTCATACCTTTCCAATTAAAATCACAAATCTCAAGTCAATTACTCAATCACATTTTTTATTTGAATTTCTAGTATGCCAAGTTCCCTTAAACATTACAATTTTTTTTAATTTATTTATTTAATTTATTTATTTTTGGCTGGGTTGGGTCTTCGTTGCTGTGTGCGGGCTTTCTCTAGTTGCGGTGAGCAGGAGCTACTCTTCACTGCGGTGGCTACTCTTCATTGCGGTGGCTACTCTTGCTGCAGAGCATGGGCTCTAGAGTGCAGGCTCAGCAGTTGTGGCACACGGGCTTAGCTGCTCCGCGACATGTGGGATCTTCCAGGACCAGGGATCGAACCCGTGTTCCCTGAATGGGCAGGTGGATTCCTAACCACTGCGCCACCAGGGAAGCTCCTAAACATTACAATTTTTTTTTTTTTTTTTTTTTTTGGTACACGGGCCTCTCACCGTTGTGGCCCCTCCCGCTGCGGAGTACAGGCTCCGGACGCGCAGGCTCAGCAGCCATGGCTCACTGGCCCAGCCGCTCCGCAGCACGCGGGATCCTCCCGGACCGGGGCACGAACCCGTGTCCCCTGCATCGGCAGGCGGACTCTCAACCACTGTGCCACCAGGGAAGCCCTAAACATTACAATTTAAATACAGATACATACAAACTATTCTTAACCTTAATATGAAAGTTTTAAGACTTTAAACTTACCTGTATAAAAAGGACATAGAAGGGTTTTACTATTTTTGAGTTTAACATTCCAAGAGAATTCAGATATTATCTTAGCGGACCAAGGTTCCTGATGGGCCAGAGTTTCTGACCTGGACCAAACACTGTGTTTGCATGGTTTCCCAGACAGATTCCAGCAATTCTTGAGCCACTGAGGGCACAATGAGATTTCCCCCCCCCCCGCCCCGCCTTAAGTTTCCATAACAATGAGAAACTCAATCCCGTTTCATACTGATGGAGGTAATTTTGCCACCCATATGACTTTTGCCTGATTTGAGCAGATCAAATCATGCCCCTCCCCCCACCCCCACTTTGTGCTTGATTTTCTAATAAATCTACTTAGAGATTGAATTTGGCATTTGTTTCAAATACTTGCCTGTCTACTGGCCATAATGTCAGTGTCATTGTAGTGACATATCCAAAAGGAATTTGCATAAATTTGTAAATGGTTAGTCATTAAAAGATGAGCCGTTGCAGGGTTACATCACCAGCCACTTATTTGTCCCCCCGTCCATCCGATGAACAGAAGGATTGTGCAAGGGGCTTCCCTGGTGGCTCAGTGGCTAAGAATCTGCCTGCCAATGCAGGGGACACGAGTTTGAGCACCGGTCTGGGAAGATGCCACATGCTGCGGAGCAACTAAGCCCGTGTGCCGCAACTACTGAGCCTGTGCTCTAGAGCCCGCAAGCCACAACTACGAGCGCGTGTGCCGCAACCACTGAAGCCTGCGCCTAGAGCCTGTGCTCCGCAACAAGAGAAGCCACCGCAACGAGAAGCCCGCGCACCATAATAAAGAGTAGCCCCCACTCACCGCATCTAGAGAAATAACGGAGCAACGAAGACCCAACGCAGCCAAAAATAAATAAATAAATAAACACTATTTTATTTATTTTTTGGCTGTGCCATGTGGCTTGCAGGATCTGTCTCCCAACCAGGGACTGAACCTGGGCCATGGCAGTGAAAGCCCGGAATCCTAACTACTAGGCCACCAGGGAACTCCTGCAAAATGTATTTATTTATTTATTTGTTTATTTATTTATTCATTTATTTTTGGTTGCATTGGGTCTTTGTTGATGAGCATGGGCTTTCTCTCGTTGTGGCAAGCAGGGGCTACTCTTTGTTGCGGTGTGTGGCCTTTTCGTTGCAGTGGCTTCTCTTGTGGAGCATGGGCTGTAGGCGTGCGGGCTTCAGTAGTTGTGGCTCGTGGGCTCAGTAGTTGTGGTGCACGGGCTTAGTTGTTCCGCGACATGTGGAATCTTCCCGGACCAGGGATAGAACCCGTGTCCCATGCATTGGCAGGCGGATTCTTAACCACTGCGCCACCAGGGAAGTCCCGCAAAACACTATTTTAGATTGAAAATAAAAATGACAGAAATTCAATAAAATATAACTTAAAATTTAAAGTACTCTTTTATCTGCCCGCGTGAGAGGGCAGTGAGAGGCCCGCGTACTGCGATGAAGAGTGGCCCCTGCTTGCCACAGCTAGAGAAAGCCCTCGCACAGAAACGAAGACCCAACACAGCCAAAAAAATAAATAAACAAATGTGGGGTTTAAAAAAAAAAGAATTTAAAATTAATACAATCATAAATAGCATGTAGGTCAAATAATAAAGCATAATTAAAATTAGAAAATATTTTTAAAATATTAAAATAAAAATAAATAAATAAAATACTCTTTTAGAGGTTTGTGGGGTTTTTTTGGATTGAGGTATAGTTGATTGATAGTATTATATTAGTTCCACATGTTCTACATATTGATTCAAAATTTTTATAGATTATACTCCATTTACAGTTATTATAACATGTTGGCTATATTTCCTGTTCTGTACAATATATCCTTGTAGCTTATTTACTTTATACATAATAGTTTGTACCTCTTAATACCCTAATCCTATCTTGCCCCTCCCCTCTTCTTTTAGAGTTCGATCTGTGAAATGTACCATTTACTGATTCATTCTCTGTTTATTTAGTACCCTCTGAATTTTTGGCACTCAGTGGACAATTTGCGAGTACCAAATAAATAAAAAACAGTCTCTTTCCTTCAAAAGTTTCTAGATTAGTTAGAGAACTCTTGAAGGAACAAAATTATGTTCAAGATAGTGTTTTGTATTAAGATTTTATGCAAGCTCAGTGCCTTGACTGTCATAGAACTAATAATAGCATGTTTATGTAGCTCTTCACAGTGTATAAACCATTTTTATACATTATCCCATTTATTCCTCTAAATTTTGTTTGTTTACTTGAATTGGATGAAATAAATCGATGGGATCAGACTGGTGGAAGTGATCACAGAATTTTCTGCAAAGAGCTGATTGACATAGGTCATCAGAGCAGTTGAGGTTTGCTTTTTTTTTACATTTTACTATGAAAATTATAAAACAGAGAGGTTGAGAGAATAGAATGTATGCCTACCAATTATTTTAAATTTAACATTTTTCAATATTTGCTTTACCACGTATCTATTCATCTACCTATCCCTCTTTCCATCCTTCTATCCAGCTTAATTGTTTTTTTTTTTTTTTTTGCAGTGCGCGGGCCTCTCACCGTCATGGCCTCTCCCGCCGCGGAGCACAGGCTCCGGACGCGCAGGCTCAGCAGCCATGGCTCACGGGCCCAGCCGCTCCGCAGCACGCAGGGTCCTCCCGGACCGGGGCACGAACCCACGTCCCCTGCATCGGCAGGCAGACCCTCAACCACTGCGCCACCAGGGAAGCCCCAGCTTAATTTTTTAATTCTTTTCAAAATTACAGACATCAGTACACATCATCCCTAAACTCTTCAGCATTACATATTTTAAACTGAGTTTACTAGTTCACAATTCTTTTTTTTTCTTTAATGAGGTAAATTTTACATACAGTGAAATGCAAAAATCTTAATTTTACCAATATATGAGTTTTGACAAATGCATACAAATTGGGTAATATTAATTTTACTTAAAGTGAAGGAATGGCATAAGCAAGCTTAGAGGACCAGAGAAAGCAATATATTTTATTCCAAAATATTCTGATTTGACAACAAGAGACATGGATAAAACACTGCAAATTAGGAGGCAGAGTATTGTTTTAAAACATCTGCTAACGGAAGCAAAAAGAAATGTAATCAAACATAACATTGCAAAAGTTTTCGAATTTAAGCAAATTTAGCAATGGAGAGGAAGATCCTGCTGACAAGGCATTACAAGATGGAGATATACCTTGAAAATGACGGATGAAAAACAAAAGAAGCATCAACCCACAGTGATTTTGAATGAAAAACATGTGATTCTGTGATACGAGTGAATGAAAATGAATAGCCCAGAAAGGCAGCATCTCTGAAAGTGTGTTTCTAACAGACTCAAAAAGAATTTTTTGTTTTGGAGCAGGAAAAAAGGTTCCTTAACAATCATTTTCTGGAGGAGGCCCAAAGAGACATGACTTGCACAAACATCTCCAAATAACCAGGTCCTAACTCAAGATAGAAATGAAGCATCAGAGTTGGAATATGTGCAATATGAACATGACTTGCGTGCAGTGGTTGTAAAAGAAGCAAGAGATTTTGGTAAGAATATGGAGAAAG
Source organism: Stenella coeruleoalba (assembly GCF_951394435.1). Classification (NCBI taxonomy): domain Eukaryota; kingdom Metazoa; phylum Chordata; class Mammalia; order Artiodactyla; family Delphinidae; genus Stenella; species Stenella coeruleoalba. Next base: position 23,335,203 of record NC_137161.1, on the reverse strand, counting down.
TGGAGCCCTTAGACATTGCTAGTGGGAATGTAAAATGGTACAACTATTGTGGAAAATAGTTTGGCAGTTCCTCAAAAAGTTAAGTATGGGGTCTTCCCTGGTGGAGCAGTTGTTAAGAATCTGCCTGCAAATGCAGGGGACACCGGTTTGGGCCCTGGTCCAGGAAGATCCCACATGCCGCGGAGCAACTAAGCCCATGTGCCACACAACTACTGAGCCTGTGCTCTAGAGCCCGCAGCCACAACTACTGAGCCCATGCACCACAACTACTGAAACCCACGAGCCTAGAGCCCATTCTCCACAACAAGAGAAGCCACCGCAATGAGAAGCCGTTGCACCACAATGAAGAGTAGCCCCTGCTCGCCGCAACTAGAGAAAGCCCGCAGACAGCAACAAAGACCCAACACAGCCAAAAATAAAATTAAAAATTAAAAAAAATAAGTATAGAATTAACCATACGACCCAGCAATTCCACTCCTAGGTATAAACACAAAAGAATTGAAAATATATTTTCAAACAAATATCTGTAAACAAATGTTCATAGCAGTACTATTTATGATAACCAAAAATGAACACAACCCAAATGTCCATCAAGTGATAAATATATGAGCTGAATGTGGTATATCCATACAATAGAATATTAGTCAGGCATGAAAAAGAATGAAGTACTGATATATGCTACAAAATAGATGAACCTCAAAAGCATTATACTAAATGAAAGAAGCCAGACACAAAATGTCATATATAATTCCATGTATATGAAATATTCAGAATAGATAAATACATAGAGACAGAAAGCAGACTAGTGGTTTCCAGGGGTTAGGGGGAGGGAGCAATGGGAAATGACTACTTAATGAGTATGAAATTTCCTTTTGGGATAATGAAAATGTTCTGGAACTAGCTAGTGGCGATGGTTACACACATTGTGAATGCAGGAAATGACAAAAATTGGATAGTTTAGCATGGCTAATTGTTAATTTTCTTTTGTGTTACATGAATTTTACCTCAGTTTCAAAAAAAAGAGAAGGAAGGAAGGAAGGAAGGAAGGGGAAAGAAGAAAGATAGGGGTCTTCTAAGGACCTCCAGAATCTAGAGCAAGATGCTACAGGGAGATAAAAGCCCCCCAAATCCCTGCGTTCTAGAACACATCTAATGTTTCACTATTTTCAGGATATTGAAATAATTTTAAACAAATGTATATTGAATTTCTTTTATGTGGCAGTCACTGAAGTAGACACTGGGAAACAAACAATGGAGTGCAAAAACTGTCATGGTCCCTGTCCTCCTGAACCTTACAATCTAGCTGGAGGAGGCAGGCTTTGATCAAAAGACTGTATCAGTAAGTGAAGATGTACAACTGTGACAAGTGCTACAAGAGAGATTTCTGGTGTTATGAAAGTATATTTAGTGCGAGAAAGAGTATTTAATAGGTGGAACATTCTAGTCAAAGAATAAAATCTGCAGAAGTCCGTGTAGCAACAGGGAGTATGGTGTCTTTAAGGACCTGCCAGAGGCCATGTGGCTATAGCAAAGACGCTTGTGAAGATCCAGACCATGCAAAGCCACCTTTTTATTTTTCTTTCAGTTGTATTGAGATATAACTGACATACAGCACTGTGTAAGTTTAAGGTATACAACATAACGATTTGACTTACATACATCATGAAATGATTACCACAATAAATTGAGTGAACACCTATCATCTCATATAGATACAAAATTAAAGAAATAAAAAAAATTTTTTCCTTGTGAGAGGAACTCCTAGAATTTGCTCTCCTAACAACTTTCATATATAACACACAACAGTGTTAATTATATTTATCATGTTATACATTACATCCCCAGTACTTATCTTTCAACTGGAGGTTTGTACCTTTTGACTGCTTTCATCCAATTCCTCTTCCCCGGAACCCCGCACCTCTGGTAACCACAAATTTGATCTCATTTCCTATGTTTGCTTGCTTGTTGTTGATGCATAATTGACCTACAACACTATGTTAGCTCCTGTTACACAATATAATGATTCAATATTTCAATGCATTTCAAAATGTTCACCATGATAAGTCTAGTTATTACTTGTTACCATACAAAGATATTACATAATTATTGACTATATTCCCCACACTGTATATTTCATACCCATGACATTTATTTTGCAACTGAAAGTTTGTACCTCTCAACCTCCTTCACTTATTTCTCTCCACCTCTGATCTCCCTCCCCTCTGGCAACCTCCTGTTTGTTCTCAGAATCCATGACTCTGTTTCTACTTTGTTATGTTTGTTCATTTGTTTTTTAGATTCCACATATAAGTGAAATCATACAGGATTTGTCTTTCTCTGTCTGACTTATTTCACTTAACATAATACCCTCTAGGTCCATCCTTGTTCTTGCAAATAACATGAGTTCATTTTTTTTGTGGTTAATATTCCATTGTATATATATACCACATCTTCTTTATCCATCTTTTTTTTTTAATATTTATTTAGGCTGCACCAGGTCTTAGTTGCAGCATGGGGGATCTTTTACTTGTGGTATGTGGGCTTCTTAGTTGCGGCATGCATGTGGGATCTAGCTCCCCGACCAGGGATCAAATCCAGACCCCCTGCATTGGAAGCATGGAGGCTTAGTCACTGGACCACCAGGGAAGTCCCTCCATTAATCTGTTGATGGGCACTTTGGTTGCTTCCATATAGCTTAGCTATTATAGATAATGCTGCAGTGAACATAGGGGTGCATGTATCTTTTTTTTTTTTTTTTTTTTTGGCTGCGTTGGGTCTTCGTTGCTGTGCACAGGCTTTCTCTAGTTGCGGCGAGCGAGGACTACTCTTCCTTGCAGTGTGCATGCTTCTCACTGAAGTGGCTTCTCTTGTTGCGGGGCACAGGCTCTAGGCGCGTGGGCTTCAGTAGTTGTGGCACGTGGGCTTAGTTGCTCCACAGCATGTGGGATCTTCCCAGAACAGGGCTCGAACCTGTGTCCCCTGCATTGTCAGGAGGATTCTTAACCACTGAGCCACCAGGGAAGTCTGCATGTATCTTTTTGAATTAGTATTTTTGTTTTCTTTGTATAAGTACCCAGGAGTGGAATTGTTGGATATGGTAGTTCTATTTTTAGTTTTTTGAGGAATCTCCACACTGTTTTCCATAGTAGTGGACCAATTTACATTCCCACCAACAGTGAACAAGTGTTCTCTTTTCTCTACATCTTTGCCAACACTTGTTGTCTTATTTATTTATTTATTTATTTATTTATATATTTATGGCTGAGTTGGGTCTTTGTTGCTGGGTGCGGGCTTTCTCTAGTTGCAGCGAGCAGGGGCTGCTCTTCGTTGTGGTGCACGGGCTTCTCATTGCGGTGGCTTCTCTTGTTGCCAAGCACGGGCTCTAGGCGCATGGGCTCAGCAGTTGTGGCTTGCGGGCTATAGAGGGCAGGCTCAGTAGTTGTGGCACATGGGCTTAGTTGCTCCACTGCATGTGGGATCTTCCTGGACGAGGGCTCGAACCCTTGTCCCCTGCGTTGGCAGGTGGTTTCTTAACCACTGCGCAACCAGGGAAGTCCCACTTGTTGTCTTTTTGATGATAGCCATTCTGACAGATGTGAGGTGATATCTCATTGTGGTTTTGATTTACATTTCCATGATGATTAATGATGTTGAGCATCTTCTCATGTGCCTGTTGGCCATCAGTTTGTCTTCTTTGAAAAAATGCCTTTTCAGATCCTCTACCTAGTTTTTAATCGGGGTTTTTTTTGATATTGAGTTGTATGAGTTCTTCTTTTTTTAACCCCTTATGGGATATATCATTTGCAAATATCTTTTCCCATTCAGTAGGTGGCCTTTTCATCTTGTTGATGGTTTCCTTCACTGTGCAAAAGCTTTTTAGTTTGATGTAGTCCCATTTGTTTGTTTTGCTTTTGTTTCCCTTGCCTGAGGAGACATATCCAAAAAAATATTACTACGACCGATGTCAAAGAGTGCACTGCCTTTGTTTTCTTCTAGAAGTTTCATGGTTTCAGGTCTTACATGTAAGTCTTTAAATATAAACAATTAAAAATTTTGAATTTATTTTTGTACATGGTGTGAGAGAGTAGTCCAGTTTGATTCTTTTACATGTGGTTGTCCAGTTTTCCTATGCAAAGCCTTCTAAACCAGGTAAGGTGAGTCAGTTATTAGCTATTGTATCAGCTCCAAATTTACCCTTCTGCTCTATGATTTCAGGGCTGAGACTCTGCAAACAATATTTCTCCTTTATATGCTGGCTCTCTGTTATGCTCTTCCAATAGAGAATACTAGAGTGATATCGCAAAGCTGGAGGAGGAAGGATAGAAGCCTACTTCTTACTTGCTTCCTATTTCTATCAGTTGCATCCCAGCAAAGTGTCTTAATTCCAGCAGTGGCAGTTCCCTCTCATTACAACAGCTGAATCAGTTTGCAGTTTTTCCAGCACTTCCAGAATCAGTATAGTGAGCACTGACTGCCCAGTGCCTCCTTCACACAGGCTTTGGTCCCAACCCCTCTGAGTTCAGAAACACAATCCCCCACCAAGCTGTGCCTCCTCTTCAGAGGTCTGTTTCAGTTCTGTTTGGCACCTCCTCTAAGTTTATGTGTTTTAATAATTTCAACCTCTTCCTTTTGTTTCCTCAGCCCTAAGGGTTGTAGATGTTCCTACAATTACTTTCATGATAGCTCAGATTTCTCCTCTCACTTCTTCAGTTATGTGGTTGACAACCCATTATATCAAATTGTTTCTCTTCAAGTAACATGTGGTCTCTACCACCCTACATGACCTTGACTGATATATAAGCATCTGATATTTACTCTTCAAGGTCCAGTTCAAGTACTACCTTCTTTGTGTGTCTTTTCCCATTACCCTCAGTTAAAATTATCCTTCCAGTTAATTCTTTCTTTCTTTCATTCTTTCTTTCTTTCTTTCTTTATTTTTGGCTGTGTTGTGTCTTCGTTTCTGTGCGAGGGCTTTCTCTAGTGGTGGCGAGCGGGGGCCACTCTTCATCACGGTGCGTGGGCCTCTCACTGTCGCGGCCTCTCATTGCGGAGCACAAGCTCCAGACGCGCAGGCTCAGTAGTTGTGGCTTACGGGCCTAGTTGCTCCACAGCATGTGGGATCTTCCCAGACCAGGACTCGAACCCGTGTCCCCTGCATTGCCAGGCAGATTCTCAACCACTGCGCCACCAGGGAAGCCCCAGTTAATTCTTAATGCCTTTCTTAAGGTCTATAGGTTTTTGTTTTCATAATCATATGCCAAGTCACACCCATACACCTAATAACACCCCTCTGTGGCCCTACAATTACACTGAAACATCTTCACTCAGATTAATCCTGTGGATCGAACAAATTCACTTACCAATTCTAATAGGGAAGGGTAGGTGATAGAGCAGGTGGGAACAGACACGGGCTCTCATCTGTTCCCCTACATATCATAATTCTGTGCAATTTACTTATACTCGCAGTTAAGTTTGTTTCCCCAGCCTCACAGACTGCTCTGAGGATTAAGTAAAATAATATGGGGAAGATTAAGTAAGATAATGTATGTGGAGCACTTAGCATAGTGTCTGACTCACAGGAAACATTCAATAAACATGAGCTATATCTTTGCTATTAGTTTATGATTTATCCAGCTACGTCTACCAAGACCTTCTTTTTAAGTAAAAAACAATAATGCCTAATTACATTTATCACACTCTCCTTTGCAGATTCCCCCTTTCTCTGTCTGTTACAGTTAACTGGCCTCTTTGCTGTCCCTTAAGTACCTAAGGTATGTCTGTGCTTCTTAGAGCCTTGACACTGCCCTCCAAGACAGACGCAGGTCTTGCTCCTTCCTATTTCCTTAAGGTCATAATCAGATGTTAACCTTCTCAGTGAGGCCTTCCCTGACCATCCTATTTAAAATGGTAGCGTGGAGGGACTTCCCTAGTGGTCCAGTGGGTAAGACTCTGTGCTCCCAATGCAGGGGGCCTGGGTTTGATCCCTGGTGGGGGAACCGGATCCCACATGCATGCCGCAATTAAGAGTTTGCATGCCACAACTAAGAAGCCCACATGCCACAATGAAGATCCCGCTTGCTGCAACTAACACCTGGTGCAGCCAAAATAAATTAAAAAATAAAATAAAATAAAATAAAATAAAATGGTAGCAGCTTCCCTGGTGGCACAGTGGTGAAGAATCCACCTACCAATGCAGGGGACACGGGATCGAGCCCTGGTCCGGGAAAATTCCACAGGCCATGGAGCAACTAAGCCTGTGTGCCACAACTACTGAGGCTGTGCTCTAGAGCCCGTGAGCCACAACTACTGAAGCTGGCACACCTAGAGCCCGTGCTCCGCAACAAGAGAAGCCACCACAATGAGAAGTCCATGCACCGCAAGGAAGAGTAGTCCCCGCTCACCTCAACTAGAGAAAGCCCGAGTGCAGTAATGAAGACCCAACACAGCAAAAAATAAAATAAATAAATTTATTTTAAAAAATAAAATGGTAGCGTGGGGACTTCCCTGGCGGTCCAGTGGTTAAGGCTCCAGGCTTCAAATGCAGGGGGTGTGGCAGGTTCCATCCCTGGTCGGGGAACTGGGATTCTGCATGCTGAGCGGTGCAGCCAAAAATAAATAAATAAATAAATAATAAAAAATAAAATGGTAGCGTGCCATACTTATTATCCCTTTTTTACTTTTCTCCATAGCACTTGTCATCATCTGACATACCATATATTTTATTTATTTATTTGTTCATCATCTATCTCCCACCATTAGACTTTTGAATTACATTAGACTATTTGAATTACAATTTAATTGTAATTCAAACTTCATGAAGGCTGAGATTTTTGTTTATTTTGTTTATTATTATATCCCCAGGGCCTGGAATAGTACCTAAGACTACTGATGGTGTGCTGATAAATTTGCTTTTAAAAAAAAGAAAAAGAGGGACTTCCCCGGTGGTGCCATGGTTAGGAATCTGCCTGCCGACGTAGGGGACATGGGTTCAAGCCTTGGTCCGGGAAGATCCCGCATGCTGCAGAGCAACTAAGCCTGTGCACCACAACTACTGAGTCTGCACTCTAGAGCCTGTGAGCCACAACTACTGAGCCCACCGCGTGCCACAACTACTGAAGCCCATGCACCTAGAGCCCGTGCTCCACAGCAAGAGAAGCCACAGCAATGAGAAGCCCGTGCTCCGCAATGAAGAGTAGCCCCACTCGCCACAACTAGAGAGAGCCCCCGCACAGCAACGGAGCCCCAACGCAGCCAAAAATAAATAAATAAGGTAAATAAGTTTATTTTTTAAAAAAAAGAAGCCTGATGTATAGAGTTTGCCAATGTTCATAGTGTAAATATTTCTACTATGGCCTATTTTAACCTAGCAACTGTATATTTAATAATCAGCTCTTGCAAGCCAGTACAGGCTGGCTCCAGCATTCAGCTGTATGTCTGTGACATTGAGTGGGTTATTTAACCTGTCTTAAGTCTCAGTTTTCTCAGTGAAATATCTGTGGGATAATAATAGAACCTGCTTTATAAAACTGTGACAAAATTAAATGAGTTAATACAAGTAAAGCATATAAATCAGTGGCTGACACATAGTTTAATTTTATAATTTTTATTTTAATTATATATTTATTATGTGTACTTTTCTCCATATCCCACCAACAATGCTTTTTGCTATATTTTCCAATGTTTCTAACTGATTGAACAGGTCTATCAAGTTCTATGGCATTCTTTGATCCATGGTCACCTAGTTTGTTGGCTATGATTTGCTGATAACCAACAAGTATAAGATTTTTGCAAACGTTTCTCAAGATATTGACTTATTATTGTATTTCCCTCGTGTTCGTGACTATTCATTGATTTTTACCACTTGCCCATTGGCAATTCTCCTATAATGGAGTGGAATAGAGTCTCCCACTGAGGGTTTGGGGAGCAAAGAGGGGTCCAGGAAGCCTAATTGTGTATTCTACAGCACTTTCTCAATCTGTTCCAGAACTCTCAAATTGCCTGTATCTCCCTGCCTTGAAAATGTCTGTTTGTAAAGATGTTTGTGTTTTATTTCCTTTAGGAAGTTGGTCTTGATCCTGCCCACCCTTGTTAGACTCAATCAGTCCCTCATTATTTCTTCTCTTAGACTGTAATTCAACTTCATTGCTTATACTTTTGCCTTCACTACCAGATTGTGAGCTACTCTGGGAATATCAGCTGCTTCTCCTTTATCTCTACCCGCCAGCTCCTAACATCCTGCCTGGAATGTGCTGGTTGTGTAACTACTGTTTGTTGAATTAGTTGGTATTGCTTTGAAGATGCATCAGTACAGAGCCAAAGTGAGGAAGGATGAAAGAACTTCTCAGAAATAAAGTACATTGCCCAATGACAATTAAGTCTAGAACAAGCGGGGCATGTTCTTACACAGACAGGAATTCTTCATGATTTGAAAGTGGGCTGTGTGGGCAAGTTGCAGAGTCAGAGGAGATTCCATTGGAAAGATTGATAAGGGCTAATTTGTGAAGAGGTTTCCATGCTCTGCTAAGAAGAGTAGCAGTGGTGTGCTGCAGCATACTCATACCAGCTTATGAGTAAATTAATAAGTGTCCAGGAATTTTGTGAGCCAGTTGATCTCATATTAGTAGTCTTAAATCAGCCACAGTGTGAGTATTTATACTACAGATATCACAAATGTTACAAATCAACCTTTTCTTTTTTTCTCAGAGAGCTAGTTGTTCATAGACCACTGAAAAGTTTTGGACATCACATTAAAAAGGTTGTTAAATCTCATAAGATTGTTATAAAGATTAAATGAGAAAATACATATGTAAAGTATTTAGAATGCCTGGTGTAATGGAAGCACTCCAAAAATATTATTTAGTATTATCATTCATGCAAAATATTAAGCACCAGTTTTATGCTGGGTAGCATTCCATGCGCTGGGGATATAGCAATAAAGAAGACAAAGTCCCTGCACTCAAGAATTTCAAATTCTAAAGATATGAAACAGATTATTAACAGAAAAATAAATATGTAATATACTGGGTGGTGATAAATGCTTTGAAGAAAAATAAATGAGATTAAGGGAGATAGAGAAAGACAGGATACTGTTTTATTTAGGGTGGTAAGGAAAGCCTCTATGATAAAATGACCCTTGAACAGAGATCAGAAGGAAATGAGGTGCTCAGTCTTATGGGTATCTGGGGATAGATTTTTCCAGACAGAGGGAACAGCAAGTATAAAACCCCAGGGAGATGTGAGATTAGTGTGTTCAAGAAAAAGCAAGGATGCTAGCGCAACTGGAGTGAGCAAAGCAGAGAGAACAGAATTTGAGGTCAGAGAGCTGGGGAACACAAGAGGCGGATCAAGAATGGCTGGTAGGGCTTCCCTGGAGGCACAGTGGTTGAGAGTCCGCCTGCCGATGCAGGGGACATGGGTTCGTGCCCCGGTCTGGGAGGATCCCACATGCCGGGGAGCGGCTGGGCCGCTGAGCCTGCGCGTCTGGAGCTTGTGCTCCGCAAGGGGAGAGGCCACAGCAGTGAGACGCCCGCGTACCGCAAAAAAAGAGAGGAAAAAAAAAAAGAATGGCTGGTAGGTAAAGATTTTGAATTTACTTTCAGTTAGAGAAGGCACAACATTATAAGGGTTTGTGCAGAGGAGTGGATGATTTGACATGCTTTTAAAGGGTCACTTTGCTTATTATTAGTATTATGTTAGAATGGCAACTTGAATAGTTTGTAGAATTGGCCAGATTGGAGAGAGTTTGAGAACAGGGGAACTAGAGGAGTCTCAACTGAGAATTGGTGAGTTCAGGATTAATAAGCATGAGACCTGGAGTTAAACTGTCTGTGTTTAAATTATTCTTAGCAATGTGACCTTAGATGAATAACTTAACTTCTCTGGGCTTCCATTTCTTCAACTGCAAAATGATGATAATACATAGGACCTCTCTTCATGGGTTATTGTCAATATTAAATGAAATAATTCATGTAAACGGCTTAGTACAGTGCCTAGCAAACAATGAATGTTCAATAGATATTGTCATTGTTTTTTTTTCCAAAAGGGATAAAAATTTGAAGTAGAATAGGAAGGGGAGACAGGCAAAGGTGAGTGTGGTGTGCAGGGGTAAAAGGAAAATTTGGAAACTCTATAGGAAATAAAAATATAACTTATTTCTCCAACTGGCCTTTGAAAAGTCAGAGGTTTTACCCCTGTCTTCCCTGGTGGGAAGACACAGGCTCTCTAGGGTAGGAAGAGTTCAAAGTGTGTAGAATCCAGCTCTCTATGTATTCATAAGATTTCAACATTTGGGGTTTTATGGCACCTTTAGTTTCTACTTTAGCCAAGTTTCTGTCTTTATTTTACTTCCTACAATTGTAGGAGTGGGAAGTGGAAGGGTGATGATTCAGCATGTAGGGTAAATAAATCTTTGAAAAGCATAAAGGCCTTAAAAGTGCTTATGAAGTAGCAAGGAAAAAAAAAAGACAGTGATATAGGCAAGGAAAACAAGGGAAGTGGAATAAGGTGTGAGTGTACCTGTGATTACCCGTTTTTCCATAATTGTCATCCAACGACTTTTTTGGAGGTACTATTTAGAGCGTGGAATTTGGAATCTAGATTGGACTTCAGTGACTTTTTTTAGGCCCAGGGGAACTGTGAGCTGGGTTGGGTAGGGTGATGTCAAGGAGGTTAGATTTCAAACTAACAAATGTGCAACAACTGAGAAGCAGGGGAGAGATTTTGGGTCTTAGTGAGTCAATAAGCAGGTAAGAAGGAGTCCAGAGGGGTGTGAGGGGCAGAGCATCAATTATCAATGTTCTTCACCTCCCCCCTACCTTTTTTAATCTCAAATGTGCATAATTGTACCAATACATTCAATCACACATTTGCTTCTTGGCACACAATTTCCATTAAGTGAAACACAGCCCCAGATTTTCCTCTTTTTCCTTTTTTGAATGTACAAGGCTGTTTATTGAAGCATTGTCTGTAAGCAACTGGAAACATCATTGTGAAAGATCATCAGTAAGCCAATTGTTTATTGCAACATTGTTTATAAACATTGGAAACAAAGTGAATGGTCCCTCTTTGAGTTATTCTTCCTTAGCCTCCATTCCCTGTCTCATTTCCCTGAGACCATCCATGTGTAGATATATATTCATGGATAGAATTTTTTTATGTTGTTGAATTTATAGTATTTTCCTTAATGGCTTGTCCTTTGCGTGTCTGATAGATATTTACCCCTACATCAAGATCATCAAGATAATTGCTAATACATCTTTTTTAAAGACACATAGTGGGAATTCCCTGGTGGTTCAGTGGTTAGGATTCAGCGCTCTCACTGCTGGGCCCTGGGTTCAATATCTGGTTGGGAAACTAAGATCCTGCAAGCTGTATGGTGGGGCAAAAAAAAAAAAAAAAAAAAAAAAGACACATCGTGATGACTTGTGTGACATACATGGTTGTGGAAGTGGGTTGTACACATTCCTAGCTGGATAACTGGAATATCACTCATTTCACTATCAAGAATGCATGTAAGTGAGAATAACATTATGGGAATAATCTTGAAAGCATTTCTATTTCCTAAGCTATAAATAAATTGCAGATTTTAAGTGTTACAAGTAAAGATGACTTGTAACACATCTTGCAACTGTGGAGTTATATTTTGAGGGAATCTATAGCGGGTAACTTGCAATTTCTATCAAAATTATAAATGCAGGGCTTCCCTGGTGGCGCAGTGGTTGAGAGTCCGCCTGCCGATGCAGGGGACATGGGTTCGTGCCCCGGACCAGGAAGATCCCACATGCCGCGGAGCGGCTGGGCCAGTGAGCCATGGCCGCTGAGCCTGCGTGTCCGGAGCCTGTGCTCCACAATGGGAGAGGCCATAACAGTGAGAGGCCCGCGTACAGCAAAAAAAAAAAAAAAAAAAAAAAAAAAAAAAAATGCATGTACCCCTGTGGTTCAGTTCTCCCATATCAGAGAATAGACTACAGTTCTGTCTGCACACGAGTTGAACTATTTCTAAATGGAACATAGTTTTTAAATTGCCAGGGATTGGAAATAACCCAAATGTCCTTAAATAGGGGACTGATTAAGCAAGTTTTAGTATATCCACACAAGAAATACTATGTAGCAGTAAAATAAAACAAGATAATAAGAAAGTTATTTTTATACCATTGTACAAAATGTACAAGGTGTCCAAAGTGTGTTTAGTGACAAAATTAGGGTGGAGAACACCATGTATCAATGCTTTCTTTTGTGTAAAAAGTTCAAAATATATTTGAACTTATATTCAGCTTTGCTTATACTCATACAGAAATACTGAAAGGATTCATAAGAAAGTAAGAGTTGGTGGTGCAGTGGTGAGGACCCAGTGCTTCCACAGCAGGGGGCATGGGTTCCATCTCTGGTGCAGGAGCGAAGATAGGAGCAGTTACCAATGGAAACAAGACAAATGAGGAACAAAAATTTGAGGGAGACTTTGTATTGTATACCTTTTGTATAATTTCTGGAATTCAAATCATGGGACAGCATGACTATTTAAAATTAAATTACAAGAAATCTGGGGAGTGAACTGGAGTCTAGCAGATTTTTAGAGATTGTTTCTTTAATTGACTTCTTTATAGCTTCCATTCCAGTAGTCTCTGGGGCTAAACTCCTCCCCCTTTCTCTTTATCTCTAAACTGACAAAAGTTTCAACCCACAAGAAACAAGTATTAGTATGCTTAAATTACAGGGAACAGTGCTAGGTACTGGGACTCCCAAGGAACAAAGGAGAACAGAACATAGTCCCTGCCCTTGAAGTGGTCCAGATGGATTTTATCACTCTCTTTAGTGGCTATAGCAAGAATAAAAATAGTCCTTCTCTCCCCGCCCCTACCCCCTCCATATAATCTTGCAAAACGCTGGAAATATATTGGAATTCCTACTTAATTCTCCTCCCCCTCACTTGGAGAACAGTAAGGCTTGAGGAGCTCAGTAACTTTCCATCAGGCCCAGATTGGAGAGACCTCAGACCAGGGCAAAGACTCAACCCACTTCCCTTGGGCCCCTGGTGCCTTGTGGAGGTTCTTGGACCTCAGATGCTGCTGTGACTGTGGTTTCCGACTTCCTGAGTTCTCACACTCAGCTTGGTGCTGCAGATGTCATACCCCTGTTCCTGCTTTGGAGACTGACATGCTCAGGCTTGGTGATACTCTGAGTACATGGGATCTGTGGGTGTGAGTCACAGCCAAGGGGCTTGCTTTTCTGTTTTAGTTTTCCCCTTTTCCCTTGACAGACTAATTGTAAATGCCTTGGGGTTGCATAAGGGCAGAGTATAAAGGTTTGCTGGGTAGAGGTTGAGAAAGATCAGTTTTCTAATTGAATATCCTATCTCAGTTCTTTAATTCTGCTTTTCTTTAGCTAGGGACATTGAATACTCTAGACAATGAATCTAGTAAGAAAGCAATTGGAAAATCATTTATTTAGAACTATGCAGTTTACAGTACACTCTCACATGTTATTTAACTTAATCGTGACAATTCTGTGAATGAGGGTAAATATCATCCCATTTTACAGTTGAAGAAAAGTGATGCTTAGGGAGAGAAGGGACACTTCCATGCAGGTATTGAATATCTCTGGTGCTACAGTATATTCTCGTGTGTATGTAGGGTTTCATTGTGGAGCTGTCATCTTATGTGCTGGGACCACAGTTCTGAAATGGTTGGAGAGATTCTACTCTCTGGAGTTGAGGCTGCTGTACATTCATTCTATCACTTGTTCACTCAATCACAACTATTAATTGAATGCCTATCTAGACAAAGATTCTAGGTAAGAAAGAATTGGGAGGTTGAGGCCAACTACTAGTGAAATGCTGGGGAGGGCCTTAAGGCAGAATAATGGAAGCTGCTAAAGAGGCAATGGTGAGACCTGGAGTTTAGACCAGAACTTTTCAAACTGGGATTCTGTGACTAGCAGCCCAGGACTGTTCAGTTCAGAAGCAAGCAAACCAGGTTTCCGCAGTGTTTTTTTGTTTATTTTATTTATTTTTGGCTGCTTTGCGTCTTCGTTGCTCCACGCAGGCTTTCTCTGGTTGTGGTGAGCAGGGGCTACTCTTCGTTACAGTGCGCGGGCTTCTCATTGCAGTGGCTTTTCCTGTTGTGCAGCATGGGCTCTGGGCGCACGGGCTTCAGTAGTTGTGGCACTCGGGCTCAGTAGCTGTGGCTCACGGGCTCTAGAGTGCAGGCTCAGTAGTTGTGGCGCATGGGCTTAGCTGCTCCGGGGCATGTGGGATCTTCCTGGACCAGGGCTCGAACCTGTGTTCCCTGCAGTGGCAGGCGGATTCTTAACCACTGCGCCACCAGGGAAGCCCTCCACAGGTTTTTTAATCAGGAAAAGCTTAACTCCCAAGGTATTTCATTCATACTTGTATGAAGTTATTTTTGTCTGGCCAGCATCAGTCCTCCCCCTCTCTTTTCATTTGGGGGGATATCCTTAGGGGCAAATCGTTTCTCTCTTCCCCTGGCAGCCTAGACTAATCCATGTGACCTGAGATTGACCAATCAACATCAGCTCCCCGCCAAGACTTTGCCTCTTGAGTGAGTGACTCAAAGACAAAGGGATGTTAGGATTGAATCCCAGCTGTGATGTGTGGTGCTGCTGGCTGCAGAAGCTGCTGTTCCTTGCTGGAGCTGCTCTGTGCTGCTTATTTTCCAAGGCTGCCCTCCTGTGCATGCTCTGGGCCCCCAAACATCCTTGTAATACATGTTTCTTTTGTTTGTACTTGCAACAGTGTCCATGTTTGTATTTGCAACAGACAAAAAGAATTTTAACTTACAAATTGTGATGATTTCTTTACCAAGATGTAAACTCCTCGAGAGCAGGGCCTAAATCTCATTCTGTTCTGTGTCTTTTTTTTTGGCTGCACTGCCAGCATGTGGGATCCGACCCACCAGAGATCAAACCCGTTGCCCCTGCAGTGGAAGCACGGAGTCTTAACCACTGGACCGCCAATGAAGTCCCCTGCTCTGTGTCTTTGATGCTCAGCTCAAGCCTGGGTCTCTATATATGCAGGTTGAATAAGTAAAGAAACATGTTATATTTGTATGGGGCTATGGATTCGTGGCATGACTTCGGTTGCGGGGCAAAAAAATTCTCTATATGCTACAATAGCCACTAAAATCTGAGCAATTTCACGTTAATAAACATAAACCCAGAGGATCCTGGGAAGGTCCTTTCTTCCTGTATCTGAGCCCTTATCCGAGTTCATGTAGGTACTTTTGGTCCTCAAATTCCAGAAGGTGTTTTAAATTTTTTAAAAAATATGGAACACTTCGGGCTTCCCTGGTGGCGCAGTGGTTGAGAGTCCGCCTGCTGATGCAGGGGACACGGGTTCGTGCCCCGGTCCGGGAAGATCCCACGTGCCGCGGAGTGGCTGGGCCCGTGAGCCACGGCTGCTGAGCCTGCGCGTCGGGAGCCTGTGCTCCACAACGGGAGAGGCCACAACAGTGAGAGGCCCGCGTACCGCAAAAAAAAAAAAAAAAAAAAAAAAAAAAAAAAAAAAAAAGGAACACTTCACTAATTTGCATGTTATCCTTGGGCAGGAGCTACACTAAACTTCTCTGTATGGTTACAACTTTTGTATATGTGTTGTCAAAGTGTGTACAGCTGAACATTTTGTCCCTGGTTTCCTAGAAGTTCTCCCTAAGCACTGCCCTCTGCCCTGACTACATCAGCTCAGGAAATCCTCTCTTCAGCCTCCAGTCCAGATTTGAAAAGACCACTTCTGTGGAGCCAGGTCATTAAAGAAGAATCTACTTGTTATTTTCAATTATCATTTTCCCCCCCAAATATTCTCTTTCCTTTCATTCCTTCCACAGATACATAATGAGCATCTACTATTTGTCAGGTTCTGACAATTCAGTAGATACAAGATAGTTCCTAACTCTAATTTTGGGGAAAAAGACAAATAAAACCAAGAGAACAAACAAATTAAATAATTACAAACTATGTTAAGTGCTCTGATGAAAATGAACAGTGATAAGGTAGAGAGCAATTTTCCTGTACGAGGCAGGAGATCAAGGGGAGCACTTTCTAGCTAATGTAGTCAAAGAGGACCTCACCGAGAAGATGACAAACTGAAAGCTGTTAAAGGGTTAGTTTTGTAAAAAGCAACAGCCTAGTCAATGGCCCAGTGCCTGGACAGAGCTTGGAGAGAACCATAGAAATGATAGCAAGTCAATGTAGCCAGAGAAATAGCAAGGGTGGAGGATGTGATGGAGAGATTGGTTGTTCTAAGCAGGGCAGTGACATGATTACATTTACATTTAAAAAGTGCAATCTAGGTGCCCTGTTTTTCCAAAGTAAAATAAAATCATTATTGCCTTCCTAAATAACAAATGTTAAGCATTCCTCTTTGGAACTTCCCAAGTCCCACTGGGAAAACATCTCAGACCCTTGGGGGGTGGCTGCAACTCCGACCTGGTCCCCTGAGGCAGAATACTGCTCCTCTCCACACCAGCAATTGGAATCCCTTCCTAGGAGCTAATGAAGTGAAGCGGAGTGGGGGGGGGGGGGATGAGTGCAAAGGCCCTGAGGCAGAAAGGAACCTGGCTTGTTTGAGGACTTGAAAGATGCTGAGAACTGAGAATGTGGGGGAGCTGAATGCGTGCCAATGTGAGAGAGGAAAGTTAGGTACAGACTCTGAAGAGCCTGGCACACAGTGAAGATTTAGATCTTAATCTGAAGAACAGCGGGCAACGGGCTTTGAGCAGGGGATGGCTGTGAATATAGTTGCGTTTTGAAAAGCTCCCGCTGTCTGAGTGTGAATGGATTGGAAGAGGAAAGAGTAATTGGGTGGAGAGGACAACCATCATCTAGGAGAGAGGTGATGGTGGACTAGACTGGAGTGCTGGCAGCAGGATACAGAGAAGTAGGAGGCTTCGAGATGCATTCAGGAGGCAAAATTAACAGGTGATGGATAGTGTCCAGTCCTGGCCTTCGTGTGATCACAGTGGATACGAGTGAGAGGGGACTTCGTGCTCCGGACCCGGGAGAAGGCCTGTTCCCGCGCGTCAGGGCAGTGGGCGTGTCCCGCCCGAGCCGTCGCCACGGTGATCGGGTGGGGCGGGGCCGAGGGCGGGGCAGCTGAGGCGCTGCGTCACTCGGTGGAGTCGATGGTGCGTGTGTGTGGGGGGCGGGGGATACGCTGGGCGCGTCCCCGGGGTCACGTGGTGCGCAGCACGCAGAGTCCTTCAGTCGGTTGGACCCGGAGCGGAGCAGCCGGAGCGGGGCTGTGAGGTGAGCTCGCGGCAAGGCGCGGCGAGGTGAAGCCGGCTGGCTGGGGCAGGGTCGGGTCGGGCCGGGCCCGCGTCGCGCGCGTGCCGTGCTGGCGGGATCGGTGACGGACGCCACCACTGCTCCGGTCTCCTACCCGGCCCCGCTCCCCGCCTGGCCCGGCTCGCCCAGCCCGGAGGGAGGCCCGGGGACCGCTGCTGAGAGCGTGGCGGGCGTGCGGGCGGCGCCCAATCCCTAGGGCTGCCCGTAGGAGTGACGGTGGCTGCGGCCAATCAGCGACTCCCGAGGGGGCTGGGCCGCGGGGTGCGGGGCCCGGGGCGCGGAACGGGCCGTGTTGGGGGTGGGGTGTAAGCGCTAGGGCCGGAGCCTGAGCTGTGTGGCCCTCGAGAGCTACACAAGCAGCCCCTGCAGTTGCCTTGTGCTTTGGGAACGCGTTTTCTTTTACTGACTCTTTTATCCTATTCTGGGGAGCACACCCCTTTCTCAAGCGCCAGACTATGGGAGTGTCCCCTTTCTCTATAGTTTTTAGAAAATGTGGTCGGTGCACCCCGTTTCTTCAGCTCCAGCCCTGGGATGTTATCTAAATTTCCAAAGCCTGCCCAACTAAGGATGTATCCCTTGACCCACGACCCCCAAACTGGGAGGACACTACCTTTTCGAGCCTCCAGTCTGAGTAAGCATCCCCTTTCAAATTTTGGGGTTCTTCCCATTAGCGAGTCTTAAATCTGGGGTCCAATAACCAAAGTTTTTTTGGTACTTATATTCGCACAAAATCGAGGAAGAATTCCCTTTTCCAGGCTCCAAATCTGGCAACGTGCTTTCCAGAATTTCTTAAATTTAGGGGCCAGTTCCTTTCCCTGCTCTTTCAAAATCTGGGAGTGCACCTCATTTCCAGAGTCTACCGAAAATGAGATCCAAATCCTGAAATTTTAGGATACGTATTTGTATTTACACAAGGAAATTCACTACTTTTTCCAGTCACTGTATTCTTGCGGTTGCACCGTTTTTCATGAGTTCTCTAAGTCCGACTACCTTATTTCCTGGGGGAGACTTTTCATATCTGAAAGTGTATTTGTTTCCTGTGCCCTCCAGATGTACAGCATGCACTACTTTTGGTTACACAATTCTCAGGGTGCAGCAACCTTCCTGGTGCTTGTTAAATCTGGGACGGCGCACCTTTTTTCTGAGTTTGTTCATTTCCATACGATGGTACAAGGTTCTTGAGCTTTTTTGCCATCCAAGATATTTTCTTTCCTCAGCTTCCTTACCTCTTTGGAACCCCTTTTCCCTTTAGGTGCTCTCCCTGTCAGAGCAGTGCACCTATTTCCTCTTCCTTCCTCTGGTGAATAAATATCTTCAGCACCACACTTTCTCTGCTTCTGGGGCCTTTTTTCTGTGCACACTTCCTAGTCTTACCTCCTGAAGTCCCCTCCCCCTAGGGGAGGATCTCCCCGCCCATCCTAAAGGGGATGCCTGCATGTTGTCTCCCATGTGTCTCCTTTATCTTTTACTTTTCTGCTAACAGGAGCTCTTTTCTCTTGGCTTGCCCTATCCCCGGGCATTTTTCTGGTTTCTTTCTTTCTTTGGACACTGCTCTGCTTATTGGTGGCTGTAAAGATTTTCCCTTTTCCTCCCCTTGCTCTGGAAGTGGCTTCAAGTCCAGGGCTGCTTGACTCCCCAGCGCTGGATTTAAACTAGAAAGGAATCCCCTTGCATTTCTTTGGTTATTCACAGCGCTCTTAATCCTCCTGGTGGTTTGCTTCCTATAAGATTCTGGTTAGATGGGTACTGTTTTCTCCTTTGCTTTATTTCCCTTCGTTGGAAAAAAACAAAACCAAAAAACCCTCGAGATTCTTTAGTCTTGCTTCCAACTCATACGCTTCCTCCCTACATTGGCTTTTTTCCTTCCTTTTATCAAGAAAGGAGGTCATTTGGAGGAATCTCTTGGTCACTCTTTTTTTGTTGTTGTTTCTGGGGGAGAAGTGGGAGATGGATATTTACCTCTCCCCGTAATCCTCTCACTTATCTGCCAAGCCTTGCCCCCAACTCCCTCCTTAAAATCTGCAAATGTCTGAGACCTCTCCTCTCCTAAGAGCCTCTCAGTAGGTTCTTTCTTTTGTATTTCCCTCTGTCTTTCCAGATCTTACTCAGGGCTTCTCAGCGGGAACGAACCAGATTAATTTCTCCACAGCTGGAATCTCAAGTGCTTATGGGATAATGACACCTCTGACCTTTCTCCCTTTCGGGAAGTACTTGAGTGTGCAGCTGTATGAGGCCTCAGTGCGGGAGAGAGTTTGAGCCCGAGAAGCTACCCTGGCAGGACAAGGCAGAAAAATACTGCATTTTCAGGACCACGTCCTTCTGAATCTCATTTGAAGATTGGATGTTTGCCAAGCACCTGCTTCTTAGGGATGCTGGGGGATTTAATGATACTCCTAGGAACCTGTAGGAATTAATGGGGCTTTTGGTGAAGTGCTCTGAACTCAGTGTTGGAACTTGAATAAAATGAATCATTATTGTATTTTCAGAACAACTAAGCTGTTTTAAATTTCATGTGCATGAAAATGCTAGAACTGTGTTATTTCAGGAAGTGAAATGGATCCCACATTTATATCATGTGGTCATTAGTAAGTACCAAATTCATTAAAAAGCGTTGGAGGTCTGTCTGAGCAGTACCTAATAAAATATGGTATACAGAAAGTGAACAGGTACTTTGTCTCTTATTTGCCTGTTTGGTACTCTATCTGTGTAGTGCTATATATATAGTCCACCCTTAAAGTATTCTGCACCAGTGCTGCTCAAACTTGAATGTGCAAATAAATCACCTGGGGTGGGGAGTGTCTTGCTAAAATGCTGATTCTAATCCAGTAGGTTTAGGGTGGGGCCTGAGTATATTCTTTTCTAATTCCCAGGTGGTGTTAATATTACTGAACTGAACTTTGAGTAGTTAGGTTCTGTGCACAAAGTTAAAGATTTCTCTTTGAAAGTAGGAAGGTGGTGGTTAGCTTTAAGCTGGGGCATTATTTTCCATTCTCTCTTTATCTAGACGCGCAAGCCTTAGAGTTTGTACAAGTCCCCTTTGGAGGACTACTATTTATATTCATTTGTAGTTATTCTAGCATTAAACTTTTAAAATCACGGCTGGAACTTCTCCAGGAGTTTGATTCCTATGTATTTTGTCAAATTTAAATGCTTAACTATTTCTTGGGACTTCCCTGGGGGTGCAATGGTTAAGAATCCGCCTGCCAATGCAGGGGACATGGGTTCGAGCCCTGGTCTGGGAAGATCCCACATGCCGCGGAGCAACTAAGCCTGCGTGCCACAACTACTGAGCCTGCGTGCCACAACTACTGAGCCCACACGCCACAACTACTGAAGCCTGCGTGCCTAGAGCTCATTCCCTGCATCAAGAGAAGCCACTGCAATGAGAAGCCTATGCACTGCAACGAAAAGTAGCCCCCGCTCGCTGCAACTAGAGAAAGCCCGTGCGCAGCAATGAAGACCCAACACAGCCAAAAACAAATAAATAAACAAATTTATGTAATAAATAAATAAATAAATAAATAAATAAATAAATGCTTAACTATTTCTTGATTGAAGGTAAACATAACTCTTGACATAAAATCATTCTAGTAAATCCTATGTAGTAATCAGCCAGCTTGCCTCTCTGGTTCCTCATCTATTACCCTACCATGGGTAGTGATTCTGAGAGACTCCAAGTCAACAGGGTCACAGGTATTGGAATTTCCAAGGAGTCCTTCTTGATTTTCTAGGTCCTGGAAATGGGCCTGGGAGATGCAGGTGCCTGGACCCTGAATGGAAGCTACTGACTTGTCTCTGTATGAAGCTTCACAAAGGTGAATGCCGGTGGGAATATGACATTATTCTTTGGTGGGAATCATGGCTTATGATGCGCTCTCTCCTTTTATATCCACAGCTATTTTTAAGTCTTAGTGGGTTTTTCCTTTCTAAGTGTCTTAGGTCATCTGTACCTATTTCCCTGGCTATATCACCTGTCGTGGACTTTTCCCAGCATGATCCTATTCTGGGCCCTAATCAGGACAAACCTGAATGACTAGACTATTTTGTGTCCTGGTCCTCTCCCTTCCCCCCATCCCTCACATGAGTGTCAGATAGATCCTCTTCAGTAACGGATTTGATCTGGATTTGGCACTAGTCCCAGCTCTTCCACTCACTGTGAGACCTCAGGCAAGTTACTTAATACTACTGGACCTCATTCTCCCCATTTGTAAAGTGAGGGGCTGATTATCTCCAAGGTCTACCCTGCTCTGAGCCTTTGTTCGTGCCTTGCTTAGAAACCCAGTGTCTGTGGGAGCTTGTAGCAGATCTGATTTCCTTCACGTGCTCTTTTGGGCATGCTGCCAATCATTTCCATGTCCGAGTCACTTCTGCCACTGCCTCTTTTCTAGCCGAGGCAGCCACCTTGTCTTCACACCCAGCTTCAGCATTCTTCTGCCTCCGTGTCCTCTGCCATTTCCATGCTTTATTTCATTCAAAACTGTCTAAGCTTCTCAAAGAAGTCTTCCTTGAATTCTCCATTCAACGTTAGCTACTTCCCTGAATCACTAAGAGGGAGTCTGTAGTTGACATGCAATTTTGTTTATTTTCAAGTTCCCTTATCTGATGTGTATTTTAAAAATGTTTTTCCCTCCTCCTCACCCCAGCTTTCTTTTTTGCTTTGAATTAGCAGAGTAGGTAGAATTAAATTTAAAAATGAAGCAGGTAGTTTGCCTTTTGCTGGAGTTTGGGGAAAATGAATGTAATGCTTTTAGCCATCTTGTCTCAAGGTCTCAAGGAAATCAGCTAGCTGGTTCTTCACCCTGGATTTTTTTTTTTTTTTTTTTTTTTTGCGGTATGTGGCCCTCTCACCATTGTGGCCTCTCCCGTTGCGGAGCACAGGCTCTGGATGCGCAGGCCCAGCGGCCATGGCTCACGGGCCCAGCCACTCCGCAGCATGCGGGATCCTCCCAGACCAGGGCACGAACCAGCGTCCCCTGCATCAGCAGGCGGACCCTCAACCACTGCGCCACCAGGGAAGCCCCATCCTGGATTTTAAAGGTGCTTAAACACCCTATCAAATTTGAAAGTGTTTCCTAAGTTCAAACTTCATTTTTTTAAAACAAATTTATTTATTTTATTTATTTATTTTTGGCTGCATTGGGTCTTTGTTGCTGCGCGTGGGCTTTCTCTAGTGGTGGCGAGCGGGGGCTACTCTTCTCTGCGGTGTGGGTGCTTCTTATTGCGGTGGCTTCTCTTGCTGCGGAGCACAGGCTCTACGCATGTGGGCTTCAGTAGTTGTGGCTCGCAGGCTCTAGAGCGTGGGCTCAGTAGTTGTGGCGCATGGGCCCAGTTGCTCTGCAGCATGTGGGATCTTCCCGGACCAGGGATCGAACCCGTGTTCCCTGCATTGGCAGGTGGATTCTTAACCACTGTGCCACCAGGGAAGTCCCCAAACTTCATTAAAAAATTACTTCTAAATGCTCTTCCTTCTAGGAACACACTCAGCCACAAAACCTGACAAGAAGTTGCTAAGGACAATGATAAGAAATTTAAATTTTAAATAACTTCATCAGTGAGTAAAGCTAACAATTCTTTGAGAGCACCTGATTATTCTCAAGGGCAGCTGCTGATGTTGCTTGGAAATCAGGGATCAAAGATGTATATAACCTAATCCCCCTTCCTCATCTTTCTAGGAAGTGATGGGATGTTTACATGTTTCTTGATAAACCTTTTTTTTGTCTTTTTTTTTTTTTTGATAAACATACTTTAAACCAAAATGTGTGTTTAGTCAGAGCCTCTTTGGTTAGATTGTAAGTTTGGAGAGGGAGGACGCTGTCCCTGTCTTAATTCATCTTAGCAACTGACCTTTACAGGTTATTGATTAACTTTGGGGTAACCTGTTGAAAATTGAAACCTTGATTTGTAATAATGCTGTGACAACTTTACTAGATCTTGTGCTAGGTATCAACTGTCCTTTGCTTTCTTTGGCCGAATAATGGAAGAGGTGAGTTTTTAGAAATCCCGTAAAATTTTAGCAGCTGGGTATGAGTCACCAAACATAAATAGGGCAGTTGTATGAAAGGGAGGTGGTTCCTGAATCAGTGGACTTAGGGGAAGGAAGAAGAGGAGGGGCCTGGGAAAGGATTTTAAATGATGGTTTTATTTGATAAGAGCTTTTCCCTTGTCAGGAGCATAATCCTAAGATTTTAAAGACTGACTCCCAGGCATCTTAGATGATGTAAGAGGTCTCATCTTGTCCTAGTAGAGACCTGATTTTCAAGAGGTCTCTTTTTCCTGTGGAAAAGGCACATGGCTAGGTGGATTGACGTGCCTTCCTTGCTTATACAGGTGCTGGGATTTATAGGTTGTGGAACCCTAGCCTGGAAATGTGGGCATTTTAGTTAGCATTGTTTGGAGCACTCTATTAGGTCTTATTGAATCTTTACAATTTATCCATTATCTTCATCTAATAGACAGGAAAACTGAGATTAAGTAATTTATTTGTCCAAGGTCATTTGGCTAATGACCCAGGTTGCTTTGCCTGCAAGCCTGGTGCCCTTACATCCTCCTCTCTACAGCTGCCTTACTTTTCTCCCTCAAGGTTTGAATAAGTCACATTAGTCACAATATCAAACAGGTGGCAGCCTGGAATGCAGGACTGAGGCACTGTTGGGAGAAGAGGTGGCCTTGCCACCTCATCTCAGATTCTGTTCCTGACCATGTAAACATCTCTTAATTGTAAAAGCCAAACTCTCCCAGCTGAGGCTGCATTTCTCCCCTTCTTTTTTTTTTTTTTTTTTTTTGGTACGCGGACCTCTCACTGTTGTGACCTCTCCCGTTGCGGAGCACAGGCTCGGGACGCGCAGGCTCAGCGGCCATGGCTCACGGGCCCAGCCGCTCCGCGGCATATGGGATCTTCCCACACGAACCCGCGTCCTCTGCATCGGCAGGCGGACTCTCAGCCACTGCGCCACCAGGGAAGCCCATTTCTCCCCTTCTTGAGGCCCCGGTGCATGGCTGGTTTGGTCTGCTTGACAGTCTCTAAGTCTCATGGAGTGGTGAATGCTGTCCAAAGTGCTTTGATGAGTAGGACGTCGGTCATACTGTGACCTATATGAGAATTATACATCTGCAATTCAGAAAGGCAAGATAGTTTAACAGGCCACCTTTCATGTCCAGGCTGCGTGGTATGTGGTGGTGAAGGATCAGAATTTGCAGGCAGAATGCCCGAGTTTGCATTCTAGCATCTGCCACTCTGTTGGGGCTACATGTCACTTGGGCGTGGGGCTCAAACGTCTTGGGACCCTCCCTGTAGCATAGACATTGGAGGCAGACTTCCAGCATGGCAAGTTTTTAACGTATCTGGACCTCTGTTTTCTTTCTCAAGTATCATCATAACTACCTCACATCTATCATTGTAAGTATCAGTAAATGTTACCCTTTTCTCTCCATTTCCTAATCTATAAAATGGGAATAAGAAAATCTAATTTATAAGATTATTAAAACTTGGTGAACTGTGAAGAGTTGAGTATATGTTACCATTATTTTGTTTTATTCCTCTTACAAAATGTTTGTAAAATCCCCTATGTTATTTGTTTTTTTATAATTGAGGTATAGTTGATTTACAATGTTGTGTTAATTTCTGCTGTACAGCAGTGATTCAGTTATACATATATATGTATATTCTTCTTTTAATATTCTTTTCCATTATGGTTTATCATAGAATACTGAATATAGTTCTCTGTGCTATACAGTAGGACCTTGTTGTTCAAAGGCCTTATTTTTTTCAATTTTCTAATTTTTTTGGCCACATCTTGCGGGATCTTAGTTCCCGGACCAGGGATCAAACCCGGGGCCCCCTAACCACTGGACTGCCAGGGAATTGCCTCAAAGGCCTTACTTTTAAACGCAGTATAAATAGAGTGGGTTTTGGAGGAGGTCCTGCTTCTCAAATCCCAGCTCTTCCTCCTAGCCAGGTGACCATTGGCAAGTTATTTGCTCTAAGCCTCCTTTCCCTCCTCTGTAAAATGGAATAATACTGCCAACTTCTCTGCATTGTTGGGAATGAAATATTTGTCAAGGATTTAGCCTGTGGTGAAAACTCAGTAAAAGTTAGCCACTTTCTGGTGTTAATAATAAAGACCAGGAACAAAAGTTAATACTTGAAGAATAAGGTAATTAATTGACTTAAATCACTTTTTTTATCTTTAAAGCCCCATGGGCAGTGAATCAGTTGTAATTTAGGAAAATGTCTTTGGAGGTCCCATGGGGTATTGACTCTATCTCCAAATTGTTTTCCTTTGTAATCTAGTGATGCCTCAATTAAGGAATCCTGTAAGAACAGTTTAGTCAGGTATATTTAAAAAAAGGTTCCCTTCCCTAAGAGGAACCCACACAAACCCGCCCCAGAGCTGCCTTCCGCCATTTATAGACTGGAGCCCTCCCTGTGACTGAAAACCGAGCACAGCTTTTCTTAGACTCCAGGGGCCTCGTTCCCTGTGCTTTGCCTTCCTCCCCCTTCCCCCATGGAGTGATAACAGTTCCTACATTTACCTGTGGATAGCACTTTTCAGAGAGCCTCCATATGATTGTCTCCTTGAATCCCTACATCCCTTAAGGTGGATGATACAGGTCTCTTTCCTATCTTTCTTCCTTTTTTGGCCATGAGGAAGCTGAGGTTATCTTATTTAACAAGCATCTCACTGCCAAGTAAGGGCGCTGCTTGTTAGTTGCTGGGGATGCGTATGAGGAGTTAAATGCCTGAGGAGAGATAGGCTCAGAAACAGGCAGTTTCAATGTAGGGTGCTGGGTTGTGGGCCAGATGGCAGGCCAGGCTGCCATGGGCGAATAATGGAGTGGGCCCTGGCCCAGCGCCCTTGGCGAGGTGCTGATGGCTGAGCCCAGTCTGAAGGACCAGGCAGAGGAAGCAGCACTGCAAGGAGTCTTGGTGTGTGGGCGGAATGAGAGCTTATTGTGTGCTAGGCTCTGTGCTAAGTAATTTTTATCTTCACAGCACCTGTATGAAGGTATGAAATAGGTACTGGTACTATCCCCATTTTACAGATAAGGAGCCTGAGGCTCAGAAAGGAAATGACTTGTGCAAGGTTATCTGGAAAATGGTGGAGCTGGGGTCCAAACCCAGGCAGTCTCATTTTGGAGTTCTGGCTCATAACCACCATATGCTGCTGGCCCTCTGCTGAGCTTGTTTGCTCCTCTCCTGGTAATCTCCCGTTTCTAACAACCCCCGGTTTGGTTTGGTCATAATGGCTAGCTCACTGATGGCCTTGATGCTGCACTAATAGTTTGAAGTTTGTTCTGTAGGGGAACTACTGAGCTTTTTTTTTCTTCATTAAAGGTATAATTGACATATAACCTGAAGTGTTTTAAACAGAGGAGTCTTACGATCAGATTTGTGCTTTAGAAATATTACTGTAGCAGCATTGATGAAGAGTAGCCACAGTGCAGTAGTTGGCTAGTAAGATTACCTGGGTTCAGCTCCTTGTCCCAGTACTTGGTGGCTTTGTCATTTGGGCAGCTTACTTTCTGAACCTTAGTTTTTGCACCTCTGAAACAGGAATAATAGTAATCCTCATTACAAACCTATGAGGTAGATGCTAAATGAGACGATGTATATGTAAAGCACTTAGAATACTGTATGTCATAAAATAAGCACTCAGAAGTCAGTTTATAAGACAATATTGATTTGGATCTGGGGAGGGTGTGGCTGGAGGTTTTGAGCTCCATTGAGAGTTGTTGCAGTAATCGGATTAGAACTGATGGGGACCTGAACTGGGCAACCACTGGGCAATGGGAGAAACCTAGAAGTAGGTGTGACAAAATGGTGACTGAGAGTGAGATGCAAGGGTGATGCCCATGTTTCTAGCTTGGCACATTGGCCAGTCTTGGAGTCTTAAACTGTGATGGGGAGAAAAGGAGAAGGAACTTGTGAGGATAAGATGATTAGCTCAGTGAAGTTGAGTGATGTGCCAAAGGTCATTTAGCAAATATATTCTGGAGTCAAGCCTGGGCACTCGGCCCTTTCCATTGTTTCTGGGAAGATCCACTGACTTAATTTATTCTCAGTAATTCGGAATGAACCTGTGTTTGCTGTCTGTCTGAATTTTAATTGTGGAAGGAAAAGGTTGGCTCTTAGAGAAAGTATTTCAAGTATCTGGGAAGAGGGTAAGGGAATTTTTTGGGGGGGCCTTTTTCTTTCTTCCTGCCTCCTTACTTTCCTCCCCTCTTCCCGTTGTTTCCTTCCTTACCCTCTCAAGTGAAAGAGGCTAATTCAGCTCTTTAGTGTGACTTGGGCAAGGGCCTGAAGGAGTGGTAATGGTTGGCTTTAGACCCAGTCTTCTTTCTGTGTTGTTGAGGAGAGGATAGTGATGGAGGGGCCCTTGCTCCCACTTGAACCAACTTGTCACTTCCCTAGGACTAAAGATGTGCTCTTTTATGTTCTTTGTATTGGATACTATTTGTTAATATTGCATAATAATATTGACTGTAATCCTTTGTGTCTGATGTCCTTTTTGCTAGTAACTATCACACAGCCATTTTATCACCAGTATTGAATATTTAGTGTGTACTGTGCTAAGCACTTGACATCCGTTAGCTCGCTTATCCTCAGAATCCCAGGACGTAGGGGTTATTAATCTGCTTTTATACATGGGCAAACAGAGGGAGGCTCAGTGATTTTTCTCATCTTCACTTAGCCAGCAATGAGTGGAGCCAGGGTTCGCCAGAATCTGAGTCTGAAACCTGTCTGCTCCCATCCCTGAGTACTCCCTGGCCTTCCTCCAAGACAGAACTTTGGCAGAGTCCCCTTGGAAGCTTCGTCCTGTGAGACATAGGTGTCACTGGACCTGCTGATATTGTTTATGCTTTTCTGTAACAGTGGTGAGGGCTGCAGGGAGCATCTCCACCTCCTAGGCTCAGGGCTGTGAGGGGAGGGGAGCTCATTCCTTCCTGAGGCACCTTGCCTCTAGGACTTCCCCTCTACCTAGAATTCTCTTCCTCTGGATCTTCACAAGGTTGTCTCCTTGTCATTTATTTATTTTAAAGGTAGATTATCTATCTATCTCCTTGTCATTTATTTATTTTAAAGGTAGGTTTGTTTATTTATTTGTTTGTTTATTTATTTATGGCTGCATTGGGTCTTCACGGGATTTCTCTAGTTGCAGAGAGCCGGGAGTACTCTTGGTTACGGTGTGCAGGCTTCTCATTGCGGTGGCTTCTTTTGTTGTTGAGCATGGTCTCTAGGCGCATGGGCTTCAGTAGTTGTGGCTCATGGGCTCAGTAGTTGTGGCTCGTGGGCTCTAGAGCGCAGGCTTAGTAGTCGTGGCGCACGGGCTTAGTTGCTCCGCGGCATGTGGGATCTTCCCGGACCAGGGCTCGAACCCCTGTTCCCTGCATTGGCAGGAGGATTCTTAACCACTGTGCCACCAGGGAAGCCTGAGGCGTAAAGATTTAAGCTGGTCTTTCACTTGCAGTGTCCCTCAGTTTGAAAGGCACCATCACCCTTTAATGGAGGTTGAATTTCAAGCCTGGTGTAAGCACTATTAGATTATTGTAAAGCCTGTTCTGTAGTTTCTGGTGGTTGATATTCTTTCTAGAGTTTATTTTCCCTTAACCCGGTCTAGAGCCGACTCATTGAAAGCTCTTGTTCCATGCCCACCTATCACAAATTCTTTGCTACTTTGAGCCCTCAGTACCTGTCCCCGAGTACAATGCAGTTGCTGAGACAGGACCTCCAGTTACCATGGCTACAGTACTCTTAAACCTCTCCCAAAATAAAATCCAGAGTCCATGTCAGTACAACATTAAATATAAATGCATTATGAATTCAGAAAATTCTGCTCCCATTTTTTTTTTCTTTTAAAGAAGATGTTGGGGGTAGGAGTTTATTAATTAATTTATTTATTTTTGCTGTGTTGGGCCTTCGTTTCTGTGCGAGGGCTTTCTCTAGTTGTGGCAAGCGGGGGCCACTCTTCATCGCGGTGCACGGGCCTCTCACTAGCGTGGTCTCTCTTGTTGCGGAGCACAGGCTCCAGACGCGCAGGCTCAGCAGTTGTGGCTCACGGGCCTAGTTGCTCCGTGGCATGTGGGATCTTCCCAGACCAGGGCTCGAACCTGTGTCCCCTGCATTGGCAAGCAGATTCTCAACCACTGCGCCACCAGGGAAGCCCTGCTCCCATGTTTTGAGTACCTACTTTGTGCTAGACATATAGGGGTTTTGCAAATCTTTCTTTCTTTTCTTTTTTTTTTTTTTTTTGTCTATGCTGCGTAGCTTGTGGGATCTTAGTTCCCTGACCAGGAATTGAACCCACACTCCCTGCAGTGGAAGCACAGTCTTAACCTCTGGAAGGCTACAGAAGTTCTGCAAATCTTTTCCTTTTAGCACCCGAGATAGGGGCCATTAATCCTCATTTGATGAGTTAAGAAAGAGAATCCAAAGATGTAGCTCATAGACTAACGTGTGGTAGTGGTTAAGAATCTGGAGCTGCAGGGCCTAGATTCAAATCCTGGCTCAGCCCCTTTCTATATGGGTGTCCTAGGGTGTCCCTCACTTTTCTCTGTTCCTCTCTGTTTTATCTTTACAATGAGGATTAATAATAGTACTTATCTCTGTGGTGGTTGTAAGGATTACATGACTTAACATTTGTAGAATTAGTTATTATTACTATTGTCAGTGTTTCTTACGTAGGTCTTGTTCTACTCTCCTTTTGTAAGGTTGGTTCACATCATCATAAATAATGAGTAACATTCTTTATTTCATTTATTAGGCATCTGTTGAGTATCAGTCATTCCTTTCCCTAATGGAGCTTAAAGTGTAGTCCTACTACATTAGGTTTTATTTAAATATTCTCTTACTATTATTATTATTATTATTTGGTGGTACACGGGCCCCTCACTGTTGTGGCCTCTCCCGTCGTGGAGCACAGGCTCTGGACACGCAGGCCCAGCAGCCACGGCTCACGGGCCCCGCCGCTCCGTGGCATGTGGGATCCTCCCAGACTGGGGCACGAACCTGCGTCCCCTGCATCGGCAGGCAGACTCCCAACCACTGTGCCACCAGGGAAGCCCCTATTTTTAATATTTTTAAAAATTTTATTTATTTTTTGGTTGCGTTGGGTCTTTGTTGCTGCGTGTGGGCTTTCTCTAGTTGCGGCGAGTGGGGGCTACTCTTCATTGTAGTGCGCGGGCTTCTCATTGCCGTAGCTACTGTTGTTGTGGAGCACTGGCTCTGGGCATGCGGGCTTCAGTAGTTTTGGCTTGTGGGCTCTGGAGCGCAGGCTCAGTAGTTGTGGCGCACGGGCTTAGTTGCTCCGCAGCACATGGGATCTTCCTGGACCAGGGATTGAACCTGTGTCCCCTGCGTTGGCAGGTGGATTCTTAACCACTGTGCCACCAGGGAAGTCCCTTTCTTATTATTAAACATGTAAGTTATATCTAGCTTCCCCAGCATCGTATGTAAAGAGCTATTTTTTTTTTCTCGTTTTCACAAATGATTTATTTTTATCCTGGACTGTGTCCTTCTGATTGAAATTACTGACTCCAAGTGTAGAAGCAGTTTTACAGCTTGTTCCTTTTTTCCAGATTGAGGTATAAAATGATGGCCATGGTCAGGGCCTCAGGCAGTGGTTCAAGTGTTCCAGTTTTCTCACGGCTTAGGTGTTGTCCTTTCTGAAAGATTAAATGTTTCTGCTTGCTATATAATGGTGTAATAATTCTGTCACAACATTTGAAAAGCACCCAATTGCTTCATCTTCCTGTATTCAAACTATGTTTATGTCTAAAGGCATGAGTATAAGCATAGCATGGACTTTGGTAAGGGAAAGAGGAAGGGCCTTCAAGAAGTGGTTTGTCTACCTCTGGGAAAATCCTGTTACCTGTGATAGGAGACATGTCTCCTGCCTTGGAGGACCTTGAAAGCAGTTAGCCCCTCTGCACCTCGATTTCCTTTCTGTACAATGGGAATATCACATTTAGTCCTAACTACATCATTTGGCAGTTGTGTAGGTCCAGAAAATAGTTTAAGGATGAAGGCCTTTTACATATTTAAATAATCTATTTTTTTAAAATATGAAAAAATATAAAGAAGTAATTCAAAATTAAAATCTTACCAACTAGATAATCTCTGCTGACAATTAAAGTAAAAACAAAGAAGTACATTCTTATTTTTTAATGTAATTTATTTATTTATGGCTGCGTTGGGTCTTCGTTGCTGCACGTGGGCTTTCTCTAGTTGCGGTGAGCAGTCTTCTCATTGTGATGGCTTCTTTTTGTTGTGGAGCACAGGCTCTAGGTGTGTGGGCTTCAGTAGTTGTGGCGTGTGGACTCTAGAGCGCAGGCTCAGTAGTTGTGGTGCACGGGCTTAGTTTCTCTGTGGCATGTGAGATCTTCCTGGACCAGGGCTCGAACCCGTGTCCCTCGCATTGGCAGGCAGATTCTTAACCACTGAGCCACCAGGGAAGCCCCAGAAGTACATTCTTAAGATTAAAAAATTCTAACAACACAGAAGGGTAAAGAATGAGAAGTTAAATTTTCATGCTCTATTCCTTTCATTAAGGGAACTACTTAAAACAGTTATTTTCTTCCTTCCAAGAAATAATTTTATGCATATACTATAATAGATGTGTTTGCATTAAAGAGATAACACCAGACACAGGCCTCTACACCATGCCTGTTTTATTTGACAGTGTATCTTGTAGATGGCTCCATATCAGCATCTACAGATGGCCATTAAAAAAAAAAAATTAATTAATTAATTAATTTATTTTTGTCTGTGTTGGGTCTTTGTTGCTGTGTGCAGGCTTTCTCTAGTTGTGGCGAGCAGGGGCTAGTCTTTCATTGCGGTGCACAGGCATCTTACTGTGGTGGCTTCTCTTGTTGCAGAGCATGGGCTCTAGGCACACGGGTTTCAGTAGTTGTGGCTCACGGGCTCTAGAGCGCAGGCTCAGTAGTTGTGGCACATGGACCTAGTTGCTCTGTGGCATGTGGGATCTTCCCGGACCAGGGCTCGAACCCGTGACCCCTGCATTGGCAGGCGGATTCTTAACCACTGCACTACCAGAGAAGCCCAGCCATTTTTCCTTTTAATAGATGTACAACATTCCATTATATAGATGGCCATAATTCATTTAACTAGCCCTCTTTTTTAATGGACATTTTAGCTGCAGAAATTATGAAACTATATTGTTTATTCTTACAGGTAATTTGGCAGACTTTGGGGGATGTATCTGTCGGATAAGTTACTGGCAATGGGGACTGCTGGGTTGCAGGTATTTGCATTTTTGTAGATAGCGCCAAGTTGCCTCTAGAAAAGATTTTCCAATTTATGCTTCTACCAACAGTGTATAAGCATCGTTTTTTCCTCATCCCTGAAGACACTGGGTATTTTACCTTGAAATTTTTAGTCTGAGAATTGAAAAATTGTTATTTTGATTTGCATTTCCTTTAATTTAGGGTGAGGTTATGTGGATAATATAATATCACATGCTTATTAGACCTTTATATTTTCCCCGCCCCCCCCAAACCTCCCCCTTCCCTGGGAACCTGCCAGTTCTTACACTTTGCCCATTTAAAAATAAATAAATTTATTTATTTATTTTTGGCTGCGTTGGGTCTTCGTTGCTGCACGCGGGCTTTCTCTAGTTGCGGCAAGCCGGGGCTACCCTTTGTAGTGGTGCGTCGGCTTCTCATTGTGATGGCTTCTCTTGTTGTGGAGCACAGGCTCTAGGTGCGCAGGCTTCAGTAGTTGTAGCACGCGGGCTCAGTAGTTGTGGCTTGCGGGCTCTAGAGCACAGGCTCAGTAGTTGTGGTGCACAGGCTCAGTTCCTCCATGGCATGTGGGATATTCCTGGACCAGGGATCGAACCCATGTCCCCTGCATTGGCAGGCGGATTCTTAACCACAGCGCCACCAGGGAAGCCCATACACTTTGCCCATAAGTGAGTTGTTTAACTTTTTTCGTTCTTCATTTGTATGCACTCTTTGTTAATAAAGGAAGTTAGCCCTTTGGTCATATGTGTTGCAGTTATTTTCTCCCAGTTTGTTGTTTGTGAAAGTGCCCTTTAAACTGTGTTACACAGTGTACATTTAAAGTTTTCATTGTCATTGATACAGGGGCATTGACTGCAAATACTGTATTTAAGGAAATAAACTGGGCTCTCTGTCTCCTGTGTAGCAGTGAGCTCACATTGTAGGAAAACTTGTTTAAAAAAAAAATCTTTTTTTTGCCATGCTCCGTAGCTTGCGGGATCTTAGTTCCCTACAGGGATCGAACCCATGCCCCATGCAGTGGAAGCGTGGAGTCCTAACCACTGGACCACCAGGGAGTTCCCTGTAGGGAAATTTGAATGTAAAGGAGTAGTTTGAAGTCCTGCCAAGGTCTTTAAGTGGAATCATTTGTGAATACAGATTGCATCAGATTTTTTCTCATAGTTTTTCTGGATGTCCTCACTAAACATATTTCCTTTTCCTATTCTGGAAGCTAGAGCTTTCTGGTAGAAAAAAACTAAGGCCCTGAAGAATGGGTAAGTTAAAAGCTACAGAATCTTAGCCCTCTTGCCTCTTGAGAAAATTTGTGTTTAAAACTAAATGTGAAGCAACGAAGACCCAATGCAGCCAAAAATAAATAAATAACATAAATTTAAAAAAATTAAAAAACCCCCTAAATTTAGGAGTAAAAACGTACTTCTTATGTAATCTTTTTAATTCCTGCTTCTGTCTTGAACTCTTTTTTATTCTTCAGTAGATTTGCCAAATTAAATTGAGACTTTGCGGTGATTGTCCCTCACCTTGCCCTTTGTTAGAGCTCCTTCATCTCTTCTCATACTTGTGTTTGTCTTCCTGGGTGGACTGGAGCTGCAACTGAGTTGGATTTCTGATTCCTGATTTCCAGCACAGTGCCTTACTGACAGTGCTCACTAATGGTTTGTTGAATGAATAAATGTGAAATTTAAAAACAAACTCTGCTATCCCCAGAGGAGTGGAGGGAAGATTTGGGCATGGGTCATAAAAGCCACATTAGTCCTTAGTCTTGTACTGTGTGGTAACAGAGAGTGAAGCTTCAAATAAGTGGCTCAGGGACTTCCCTAGTGGCACAGTGGTTAAGAATCTGCCTGTCAATGCAGGGGACGCGGGTTCGATCCCTGGTCTGGGAAGATCCCACATGCCGCGGAGCAACTAAGCCTGTGCACCACAGCTACTGAGCCTGCGCTCTGGAGCCAGCATGCCACAACTACTGAGCCTGTGTCCCGAAACTACTGAAGCCTGTGTGCGTAACATGCTCTGCAACAAGAAGCAGCAGCCACCGCAATGAGAAGCCCATGCACCGCAACGAAGAGTAGCCCCCACTCCCTGCACAACGCAGCCATAAAAAAAAAAAAAAATAAATAAAACAAATAAATAAATAAAACAAATAAGTGGGTCAGAGTTACAGTGAAACAGGTTTCAGTTCATGATAAGGAAGAGCTTCGACAATTCAGCCTCAGGAGGAATTGGTTTTCTTGAGCCATTAAGAATAATTTGCTCATTTTCATTCACTGCCTTGTTCCCACACTCCTGTACTTTAATGGAAGGCATCCTAGGGAAGTTGTGTGGTAAAAGAATTAATTCAGAAATCAAGCAGACCTGGGCTTTTGTTCTGGGGCTGGTCACTTAGCACCTGAACCGTAGCCCAATTACTTTAAACCTAATTTCTTCATTTGTGATAATAGAAGTATTAGTAGCTACAAACTGTATAGTCCTTACTTTGTACCAGTGTTCCTTAAATGGATTATCTCATTTAGTTTTCACACCCACTGCCTGGAGATAGGTACTATTATCACCATCCCTGTTTTAGGGAGGGGAAACAAATTCAGAGGGGTTAAGTAATTTACCCAGATTCATTCAGCTAATAAAGGGTGGGGCTGAGGATTAAAGGCTAAGCACTTAATCCTGTTACATTCCACTATATTACATGACATCTATAAAAGGGAGCTGTCTCCCTGCATGAAGTCTGATAAATACTAGCTGCTCTGGTGAGTTTTTTTTTTTTGAATTAAAAAAAGAATTTATTTATTTATTTTTGGCTGCACTGGGTCTTCGTTGCTTCACGCAGGCTTTTCTGTAGTTATGGCGAGCAGGGGCTACTCTTCTTTGCAGTGCGCGGGCTTCTCATTGCGGTGGCTTCTCTTGTTGCGGAGCACTGGCTCTAGGTGCGTGGGCTTCAGTAGTTGTGGCACGGGCGCTCAGTAGTTGTGGTGCATGGGCTTAGTTGCTCCACGGCATGTGGGATCTTCCCGGACCAGGGCTCGAACCCACATCCCCTGCATTGGCAGGCGGGTTCCTAACCACTGCGCCACCAGGGAGGCCCTACTCTGGTGAGTTTTCAGTGCCACTCTGTCTTTATTCTTGTCTGGCTTCACCTTTTCATATAATCTGAGAGGTGAGACCATTACTTGGTATACATAAAGTCAAAAATAAAAAGATAATTTGAGGTGGTGTTGCTCCTAAGTCAAAGTGAAGACTCTTCTACTGATTGGATTTACTTACGTCAGATTCATATCTCATTTTCCTGGAGAGTGTGAAGTATAGCCAGTCAAACCTGTGACTCTCCCTTTGCTAGGGTCCATATAATCCAAATACCCTTATTTGACATAGCTTTTCAGTTTATTAGGTTTCAGATTCCTTAGTTACAACTGTCAACCATTCCTTTCTTGGTCTGATTTGCTTTGTGCGTTCTCCAATATCAGCCCTTCGGAATGAGTTGTTTAATGTAATGAATAGCTCATCCTTTACATTACATATATTTTTTCTTATGGAAAATTTCCATTATGGAAAACAATAAGTTTGGGAAACTGTTTAAGAGGAAAAGATCACTTACAACCTTTTTTTTTCTTCCTGTTTTTTTTTTTTTAATGCACATGAAGTTTTATTTGAGCTCAAAGGGGTGTAATTTTACCTCCTGGTTTTTCATGTAATATATTGCAAGAAAATGTGATGGTATTACACATTAGATGTGAGGACCCAGTTTTTTTTTTTTTTTTTCCATTTTTAATTGTTTTGGTCACACTGCACGGCTTGCAGGATCTTCGTTTGAACCCGGGCCCAGGGCAGTGAAAGAAAGCTCCGAGTCCTAACAACTAGATGGCCAGGGAATTCCCGTGAGGTCCCACTTTTGTGATTATTCCTCATTCATCCATTGCAAAGATTGCCCTCCTGGTATGAGGCAGATACTGCCCTGGCAGTGCAGGCTGTTGGGTTCCAAAGTTCAGTGGGAGAGAATTTACTCAGGGCTAGCCTTGCTCTATGGAGGTCACCTGCTCAAGTGCCCCAAGAGCTCAGAATGGCTACATCTCCATCAGAACCACCAGTAGCCCCTAAAGATAAATTTTACTCATATAGAAAATGACCACCAATTCCAGTACCAAAAGGCTCGATAAAGAATTGGGAAAATATATCAATAAATTGTCAGAATGTACTCAAGAATGGGTAGAAATATAAATAAATCAAAAAATATATAAATAGATCAAAGAATGAATAAATAGATCTTTCTTGTCCAGCCTTCCAAAAGTAGGGCCAGAAATCAGCATTCAGATTTTGTTCGCTTCCTTTGTAGCACTTAAAATTCATAGCAGTTATAGCTTGCAGTTAAGTCTGTTTACTGGCTACACTTTTGTTTTCCCCCAGTAAACTGGAGGCTTTATGAGGCCAGGAACTGTGTCTCTTTTGGTCTTGATGACTGTTTTCCTAAATAATCTCTCAGCAGGTATTTGTTGCATACTTCAGCAAATGATTAAATTTAGTTCTGAGAGTGATTGTTTTTTTGGTGTTCTGAGAGGTGCCCCTTATAGGTGAATTCTTGGTAAACAGTGTTGAGGGAGGGTCTCCTTACAGTTCCAGAGACTACAGGATGCTGCATAATAGAGAAGGAGGAACAGTGGAGGACACACCTGTGTTAGGATGAGGGCAGGAGTAAAGGAGGGCACTGACAGGGTTTCCTGGAGCTTTGTGTTTTGAATAATGCCTGTTTGTCTTTTCTGTGTAGTGAGTGTTACTCCACTCTGGGCAGACTTTGCCTAAGTTTCATAAATTTTAATTGGCTTTTTCAGGAGAATAAAGGCAGCCCCCGTTGATGACTGAAAATGACAAAGCATCCACCTAACAGACGAGGAATCAGCTTTGAAGTGGGAGCCCAGTTGGAAGCCCGGGACCGATTAAAAAACTGGTACTTTTACATTTTTCTGTTAATTAAATCCCTTCAGTAAAGGACTTTTGCCAGCACTGATAAAGAGGGGTAGCCTGGGCTTTTCTGTAGTGTTTTCCTGCTCCTTGACTCTTGGAAGGTGGAAGGAAACTTAAGTCTAGAGCTGTGGAATGTCCTTTGTCTTTGCTGCTGGGATCCCTGTGTCAAGGGGACCATCCTGTTATATTTGTTTCCCTTCTCTGCCTGTTCATCTGAAGGAGTTATGGGAAGAAGAAGCAGGAGTGGCTGCAGGGAAGGGAAGATTAATAGTGGCAGCTCTCTTGCTCTTGGCTGCCTGTCTGAAAGATCAGGGATGGAAGAATGAAGAAAAGGGGTTAGATTGGAACAGCTTGTGTGTTGTGAACAAGTCCTGTTTTCTGGATGTGTTGTTGTACAGTTGAAACTCAGTCATCACATTTTAGGGATTACTAGATTCAGAGGCTGAGAGGTTGTAGTCCCGAATTTGTCATTGACTTGTGACCTCTGGCTGGTAATTAACCACTTTGAGCATCAGCTTCCTCTATAAATGTGGGTACTAGTAATATTGACCTCACAGACTTTTTTCTGAGAATCAAATAATAGGATATGTTGGAAAAGGCCTTATAAACTGTAAAATGATGGTTGTTGTTGAGGATATCCTAGAATTTAGTCATTTGTTAATGCTTAAGGTGAAAGTGGGAGTTTCAGAACTCAAACCTTTCTGTGAATTTTCATAAGGAAGAGTATAGTGCTCTTGAGGGCTATCTCAAAATAGACTGACCAGCTCCTGGGGTGTAGAAAGAGAAGATGGGAAGGGAAGCAGGGGAAATGCCTGGGGTAGAAAGTGTCTCTGCTGCCTTTTGGGGCTGAGAGATTTGATATAAAAATTAGAGACACTTTGAACACCTAGTTGTTTTTAGGCTGTTTGTATTTCTGTAATTATTTCCCTTTTTTGGTCCCTCAGTATTTTTTTTTTTTTTTTTTGCGGTATGCGGGCCTCTCACTGCTGTGGCCTCTCCCGTTAGGGAGCACAGGCTCCGGACGCGCAGGCTCAGCGGCCATGGCTCACGGGCCCAGCCGCTCCGCGGCATGTGGGATCTTCCCAGACCGGGGCACGAACCCGTGTCCCCTGCATCGGCAGGCGGACTCTCAACCACTGCGCCACCAGGGAAGCCCCTCAATATTTTTTTAAGGCAGCTTAATCAAGAGAAAGAATTGCTTTTAAATTTGGGGGAAAAAATAAAATATAGAAAAAGTTTAAAAGTACAGCTAACTATAAAATAATCTGTGTACTTATCACTTGGAATTACTGAATATTAACACTTCTATTTTACTTATATTTAAAAAAATAAAGGACATAAAACGTTTCTGGTATAATGGAAGTACCTTTTATACCCTTCCCAATTCAAATTCCCCTCCTGCATTCCTTAGAGGCAACAAGCGTCCGGTAGTTAGTTCTGTCCATGTTTTACATTTTTACTGTATGTATCCATAAATAATACTAGTTAGCATCACTTTGGGTATTTTAAAAAAATTCCTATAAGTGGTCTCATTGTTTGTTTCTCTCCTGTATTTCATGTTTTTGTGATTTACCCATATTGATATGACATATTCATCCTAATTTCTTATTTATTTATTTATTTATTTTTGGCTGCGTTGGGTCTTCATTGCTGCATGTGGGCTTTCTCTAGTTGCGGAGAGGCTACTCTTCATTGCGGTGTGTGGGCTTCTCATTGCAGTGGCTTCTCGTTGTGGAGCA
Source organism: Stenella coeruleoalba (assembly GCF_951394435.1). Taxonomy (NCBI): domain Eukaryota; kingdom Metazoa; phylum Chordata; class Mammalia; order Artiodactyla; family Delphinidae; genus Stenella; species Stenella coeruleoalba. Next base: position 23,295,961 of record NC_137161.1, on the reverse strand, counting down.
TGGGCTCTAGGCGTGTGGGCTCAGTAGTTGTGGCCGTGGGCTCTAGAGTGCAGGCTTATTAGTTGTGGTGCATGGGCTTAGTTGCTCCGCAGCATGTGGGATCTTCCTGGACCAGGGCTCAAACCTGTGTCCCCTGCATTGGCAGGTGGATTCTTAACCACTGAACCACCAGGGAGGTCCTGTGTGCAAGTTTCTATGTGGACATAACTTTTCAACTCATTTGGGTAAATACTAAAGAGTGTGATTACTGGATCATATGGTACGAGTATGTTTAATTCTGCAAGAAACTACCAAATTGTCTTTCAAAGTGGCTGTACTATTTGGCATTTCTACCACCTAGGAATGAGAGTACATGTTGTTCCACATCCTTGACAGTATTTGGTGTTGTCGGTGTGTTGGGTTTTGGCCATTAAAATAGGTATATTGTTATTTGAATTTGCGATTCTCTATTGAAATATGTCGAATATATTTTCATGTACTTATTTGCCATCTGTATATTTCTTTGGTGAGGTGTCTGTTAAGGTCTTTTGTCCATCTTTTAATTGGTTGGTTGTTGCTTTTCTTTTTTTGTTGGTTGTATTCTTATTGTTGAGTTTTAAGAGTTCTTCGTATACTTTGGATAACAGTTCTTTACCAGATGTTTCTTTTGTAAGTATATGGGATTTAAGGCCATGAGACTGGGTGAGCTTTCTAGGGCTGCACTGTCCAAAAAAGTAGCCACTAGCCACAAGTAGCTATTTACATAAAATTAATTCAGTTCCTTAGTCACCCTAGGCACATTTCCAGCGCTCAGTGGCTAGTGGCTACTGTATTGGAGAATGGAGACATAGAAAATTTCCACTGAGAAGGTTCCATTGGACAGTGCTGATTTAGGGAGTCAATATAGATAAAAAGGAGGATTGAGTCCTGGTGCCTTCCAGTGTCTAGATGTTAGCAGATGAAGAGGAACCAGCAAAAGAAACTGGGAAGGAGTGACTGTTGAGGCAGGAGGAAATCCATGGAGGTGTCTAGAGCAGCGGTCCCCAACCTTTTTGGCACCAGGGACCGGTTTCGTGGCAGACAATTTTTCCACAGACCCGGGTGGGGGAGGGAGCGATGGTTCAGGTGGTAATGGGAGCAATGGGGAGCGGCAGATAAAGCTTCACTCGCCAGTCTGCCACTCACCTCCTGCTGTGCAGCCCGGTCCCTAACAGGCTGCGGACGGTAACGGGGCGGGGGAGGGGTGGGGGGGGACATAACCCCTGCTCTAGAGGACAAGTGGAAAAGGTGTTTCAAGAAGCAGGGAGTAGGGCTTCCCTGGTGGTGCAGTGGTTGAGAGTCCGCCTGCCGATGCAGGGGACACGGGTTCGTGCCCTGGTCCGGGAAGATTCCACATGCCACGGAGCAGCTGGGTCTGTGAGCCATGGCAGCTGAGCCTGCGCATCTGGAGCCTGTGCTCCGCGACGGGAGAGGCCACAACAGTGAGAGGCCCGCGTACCGCAAAAAAAAGAAGCAGGGAGTAATCACTTCAATCTTGTGATGCTGGTAGTTCACATAAAATGAGGATTGAGTGACTGTTGACTTGGTTACATCAAGGTTGTGGATGACCTTGACAAGAATTGTTTTAATGGAGCAGTGGGGACAAAAACTGATTGGCATGCGTTCAAGGAAAACAGGAGAGAAGGAACTGTGGTGTGATGCAAAGTGGGAGGAATTGGCCATTGATAGGAGCAGATAGTTCATTTATTGTAAGGGGAAGAGGGAAACTGGGTATATAGGTAGAGATGAAGGTTTACTTATAGAGTTGGTGATGGGAGCATGTGTTTTTTTGTATTTTTAAATTGAGGTATAATTTACAAACAGTAAAATTCACTCTTTTCAGCGTACAATTCCATGAAGTTTGCCAGACTCATACAGTCATTCATGCATGCACCACCATAATCAAAATGTAGCATTTTTATCACCCCACAAAATTGACTTGTGTTCATTTGTAGTCAACCTCTCCTGCAGCCTCCAGCCCTTGTCACCTACTGATCCGTCCTCTGTCCATATAGTTTTGCCTTTTCCAGAATGTCATATAAATGGAGTCATGCAATATGTAGCCTTTTAAGTTTGGCTTCTTTCACTTACAGTGCATTTGAGATTCATCCATATTTTTGTATGAATCAGTAGTTCCTTTTATTGCTGAGTAGAATTAAATCGTATGGATGTATAGTTTATCTATTTACCTGTTTGAAGAGATGAATTGTTTCCAGTTTTTGGTGAATATGAATGAACATGAATACAGGTTTTGTGAGAACGTAAGTTTTCATTTCTCTTGGATAAATATCAAGGTGTGATTACTGGGTCATATGTTAAGTGTGTGTTTGACTTGATGAGAAACTGCTGAACTGTTTTCCAGTGTGGCTGTTCCATTTTGCATTTCCACCAGCAAAATATGAGAGTCCCAGTTGCTCTGTATCTTTGCCAGCCCTTAGGGATTCTTTTGTTTCCCTCTTTTTTAGTTTTTATTTTTAAAATTGAGATATAATTTACATACCATTCACTCCTTTAAAGCATACAAATCAGTGGTTTTTAGTATATTCACAAAGTTGTACAACCATCACCACTCTCTGATTCCAGAACATTTTCATCACCCCAAAAAGAAACCTCATATCTATTAGCAGTCACTTCCCTTAGTTCTTTCCAGCCCTAGGCAACCACTAATACACTTTCTGTCTCTGTAGATTTGCCTATTGTGGGCGTTTCATAGAAACCAAATCAAATAATACATGTTCCTTTGTGACTGGCTTCTTTCACTTAACATGGTATTTTCAACATTCATTTGTGTTATAGCATATATCAACATTCTTTCTCATGGATGAATAATATTCCATATTTGGATATACCATATTTTGTTTATCCATTCATCAGTTGATAAATATTTGTATCATTTTCACTTTTTGGCTATTGTGAATAATGCTGTTATGAGCATTTGTGTATGAGTTTGAGTGTGGACCTCTGTTTTCATATCTCTTGGATATCTACCTTGGATATCTACCTAAGAGTGAAATTGATGGGTCATATGATAATTTGCCTGTTTAAGCTTATGAGGTGCAAACTGTTTTCCGCAGCAGCTGTACCATTTTACATTCCCACCAGCAGTGGGAATTCTTTTTTGATTGTTTTTACTTTTTAAGTGAAATAAGTAAAATCTTCAGCTGAGATCTTGGTCTTGGGTTTGAGGAAAGAAGATAAGGTATGCAATACCATTTAGGAGAGTGAAGAGGGATAGGATGTGAGAAATGTGGTAGGATTGCTGGTGCCCTCAAGTGCTACTAAGGTCCATTGGAAGTTGGTGGTCATGAAGTTTTTCTGATAAGCTTCAGTAAGCTTTTTACCTTAGAATAGTTTTAGATTTACAGAAAAATTCCAAAGAAAATACAGAGAGTTCCCATCTGTATGTACACCCAGTATTTTTCTTTTTCTTTCTTTCTTTTTTCTTTCTTCCTTCCTTCCTTCCTTCTCTCTTCTCTTCTCTTCTCTTCTCTTCTCTTCTCTCTCTCTCTCGTCCCCCTCCCTCCCTTCCCTCCCTCCCTTCCTTCCTTCCTTCCTTCCTTTCTGGCTGCATTGGGTCTTTGTTGCTGCACGCGGGCTCTTCTCTAGTTGCAGCGAGTGGGGGCTACTCTTCGTTGCAGTGCGCGGGCTTCTCATTGCAGTGGCTTCTCTTGTTGCGGAGCACGGGCTCTAGGCACGTGGGCTTCAGTAATTGTGGCACGCGGGCTCAGTAGCTGTGGCTCGCAGGCTCTAGAGCGCAGGCTCAGTAGTTGTGGCACACGGGCTTAGTTGCCCCGTGGCATGTGGGATCTTCCCAGACCAGGGCTCGAACCCGTGTCCCCTGCATTGGTAGGCAGATTCTTAACCACTGTGCCACCAGGGAAGTCCTGTATTAGTTTTTCGATTTTCCTTGTTTTTGATGATTTTATTTATATCAGTATGGACTCAGACATTTATTTTAGACTTTGGGTATAATCCAGTACTACTTTATTTATTTTGTTGCTCCTGTTTTTATATTGGGAGCTCTTTCATTTGGCTCTTTTGTCCTTTTGATGTACTCCCATCATAATTTTGTGTTTAACACTTCCTTATTTCTGGCACTACAAAATATCCCAGGCTCATCTTGTGTATATTTCCTGCCCTAGTCTGAGAATCAGCTGTTTCTCCAAAGAGCCTTGGTTTCTTTTATTGGAAAATGGTATTAGATGCTGAGATCTGGGCTCTAGGTATGTCCCTTGCTACTGAGGGGTCACTGCTTCTAGGTTCTGGATGATGATGATTTTGAGTAAAAGATAAAAACAGACGAGTTATACAGAACCCAACAGGCAAAACCTTTAGAGGCCCCTTGGAGCCTCCTTGGCTCCTCTCTTCCACTCCATCACCTAGGACATCAGCTCATCCTGTCAGATCCACCTGCAGAATCTATCCTGACTCCGACACTGGCTGCCACCTTCACCCTCCTACTGTGGTCCAGGCTCCCACTGTGGATCTTGTGAACCGCAGCAGTGGCTGCCTAATTGGTCTCCTACGTCCTTCTGGACTCCTCCTCCTCAGGCTCTTTTCCACTCAGCAGCCAGTGGTAGGCCCTGGAATTTTAAAAAACTTCTTTGATAATGATTTTTATGGCAGTTTACAGTTGTAAGACATTGAATTAAGAAGAGAGAAAAGATACTACTCCTTAAAAATGTTTATTTTTTGAAATATTTCTTTCTTTAGGCTGTGCCGGGTGTTAGTTGTGTCACGTGAGATCTTAGTTTCGGCATGCATGTGGAATCTAGTTCCCTGACCAGGGATCGAACCCAGGCCCCCCGCATTGGGAGCCTGGGGTCTTACCCACTGGGTCACCAGGGAAGTCCCCAAAATGTTTATTTTTAAAGAACTTTTGTAGAGCTATAATTTATTTTAGAGTACACATATTCTATGTGTGTAGCTCGATGAACTTTTATACATGGATATAGCTGTGTAATCACCCAGATTAAGAAATAGGCATTCTGGGCACCTCAGAAGACTGTTTTTCTCATACCCAGTCACACAGCCCCCCTCACCCCCAGGGGAACCACTATTTGTGGCCATGCATTTAAAGTGAGACCCATCAGGGACTTCTCTGGTGGTCCAGCGGTTAAGGCTCTGTGCTTCCAATGCAGGGGGCTTGGGTTCCATCCCTGGTTGGGGAACTAAGATCCCACATGCCGCACGGGGATGCCAAGAAAAAAAAAAAGAAAAAGGAAAATAAAGTGAGACCCATCACCGTGTGTGTATTCTCCAGCATAATCAGCTGCCTGGGTGCGGGAGTGGAGAATGTGGAGATTCTGATTTGCCTACAGTTGGGGTTTGTCCAGGCAGGTATGATGGAGGGCAAGAGGGGCCAGGGAGTTGAGGGTATATGCAAGGAAGTGAGATTAAAGGATAAGATTTCCAGGATGAGACTGAAGCGTGAGAGCAGGCAGAAGGGACAGCGTGAGCAAAAAGAGTTCAAAGAATATGTTGTGTTCTCAGAGTCTGGAGAGGGGACAGATCAGGAGTGGTGGGAGACTGGGCTAAAAAGGAAGATTTTAAGCAGGAGAGAGACATGGTCAGATCCCTTGTAGGAACAGAAAAGTGGTGGTGTTTATTCAGTCACCAAACATTTATTGAGTGTCTCTGTATCTGGTCCTTTGCCAGTACTGGTAGAGGGGTATAGGAGTTAACCTGGATGTACTGACTATTCAACTGTGAGAAATGATCAGCTTAGAGAGGAGAGATGAATTCAAGACATTTCCTGAGTTAGAAGTGCCCGATGTTGATTAATAGAAGTGGTGAAGGGGTAGGAAAAGAGTTAAGGCATCCAAAACAGCACAGTTTTTCTGCAGCTTAATAGTCAGCCCTTTGTTTTACACTAAATACAATTTCCATCTCCATCCCCTCTCCACAAAGGCTGGAGATGGCTTAGAATGTTACTTTTGTGCATAGAAGTCGTTTGCTTCTGGTGTGTGCCCTGAGCCAGGAATAGAGAGGTACACTCTGATTCTTGAAGTAAATGATTGCTGTATGTTTGCAGAAAGGCTCTTTATATAGGGAAGAATCTGGAAGCAGCCTGAATGCCCAACCCTTGGGGGAAAGTTTAGGCAAATTATGGGCTACCACCAGGTAGACCATTAGGTAGCTAACACAAAAGATACCTCTGTGGACCTATGTTACTACAAGCATGTTTGCATGTGAAGTCAGATTGAGAGCAGAAGTTTCTTCACTGGGTTTAGTGAGAAGATTTGGATACTGATCTTGGTTATGTCTCTTCCTAGTCACTCTCTTTGAGCCTCCATTTCCAGAAATGTAAAATGGGTGCAGTGATAATAACAGTTCCTTAAGCCCTCATGGGATGGTGGTAAAGATCCTGTGAGATACCTTATGTAAAGGCAGTTTATAACCCCTAGAGTAAACTACACACATTGGTTATTAGTAGCCATGTGAGTGAATGCTGACCGGTTGGAGTAGGAAATCAGAGGGAAATTGTTATCCTTTCTGTTCCTCTTTTTCCCCCTGTAACATTTCTTCAGTTTATATTTTTGGTGTGTATGTGGGGGGACCAAACAGATTTCTGCCAGCACTGTCTAGCTGTTCTAATTTAAGCATGTGCAGAGTGTGCGGTGTTGGGCAGCTTAATTTTGCACAGAAGCAGCCAAGACTCTGAGCAGCAAGCCTTCCTGGGACTTGAGGTCATATATTGTGGACAAGCCAATGTTGTATTTCTGTGTCAGACCTGGACTATTCTTTGCCTTTCTGGACATGCAGGTGGAGTTATTCCCTTTTATTTGGTGTGGGTTTCACTGTCCCACAGCCCTCTCCTTTCCTTGGTGGAGCCCTGGGGGAGGCTGGCTTATCTGTTAGTTTAGAGTAGTGTGTCTCAAACTCAAAAAAACATAGGGACTGGTGCCTCCAACCTATGTACTATCTGTGGATCCCACTTTTAGTAGCATTGGGGCAAAATGCTACTATGTTAGTTATTTATTGCTGTGTAACAAATTTTCTCAAAATCTAGTGGCCTAAAACAACACCAAATATTATCCTTTCAGTGTGTGGATCAGGAATTCAGGAGCAGCCTAATGGAGGGTTCTAAGTCGAAGTCTTATGTTTGTCTTAAGCTGGTGCTAGTTGCTGGTGGGAGACTTCTGGTTGCACGTGGACCTCTCCATAGGGCATCTAAAACGTTCTCGTGACACCACACCTGGCTTCCCCCAGAATGGGGAACCCAAGAAGCAGCAGTGCTTTGTGTGTGTGTATGTGTGTTAAAATATACATAACATAAGGTTTACCATTTTAACCATTTTAAGTGCATAGTTCAGTGACATTAAGTGCATTCATATTGTTGTATAACCATCACCATCACCCATCTCCAGAACTAGGTATGTATGTATGTATTTATAGTGTAGGTGATGTACAGTATTATATAAGTTAAAGGTATACAATATAGTGATTCACAATTTTTAAAGGTTATGGTCCATTTGTAGTTATTATAAAATATTGGCTATATTCCCTATGTTGTCAGAACTTTTTCATCTTCCCAAATGGAAACTCTGTACATATTAAACAGTAACTCCTCATTCTCTTCCCCCACCAGCCCCTAGCAACCACCATCCTACTTTTTGTTTCTATGAATTTGACTACTCTAAATCATGCAGTATTTGTCCTTTTGTGACTATTTCATTAGTATAATGTTTTCAAGGTTCATCTATGTTGTAGGGTATATATAAGAATTTTATATTTTTTAAGGCTGAATAATATTCCACTGTGTGAACATATCACATTTTGTTTATCCATTCATCTGTCGATGGACACTTGGATTGCTTCCACTTTTTGGCTGTTATGGATAATGCTGCTATGAACATTGATATACAGATAACTGTTTGAGTCCCTGCTTTCGATTCTTTTGGGTGTTTGCCCAGAAGTGTAGAATTGCAGCACTTTTTATGACCCAGACTTGAAGTCCTCCACCATCACTTCTGCCACATTCTATTTGTTAGGAATGAGGCCACATTCAAGGGGAGGATAATTAGTCTCCACTTTTGGAGGGAAGGAGTGTCAAATTTGCAGATGTCTTTTAAAACCACTACAGCTACCTTTTGAGAGTGATCATATAATGCCAGGTTAATAGCAAACACACACTGAAATTCTTTAGTAGTACTTGATTATATGGTGGTCATCTTGATCGGTGCATCTCAACCTTTTTCATGTTGTTGCTCACCTGTAATCCACTTGTGGCATCTCAGCTGGGAAGATCTAATAAAGATGGTTTAGATTATGAAAAAGTACAATAAAACATTCCTTAAGGAGACCTTGTGGACCACCAGCTCTGTGTTCACTAACACCCAGTGGTCTGTGGAATCCATAAGGTTCCTGCATAGTTCTCTACACAGAGTTGCTGTTTCTTTTCTCACCTTCAGTTTCCTGTACTTCCTGTACTTCCTTTGTGCTTCTCTTCCTCCGTACCTATGCTGATTTACTTACATTACACCCTCTCCCAGAAACACTCTTCAGTCTCATTGCCTCCTTCATCACCTGGAAAATGCCTGTTCATCTTTCAGGATTGAGTCAAGTGTCTGCTTCTCACTAGTTGACTTGGCCCTCCTTCCTCAGCCTCCTTCCTCTCCCCCTCTACCTTAGAACTAGCCTTTTGCTCCTTGGTACCCTATTCTACCTTAAGTAATCGTCTGTAGTTGCACCTGTGATGCTTTATTACAATTATTTGTGTGTATAGTTATACATTTATTCCTCCTGAGGATACTGCAGTAAGAGATAGATGTCTTTAGGGGTGTCTATAATATCCTGGGGAAGCAGGCCATGTAAACATAAACAAGTAAACAGAGGAACAAATGAAGTAATTACAGATTGGGTCGAATGTTATTTATGAAGGAAGCAAGCAGGAAACTGACACAGATTGGAAGGAGAAGGGGGCTACTTGAGATAGTCAGGGATTCTGAGGCTGCAGGAGGGTAAGGCTGTTTCCTGGGAAGAGTGGGCGGGGGAAAGTGATTCAGGTGAAGTGAACAGACCCGGTATGGGAAGGTAGTATATGTCTGAGGAAATGAAAGGCCCTGTGTGCCTTGTAACATTGTCTTCCTGCCTCTGTCAGCTGTTGTGATCACATGACTTTATAGATTTTGCTGTGTATTTCCAAACGCTGGTACACTTCCTGGCCTAGAGTGGGTACTCAGAAAATGTCAGGGGAATTGATGAATTTCTCTTTCTGTAATTTTTGTCATTCTCCTTGTGTCTTTACATTTGATTGGCTACACTGCCCTTCTGTGGCTTCTTGGTTTAGTGACCAGTTATACCACTTGCTTAAGATAAGGTCACCATAGTAACCTAATTTACTATGAAGTTTAGGTTATCCGACCTTTCCAAGTTGAATTTTATTTTATTTATTTATTTTTTGGCTGTGCCGCATGTCTTACGGGATCTTAGTTTCCCAACCAGGGATTGAACCCAGGACATGGCAGTGAAAGCACCAAATCCTAACCACTAGACCACCAGGGAACTCCCCCAGGTTAAATTTTATTTATTTATTTTAATTTTTTTTCTGCAAGTTTTTTAGTTTTCTTTTTCTTTTTTGAATTAAATTTATTTTCTTTATTTATTTTTGGTTGCATTGGGTCTTCGTTGGTGTGCCCGGGCTTTCTCTAGTTGCAGCGGGCGGGGGCTACTCTTTGTTGTGGTGCACAGGCTTCTCATTGTGGTGGCTTCTCTTTTTTTAATTTATTTAATTAATTAATTAATTTATTTATTTATGGCTGTGTTGGGTCTTCGTTTCTGTGCGAGGGCTTTCTATAGTTGCGGCAAGTGGGGGCCACTCCTCATTGCGGTGCGCGGGCCTCTCACTATCGCGGCCTCTCTTGCTGCGGAGCACAGGCTCCAGACGCACAGGCTCAGTAATTGTGGCTCACGGGGCTAGTTGCTCCGCGGCATGTGGGATCCTCCCAGACCAGGGCTCGAACCCGTGTCCCCTGCATTGGCAGGCAGATTCTCAACCACTGTGCCACCAGGGAAGCCCGTGGTGGCTTCTCTTGTTGTGGAGCACGGGCTCTAGAGCACAGGCTTAGTAGTTGTGGCACACGGTCTTAGTTGCTCCGCGGCATGTGGGATCTTTCCGGACCAGGGCTTGAATCCATGTTCCCTGCATTGGCAGGTGGATTCTTAACCACTGTGTCACCAGGGAAGTCCTCCTACCATTGTTTCTTGTTTCTGTTTTGTTTTTTTTTTTGCGGTACGCGGGCCTCTCACTGTTGAGGCCTCTCCCGTTGCGGAGCACAGGCTCCGGACGCGCAGGCTCAGCGGCCATGGCTCACGGGCCCAGCCGCTCCGCGGCATGTGGGATCTTCCCGGACCGGGGCACGAACCCATGTCCCCTGTATCGGCAGGCGGACTCTCAACACTGTGCCACCAGGGAAGCCCCATTGTTTCTTTATTTAATATTTAAGCAAAAGCAAATATACTGTATATTCTTATTTTCCTCTTTTGTAACACAGAAAGTATAAGATATGCATGATTTTGTAGCTTGACTTTTTAAAATTTGGAAATCTTTGTCAATTCATAGTTTGTTCTCATTTTTTTTTACAGCTGCATAATATTCTGTTTTGTGGATGTGCCAAGCAGCATATAAATCTAAGAACCATGAAGCTACTGGTTGATATCAGCCCATTAAATATTTTTCAAAACTTTTAATTAAAAGTATTTTTTTTTGCTTATACAGGTATTTTGTGACTAAATCCTTGTAAAAATTACAACCACAAGCAAAAGTCTCTTCGCTATTCCCAATCCCTCTCTCCTCCCCAGAGCTAAGTTTTATTTCAGTTTGGTTTTTAATGTCTGCTCCTTTCTGACTAGTATTTCCATTAGAAATGTGACTCCCAGCTGCAATGTTAGTTTGGAAACTAGAGTCTCATCAGTAGCTGTTAGTTACATGTTGAAGCTGGAAATTTTGTCTCCCCTTTTCTGTCTATACATCTATACAGATTCCATTCACATCTCTCTTTTTTTTTTTTTTTTTGCGGTACGCGGGCCTCTCACTGTTGTGGCCTCTCCCGTTGCGGAGCACAGGCTCCGGACGCGCAGGCTCAGCGGCCATGGCTCACGGGCCCAGCCGTTGCGCGGCATGTGGGATCTTCCTGGTCCGGGGCACGAACCCGTGTCCCCTGCATCGGCAGGCGGACTCTCAACCACTGTGCCACCAGGGAAGCCCCACATCTCCTCTTTTGTTAACCTTGCTGCATCTTCTCCAGCTTCTTTTATGGTTGTTCCAGTATTTGGGTTGAACCAGATAAAATTACCTTTTTTTTTTTTTTTGCGGTACACGGGCCTCTCACTGTTGTGGCCTCTACCGTTGCAGAGCACAGGCTCCGGATGTGCAGGCTCAGCGGCCATGGCTCACGGGCCCAGCCGCTCCGTGGCACGTGGGATTTTCCCGGACCAGGGCACGAACCCGTGTCCCCTGCATTGGCAGGCGGACTCTCAACCACTGCGCCACCAGGGAAGCTCAAAATTACTATTTTTGTCAGTAAAGAGCAGTTGATTATAAGCTGTTTCATGTGGTTCCACCATGTATTTTTTTTTAATGTAGTTTTGTTTTTTTTCTTAATTTTATTGGAGTATAGTTGATTTACAATGTTTGTTGGTTTCAGGTGTACAGCAAAGTGATTCAGATTTTCATATCATATATTCATTCTTTTTTGGATTCTTTTCTCATACAGGTTATCACAGAATATTGAGTAGAGTTCCCTGTGCTATGCAGTAGGTCCTTGTTGGTTCTAGTAGTTTTTTTTAATAAAAATTTTTTATACAGTTTTTAAAGGTTACTTTCCATTTATAGTTATTACAGAATATTGGCTATATTCACTGTGTTGTACAGTACATCCTTGAGCCTATCTTACACCCAGTAGTTTGTGCCTCCCACTCTCCCATCCCTATATTTCCCCTCCCCCTACCCATACCACTAGTTTTTTTCTCTGTATTTGTGAGTCTGCTTCTTTTTTATTATATTCACTACTTTGTTGTATTTTTTAGATTCCACATGTAAGTGATATCATGCAATATTTTTGTCTCTGTCTGACTTATTTCACTTAGCATAATGCCCTCCAAGTCCATCCACGTTGCTGCAGATGGCAAAATTTCATTCCTTTTTTCTTTTCTTTAATATATTTATTTATTTATTTTTGGTTGCATTGGGTCTTCATTGCTGCATGCAGGCTTTCTCTAGTTGCGGTGAGCAGGGACCACTCTTCGTTGCGGTGCACCGGCTTCTCGTTGTGGTGTCTTGTTGCATAGCACGGGCTCTAGGCATCCAGGCTTCAGTAGTTGTGGCACACAGGCTCAGTATTAGTGGCACGCGGGCTCTAGAGTGCGTGCTCAGTAGTTGTGGCGCACAAGCTTAGCTGCTCCACAGCATGTGGGATCTTCCCAGACCAGGGCTTGAACTCATGTCCCCTGCATTGGCAGGTGGATTCTTAACCACTGCACCAGCAGGGAAGTCCCTCGTTCCTTTTTTATGGTGAGTAGTAGTCCATTGTATATATATATATATATATATATACACCATATATTCTTTATCCATGCATCTGTTTTTTTTTTAATTTTTTAAAAAATATTTATTTATATATTTAGGTTGCACCAGGTCTTAGTTGCAGCAGGCGGACTCCTTAGTGTGGCATGTGAACTCTTAGTTGCAGCATGCATATGGTGTCTAGTTCCCGGACCAGGGATCGAACCCGGGCCCCCTGCATTGGGAGCGTGGAGTCTTGCCCACTGTACCACCAGGGAAGTCCCTCATCTGTTTTTTTAAAAATAAATATTTTATTTATTTATTCTTTTTTTTGACTGTGCTGTGCGGCTTGTTGGATCTTAGTTCCCACACCAGGGATTGAACCTGGGGCACGGCATTGAAAGTGCTGAGTCTTAACCACTGGACCACCAGGGAACTCCCTCCATTCCTCTGTTGATGAACACTTAGATTGCTTCCATACCTTGGCAATTGTAAATAATGCTGCTGTGAACATTGGGGTACATGTATCTTTTTGAATTAGTGTTTTTTTTTTTGGATATATACGCAGTAGTGGAATCGCTGGGTCATGTGGTAGTTCCATTTTTAGTATTTTGAGAAACCTCCATACTGTTTTCCACAGTGGCTGCACCAATTTACATTCCCATCAGTAGTGTACAAGGGTTCTCTTTTCTCTACATCCTCGCCAACATTTGTTATTTGTGTTCTTTTTGATGATAGCCATTCTGACAGGTGTGAGGTGATAGCTCATTGTTATTTTGATTTGCATTTACTTGATGATTAGCCATGCTGAGCATCTTTTCATGTGCCTGTTGCCCATCTGCATTTCCTCTTTGGGAGAATGTCTATCCACAGAGTAGTTTTTTTTTTTTTTCCCCCACAGAGTAGTTTTAAAACTTAGTTGGAAAAACAAACAAACAAACAAAAACTTAGTTGGTGTCTGGTTCTTCTCAAGGGCAGGGGCCAGAACCACATACATTTTATAATTTATTCCAAGACCTGGAATTGACTGGCTAGATCAAAGTCACTTAATAACGTTCTGTTGGCTGATGAATCTGAGCTGTCCCCAAGGCAGCTGTGCAGTTGTGAGCCACCAAGGCTTACTGGGTTGATCTCTAAGATCAACTGCTTGTCTTTTTCTGTGAAATGGCAGTTGGGTTTCCCCATCCACAATGAGTGACTTGTATCCTTGTCACACTTTAGAGAAGTAGGGAGAACAACCTTCTTCTTAGGAAAACTTACTGACCCCTTGGTTATTCTTGATCCTCCTGGAGAGATTTGTGTAGTCTGCAGACAGTGGGATGCCTGTGCCTGTGAAGTTTTTGAACAAGGGAGTAGCTTTTGGCTAGCTAAGGGCCCAGAGGTCCTTCATACTCTGAGTGTGCGCAGTGGAGTTACTGGCCTAGCATTTTGCAGTTATTTCTGTGGGTCCAGACTTACCAGACTTTTAGAAGGCACTGACCAAGTGCAAATTCAAAAGAATTTGGGGTTGTACTGAGGTGCCAACTTTTTATTTTGCCAAATAAGGATATTTAAAATAAATATCTAATTATATATTTTATATTTAATACATGCTCATGGTACAACATTCAAAACAAACAAAAGGATATATATTGAATAAAATAAGTCTCATACTTCCTCTCCAGTTCCTTAACTATCCAGTTCCCCTCCCAAGAGGCAAACCGGGTTGCTTGATCATCCTTCCAGAGATAGCCCACGCATTTAAAAACAGGTACGAATGTATTGGCTCTCTCCCCTCCCCCAAATGAATGGTAGTGCATTCAATACCGTTTCGCATCTTGAGTTGTTCCCCCCCACACACCTTTCTTAGAGATCTTTAAAAATCAGTACATAGAGAGCTGCCTTATTCTTTTTAATGGCTGCATAATGTTAGTAAGGATTAAAAACAATTACCATTGTTTTAATTTCAAAAGTATATTTAAGCACCAAAAAATTAGAAAGAATGTGATCTTAGTATAAAGGAAAGTTCTATAAATTAAATAAATTTAGTTCTGTGAAAAATTAATTCTGCACGTATTTCCAAAGACCTGTTTGAAAACTATAGCTAGAGATAGTAAAACCACTAAAGAAAGGGCTTTGAATAGGAGTGAGTTAGGGAGGCTTACTAGTCTCTGGTAGGCTGAGTGAATGAGAGGGCAAGAGGAATGCAGTTGAGATATCCGTATCCTTCTCCTCATTTTATAGGGAGGAATAGACTTAGGGGAGCCTCTTTTATGTCCTACAATTGTACTACTCAGTTCACGAGATCGTACAATTAGCTAGTCTGTTGTCAAGATAGCTTATATTTAGTCAAGATAGCTTATATTTATGGCAGCTGTGTGTAAGTTGGATTGGAGTAGGGGGACTAGTTTCAGGGCTGTTTATTCCTTTTGTTAATATTTTTTGAGCAATTAATGTATGCATAATACCATTAGGAATTTTGAAAAGCATACCCTGTCAGTCCTGTGTGAGAAATACCCACATGAAGTGATTGGGGCCTGAACTTGGAGAGTGACTGAAATTGGAATGGGTAGCTGAAGTCTGAGAGCTTTGGGTTTGAAGAACTGACAAGACACTCGACCTTTGGGAAGAATAGGGAGAATAGAATTCATTTGCTGAATGTTTATTGAATGCCCAGTATCTGCAACCTTCTGTGGTTAGTTAACTCCAAGTGTACTGCCTTAGCAGATACTAGTCTAGGGTTGAAGAGGACACAGTGTACAGATGACACAAGAAAGCAGGCCTTTTCATTTAGGTAGCACATATTTATTAGGACAGTAGGGTACTAAGTGTTAGATGTAAGAAGAAGGAAATGGTGCATGTCCAAGTTGTAGGGAGACAATAACGAATAGGTAGAGTGTAAACCTTCTCAATCTCGAATAGCATTCTGATTAATACAAGTGTATTTAAGAGAACAATTGCATATTTATTTTTCTTTATTTTTAACCATTTATTTATTTTTGGAATGAGCAATACATTTATATGGTTGAAAAATGAAAAAGTATTAAAAGGTATACTGCAAAAGGTCTCCATCCCACTTTTGCCCCTCCCTGCCGCTATACCCAGTTCCCCTCTTGTATCAGTCAAGTTTAATGCTGGAAACAGAAACCATTCTGGGTACTTGAACCACAAAAGGATTTAACACAAGAAATTGGCTACTTACAAAATTGTTGGAAGAGTTGGAGGAGTGGGACCCAAGAGGGCTGCCCTTAGAGTATAAATTTGAAGGACCCACCACTGGAGCTGTGATCTGGAGGTCAGGAATTCACTACTGCTACTGCCACCCCCACCATTGCTGCTTGACACTCAAGAAGCCAGTGACTAGACATTAGACCCTTGCCACTGTAGACCAGCATGTCAGTAGCACCTGGGAGCTTGTTTAAAGCTCTTAGACCTTAGCTCCATCGACTGAATCAGAATCTGCATTTTAACAAGATCCTCTGATGATTTGCATTGCATGAAAGTTTGAGAGGTCCTGCACTGGAGCACTGCGTCTGGCCGCTACAGTTGCTTCCAAATCCACAGGTCTCCATGACCTTGATTGCCAATTGTAAGGGAGTCAAGCAAATGTAGTTGTTGGTTTTCCCAACTCTCAATCTAGAAGAGTGGATTGGATATTGAAAGAGCCCATCTAGTGAACTGACCATACTTCCACAAGTAACCAGTGTTAGTTTCTTGTGTATTCTTCTAGATGTTTTATGCATATTTAAGCATGTATGAATATATATATTCTTTTTCATCTTGTTAAAAAAATAAGCAGTAGCTTACTTACCATACACAGTGTTCTGCACCTTGCTCTTTTCATTTAATAGTTCATCATGGGAGAGCTTTCCATATCATGACATAGAGCCATCTTCTTTTTAACAACTTCATAGTATTCCAATATATAGATAACAAAATTCTTAAAATTCTGAAAATTGAGACTAACACAATCTGGGCTGCATGGTCATTTGAATTTTTTAACACGTAAAATATAATCTAGTTGTTAAATGTTTGCTTCCTGCCTCCTTTGTGCTTGGGTCTTGTGTATATGTCATCTTGTTTAACTTGCACTACAACACAGTGTGTTGGGTATCCTTCTTCCACTTTACATGAAGGAACTCAGGCTCTGAAAGGTTAATTTAATCACAGACTAAGGAATATCCTGGATAGGATTTGAACCCCAGGTCTGTTAGCCTTCATAATTTTCAATTTGACACAATGACACAGAACCTCTAAATGATAGGCTTTATTTAGTACTTTGAGACCTACTCCTTTGGGAAGAGGTTTGGAAGGGTATCATTTTGATTATTTTGGGTGGGTATTAAAGGCATTTAATTTTCTTTTTTTTTCCTGACTCAGGTATCCAGCTCACATAGAAGATATTGATTACGAAGAAGGAAAAGTACTCATCCATTTCAAGCGTTGGAACCATCGTTATGATGAATGGTTCTGCTGGGACAGTCCTTATTTACGCCCTTTAGAGAAAATACAGCTGAGGAAAGAGGGCTTACATGAAGAGGAAGGATCATCTGTGAGTAACAAATCTGGGTAATTCAGTAATGAGTGGGATCAGCCATTAGGTACTTTATGTTCCAGCCTTTGATGTTTGGTGTGAAAGTCTGTAGCAGCTGGGGACCATCCTTATTTAGGCTTGTAGTGCAACTCTGAGATCTCCATGGCCCCGGGTGGGGGCGGGGGGGGGGGGGTTGTTGAAGAATCTCAGCTGTCATCTGTTTGTATGACGTGATTGATTTGACAGCTCATAAACTAACTTGGTTGAGACTGCATTG
Organism: Stenella coeruleoalba; assembly: GCF_951394435.1. Taxonomy (NCBI): domain Eukaryota; kingdom Metazoa; phylum Chordata; class Mammalia; order Artiodactyla; family Delphinidae; genus Stenella; species Stenella coeruleoalba. The sequence continues at coordinate 23,278,648 of NC_137161.1, read as the reverse complement.
ATGATGAATGGGGACTTTCTCTCTCTCCTTTACACCACTGTGTCCCTTTAGATCATTTAGTAAGCTCATCTGCTGTCTGATCATTTATTCAGCAATCATTCCATGTGGAGCACTGTGCTAGCCTCATATTAAGGTCTTTTATAAGACCTTGAAGAATATTCATTCTTCAAAATGTAGCAATGCAAACTGTGTGCTGGGAAAACAGTATGAAATATTAATGGTGAATGAGTGCCTCCTTTGTCAAAAGACCCTTTAAAAGTGTAGATGGCATTAGGTGGCATGAATGCTGCTTCCCGTAAGATGAAGTAGACTCTCTCCTTCCAGCTTGTGTAGTTGGTGTGTTCCCTGGTGGTCCTGGGCTCTTAGACTCACTTTCAGGGACAGGATAGGATTATCATTGGTGCTGTGCTATGGCTGTCCAGAACTCTTAAAATGGCAAAAGTCTGTGTCTAGCCCTTTTGTTTTGGCTCCCAATGCTGAACAGCAGAAACATCTTCCTCCATCCCAGTAGCCATCTCCCCTTCCTGCCCTTGTCAATTTCAGCTTCTTTTATGAATTCTGTTACTATGTATGTCCTATGAAATTGGATTGGTAACAGGATCTTTTTTGTTTTTTAATATTTTTTAGGAATTTCAAATAAATGAGCAGGTCCTTGCTTGCTGGTCTGATTGTCGTTTTTACCCAGCCAGAGTCACTGCTGTTAACAAGGATGGTAAGGCATTTGAGTTGTAATTGTTTTTACGCTTGACTTAGGGGTGAGTTTGTAATATTGGAGTTTGAGAGTATATTTTCAGTATGTATTTATTGCCTAGGAATCCTCTCTCTTTAAGTTAATTACTCTGTCAGGAGTTAGGAAGAAATTATAAATGGAGAGAAAGGTAGGTTAAAGAGGGGGAGTTTGGTTCTTTGCCTTCTAAAACAGTCATGGTTCATCTGTCACTCTGCTGGGAAGTGTGTAGGTTCTTGCTGTCTAGGAGTTCCTAATATAATAGATGAAATAAGTCCCTAATATTCCTTTTAGTTATTTGTGAACAGCCTAGAAATGAAGCAAACAGCAAACTTTTCTTAAAAATGTGCTTGTGGATGCAAGGTGGTTGAGAGTGGTCTGTAGTATCAGAGTTACTAGTTGAAATTGGGGTACTGGGATTTAGAGCACTGAGCTGGAATGCCTTTGCCAGAGTTTAGAACATGTGAGGAGTCAGGACCGGGAACATGTCCCAAAGAGGCTCATTTTGCTAATAAAGGCAAGAGAAGAGGAGGGTTATGAAGGTAATATGTGTGGTCAGCATCCTGACACACAGAGAACACACTGGGGGTTCAAGTGATACCTGTTTTCCTTTTTTTAACATTTTCTACCAAGATGTTTGTGGTATGTCCACGATTCCTGCAGTGAATGTTTAGGGCAAACAGACCTCTTAGTACCAGTGTTAGGGGTGACTCTAAGGCCACACTGATTTTTCATTCAATGAAGTTATTTAAGTATTTATTCAGCACTCTGCTGGACTTCGGGGTGACCAAGAAGTTTTGTCTGAGAATGGGTTGAAATGGTCAAAAATGAACATACATTTGCATGTAGCAGAAATTTTAGTTCCTCTCTTGCTACATTCACCCCACCCCCAGTCCCGGCAGCTATTAGACCAGTGTGGGTTGACAGATGTAGGTTATCCTTAAACCACAGTTCTTTTACCACAGGTCTCCAAAGCAAGGTTGTATCTTCTAAGTTGTCTAAACAGTTACTGATCCTCCTGTTCATGGATTAAGTCTTTTTGGATAGTCCCTTGTTTCCCTAAGTTACTTTATAAGCCAGTGTTCAAAATAAAATCCTGTTACTATTTTTCATATGTTTCACTTTAACCTAAAAATTTATTTTAAAGGAAAGCTTACATGTTATTAAACTGCTTTAAATCCTTTTAGTAAAAGACATAGTTTATTATATCAAACACTCATTAAATACAATTTATAGGTCCATTTTTATTAAAATGGTGACTGATCTCACTTAATATGGGGAAAATCAAGTCAAACTCATAGAAGAAAAAGCTACAAGGATATACTGTACAGCACAGGTAATATAGCCAATATATATTTTTAATAAATTTATTTTATTTATTTTTGGCTGCATTGGGTCTTCATTGTTGCACACGGGCTTTCTCTAGTTGTGGCGAGTGGGGGCCACTCTTCGTTGCGATGCGCGGGCTTCTCATCATGGTGGCTTCTCCTGTTGCAGAGCACGGGCTCTAGGCGCGTGGACTTCAGTAGTTGTAGAACGTGGGCTCAGTAGTTGTGGCTCGCGGGCTCTAGATGGCAGGCTCAGCAGCTGTGGTGCACAGGCTTTGTTGCTCCGCGGCATGTGAGATCTTCCCGGACTAGGCCTCGAACCCGTGTCCCCTGCACTGGCAGGCAGATTCTTAACCACTGCGCCACCAGGGAAGCCCTGGGTCTGAAATCTTTTGAAGTGATCATTTAAGGACTAAAAGTCATTGGCCGAATTATTGGCTGTAGTTAATTAAGGTTTTTAAATGTCTTTTAAACTTTGGCAACCAGAGCTTTGCAAGTTGTTTTTAAAAATCTTTTCAGTTTATTTCCTCCATGAGCTAAAATTATAGGAGGGAGAGTCTTGAGGTAATTTGTTCCTACAATGGTCATTTGCTACCCTAATATATTAGTTCTGTAAGCTTCAAATTCTGTTCAGTGAATTTTAGTTAACTGGAGGACATTGAAAATGAGTGGATATTTTTGGGAGAACCTGTTTTCCCCAGAGTTCTTGAGTCTGAAGTCCTGTATTATGCTGCCATCCTTTCTGGTTCTTGAGATTAATTGGAAGAGGGAGGAGAAGGAGGGACATGGGGGAGGGGCAATCCTGAAAGTTAATGGAACCAGCTGTGTGGCATTAATGCTACCTCGTGGACTGCGAAGGAAAGCTAGCCTTTGTGGGTGCTCACATCTGTGCCTGATTTTGAGATGAAAAAATGACTCTTAGGTGCTGCCTTTGGGTTAGGTTTAATCCAGGGGAGCTGGCAGTTTCTAGCTCATGATTTATTCTAGTAATTCAGTTGCAGGATTGGGAGGGACAATGCTGGACTCTAATTTCACTCTTTCTCTGGTTAGTAGGGGCCACCACGGCTTAATGGTGCTGTGAGAAGAACCTCTGCAGGCAAGGTGGTGCCTTTATTTCCTATAAAAGTTATTCAGTCTTTTTGGTGCTGCTAGGAGGAGGCTGGGGATATAGTGAAGTCACTTTCTATAGCTTCATCTTGGGAAGGCTTGGTCTGATTTTTCTGCCGTGCTTAACCTCCTTGATGGTTTTGCTGAGGCTGAGCATTGACTGAGCAGGCTGGTGGGTAGTGGCCCTAGCCAGAGTGGAGAGCACTGGCTGCTGGCGTTGGGAATCTGGCATGACTGAATCACAACCAGATAGCAACTTTTATTTTTTATTTTATTTAATTATTTTTTTGCAGCAATAAACTTGACATGTTTATTAATTAAACTATCACTTAAATTAAAAAAGTGCATAGAAAATAAACATGTTTTAAAACTCCTTTTTTTTTACAACTATGTACACGTTTTACTTTTACATTCAATCTTTCGTTGACAGCTTTCAGCACTATTATTTTTTGCACTATTAAAGTATTTTCCTTCATCCCTGTCACAGGGTGTTAACACTGATGGACTTTAGACACACTTTTTCTTTTTTTTCTCTCTTTTTCTCTAAGCAGAAGCTTGGAAGAAAACAAGGGAAAAAAAACCCCCAAAAGATCTGTTTTACATGAATAAGTTGTCAAGAAATGTCTTATTTCTAGAAAAGAAGCTTGTCATCCGTTGAGTTTTTGGTAGCAACTTTCAGTTTCTTTTTTTTTGCGGTCCGCGGGCCTCTCACTGTTGTGGCCTCTCCTGTTGCGGAACACAGGCTCCGGACGTGCAGGCTCAGCAGCCATGGCCCATGGGCCCAGCTGCTCCGCGGCATGTGGGGTCTTCCCGGACCGGGGCATGAACCTGTGTCCCCTGCATCGGCAGGCGGACTCTCAACCACTGCGCCACCAGGGAAGCCCCAGAGTTTCTTAAGGGAGTTATTTAGCACTTGGAAACTGGGGAGAGCAATGCCATGTTATTTAGCCCTTTGCATCTGGAATGATTCCTTGGCAGTTGCAGTTAAGCATCATTTTGTGTGAAGGCAGCCACACCTGGTAGCCTTGTTAGATCCTTGGTCTGTGTTGGAGAAAAAGAAGGGATTCTGCTTCCAGGGAATCTTTGTTTGGAAGCCATCTCTGGTGAGTTGACCTCACCTCTGCTCAGCTCCCCGTTTTTATGCCGAGGATGTCAGAGCCGCTCGTCTGTCAGGGGGTTTGTGCCCCTGCCCTGCAAGGCATTCTCTCTGGGGGAAACTGAAAGTAGGTTCACATTTACAACAAAATGAGGAATCATTCCTTCCTGTTGATCTGTGGTTAACTTGAGTGCGCAGGCGAATCAGGTCCCTCTTCCTTAAAATTATGCATATCCTTGGGTCACGGCCCCCTCGTCCCCTCCTTGTACCCCAGTTCAATCTCTTTGTTCATTGCCTAAAGTCATTGCATTTAAACTGGGAGATTTTATGGAAATGGTCTTATTTCTAGAGTCTCTGGTTGAAGCAGTTACTATTTTTTGTTTTCTTCATGCTATAACTGAACCTACATTTGAAATGTGGGAACACTGGGACTATGAGCAGCTTTGAATAGAGATGAAAGGACAATTTAGGCCGATACATGTAGCTGCTAGCTCGGCTCCTACCTTCTATGGGGGGAAGGAGGTTCTCTGTCAAAGTGACTTGGTAGATGATGGTAATTAGAACCACATATTGATCCCTTGCTCTGTGACAGTCCCTTTGCTAAGCAATTTCCATATCTGATCTTATTTAGTCTTCACATAAACGTGGAAAGGTTGTTGCCATCAACCCCATCCACATTTTACAGATGAGGAACTGAGCTCACAGGAGAAACTGCTTGAGGTTACAGAGCATATAGATAAATGGTAGCCTGAGGTCTGCATGGAGGTCTGTGGTGCTCCAAGTTTCCTGAAACTGCAGTTCCTACAGTACCAGGCCGCTTCTCTGGATCAGGGTTTTCCTTAAACAGCAGAAGTTGTCAGGGCCAGATGCTCGCTGGCGGTGTGTGTGTGTGTACGTGCACCTGATACGGTAGGGTGAGTGTAGATGGTCTGTACTTCCTGGAGCCCGGTGGTGTCTTGAGAGCCCTGATTGGAGACAGGCCCTGTCCCAGTCCCTGCTTGATGATTATAAGCAGTTCATTCTCCTTGCTCTAGACTCATCTGAGCAGTTAGAAATGGGAGAAGGAATTGGACTAGATGAGCAGTTCTGGAAATTATTGGCTACAGAACCTAAGCCCATTATGTAAAATTCCTAAGAGGAAAAGACTTAGGGGGAGGTTGCCTGCAAACATGCACTTATCCCATCCCTCTGCCCACCCCCTTAGGCACATCTGTGGGAACCTCAGGACTTAGAGAAACCATGTTTGAAAGCTCCTATCCATGATATTGTGGAATTCTCTGACTCCTGGAGAATGAGCAGGGTAGTAAAAGGACCCTGACTCACAGTTATGGTAGCTTTCAAGAGCAACAGAAATCTGTCCTTTCTAGAGTCACCTGTTTCCTTGGTCCTAGAGAAGATGAGCTTTCTATACGTCTCTAGTTTTGTTCTTACGTCCCTTCTGCTATTACTGAGGTTGTCTGATATGCTGAGTTCTTAACCCCCAGAGGACAAAGCCAGGAAGCTTTGTTTCATCTGGTAAAGACAGGAGCTTCTTAAGGGAGCCTGAGGCAGGTGGCCTTTGTGTCAAGAATGTTCTTATTTTGGATTCTGTCATTTACATGTTTTTTGTTAGATGTTGTTTGTGGCCATGGGAGAGCTCTGTTGCCAGCCACCCTTGGGAGGATTCCATGGGAAGACATTCTTTTAGTTATGCATGAAACCATTAAAGTAGATTTGGGGCCTCTCTCCAGAAGTGGGTCTAGACCACTGTTGTCTGTGGGATGTGTTGTTTTGTTTCTTCTGATTCATTGAAGCCCAGGTTAGGCTATGTGCATGATCAAGGGAGAAAGTTTCAAGATGATCCCTTGTAGTTCTTTGGAAGTAAAAAGGGTCAGGGCCAGGATATTGTTATCTAAGGACAGTGGCCCCTGAGCACCTTTGGCCATAGTTTGGGTCATTTCAGAGTGGCCAGTGGTGCTCTGGGTTTGTGGTTTGGAATTGAGGCTGAGGGACTTGGGGAATAGGCAGTGTGGGGTGGTGGGAGAAGAATTAGTCAGAGGCCAGCAGACAGGCTTGGGTTCTGCTTCTAGCTCTGTTGTAGACTTCCATGGAACTCGGGGTCCATCCCTTCATCTAAGGCCTCCATTCTGAGCCTGCTGTCAGGAGTAAGATTCAAAATTGACTTCAAGTAGCTGAAAATGTTGGACTTTTGGGTAGCATTTTGTCCTTCTGGATGTTTGAAATGTCTGTAAAAATGGACAGTTTTCATTTTGATGTAACTGTTGATGAACTTTGTTGATAAGATAGTTGAAAGTATAGGCTTGGGTGGCTTGTTGGCATGCTTAATATTTAAGATTTCTTGAGAATTGGGTTCTTAATGTCCCCAACCCCAAACCCCCGTCCTTAGACTGGCCAGAGCTTTGCCATGGTTGCTTGAAAAGAGTCTGTTTAGAGTTCCACAGCCTTGCTTATTATCATTGCTCCTTTGCTTGCCAACACCCTCACAATAGAGGCAGGAAGACAGGAACCCAGGCCTTTGCTGTAAGTATTCATCAATCATTGCTGACGTGCCTTATGTAGAATCCTTATCATAGCCTGTCATCTCATTGCTTGCTTTAACCAACCAACTACATATACCTGTATAAGTATTATTTTTATTTTTATATATATATATATATATATATATATATATATATAAAACCAACTGTGTTTTCTGTGTTGGTGACACTTGTAACAAATAATCACTTTTATTTTGTAATTACAAGGAGCAAAACAGTAGGTAATTACTCATTGTTTACAACAGTGGTTCTCAGACTTCATTGTGCACCAGAGTCACCTCAAGGCTTTATTAAACTTTTTCTTTCTTTTACTTTTAAAAATATTTTATTTTACTGATGTATAGTTGTGTTAGTTTCAGGTCTACAGCAAGGTGATTCAGTTATACGTATATATACATTATTTTTTTCATATTCTTTTCCATTATGGTATATCACAAGATATTGAATATAGTTCCCTGTGCTATACAGTAATGGGGTGCATGTGTCTTTTTGAATTATGGTTTTCTCTGGGTATATGCCCAGTAGTGGGATTGCTGGATCGTATGGTAATTCTATTTTTAGTTTTTTAAGGAAACTCCATACTGTTCTCCATCTTGGCTGTATCAATTTGCATTCCCACCAACAGTGCAAGAGGGTTCCCTTTTCTCCACACCCTCTCCAGCATTTGTTGTTTGTAGATTTTCTGATGATGGCCATTCTGACCTGTGTGAGATGATACCTCATTGTAGCTTTGATTTGTATTTCTCTAATAATTAGTGATGTTGAGCAGCTTTTCATGTGCTTCTTGGCCATCTGTATATCTTCTTTGGAGAAATATCTATTTAGGTCTTCTGCCCATTTTTGGATTGGGTTGTTTGATTTTTTAATATTGAGCTGCATGAGCTCTTTAAATATTTTGGAGATTAATCCTTTGTCCGTTGATTCCTTTGCAAATATTTTCTCCCATTCTGAGGGTTGTCTTTTCGTCTTGTTTATGGTTTCCTTTGGTGTACAAAAACTTTTAAGTTTCATTAGGTCCCATTTGTTTACTTTTGTTTTTATTTCCATTACTCTAGGAGGTGGATCAAAAAAGATCTTGCTGTGATTTATGTCAGAGTGTTCTTCCTATGTTTTCCTCTAGGAATTTTACAGTGTCCACTCTTACATTTAGGTTTCTAATCCATTTTGAGTTTAATTTTGTGTATGGTGTTAGAGAGTGTTCTAATCTTATTCTTTTACATGTAGCTGTCCAGTTTTCCCAGCACCACTTACTGAAGAGACTGTCTTTTCTCCATTGTGTATCCTTGCCTCCTTTGTCATAGATTAGTTGACCATAGGTGTGTGGGTTTATCTCTGGGCTTTCTGTCTTGTTCCATTGATCTATATTTCTGTTTTTGTGCCAGTACCATATTGTCTTGATGACTATAACTTTGTAGTATAGTCTGAAGTCAGGGAGTCTGATTCCTGCAGCTCTGCTTTTTTCCCTCAAGACTGCTTTGGCTATTCGGGGTCTTTTGTGTCTCCATACAAATTATAAGATTTTTTGTTCTAGTTCTGTAAAAAATGCCATTAGTAATTTGATAGGGATTGCATTGAATCTGTAGATTGCTTTTGGATAGTGTTGTCATTTTCACAATATTGATTCTTCCAATCCAAGAACATGGTATATCTCTCCATCTATTGGCATCATCTTTAATTTCTTTCATCAGTGTCTTATAGTTTTCTGCATACAGGTCTTTTGTCTCCCTAGGTAGGTTTATTCCTAGGTATTTTATTCTTGTTGTTGCAATGGTAAATGGGAGTGTTTCCTTAATTTCTCTTTCAGATTTTTCATCATTAGCATATAAGAATGCAAGAGATATCTGTGCATTAATTTTGTATCCTGCAACTTTACCAAATTCATTGATTAGCTCGAGTAGTTTTCTGGTGGCATCTTTAGGATTCTCTATATATAGTATCTTGTCATCTGCAAACAGTGACAGTTTTCCTTTTTCTTTTCCAATTTGTATTCTTTTTATTTCTTTTTCTTCTCTGATTGCCGTGGCTAGGACTTCCAAAACTGTGTTGAATAATAGTGGTGAGAGGGCTTCCCTGGTGGCGCAGTGGTTGAGAGTCTGCCAGCCGATGCAGGGGACACGGGTTTGTGCCCCGGTCCCGGGAAGATCCCACATGCTGTGGAGTGGCTGGGCCCATGCGCCATGGCCGCTGAGCCTGCGCGTCCGGAGCCTGTGCTCCACAACGGGAGAGGCCACAACAGTGAGAGGCCCGCGTACCGCAAAAAAAAAAGAAAAAAAAATAGTGGTGAGAGTGGACATCCTTGTCTTCTTCCTGATCTTAGAGGAAACGTTTTCAGTTTTTCACCATTGAGAATGATGTTTGCTGTGGGTTTGTTGTGTATGGCCTTTATCATGTTGAGGTAGGTTCCCTCTATGCCTACTTTCCGGAGAGTTTTTATCATAAATGGGTGTTGAATTTTGTCAGAAGCTTTTTCTGCATCTGTTGAGATGCTCATATGGTTTTTATTCTTCAGTTTGTTAATATGGTGTATCACATTGATTGATTTGCGTATACTGAAGAATCCTTGCATCTCTGGGATAAATCCCACTTGATCATGGTGTATGATCCTTTTAATGTGTTGTTGGATTCTGTTTGCTAGTATTTTGTTGAGGGTTTTTGCATCTATATTCATCAGTGATATTGGTCTGTAATTTTCTTTTTTTTTGTAGTATCTTTGTCTGGTTTTGGTATCAGGGTGATGGTGGCCTCATAGAATGAGTTAAGGAGTGCTCCTTCCTCCGCAGTTTTTTGGAAGATTTTGAGATGGATGGATGTTAGCTCTTCTCTAAATGTTTGATAGAATTCACCTGTGAAGACACCTGGTCCTGGACTTTTGTTTGTTGGAAGATTTTTTTTTTTTTTTTGCAGTATGCGGACCTCTCACTGTTGTTGTGGCCTTTTCCGTTGCGGAGCACAGGCTCCGGACGCGCAGGCTCAGCGGCCATGGCTCACGGGCCTAGCCGCTCCGCGGCATGTGTGATCTTCCCGGACCGGGGCATGAACCCGTGTCCCCTGCATCGGCAGGCGGACTCTCAACTACTGCGCCACCAGGGAAGCCCAATTTTCTTAAGTTTACTGAGGCTTGATTTGTGACCCAAGATGTGATCTATCCTGGAGAATGTTCCGTGGGCATTTGAGAAGAAAGTGTAATCTGCTCTTTTTGGATAGAATGTCCTATAAATATCAATTAAATCTATCTGGTCTATTGTGTGATTTAAAGCTTTTGTTTCCTTATTAATTTTCTCTTTGGATGATCTGTCCATTGGTGTAAGTGAGGGGTTAAAGTCCCCCACTATTATTGTGTCACTGTCGATTTCCTCTTTTATAGCTGTTAGCAGTTGCCTTATGTATTGAGGTGCTCCTATGTTGGGTGCATATATATTTATAATTGTTATATGTTCTTCTTGGATGGATCCCTTGATCATTATGTAGTGTCCTTCCTTGTCTCTTGTAATATTCTTTATTTTAAAGTCTATTTTATCTGATATAAGTATTGCTATTCCAGCTTTCTTTTGATTTCCATTTGCATGGAATATCTTTTTCCATCCCTCCATTTTCAGTCTGAATGTGACCCTAGGTCTGAAGTGGGTCTCTTATAGACAGCATATATATGAGTCTTGTTTTTGTATCTATTCAGCAAGCCTGTGTCTTTTGGTTGGAGCATTTAATCCATTCACGTTTAAGGTAATTATTGATATGTATGTTCCTATGACCATTTTCTTAACTGTTTTGGGTTTGTTTTTGTAGGTTCTTTTCTTCTCTTGTGTTTCCCACTTAGAGAAGTTCTTTCAGCATTTGTTGTAGAGCTGGTTTGGTGGTGCTGAATTTTCTTAGCTTTTGCTTGTCTGTAAAGCTTTTGATTTCTCCATCGAATCTGAATGAGATCCTTGCCGGGTAGAGTAATCTTGGTTTTAGGTTCTTCCCTTTCATCACTTGAAGTATATCATGCCACTCCCTTCTGGCTTGTAGAGTTTCTGCTGAGAAATCAGCTGTTACCTTTATGGGAGTTCCCTTGTATGTTATTTGTCGTTTTTCCCTTGCTGCTTTCAGTAATTTGTCTTTGTCTTTAATTTTTGCCAGTTTGATTACTGTGTGTCTCGGCGTGTTTCTCCTTGGTTTTATCCTGTATGGGACTTTCTGTGCTTCCTGGACTTGGGTGGCTATTTCCTTTCCCATGTTAGGGAAGTTTTCGACTATAATCTCTTCAAATATTTTCTCGGGTCCTTTCTCTCTCTCATCTCCTTCTGGGACCCCTATAATGCGAATGTTGTTGTGTTTAATGTTGTCCCAGAGGTCTCTTAGGCCGTCTTCATTTCTTTTCATTCTTTTTTTTATTCTGTTCCGCAGCAGTGAATTCCACCATTCTGTCTTCCAGGTCACTTATCCATTCTTCTGTCTCAGTTATTCTGCTATAGATTCCTTCTAATGTAGTTTTCATTTCAGTTATTGTATTGTTCATCTCTTTTTGTTTGTTCTTTAATTCTTCTAGGTCTTTGTTAAAACATTTCTTTCATCTTCTCGATCTTTGCTTCCATTCTTTTTCCGAGGTCCTGGATCATTTTCCTATCATTATTCTGAATTCTTTTTCTCTTTTTTTTTTTTGCGGTACACGGGCCTCTCACTGTTGTGGCCTCTCCCGTTGCGGAGCACAGGCTCCGGACGCGCAGGCTCAGCGGCCATGGCTCATGGGCCCATCCGCTCCATGGCACGTGGGATCTTCCTGGACCGGGGCATGAACCCGTGTCCCCTGCATCGGCAGGCGGACTCTCAACCACTGCACCACCAGGGAAGCCCCTGAATTCTTTTTCTGGAAGGTTGCCTATCTCCACTTCATTTGGTTGTTTTCTGGGGTTTTATCTTGTTCCTTCATCTGGTACATAGCCCTCTGCCTTTTCATCTTGTCTGTCTTTCTGGGAATGTGGTTTTCATTCCACAGGCTGCAGGATTGTACTTCGTGCTTCTGCTGTCTGCCCTCTGGTGGATGAGACTATCTAAGAGGCTTGTGCAAGTTTCCTGATGGGAGGGACTGGTGGTAGGTAGAGCCGGCTGTTGCTCTGGTGGGCAGAGCTCAGTAAAACTTTAATCCACTTGTCTGCTGATGGGTGGGGCTGGGTTCCCTCCCTGTTGGTTGTTTGGCCTGAGGCGACCCAACACTGGAGCCTACCTAGGCTCTTTGGTGGAGCTAATGGTGGACTCTGGGAGGGCTCACGCCAAGGGGTACTTCCCAGAACTTCTGCTGCCAGTGTCCAGTCCTCACGGTGAGACAGAGCCACCCCCCTACTCTGCAGGAGACCCCTCAACACTAGCAGGTAGGTCTGGTTCAGTCTCCTATGGGGTCATTGCTCCTTCCCCTGGGTCGTGATGTGCACACTACTTTGTGTGTGCCCTCCAAGAGTGGAGTCTCTGTTTACCCCAGTCCTGCTGAAGTCCTGCAGTCAAATCCCGCTAGCCTTCAAAGTCTGATTCTCTAGGAATTCCTCCTACTATTGCCGGACCCCTAGGTTGGGAAGCCTGACGTGGGGCTCAGAACCTTCACTCCAGTGGGTGGACCTCTGTGGTATAAGTGTTCTCCAGTTTGTGAGTCACCCACCCAGCAGTTACGGGATTTGATTTTATTGTGATTGTGCCCCTCCTACCGTCTCATTGTGGCTTCTCCTTTGTCTTTGGATGTAGGGTATCTTTTTTGGTGAGTTCCAGTGTCTTCCTGTCGATGATTGTTGAGCAGTTAGTTGTGATTCTGGTGTTCTCGCAAGGTGGAGTCTTTTTTGTTTTTAATTTTTGGCTGCGTCGCATCTTCTTTGCTGCGCACAGGCTTTCTTCTAGTTGTGGCGAGCAGGGGCTTTGCTTCGTTGCGGTGTGCGGGCTTCTCATTGCTGTGGCTTCTCTTGTTGGGGAGCACGGGCTCTACGTGTGCGGGCTTCAGTAGTTGTGGCTCACAGGCTGTAGAGCACAGGCTGAGTAGTTGTGGCTCACGGGCTTAGCTGCTCTGTGGCATGTAGGATCTTCCTGGACCAGGGCCAGAACCCGTGTCGCCTGTATTGGCAGACAAATTCTTAACCACTGTGCCACCAGGGAAGTCCTCAAGGTCTTACTAAAACACATTTCTGTGTCACACTCCCAGAGTTTTTGATTCCGTATATTGGGGGTGGGGCTGATAATTTGCATTTCCAGTAATTTCACAGGGTTGTTCATGCTGCTGGTCTGGGGACTACACTTTGATAAACACTGGTTACAGTGAGTCTGGCGCTGTGTGAGAAACTACTGTCAGATGTGTTCTCTAGCCTTGAAGAGCCTGCCTTCGATTTGGGATCTGCCTTCTATATGAAGGCACCTAAATGTGAGTCTCTGCAGGTCAGGTACCAAATGAGTCTGAGAAGTTCAGAGGAGGGAGAACTCTCCAGTAGCAGGGAAGTCAGGAAGCTTTACTGAGCTATTGTGGTCTTTTGAGCTGAGTGCTTAAGGATCAATGAGTGGCACATTCCAGGCAGGAAAACACTTCTTCGTGTGGAGGTGGAAATGTCACAAGACAGTTTCAGTGGGTGGCAAGTAGCTAGTCACTTTGAGTTGGTGGGTATTGTATGCTGGTAATTCGAAATAAGGTTTGGAAAATAATTGGGCTCAGATTGCTTGGACTTTGAGCACTGAAGAGGTGGCTAGCCCTGGGCAGGGCCTTATTCAGGGCTGGAGGAGCAGGCCGGTGGGTGGGGAGAGAATGTATAAGAAGGAGGCAACCAGCCAGAAGATCTTAACTTCATCGTTGCATTATTCTGCTCCCAACCCTTGGGATTTATTTTTTTTCTTCCATGTTGGGTAGCAAATTGGTCCTGAAAACGGACCATGTTTACTAGTGGTAAATCATTACATGATTACCAGTGGTTCATTGATAATCTTGACAAGATTAACTGTGATTTTTTTTTTTTTTTAATAGATCCCTGGAACCAAAAAAAAAAGAAAAATGAGAGAGAGAGAGACATGGGTGGGTTCTAAAATGCAAAAGGTTGAAAGTGTTGGTTTGGGTACAGCTAATGAGAACTTTTGTAGTTGGATGTATTATTTGGCGAGATAAGATTATTTGGATTTCCAGTTTCAGTTTTTTAGCAGAGAGTGATTTTTGTTGGACTTAAAAAAAAAAAAAAAAACGGAACAAAACTAACAATGTAGTTGTCACCATTTAGTGCTTTGGCCTAGTCTCTATTTTGAAATATTGTAATATGCAGCTAATTCATATGGATTTTGAGAGTAATGTGACCTCTAAAAACATAATCCCTTTAGCAGATGGTCGTACTTCTTTTCAAGTTTAAAAGATATTACTACTTCTAAGCCCAGAAAATAAAGATTAAGTGATAAACATTAATAATTCACCAAGCAATAAGTAAATCTGCATTTTCCTTATATCCTATTTTTTTTTAATTGAAGTATAGTTGATGTACAATATTATATGTTACAGGTGTAAATATAGTGATTCACAATTTTTAAAGGTTACACTCCATTTGTAGTTCTTATAAAATATTGGCTATATTCCCTGTGTTGAATAATATATCCTTGTAGCTTATTTTATATATAATAGTTTGTACTTCTTAATCTCCTATCCCTATTTTGCCCCTCCTCTGTTTCCTTCTCCCTACGGGTAACCACTAGTTTGTTCTCTGTATCTGTGAATGTTTCTTTTTTGTTATATTCACTCCTTTGTTGTATTTTTTAGATTCCACACGTGAGATCATATAGTATTTGTCTTGTCTGATTTATTTCACTTAGCATAATACCCTCCAAGCCCATCCATGTTGCTGCAAATTTCATTCTTTTTTCATGGTTGAGTAGTATTCCATTGTATACGTATATGTGTATATATATATATACCACCTCTTTTATCCATCCGTCTGTTGATGGACACTTAGATTGCTTCCATATCTTGGCAATTGTAAATAATGCTGTGAACATTGGGGTGCATGTATCTTTTCGGATTAGTGCTTTTGTTTTTTTCGGATATATACCAAGGAGTGGAATTGCTGGGTCATGTGGTAATTCTATTTTTAGTATTTTGAGACACCTCTATACTGTTTTTTCCACAGTGGCTGCACCAGTTTACATTCCCACCAAGACTGTAACACAGTATATCTTTCCATCTTCAGTTTCTTACATCAGTGTCTTATAGTTTTCCAAGTACAGGTCTTTTACCTCCTTAGGTAGGTTTATTCCTCGGTATCTTATTCTTTTTGATGCAACAATAAACGGGATTGTTCCCTTAATTTCTCTGATAGTTCATTGTTGGTGTTTCCTTACATTCTTAATTGTTTTACTGCTCTTTGTTCTTGGTCTAAGTCAGTGCAAGTTTTTAAGATTTAGTGAAGCACCATAAAAATGAGGTTTTTTTGGGATGGATTTTGATTTGTATAGATAAAAAGATTTGTAAGATAAAGAGGAAAAGGCAAGTGTACTATTATTATCTTGGACATAAGTAAGATTGAATGTGATTCTTGAACAACTTTTTAATTTCCATATGTTTATTATTGTGGTTGGAACTCCCTTGTGTTTATGCTTTGAAAAGTTTTGTTGCTTTCATGAAACTGCAAGTTAAAATCATATCTTTTTGAATTTTAGGTACTTACACTGTGAAATTTTATGATGGAGTAGTTCAGACTGTCAAACATATTCATGTCAAAGCTTTTTCGAAAGATCAGGTGAGAAATGTGGTTTTATGCTTTGTAGTATGAATAATGCTAATGTTATAGTTTTGTTTCTCAAAGATGTTACATTTGTTTATGATGACAAAATCTTTCCTTCATCTGACATGATTTCACCAGAAAGCAATACACAAGTTTTCAGAAATTGTAAATATTTGTCTCTCTCTCTGCCTTTTTCTTTTCATACCAGTTCTTTTCAGAAGTGCCAGTACTTGCGTACCATTACCTGTTATCTGTCTTTTTCCCAAAGCGCCTGGTTGTTATTCTTTCTTCTGTCTTCCTGTGCTCTGCCCACAGAGCTGTTTCCCCTCACAGGGAACTTGCTGAGTGGTTGAAGAGATGGAGATGTTTTCTCCTCATCTGACTTTGTCCTTCAGCTCAGGACCATGGCTTGGTGGTTACGGAGCCACCATTTGGCATAGATTTGGCAAGCACTCGTGCTAGATGTGCCTGGGTTGAAATTTTTGTTTCCTTTTGTCCCTTTCACCATCCATGTACTTGTCTAAGCACGGGTCCTGAGTTTTTTTTTTTTTGAGGTACGTGGGCCTCTCACTGTTGTGGCCTCTCTCGTTGCGGAGCACAGGCTCCGGACGCGCAGGCTCAGCGGCCATGGCTCACGGGCCCAGCCGCTCCGCAGCATGTGGGATCTTCCCGGACCGGGGCGCGAACCCGTGTCCCCTGCGTTGGCAGGCAGACTCTCAACCACTGCGCCACCAGGGAAGCCCCGGGTCCTGAGTTTTGATACTGGAAATGTGGTGCACACAGATAGATTCTGGCCACCTGGAAGTGTTGCCTACTTTCTTCGTGATTTTTTTTTCCCTTTTAGTTTTTTTTAATATTTATGTCTTAATGAAATAGCTGAGGGGAAAGATTCTGATTGTAACTAATTGTTATTTACTTCTTTGGGTGGTTGTTGATATGACAGTATTTGGTAATCCTGGAACCTTCTAATAAATTCTTCTGAACATATATTTAGCAATTCCAAAGCATCATGATACATGATATTGTTAAAGATAATCTCAGAAGTGTTTTTGCCTTTCTGGTTTTCCTCTTCAGAAAATTGACAAAATTATAAAGCTTTAGCCCTGAAGATGTTTTCTCTTTGATCATTTGCTTCTCAGGCATCTAAGGAACTACACAGCACTCTAAAACATTATTTTGGCCTTCAATTTGGCAATTTTTATGTTAAGTTTGTGGAATGAGTTAATATAGATAGAGGACTGTATTAAGAACATGTCCAGAGCTGTCATATTGTATCTAGAATCTACACAAATGGAAGTCTAGGGCTCCACATAACAAACGTTCATCTGTTTCCTCTGATTGATAGTACTCATGGTGCCTTAGCTTGGGGATGGGCACCTCACCCTGTGTGGATTTGTGGGTCTTCAGTCCTCAATTCCCAGCTGCCTCTGAGTGTCTCATGTCATCTCAGACCTGGCAGGTGGTCAAGCACAGGCCCATGGCTCCTGTTTGTTTTTCTTTTCCAAGAGAACATAGTGGTTTGGATAAATGACTTCTCAGCTAGGCCACTTACAAAGCAAAATTTCTTACAAATATCTGTCAGACAATTTTTAAAGCTTTTTTCAGATAGTATTCGATTGTTTTTTTGTTTTTTAAATAGGGTTGTACTGCCCTAAGTGGTTTGATAATCTATATTTCAGGAACATTTATCTTTTTTTGAAGTTATAGAAACAATATATGTTTGCTGTAGAAAATTTAGAAAGTACAGAAAAGGGCAAAGAAAGTAAAAATTGTATAATTCTATCATCTAGATGCAATTGCTCTTAACATTTTAATGTATAGCCTTCTGTATTTTTTTAAAAAGATACTTATGTATATATATTTTTCTTTTCCAAATTTGAGTCATATGTTACTGTTCTATAACTTGCTCTTTTTTTTTTTTTTTTTTTTTTTGCGGTATGTGGGCCTCTCACTGTTGTGGCCTCTCCCGTTGCGGAGCACAGGCTCCGGACACGCAGGCTCAGCGGCCATGGCTCACAGGCCCAGCCGCTCTGCGGCATGTGGGATCCTCCCGGACCGGAGCACAAACCCGCGTCCCCTGCATCGGCAGGCATACTATCAACCACTGCACCACCAGGGAAGCCCTGTAACTTGCTCTTTTAACAAAATAACGTTTTCCCAAGTTCCTAAGTACTGTATGGGAATATAGCTTTTAATGGCTAAGTAGTATTTATAATATGTATGTAACCCTACTTTGTGTAACCAGTTTTCTAATGGTCATTTAAGGATATTTGTAAATCTGGGTACACACGTCTGATTATTTTGTTATCAGATTTCATTTCTAGGAATTTATTCGAGTTCAAAAGTATAAACATAAGACTTTTGACCTAAATTGCC
Organism: Stenella coeruleoalba; assembly: GCF_951394435.1. Classification (NCBI taxonomy): domain Eukaryota; kingdom Metazoa; phylum Chordata; class Mammalia; order Artiodactyla; family Delphinidae; genus Stenella; species Stenella coeruleoalba. Next base: position 23,260,778 of record NC_137161.1, on the reverse strand, counting down.
AGCCCCCCTTCCTGGTGGTTGCAGTTTATATTTCTGCCAGCAGTTACTGAGGAGTGCTTGTCCTCAAACCTGGCTGCTTTCAGAAAACTTTGGAGACTTGAAAAAAATATTTTCTTTTAGTTTCTAACCACAGGGATTCTCCTTGTTTATTACTTTTCCCTCTGGAACAAATTAAACTTTTACTCACTGTGTATTTAGGCAGTCCTTCCTGCTCCTGGCAAAAATCTGTGTGCCAAGTGTGTGCTTGGTGCTAGGGATCCAATATGAACATGATGTGGTGGTCTCTGCTCTTCTCTTGAGGTCTTGGAAGAAAGATACTTACGCAAATAAACTTAATTGTAGTTTTAGAAACTCCAGAGCTTTCAGAGCTTGCTTTATTATGAGACAGTATACTAGGACACAAGATTTTTAAGATGAATTTTGAAAAAGTAATTTAGGAGGAAAGTAACCAAGAAGAAGTACTTTCTCCTAATGGACAAAAACTCAGTAGCTCAGGAACGCAGTAGGTGGCTTGTTCGACTTAGCACAGCCTTTACCCAGTAGAGGAAGCAAAGACCCTGTTTTTGAGGTGGAAAATCTTTACAGCTTTCTGGTTCGCCTCTAGTTATCAGTTTGGGTTCTTCTCTACACAGGACATCAGCATCTGCTGGCAAACTGAGCCAGCCTCTGAAAGGCCCTGGGTCAGTGTAGTCATTCTTGGGAGGAGACGGACGGGGCATGAAGGCATCTCTGTCAAAAAGATTGCTTCCCAGAAGAGGTCCCTGGGGTAGTTGTCTGTCCCTTTAATAATTTTTTAGTGACTTACTAATCAAAAGGGGAGATAGCATTGTCTCAGAAGGAATTGAAAATGGCTGTTATTTTCTTTAAACTTAGGACTGTTTTTCAAACCTCAGAATATGGGTGTATATTTTCAGTGGTGCTTTCCATTACATGACCTGATACATGTCCTCTTTTAATTTCTTTGTCTTCATAAGTTTACAAAAAACCATCTGATTTTATATTTGCAAGTAATCACAAAGTGTGATTCATCGCTATTTTGCTCATTTTAGAATATTGTGGATAATGCTAGGCCTAAAGAAACAGAACACAAAAGTCTTTCATCATCTCCTGATAAACGAGAGAAGTTTAAAGAGCAGAGAAAAGCCACAGCCAATGTGAAGAAAGACAAAGAGGACAAAGCCTTAAAGACAGAAAAGAGACCTAAACAGCCTGATAAAGAAGGAAAGTTAATCTGTTCTGAAAAGGGGAAGGTGTCAGAGAAGAGCCTTCCCAAGAACGAGAAAGAAGATAAGGAGAACATTTCAGAAAATGACAGAGAGTATTCTGGAGATGCTCAAGTGGATAAGAAACCTGAAAATGACATTGTGAAGAGTCCACAAGAAAACTTGAGGGAGCCAAAAAGAAAGCGAGGCAGACCCCCTTCCATAGCTCCTACTGGTGAGTTCCCCAAGTGTGCAATGCCAGAGTGTTCTTCTGTGGTCCTTTGTGGTTCTTTATAACTTCTGTACTTCAAGCCTTTGTTTTTGTGACTGACTTTGAATCATCCTGTCATCTAAAAACAAGTCATGCCCATAGAGCTGAATTTTATGGGAGGTATATATCCAGGTGAACATAAGTTTTGGAAACATGTCCTTGACTGGGCTTCTGGGGTGACAGATAACTCTTCACTAGATACTTCAGCTTATATGATAAAGCCTAATAAGCTAAGGCCTTTTGCTTTTGCCAATTCAAATGATTTCACTTTAAGTAAGCTTACTAGAACGTAGAATCAGGAAATAGTGTTTTCATGAGTGACATGAAAGGGGAAAGGAGAAGTAAATAGGTGTGGGCATCTGGAGGAGGCGACAAGAAAGAACACTGGACCTAGGAACGTATGGGTACATTTGAAATTGAGATCTCTGGAGAGTGATTATGGATCGGAAATTTTCCCTGTCTAAATAAAAAGCTGAGATGGCTAATTGGTAGAGTCAAGGTTAGAGGATTTAGGGAAGAATACACAATTATTTTAAAAAGTTGAAATATGGAATTCTTCTAAAATAGCCAAGAAAGAAACAAACCCTGAATGTTTGTTAAGGCAAACATTCCTTCTCTAGATTGAGTGGCGTGAAGAACCCCCAGGATCTCTAGACTGAACACTGCCTATAATTATCTGGCAGTGGCCTTCAGACATTCTTGTTTACATGTTCTTTACATAAATATTGAAAAACTGTGAATCCCCTAGTTTGTTTTTTTTTGTTTTTTTTGCGGTACGCGGGCCTCTCACTGTTGTGGCCTCTCCCTTTGCGGGGCACAGGCTCCAGACGCGCAGGCTCAGTGGCCATGGCTCACGGGCCCAGCCGCTCCACAGCATGTGGGATCCTCTCGGACTGGGGCACGAACCCATGTCCCCTGCATCGGCAGGTGGACTCTCAACCACTGCGCCACCAGGGAAGCCCGAATCCCCTAGTTTTAAAGTGATACCTGGGGACTTGCCTGGCAGTTCAGCAGTTAAGACTCCACGCTTCCACTGCGGGGGGCTCTGGTCCGATCCCCGGTCGGGGAACTAAGATCCCACACAACATGTGGCGAGGCCAAAAAAAAAAAAAGTGATACCTGTTTTTTTCTTACAAGTTTGAATAGCTGCTAAAGGTAAATTTAAAATATAAAATATGACAAAATATATTTTCATCAGAACTGTGGAACTACAGAGTTAGCTCAGTTGTTGTTCCCTTATGATGCAGAATGCAAAGCCAGTCCTATCTGTCAATCCAGACAGCTACACCAGACTTAATTTCTGTGGCAGAAGCTCTACCTTTATTTACTTCAAATAAATGTATTAGTACTTGTTCCCAGTAGACAGCCTTCTTAAATCTTCTGATTTTAAGGTATGAAATAAGACAATAGGTTGATTTCTTCCTAGATGAAATAAGGCACTTCCCCCTTCAGTGGTTATAAGTGGGTTTCATTCTCAAGATCTGAGCATGCTGGAATTGTCCCTACGCCTAACTAGGGCCTAGACCTGTGCTGTCCGATATGGTAGCTGCTAGCCACCTGTGGTTACTGAGCACTTGAAATGTGGTTACTCTGAATTGAGATGGGCTGTAACTTGTAAAATTCACAAGGGAGGGAATTCCCTGGTGGTCCAGTGGTTAGGACTCTGTGCTTTTAGCACCGAGAGAGGGCCTGGGTTCAATGCCTGGTCGGGGAATTAAGATCCTGCTAGCCATGCAGCGTGGCCAAAACAAAACAAAAAACCACACTGGTTTTCAAATAGTACAAAAAAAAAAAAAAAAAGAAACACCCAGGAATGTAAAATATCTCAATAATTTAAAATTATTGACTACATGTTGGAATGATGTTTTAGATGTATTGGGTTAAATAAAATATATTCTTAAAATTAATTTCACTTTTTTTAACTTCTTAAAGTGACAACTAAAAATTGAAAATTACCTATGTGGCTTCCATTTATGGCCCTCATATTCCTATTGGACAGCACTGGCCTCATTGGCTTTCTCAGTAGGGTTCCAAGAGAGAATTAAGCTCTAATGCCCAAGGCATCTGTGACCTCTAATGAATTGACTTCTGCAAATTGAGAATGTTAGTAGAATGATAAACCACTCTTGGGAGAATTGAGAAAATAACCTTTGTGTTCTGTTTTCAAATGAGGAACCCTAATTGAGAAAGTCCGGAGGTTTTAAACCTCTGGGCAGCGTACCATGTTGAGATGTGGGATATAATAAGCAGGCCTTTTTATTAAGTGTAGGATTTCACACCAGATAGGATCAATTTAATAGAGAACTGGAGTTTTCCAAGCTTACTGTTAACACTTGCCTGAGGCATTCCTCCCCAGTCAGAATTTTCTGAAGCAGGATCTGGGAATGCTAATTGTTAACAACCTTCCCAGATAATTCTTACTGTAATAATAGTTTGGGAAACACTGAACTTCTGTATGGTCAGCCCCAGTTTGTATGTGGTATCAAAATGAAGAAGGTTTGCCAGTATCTAATATATAGTTCAAATCCCCTTTAAAAATTGCTTGGAATAAGTTCATTGACACGGTGGAGTCTTGAGCTGTCTAGATTGTACAGACCTTATTGGAACAGGATCTGAGCTGTTTGGGGAAGGTTGTTTGTGTTTAATTTGGAATGTGTGTGATCTCCAAGTTCCCACTCTTGGAACAAAATAATGTTGGCACACTGAGAAGATTGAACACAGGAAGAGCCAAAGAGTTCAGCACTCTCATCAGGTTTGCGTCCTCAGAGCTCAGCCCTGTCTCCTTTGGCCATTTGACATGGCAGATCTGAAGCTGCTGGTCTTAGATGAGTCTTTTCTCTCCCTTCCCCATTCCCCTCCCATTTCCTTCCCTTCCGCCCTCTTCTTTCTCCTGGCTGCTGCTTTCTCTCATTTCAACCCTCATCAGACCCCCAGCCCTACCTTTGCCTCAAGCTTCCCAATTTCTTTTCTTTTCTTGTTTTAAAATTAATTAATTAATTAATTTTTGGCTGCATTGGGTCTTCGTTGCTGCGCACAGGCTTCCTCTAGTTGCAACGAGCAGGGGCTACTCTTCACTGCTGTGTGTGGGCTTCTCATTGTGGTGGCTTCTCTTGTTGCAGAGCACGGGCTCTAGGCGTGTGGACTTCAGTAGTTGTGGCACACAGGCTCAGTAGTTGTGGCTCGCGGGCTCTAGAGCACAGGCTCAGTAGTTGTGGCGCACGGGCTTAGTTGCTTTGCAGCATGTGGGATTTTCCTGGACCAGGGCTCAAACCCGTGTCCCCTACATTGGCAGGCGGAGTCTTAACCACTGTGCCACCAGGGAAGTCTCCCACTATTTCTTTTCTTTTATTTTTTTCTTTTGCCTGCCTTTTGGATTCTCACCTTTCCTCATGGGGGAGAACTTCTTAAGTGTTAGGTTTAAAAATACAGAGTGAGGGACTTCCCTGGTGGCACAGTGGTTAAGAATCAGCCTGCCAATGCAGGGGACGTGGGTTCGATCCCTGGCCTGGGAAGATCCTACATGCCGTGGAGCAACTAAGCCCGTGCACCACAACTACTGAGCCTGTGCTCTATAGCCCGCGAGCCACAACTACTGAGCCCATGCGCCACAACTACTGAAGCCCCCGCGCCTTGAGCCCCTGCTCCGCAACAAGAGAAGCCACTGTAATGAGAAGCCTGCACACTGCAATGAAGAGTAGCCCCCGCTGGCTGTAACTAGAGAAAGCCCGTGCATAGCAACGAAGACCCAACGCAGCCAAAAATAAATAAATAAACTTTAAAAAAAAAAAATTGAGTGAGTACTATCTAAGGGTTTAGCTTCTGCACTGCTAAATTACGTCAGGGCTGGATTTTCCAGTGTTAAGCAGCCTTGCCTGGCACTGACTATCAAATAGCATAGTCTCCTGAGAATTTTCTGGAATTGTTTTTAAGAGGTTGTAAATGTTGACATTCTTTTTGGTCCTTCAAAATTAGGACAATGCCAAGCTAACCAATTTAGCAAGTAGAGGTAGAAAATAATAATCAAGCCATAGTCCCAGGGTACACATTTTAAGAATTAGCCTGCCTGGTGGATTTCCTGAGTATCATATAAACCAAATTTTGATAAGAAGATTTGATTGTGATAAAAATGACTTTTCTGTTGCCTTTGTACCCTCATATTTTAAAGCAGCCACGTTGGGGTATTTAAAGAGAGGGTTTCAGGAGATAAATATATGAATAGAGCTGGGTCATAGGAGAAACCAAAAAGATTCAGGAGGTCAGTCTGCAGGGTGTCTGCGTCTCCTAAAAGGAAGTAATTTCTCACCCATTTCACTTTTTTTTTCCCTTTTGGCTTAAGTAAGAATTCCCTTTCAGGGCCTATTTATCATGCAAGGATGTGTGTGGATGTTCATAATATGTTTTATTTACATGTAATATGAGGATTGGTCACTAAGAAACTACATACCTATTTTTGTGTGGTTTTATATACATTGTAGCTGTGGACTCAAACTCTCAAACTTTGCAACCAATAACATTGGAATTGAGAAGACGGAAGATATCAAAAGGAAGTGAAGTCCCATTAAAACGTCCTCGGCTTGACAAAAATTCATGTGAGTCTTCAGTTTGTGTATGTGTGGCTAGAACTTGACATCCATTGGGTTAATTCCCCTGTGTCCATCTTGTCCCCTGTTCCTTATAGGCGCTGATGCTTGTCCTTGATCACAGGGGCTAGTGTGAGTGGGATGTGGTTGGATCAGAGGAGTTCTGCTAGAGGAAAAATAAATCTCAGAGCACAGGCTGTGTTAATGTTGGGGTCAGTGGTGTTGTCTCTATGCCCATAAACTCCATCTGATATGAATTCCACTGGAAATTTAATGGCTTAGGAAGGGATGGATTTCATATGCTGAGTGAAACTTTAAAAATACTATTTACTGATTTTACTGTATAGTACAGGGAACTATATTCAATATCTTATAATAACCTATAGTGGAAAAGAATCTGAGAAAGAACATATATATATATGTACACACATACATATGTACATATATATATGTACATACCTGAAACTGTCACTTTGCTGTACACCTGAAACTATCGCAACATTGTAAACCAACTACACTTCCATTAAAAAATTACTATTTATTGATTTTTTTAAAAGTACCCTGTTGGCTCCAGAAAGGATTTGTGATGGCTTTAAGGCTCTGTAAACTTACTGACTTGGGAAGTTAGTATGTAGACTTCTATGTTGGAAAGCCCCAAAATAAAACTTGCCAAGATTGAGACATGACCTTGGCACATATTTTCAGATCATGAATCCTTAAATTAGGAAAATTATATCCTGGCAGAAAGACTGTACCTGTACTTAAAACTATAAACCAGGATAGGGTATTTCCTTTCATCGTTGATCTAATATTCTAGAAGTCTCTGGTTGAAGCCCTTATAGAGGCAGCCAGTCCAGAAATCTGTAGTAGCAGAATTATTTCTTCAGGTCTCTTGACTACAACTCTCTTAATGGTTTATAGCCCAGGAAAAGTCAAAAAACTACTCGGAAAACACTGACAAAGACTTATCAAGGAGACGGTCCTCCAGGCTGTCCACTAATGGGACCCACGAGATCCTAGATCCTGACTTGGTTGTATCAGATTTGGTTGATACGGTTACTACTGATCCTTTGCAAAACACATCATCTGGTACCAAGGAGTCTGAAGAAGGTGAGTCAGAGTCTGTTCTGGAATGGTCTTGCCAACATGCTCCCTGTCTAATGAGAACCAGTCTAAATCAGTCATTGTGTACTGCCTTATACAAGTTTTAGATGGTCTTGAAATCAAGTTATTGAATTGGCTGCAGTGTTTCTTATATTCTTCACTGAAGATTTAATAGATAAACTTTTGTTTGCATTTGTGATTGGTTTTGCTTATATATGTCTGAATGTTGGGTTGGAGGTGCAGTGCTTGAAGAGCCCTGTTCCTGTCTCTGTCTTTCTGATGCCATCTCACTCCAGTCCCTCTGCCTTTTTGTTAATATTTCCAGCAGATCCTCCCTTCACTTTAGCTTCTTATTAGCCTTCGTCTTTGATATGCTCACAGCCCTGGCTATGTGTGTTGGAACCTGTGAATGTATTCTTGTATACCATGAAATGAATGGTTTCCTCTAAAAAGACCCTGGCTTTATCAGGTTTTTTTTTGTTTTAAATTATTGATTAACTTATTTATTTTTGGCTGCGTTGGGTTTTCGTTGCTGCCCGTGGGCTTTCTCTAGTTGTGGCGAGTGGGGGGCTACTCTTCATTGCGGTGCGCAGGCTTCTCATTGCGGTGGCTTCTCGTTGCAGAGCACAGGCTCTAGGAGCATGGGCTTCAGTAGTTGTGGCTTATGGGCTCTAAGAGCGCAGGCTCAGTAGTTGTGGCTCGCGGGCTGTAGAGTGCAGGCTCAGTAGTTGTGACCCATGGGCTTAGTGGTTCCATGGCATGTGGAATCTTCCCGGACCAGGGCTCGAACCCGTGTCCCCTGCATTGGCAGGTGGATTCTTAACCCACTGTGCCACCAGGGAAGCCCCTTTATCAGTCTTTTGTGGGACTTTTGGTTCTCAGATTATGTACATGTATATGTTCCCCAATCTTTCTCTTTTTCTTCTAGGTCAGTTGAAATCTCCTTTGGAAGCTGGCCAGGTCTCATCAGCACTAACTTGCCACTCCATTGGGGATGGATTGGGGCCTGCAGGCTTGGAGTTGAACTGCAAGTCAATGGGCGAAAACACTATGAAAACGGAACCGGCTTCCCCCCTTGCTGAGTTACAAGAGATTTCTACGGTGGCAGGTTCATATTTAGAGTTAACATAACCCTCTTCTTATACTTTTGCTTCTCCTTTGATTGTGAACTAAAAAAAAATGGATTTTCCTAATGCTTTTTTTTTAACCTTTTATTAATAATATTTTCTTATTTTAATGCTATATACATTTTAAAAATGCTATATACTTGTCATTTCTGATATTGCCAATTTGGGTTTCCTCTCTTTTCTTGATTAGTATAGCTAGGGATTTATCAATTTTTGTTGATAATTTCAAAGAACCAACATTTTACTTTAGTTTTCTCTTTGTTTTTTTTTTAATGTCATTGATTTCTGTTTTGATCTTTAGTGTTTTCTTCCTTTAAATGTTTCTAGAAACATAGGTCATTAATTTTAGATTTTTCTTCTTTTCCAATATGAGTATTTAAAGTTTTAAAATTTCCCACTAAGCACTGCTTCAGCTACATCCTACGAATTTTGGTATGTTGTATTTTCATTGTCATTCAATTCAAAATATTTACGATTTATTCGTTGACTGTGGGTTACTTAGAAGTGTGTTGTTTCATTTCCAAGTATTTATTTGTTTGTTTTTTTAAATTGATTAATTTTTGGTTGCATCGTGTCTTCGTTGCTGCGCACGGGCTTTCTCAAGTTTCGGCGAGCAGGGGCTACTCTTTGTTGCTGTGCGCAGGCTTCTCATTGCAGTGGCTTCTCTTGTTGCGGAGCACGGGCTCTAGGCGCGTGGGCTTCAGTAGCTGTGGCTTGCATGGTCTAGAACTCAGGCTCCATAGTTGTGGTGCATGGGCTTAGTGGTTCCATGGCATGTGGGATCTTCCCAGACCAGGGCTCAAACCTGTGTGCCCTGCATTGGCAGGCGGATTCTTAACCACTGTGCCACCAGGGAAGTATTTTATAGATACCTTATTGTTACGATTTATAATGTAATTCCATTAGAGTCAAAGAACATACTCTGCAGGATTTCAATCTTTTTTGTTTTTGTTTGTTTTTGGCTGTGCCGCACAGCATGTGTGATGTTCCCGACCAGGGATTGAACCTGGGCTGTGGCAGTGAAAGTCTGGAATCCTAACCAGTAGGCCACCAGGGAACTCCTGAACTGTCCCCTTTGTAATGTGAAGTATAACTCTGGCTTTGGTGATTGTCTTTTACTTGAAGTGTACTTTGTCTGATATTACTCCAGCTTTCAAAAAAGGTACTCCAGCTTTCTTTTGTTTTTTGTATGCATGGTATATCTATCACTTTTCTTTCAATATAACTGTCTTTAAGTTCAAAGTGTGTCTTTTATAGATAGATAGTTGGGTTTGGATTTTAACTGCAATGTTTAGTCACATTAAATGAAATTATTGATATGGTTGCTTTTAGGTCTACTATCTCGCTTTTTGTTTTCTGTTTATCCTATGTTTTGTTCTTCTACTTCTTTCTTGTTTTTTCAGGTCAATTGAATTTTTTAAAATCCCATTTTAATTCATCTATTAGCTTTTAGCTCTACTTGTTAGCATTTGTTTTAGAGGTTACTCTAGACATTATGATATATATATATATCCTTTTCATGGTTTAGAGTTAATATTGAACCACCTTATATAAAATGTTGTATAATCCATTAACACCCCCTTTTTATGCTCTAGTTAAGACATGAATTGTATCTATATGTGCTGTAAAGTCCACAATTTAGTATTATAATTTTTGCTCTAAACAATTATGTATTTTAAAGAATAATACAAAAGAGATAGTGCTTTACACACGTATCTACCATATCTAGTGTTCTTCATTTCTTCTTCTTCTTCCTCTTTTTTTTTTTCTGTAGTGCAGGTTTCCTGGTGACATTCTTTTGGTTTTTGTTTATTTGAACGTAACTTCATTTAATTTTCATTCTTAAAGGATATTTTCACTGGATATAGAATTGTGGGTTTACAGTTTTTTCCTATAAGTACTTTAAAGATGTTGTTCACGGTCCTCTATTGTTTCTGAAAGGAAGTTAGTAACCATTCATATTGTTGTTTCCCTGGTTGTAATGTGTTTTCTTTCTCGCTGCTTTCAAGATTTTCTTCTTTATCTTTGGTTTTTAGCAGTTTAACTACGATGTATTTAAATTTGTTTTAGTTTTGTATTTAACCTGCTCGAGATTCACTGAGCTTGAATATGAAAATTGATTTATTTCATCAAATTTATGTTAGACCTTTAGATACTGTCCCACAGGTCACTGGGACTCTGTTGTCTTTTTTGTTTTCATTTAGTTTTCTCCCCTCATTTTCAGATGGAAAACTGTTTTTTTTTTTTTTGTGGTATGTGGGCTTCTCACTGCTGTGGCCTCTCCCGTTGTGGAGCACAGGCTCCGGACACGCAGGCTCAGCGGCTCAGCGGCCATGGCTCATGGGCCTTACCGCTCCACGGCATGTGGGATCTTCCCGGACCGGGGCACAAACCCGTGTCCCCTGCGTCGGCAGGCGGACTCTCAACCACTGCGCCACCAGGGAAGCCCGGTTTTACTTTTTAAGTTGTATTTTTTAAAATGAGGTTTAGCAGTTTTTCATTTTTTCTTTTTTGCTGTACGCGGGCCTCTCACTGTTGTGGCCTCTCCCGTTGTGGAGCACAGGCTTCGGATGCGCAGGCTCAGTGGCCATGGCTCATGGGCCCAGCCGCTCCGCGGCACGTGGGATCTTCCCAGACTGGGGCACAAACCCGTGTCCCCTGCATCGGCAGGCAGACTCTCAGCCACTGCGCCACCAGGGAAGCCCCTTCATATGTTTATTGAATATTTTTATTTATTTATTTTTGTGAATTGTCTTTTCATATTCTTTGCCCACTTCCCCTAGGATTATTTGTTTTTGTTATTGATTTGCCAAGTGTCCTTTGTATATTATTATTATTATTAGTTAATTAATTTATTTTTGGCTATGTTGGGTCTCTGTTGCTGCACGTGGGCTTTCTCTAGTTGTGGCGAGTGGGGGCCACTCTTCATTTTGGTGCACAGGCTTCTCATTGCGGTGGCTTCTCTTGTTGTGGAGCGGGGCTCTAGGCAAGCAGGCCTCAGTAGTTGTGGCACATGGACTCAGTAGTTGTGGCACGCGGGCTCAGTAGTTGTGGCACACGGGCTTAGTTGCTCCGCGGCATGTGGGATCTTCCCGGACCAGGGCTCGAACACCTGTCCCCTGTATTGGCAGGCGGATTCTTAACCACTGCGCCACCAGGGAAGTCCCATACATTGGTGTCACTTTTATTTATTGTATTTCATAATACTGAAATTAAAAAATTTAAATCTACTTTCTTTTTTCCTCAGTATTTGAAATATATAGTTATGATCATAGTATGTGTATAATCAGTATTATTACATATGCATTTTCCCATATTATAAACTCCATATTAAAATCATTTTAATTATAATATAAGCCACCCTTTAAAGATCTTGATGAGATCAAAATATGTCTTCTACCCATGGCTCATGTTCCAAGGTTTGATTAACATTCATCTTTAAAAATTTGTTTATTTTGTAAAGTTTGACTTATCATTAATTGAAAGAGGTAGAATAGGGTAGAAGGGAATTAGTATAGGTAAATTCTCGTGTTTCCTAAATACCCATGAAGGCTGAAGGACTTGTAGGATAGCCCTCTTGTGGACTCAGCTATATTCTGAACTAAGGCAGATTTAATGGGGGGAAGACATGGCCTTATTGGAGAATTTAGCCAGAAAAAAGTTATGGGATCAAAACTCATGAAATTCTATTGATGACTTGGTTCTGGACCTGGGAAGTGTTCCTTTGATAAACCTGGGTGGTCTGTAACTTTCTTCCTTCACTTGTGTGGAGAGGATAGGCCCTGTAGTTTCCAGAGCAGAGCTTCCTGGGTATGTATGAGCCCAGAGGAAGAATGAAGAAACTTGTGGAGATTTGTGGGTCATGCATTGTTCGTGAAGATTTGTGGGTCACGCATTGTTCCTGGAGAATAATGTGCAGACAAGCTTTTTGTGAGAGACTCAGGGAAATAGTAGCGGTTAAATGAAATTGTCTTCCTGTAGTTAGGGCCTGAAAGGTGTGAAGAGATGCTGCACACATGGATGTGGAAGCTCTGGTTGTGTATCTTGTTTTGCTCAGTTCGGTTAGAGTGTCCTGTTGACCTGCTACGTAATAGGCGCTGTGCTAATAAGCATCAGTGGTGGCAGATCAGTCAGACTTAGTGCCTGCCTGGGAGGCATGACGTTTAAGCTGAATCTTGATGGATGTATAGCACTGTCCCATGAGTAACACATGAGGCTTAGGTATTCCAGTAGACGAAGCTATATGAATAGAGGATGTAGCACATCTCTTATTAGGCTATTTGAAATGGAGAGAAGGTAGTCAGTTGAATATTTAGTGATTCTGTATTTTGACACTACATACTTGTGACTTTACTTAATATAAGCTATCATGAAATCTATACACGTATATACTCATTTGTGTTATACTAAATATAAATCTAATTTATATATTTAATAATAAATGTAAGGTTTGAAATTCTTTGCCTTTCTTCTGGAAAGGCAAATTTCAAACATTAATAGTAATTTAAATTTGGTCCAGTGCTTAGGGCTCAGCGCTTTCACTGCTGTGGCCTGGGTTCGATCCCTGTTTGGGGAACTAAGATCCTGTAAGCTGTGCGCGTGGCAAAAAAAAAAAAAAAAAAGAAAGATAATTTAAATTATAAATAGAAAATTTTACAGTGTTAAAAGGTTAATGACATTTAAATTTTTTTTAATAAGAGTTTTCTGTAAAGACTATGTGTCTACAGAATTGCATACTTTTGTTTGGATAATTTCAATTTAGATTGGAGGGGCAGATTTTCTTCTTTTTTTTAAAAAAATAAATTTATTTATTTATTTTTGGCTGTGTTGGGTCTTCGTTGCTGTGCGCGGGCTTTCTCTAGTTGCGGTGAGCAGGGGCTACTCTTCGTTGTGGTGCTTGGGCTTCTCATTGCGGTGGCTTCTCTTGCTGCAGAGCACGGGCTCTAGGTGCTCGGGCTTCAGTAGTTGTAACATGTGGGCTCAGTAGTTGTGGCGCACGGGCTTAGTTGTTCCGCGGCATGTGGGATCTTCCCAGACCAGGGATCCAACCCTTGTCCCCTGCATTGGCAGGCAGTTTCTTAACTACTGCACCACCAGGGAAGTCCCCTTCTTCTTTTTTTTTTTTTTTCTGGTCTTGATCAGATTCTGTGTAGTTAACATAAATGCAGTGGCAGAGCAGTTCTTTGAAAATAGTAAACTGAAAGTACTCAAGTATCATTCCTGGCTCATCCCTGGTGCCTTTATGTTGGTCTTCTGTTCCAGTGGGTCCAGAGCGTTATGCCTCAGCCATGTGAGCTTGTGGATACAAGGGCTCTCTCCTTTCTTGCTGAGCCTCCTCTCAGTGGCAGGGCTCCTCTCCTCAGCCTACTTTCTTTCCTGTGGGGGAAATTATTAGACTTGATGCACAAATTTGGTGGAAATTTAATCTCAGAATTTAGTAGTCCATGTTTTGGCATGGAAAACTCTCTATAACAGCCATGTCCCTTAACTCAGCAGACTGAGCTCTTCATTATGCTGTCTTAAGGGTGGTGTTACATTAGACATCACTTGAAATTGGAAATGAATTGTTCCTACGCCACTGGGAAATATGCTGAGCAGATGAGATGAGTGAGAGGACTAGGTCAGAGGCTAAATCCCAGTGCTTGTTTTAAAGTTTTCACACACATACAGTTTCTGTCTCATGTCAGTTAATTTAGCTGCATCTCTGGTTTGTGGAGAAGATGGAAATAAGTTAAAGTGAGGGTGGTACAGGTGAGTCTTGGGAAAGATGATAGGAAGATTTTTTGTTGTCTTGCTTCTTTGTGTTGCACGTAGGATTTTCTGGGGAATAATTTTGAAACCACTGCAACTAACTGAAGCACTTGCCCATTTTCCAAGAGAGTGTATAGTAATGGTAATGGTCCAATTACCTGGATCTTGAGCTATGAGGAGTAAAAGCAGCATGGATCCCATTGCTGTTCTCTTCTGGAGTAGCTGCTAAGCTATTTGCTTTCATGACTTAATGCCAGAGGGGAATGCAGTTGAAATTGTTCTACTTGGGTAAGCATTTGTGTATTCTGTAAAACAGAAATTAGAATAGATGTCTGTAGAAGTTGCAATCTCAGATTAGTCTCTAAATCTGGGCCCAGACTATTTGGTCATTCACAGATAACCAGGGCTGTTGGAAAATGGGCTGCCGTCCATTCATTCATTTCAGTCAGGGAATATTTAACAAGTACCTACTAAGTGGCAGACTCTCTTCTAAGCTGTGTCATTTGTGAATATTCTACATGAACCATAGAATGAACAAGAGAGAAGACCCAATAGAAGTACAGGCTTATTCAGCTAATTTTTTTTTTTTTAACTAAATACCTGTTAGAAATGGGGTACTACCACGAGGTGTAGCGTCCCATTGTTATGTTGTTAGTTATAAAATGAATAGGAAGTTATTTGTCACAATTATTAAATGTTTATAGATGATTTACTTGTAAATTAACCAGGTTAGTTTCAGTGTAATGCCTATAATAGTTCTTGCAAATGATTTATTCTTAAATTAACATGGTCCGGTTTAGTGTAATGCTTACGATAGTTTAGGTTTCAGACACTTGTGTTCTTCCATGTTTTCTTGGGTAGGAGAGTCATTGACCTATAGCCACTGTAGTTTGGGGAGTTGGGAGTGTCTGTGGTCTGTCATCAGACATATAGTGGTTGAACATTGGCTGAGAATTCATTGTTCTGGGGGTTAGAGAAATGAATGAGACATCTGGTCAATGTCCTTGTAGGTCTTTCTGTCCAGAGTAAGACTGCAGGTACCTGCATTACAAGAGAGACAGTTAAGGTGGTGTCATGAGAAATACTTAAAACTATGGGAGAGATAACTGACAGTGATAATGTGTGCCTGACACATGGAAGTTGAACTCAGGATTAGCTTGTTGAGCCCTTACTATATGCCTTGGAGCTGTGCTGTCAGCGAATGGGGCACTCTTGGTCTTAGTGTTCATTAAATGCTCTTTGGATCTGACTATGGAGAGAGGTGATATATAGGTTGGTGGTTTGGGGGCAGGGGTGGAAGAATATCGAACTTGCACAGGGCCTTGAAGGATGAGTATCACTTAGGTATTTGGAGATGGAGGCAGAGCAGTATCAACAGCATAATCATAGGGTGTTTTCTGAGACTATTAAGTGTGCTTTCTGACTTAATTGCAGGCTTCCTGAAGTAGGTTAAGGCTGAGCAGGTAAATTTCTGCCAAACTGAGGTCAGTTGCTTTGAGTTGCTTTTCTGTTTATGGAGCTATTGGAAATGCTTCGTTTGCAGGATAGGGAAATAGCCATCAAATGTTCACTTGGATCTCTGTTGGTAAGGTTGCTTTCCTCCTACTTAGCTGTTCTGTGGCCTTAAGGCATTTTAAAGTATTTTTTAATGAATTGTTTGACAATAAGTTGCAGACTTTTACCCCTGAATATTTTGGTGTATATTTCCTAAAAAATGAGGGCATTCTCTTATGTTACCACAATTATCAAAATCAGGACCTTATTCAAACTCCACCAGGGATTTCATTGGCACCTTTTACCTCATTTATGGAAGTGATCTTGTCTTCATTCAGCACTTTCTTTTTTCGTAAGTTGCTTTTTTATATTCATAAATTTGTAGAGAAATCTAGAAAAGTACAAGAACAATGAAACTAACATTCATGTTTCCCACCACCCAGAACTGTTGGTATTTGGTCATGAGTGAGTGCCTCAGGTCCTTACTCTGGCCTGCAGTGGCCCTGCTTCTTCTGGCCACCTGTAACCTCTGCAGTTTCATCTTTCCTCAGTCTCTCTCCTTCCTGCTGCCTCTGCTCCAGCCACAGGCCTCCTTGCTATCCTGTAAGCACAGCAGGTACACTCTCACCTCTGGGCTTTCATTTAGCATGCTTATTATTATTATTTTTTTAATATTTTCTTGGCCGTGCTGTTGCGGCATGTAGGATCTTAGTTCCCCGACCAGGGACTGAACATGCGCCCCTTGCATTGGAAGCGCAGAGTCTTAACCACTGGACCACCAGGGACATCCCTCAGCACACTTTTATTGAATACCTTTTATTCCCAGCCAGAGCAAAATGGATCCATTGGAAAACTTATTTCATCAGTCAGTTAGTGGATAACATTTATCATCAGATCATTCATTCAGCAATTGCTTGAGCATTTCTTAGGTACCAAAACTTTGGAGGGGGGTGAGAGGAAAGCTGGAAGCATTAATGAAAACACAGAAAGATGAATAAGTTATCTCCTTGACCTCAGAGAGACACTTACAAGAATGGATCGTTCTGGGGCTTCTCTGGTGGTGCAGTGGTTAAGAATCCACCTGCCAACTCAGGAGACACGGGTTCGAGCCCTGGTCTGGGAAGATCCCACATGCCACGGAGCAACTAAGCCCGTGTGCCACAACTACTGAGCCTGCGCTTCTAGAGCCCACGAGCCACAACTACGGAGCCCAAGTACCACAAATACTGAAGCCTGCACGCCTAGAGCCCGTGCTCCGCAACAAGAGAAGCCACGACAATGAGAAGCCTGCCCACAGCAACAAAAAATAGCCCCTGCTCATCACAACTGGAGAAAGCCTGCACACAGCAGCGAAGACCTAACACAGCCATAAATGAATGAATGAATGAATGAATGAATGGATTGTTCTGGATACTTCCAGTCGACTAGTGGTGAATAGCATTATTGATTGATCATTGTCCAGCTTAAGCATTTCTAGATCTGCCATAATGTTGACAACTTTTTCCAAACAAAATTTCAAGTATGTCCTAGTTTTTGATGCAGTGATTCTTTTCCAACATACATGATCAGATAAAGAATCTATTTGGAAAATAAAGGTGGACAGGTATTTTAATATTTTCTAAGATATTAAAAGTTAAATCACATCAGTTAATCATTAGTATTCTTCATTGAAAAACAACATGGCAGCAACTTAAGATCATTACAGACTGTGTGCACTTAGTATGGTCATCACTATTGAGTCATAAGGAGACAACAATGAAAGGTTTTATTTAATGATGCTTTTTAAAATTTAATTTTTCACAATTAGAACACTAAGGAATACTAATTCTTTATAAGTACTACTTCTTAATGAATTTTCACAACTACTCTGATGTAAAGGCAGTTAGGACCCTTATTTAAAAATTATTAGGGGGCTTCCCTGGTGGCACAGTGGTTGAGAGTCCGCCTGCCTATGCAGGGGACGTGGGTTCGTGCCCCGGTCCGGGAGGATCCCACGTGCCGCGGAGCGGCTGGGCCCACGGGCCGTGGCCGCTGAGCCTGCTCGTCCGGAGCCTGTGCTCCGCAGCAGGAGAGACCACAGCAGTGAGAGGCCTGCGTACCGTAAAAAAAAAAAAAAAAAAAAAAATTATTAAGGCTTCCCTGGTGGTGCAGTGGTTAAGAATCCACCTGTCAATGCAGGGGACATGAGTTCGAACCCTGGCCTGGGAAGATCCCACATGCTGTGGAGCAACTAAGCCTGTGCACCACAACTACTGAGCCTGTGCTCTAGAGCCCGTGGGCCACAACTACCGAGCCCACATGCCACAATTACTGAAGACCTCGCGCCCAGAGCCTGTGCTCCGCAACAAGAGAAGCCACGACAATGAGAAGCCCGCGCACCACAACGAAGAGTAGCCCCCACTCACCGCAACTAGAGAAGGCCCGCGCACAGCAACGAAGACCCAACACAGCCAAAAATAAATAAATAAATAAATTTATTAAAAAAAAATTATTATATGAAGAGTCATTTTGCTGGGTTTTTTTCCCCCTGCATATTTCAAAACCAATATATGCTAGGAAAAATTAAAACTAAGTAAAAGGGAAAAAAAAGGTGAAAAGTCCTCCCTTACTCTTCTCACTCTTGAAGGAACCATGGAACAGTTTGATGTGTGGTCTTCCATCCTTCCACACATGGTTCTGTGCATATGCAAACATACATATACCCATGTAGCTTTTTTTTAAAAATAAATTTATTTTTTTAAAATTTATTTTATTTTTGGCTGCGTTGGGTCTTCGTTGCTGTGTGCAGGCTTTCTCTACTTGTGGCGAGCAGGGGCTACTCTTCGTTGCAGTGGGCAGGCTTCTCATTGCGGTGGCTTCTCTTGTTGTGGAGCACAGGCTCTAGGCGCGTGGGCTTCAGTAGTTGCAGCACGCAAGCTCAGTAGTTATGGCACATGAGCCCTAGGGCACACGGGCTTCAGTAGTTGTGGCGTGCGGGCTCAGTAGTTGTGGCTCACGGGCTCTAGAGTGCAGGCTCAGTAGCTGTGGCGCACGGGCTTAGTTGCTCTGCGGCATGTGGGATCTTCCCAGACCAGGGCTCGAACCCATGTCCCCTGCATTGGCAGGCGGATTCTTAACCACTGTGCCCCAGGGAAGCCCCCCATGTAGCTTTTTAAAAACACAATAATAGGGGGCTTCCCTCGTGGCGCAGTGGTTGAGAATCTGCCTGCTAATGCAGGGGACACGGGTTCGAGCCCTGGTCTGGGAAGATCCCACATGCCGCGGAGCAACTAGGCCCGTGAGCCACAACTGCTGAGCCTGCGCGTCTGGAGCCTGTGCTCCGCAACAAGAGAGGCCGCGATAGTGAGAGGCCCACGCACCGCGATGAAGTGTGGCCCCAGCTTGCCACAACTAGAGAAAGCCCTCGCACAGAAACGAAGACCCAACGCAGCAAAAATAAATTAATTAATTAATAAACTCCTACCCCGAACATCTTCTTAAAAAAAAAAAACAACACAATAATAGAATCATATTCTTATATTAGTCAATGGCTTGTCATTTTAATTTATAGTATTTTTCCATGTCAGTTCATAGTTCTTTCACGATTACACATGACTTATTTTGTTGGGTGGGTATTCCGTAATTTATTTAACTATCCACTGCTGAAAGACATTTAAGGTATTTCTAATTTTTCACTATTAATTCTCCCTGTTTTATAGAAGAGCCTAGTACTTGGCAAGAAGGGGTAACTTAGCCAGAGTTAGAGTAGCACATTTCCTAATAGCTGGGTCATTCTGACTCCCATCTTCTGACTGAGTACCTAATGCCATGTGATGAGATGCTGGGTGCTATATAAATCAAGTGATGTGAACACAGTCCCTGCTTTTAGAGAGGTTGCGCAGTATGTGACACAGAACTTGCGCTGCTCTCGAGGGCACTTGTTAAAGCAATGTGTATACTCTGAGTAAGAGGCTTAGTAGCGTGGCCTACTAAGAAGAGCAGTGTGTGGTACAAGTGATGTCAGTACTCCAGGCAGGGTGGTGCCTTTGGAATTCTTTAATTTGAGGTGGGGAGGAAGTGTTGATCTGGAAATTGAATGGTTTTCCTGGTGTTTCTTTTGGAACATGGGCTTAGTGGTGAGTACAGGACATCCAGAACGATTGCTGGGGGCGGGGGGGGGGGGTTGTTGAGAACTCATTCACCAGGAATGTGTTATGTAAGTAAGCAGGAAGGAGGGCGGGATCATCCTCAGAAACATCCAGCGAGGCCCCTGGAGGCCAGGATGCTGCTGTTTTAGTCACTGTTTAGAGGTTGCTGTCCTGAGCTGGTGCCAGTCTTGGAATTTCTAACTTGGGGTGGAGTCATGATCTGAGAGATTGGTGTGAAGGAGGCTCTTGGGCAGCAGGAGGAAGAGCTGGGAAGGCAACACTATCTAGTCTAGAGCAGAAGAGGGGCGTTAGCTCCATGTGGAGCAGCTTTGGCATTTGAGGCAGCTCTGCCATCTTGTGGAATAAATGCTCAGTGATTTTTGTGAGGGCTGAGTGTGGATAGCCTTGGCAGGGTTGCTTTCCTCACACTTAGCTATTCTGTGACCTCAAAGTATTTTTTAGATGTATTTTAAAGACGTTTTTATTTTGAAATAATTTAAGACTTATTAAAAAATTGCAAAAATAATAGAAAAAATTCCTGTATATGTTCAACCAGATTCCATGCTTAGTTGCTGTGCGCCATGTGGGATCTTCCCGGACCAGGGCTCAAACCCACGTCCCCTGCATTGGCAGGTGGATTCTTATCCACTGTGCCACCAGGGAAGTCCCTCTATGCATTTTCATAATAACTTTTTCCCCCTCTGTAACTATGCATGGGGTCATACAGTATGTACTGGGCAACTTCCTGTTTTCATTTAACAGTGTATCTTGAGATTATCCATATCAGTATCAGTAAGTACAGAGCTACTTCATTCTTTTAAATGAATAATTAGGATTACATAGTGCAGACTTCCCATAAATTATTTAACTGTTCCTCTGTTTATGGACATTTTGTTATTTTATTTTATTTTATTTTATTTTGCGGTACGCGGGCCTCTCACTGTTGAGGCCTCTCCCGTTGCGGAGCACAGGCTCTGGACGCTCAGGCTCAGCGGCCATGGCTCACGGGCCTAGCCGCTCCACGGCATGTGGGATCTTCCTGGACCGGGGCACAAATCCGTGTCCCCTGCATCGGCAGGCGGACTCTCAACCACTGCGCCACCAGGGAAGCCCCATTTTGTTATTTTTTTATTCTAAACATTTGACTGGACTAACTGTGAATATTTAAATATGTTTACATTTCTCTTTGGTTGCTTTTTGTTGCTTTGCAGCTGAGAAAGTTATTCCTTCACAGACCTGAAAAAAGTTTTATTCGTTATAGAATTTCAAGTACATGTCAAAAAGTATTAAAGTACTGGGGTCATGTGGTGTCTTTTTTGACAAGAATACCAACTGTATTAGGGGTCACTGCTGAGGAAACACAAGACGATGATCCTTATTCTCTGTCTGGAGAAGTGACAAACAGCACATCCAGGAGCAGATCCGCAGTGCTAAAGGTGGGGTGCAGTAGATAGTCATTTGTGCCAGGAGTTGATAGCACGTGGTCCCTGAGAGCCAGGGCCATCTGGACGCCTTCCTGCATTCGGAGTGAGCTGGTTCTGAGTGGAAGTAAAGACTTGGCTGAGGCAGTGAGGAATGGCAGGGAGCGGGCACAGCCTGAGCAGTGGTGCAAGCTGTGAGAGCATAAAGCAGATGCTGGGGCCAGCAATTGGCTGGGGTAGCTGCTGAGGGCTCATTGTGGATTAATTAATGGGAGATGAGTTTGGAAAGCAAGATGGTGCTTAGATTGACATGGGCTTAGAATTCCAAACTGAGTATTGCCAGCCAGAGTGAATACCATCATCATAGTCAATTCAGCTGTGAGGTTTTGAGGTACTGGCAGTGGGTATACAAAACAACTACTGAAGCCCGCATGCCTAGAGCCCGTGCTCCACAACAAGAGAAGCCACCGCAATGAGAAGCCCGTGCGCCACAACAAAGAATAGACCCCGCTTGCTGCAACTAGAGAAAGCCCACATGCAGCAATGAAGACCCAACACAGCCAAAAATAAATAAATTTAATAAAAGGGGGGGGGTTATATAGGGCATTATTTCTAAGCCAAGTTTCAGAAAACATAGTTTAAAAACCTTTTTTATTATAAAGGTGATATATGCTTATCATAAAAGGGAAAGTATAAAGCATTGCCCCAGCAAATAGAAAACGAGAGAGCTTCTGATCCTACTCTGTGTTATCTATTGCTGTGTGACAATATTACTACAAACATAGTAGCTTAAAACAACATATTTATTTTCTCACAGTTTCTGTGGGTTGAGGAGTCTAGGCACAGCTTAACAGGGTTCTCTGCAAGGCTGAAATCAAGGGGCTGGCCAGGGCTGTGTTCTCATCTGAAAAATCTCCTGGGGAAGGGTCTGCTCCAGGCTCACATGGCTGTTGG
This sequence comes from Stenella coeruleoalba, assembly GCF_951394435.1. Lineage (NCBI taxonomy): Eukaryota > Metazoa > Chordata > Mammalia > Artiodactyla > Delphinidae > Stenella > Stenella coeruleoalba. The sequence continues at coordinate 23,238,747 of NC_137161.1, read as the reverse complement.
CAGCATTCAGTTCCTTGCAGGCTGTCAGAGGTACAGTTTTATTATTTTTTTAAATACTCTTCTTCCTCCCTCCCTCCCTCCCTCCCTCTCTTCTTTCTTTCTTTTCTTTCTGTTTATTTATGGCTATGTTGGGTCTTCGTTGCTGCACGCAGGCTTTCTCTAGTTGCAGTGAGCGGGGGCTACTCTTCCTTGCGGTGCCTGGGCTCCTCTTTGTGGTGGCTTCTCTTGTTGCGGAGCACGGGCTCTAGGTGTGCAGGCTTCAGTAGTTGCAGCTCGCGGGCTCTAGAGCACAGGCTCAGTAGTTGTGGTACACGGGCTTAGTTGTTCCATGGCATGTGGGATCTTCCTGGACCAGGGCTCGAACCCGTGTTTCCTGCATTGGCAGGCGGATTCTTAACCACTGCACCACCAGGGAAGTCCCGAGAGCTACAGTTTTTTAGTGGGCACTCTCAGTTCCTTGCCACATGGGCTTCTCCATAGAGTAGGTCACAACATAGCAGCTTGTTGCATCTAGCCCGCAAGGGAGAGTGCCTGCTAGTAAGATGGGTGTTACAATCTTACATAACATAATTATGAAAGTGACATGCTGTCACCTTTGCCTGTTCTATTAGAGGCAAGTTATAGGTCCTGCCCACGATTACACATGGGCATGAATACCAGGAGGCAGGATTATTAAGAAACATTTTATAGTCTGTTTCTACCCTTCCCCCCCCAAAAAAAAGAAAAAAAAAGAGAACATTCCTTAGAGTTATGCCATTATTAAAAGCAAATGCAAATTCTGTGGACCATTTTACCCCTCATATACCAAGGTATAGTAGTAATTTGGGAGAGGCAAGAGCAGAGGGTGACTTGGGATTTTGAGCCTGGGAGCCTAGGATAGAACTCTATGCTTTGCCTCAATTCTTCCATACAAAAATCCTCAACATGAGGAAGAGCACAGCATTTAAATGGTAATACCCATAACTACTTGCAAATACTGACTTCCATACTACTTTCTAAAACAAAAATAAATTGGTGTCAGTAGTTTACCCTCTATCCCAAGGATAATTTGATTACCCCTGGCTTTTGAACCAGGCTCCCTGGAGGATTTTTTTTTTTTTTTTTAATTTATTTGGCTGTGCTGGGTCTTTAGTTGTGGCACGCGGGATCTTTGGTTGTGGCATGTGAGATCTAGTTCCCTGACCAGGGATTGAATCCGGGCCCCCTGCATTGGGAGCACTGAGTCTTAACCACTGGACCACCAGGGAAATCCCACTCCCTGGAGGATTTTATTTACATATTTCCTGCCCTTTGTCGCCTAGTAACTGCTCTCATGTTGACAAAGGACCATAGTATCCCTAGAGTGGATGATGTCATTTAGCTGGTGCCATCAGTGACGTATGTTCCAATGAACTGTCCTCCCATTGGGAAATAGACACTGCGTGTGAGACTTGCGATTTTTGTAGACTGTGGCCCAGCAGGCCCTTTTGGCAACCATTTCTCCTGGTTGCTTGACCGTGCTTCCATCACCATATTTCTTTTGTCACAGGAACACCATTCTGGGGAGGAGTGTAATATAGTATATAACATAATTGTATTCTTTCTACTGTGAAATAATATGGGTATTATAACATGGAAGAATAGGAAAAAAAATCAATTTTTTTTACCTTGGAATCTCAAATGCAAAATGGGTACCATTGTTTATATTCTTACTATTCTAAACAAAAAATACACTATTTTATATGTTATTCTTATATATAATTTTGTTTTGCTAAAACTTTGTTTTGAGGGTTTTCTTTAGCATAGTTATGCTATGCATATTCTGTTTTAAAATTCTTCCTTTTAAAATTTAAAACAGGGTTTCCCTGGTGGCGCAGTGGTTGAGAGTCCGCCTGCCGATGCAGGGGACACGGGTTCGTGCCCCGGTCTGGGAAGATCCCACATGCCGTGGAGTGGCTGGGCCCGTGAGCCATGGCCGCTGAGCCTGCGCATCCGGAGCCTGTGCTCCGCAACGGGAGGGGCCACAACAGTGAGAGGCCCGCATACCGCAAAAAAAAAAAAAAAAAAGTAAAACATTTTTACTGGTTGCATCATTTTGCTGTTCCTGTTGTGCTTTTATTAATTACCACTAACACCTCAGTGCTTGATTAATAAAGGGGGCAATTAGACGTTAAATTTTGTCGGGTCGTGCCCTGGTACATGGATCCCTGGCTGGGATTATGCATAACTTTGTTGGAAGCAAACAACTGTGAGGTCGGTGCCAACCAAGATGACGGCTAATGTTCAAGTAACCTATTGCAGTTAGTAATAGGCTTTCTCTTCTAATACCTCGTGGAATCATGTGGGAGCCTTGTGAAATAAGTATTTTTATTCCCATTTAATGATAAGGAAACTGTCTTGGAGAGGCTAACTCTCTTGTTTGAAGTAGTAGTACACTGAGATGAGTACTGTAGGAGTAAAGAATGGAGCACATTCCTCATTTCAATATTTTAGTATAAGGAATGAACAGAACTAACTGTAATACAAATAGAAAGGGACAGATACTACAGGATTTATTTTCCATGGAGTACTTATGGGAATTCAGAGAAGGCAGGATAGAATGTTTTTTGCTCAGAGACCAAGGAAAAAGCATCGTACAAGTAGGTGGCCTTTGAAGGCTGAACAGGGCTTGGTTTGCATGTGGGAGAGGTGTGCCAGAGGCCTGCACTGGCTGAACTGGCAGTTTTCATTGTGCATACAGAGGGCTTATTTGGCTGCCATATGGGAAAATTAGGATAAAATTGTGAAGTCTGGAAAATGCAATTTTTCATATCTCTAAAGAATTTGTTGGGTTCAGCTTGCAAGACCTTCATGAAAAAAGAAGCAGTTACTTAAGTCTTGGGGCGTTTGATCTACTTCTTCATTTGTGAGTCTGAAGTTACAGTTTTATTTTCTTTTTTAAATATTTATGTTATTTACTTATTTTCCTTTTTTTCTGGCTGTGCCAGGTCTTTGTTGCAGCGCGCAGGCTTCTCTCTAGTTGCAGCGTGCAGGCTCCAGGGCACGTGGGCTCTGTAGTTTGAGGCACACGGGCTCTCTCGTTGAGGTGTGCAAGCTTAATTGCCTTGCGGCATGTGGGATCTTAGTTCCCTGACCAGGGATTGAACCAGTGCTCCCTGCACTGGAAGATGGACTGTTTACCACTGGACCACCATGGAAGTCCCTGAAGTTACAGTTAATTGTGTAATTTATCAGATTTTGTCACAGGCTATTATCCACAATTAATTTATACCCTCTTTGCTGCTTGTCTCACCCTGATGCTTGTGTTGATTGTGTTTTCTCCACATTGCAAGGTAGGTTATATTTACCGGCTTATAATCAGCAGGGCTTGCATATCAATGAGTTATATATATACTTCACTGAGTTGAGTTTATGGGGGGAATCTTATTACTTCCTGAACTTCCATGGTTGAAGATTCATAATTCTCAAGCCTTTCTTATTCCTTCAGACAAAAACCAGCAACTCATTTTGTCTTATTAACGTTGCCATCTTGAAAAGAGCTCTTGGTTTGGCCAGGGGCTTCATGACAGTGACACCAGGTAGTGTCTTTTCTCTTGGGGAGTTTATCTGTTTACCTGAGCCTCTTTGATCCTAGTACCACCTCTGAGGCAGGTGGCCACCTGAATGCCAAGCTTGTTTACCTTTGGAGGACCAGCTGTTTCCACTTTCTGCTTACCTGTGAGGAATCAATGGTTTTGCTTTTGGGGGTGAAGAGTTTTTATCCTGCGAAACGAAACGTATTTCCTTTTGAGAGGCTTACTGGATTGGTAGACTATCTGTCTTAATCCATTTGGGCTGCTGTAACAGAATACCATAGACTGGGTGGCTTATAAACAACAGAAATGTATTTCTCACAGTTCTGGAGTCTGGGAAGTTCAAGATCAAGGTGCCAGCCGATTCAGTGTCTGGAGAGGGCCAGCTTCCTAGTTCATAAACAGCTATATTTTCACAGTAACCTCACATGGAGGAACGGGCAAGGGAGAATTCTGAGGTCTCTTTTATAAGGGCGCTCGTCTTATTCATGAGAGCACTGCCTTTATGACCTAATCACTTCCCAAAAGCTCCGCCTCCAAATACCATCACATTGGGAATTAGGTTTCACCATATGAATTTTGGGGGTCTAGTATAGCACTGTCAGACTAGGTATATCTTTATTTCAGCAGATAGTTTGACCATATCACTTTTAAAATCTATCTATGGACAAGGAGGAAATAGATATATAAGTGCATTGGTAATCTGCACAGGTGCGGTTCAGTTGGTTCAGGTAACTCTACCCAGAGTGTACATTAATTGATTGGTGTCAGCCTGAAGCTTGTTCTGAAGGCTGTCCTCAGCTCTGTCCTACTGGATCTTTATCAACAGCTTGGATAAAGATCTAAGAATACATAGGATTACAGAAATGAGTTATAAAATTCTTGGACTAAAATAATAAGATGGAGTTTATTAGGGTTAAATGTAACTTCCAGCGTATAATCTGATAAAACTTTTGGGGGAAATGGAAATGCACTTGTGTTTTAAAAAGACAAACAGGACAAAGTTCAGGATTTTGGTGGATCAAGCTTGGTGTACTGTCCAGCACCATGTAATATAATATTTTAAAAAATTTGGGGGAGGCTGAATTAGTGAAAGTAAGATGTCCTGAAAGGTGGGGGTAATAATCCCACTGAATGGCCATGCCAGGAATCTTGTGGTTGGTTTTGGATTTCACATTTCTAGTAGGATGTAGACAAAATTGAATGCTTACAGAGTGATGTGTCTCCCAGCCAGAGCTTATGAGGGCTGGTCAAAGGAATGTTTCACTCTGGTTGATAATTATAATATTGGGTTGGCCAAAAAGTGCCTTTTGTTTTTAAGCAAAAATAAAAGACACATTTTTCATTTTCACCAAGAACTTTATTGAACAACATATTCACCCTTATGTTCCACTATCTTCTGCCGTTTTTCAGGCAACTTCATAATTCCATCTTCCCCAAACTTTTTATCTTTTTGAGCAAAGAACTGTTCCAGGTGCCTTTTACAGTCTTCCAGGGAATTTTTCCATTAAGAGAATTTTGTAAAGACCATAATGGAAATCCGAAGGTGCAGTGTCTGATGAATATGGTGGATGAATCAGAACTTCCCAGCCAAGCTGTAAGGTTTTGCCTGGTCATCAAAGAAACAGGTGATCTTGCATTATCCTGATGGAAGATTATGCATTTTTTGTTGACTAATTCTGGACGCTTTTCGTCGAGTGCTGCTTTCAGTTTGTCTAATTGGGGGCAGTACTTATTGTAGTTAATCGTTTGGTTTTTCAGCAGGAACTCATAATAGAGGACTCCTTTCCAATCCCACCACATACACATCACCTTCTTTGGATGAAGACCGGCCTTTGGTGTGGTTGGTGGTGGTTCATTTTGCTTGCTCCATGGTCTCTTCTGTTCCCCATTATTGTATAGTAGGGGCCCCCAATTCCCGGGCCGCAGACTGGTACTGGTCCGAGGCCTGTTAGGAACTGGACCACACATCAGGAGGTGAGTGGCGGGCAAGCGAGCAAAGCTTTATCTGCTGCCCCCATTACTGCCTGAACCATCACCCCCCACCCCCACCCCAGGTCTGTGGAAAAATTGTCTTCCAGGAAACCAGTCCCTGGTGCCAAAAAGGTTGGGGGCTGCTGTTGTACAGTATCCACTTTTCATTGCCCATCACAATTTGTTTTAAAAACGGAACGTTTCCATTATATTTAAGTAGAGAATCGCATGCAGAAATACTGTCAAGAAGGTATTTTTTGCTTAACTTATGTGGAACCCAAACATCAAAGCGATGAACATAACCAAGCTGGTGCAAATGATTTCCAGCGCTTGATTTGGATCTTTTGAGTATCTCGGCTATCTCCCTCATGGTATAACGTTGATTGTTCTCAATTAATGTCTAGATTTGATCATTGTCAACCTCATTTCAACTGGTTTGCCTTACCGTGGAGCATCATCTAGCGAGAAATCTCTAGCACGAAACTTCGCAAACCACTTTTTTTTTTTTTGCGGTATGCGGGCCTCTCACTGTTGTGGCCTCTCCCGTTGTGGAGCACAGACTCCGGACGTGCAGGCTCAGTGGCCATGGCTCATGGTCCTAGCCGCTCCACAGCATGTGGGATCTTCCTGGACCGGGACACGAACCCGTGTCCCCTGCATCGGCAGGCGGACTCTCAACCACTGCGCCACCAGAGAAGCCCCGCGGAAACCACTTTTGACACGTTCGATCAGTCACAACACCTTCTCCATACACTGTACAAATCTTCTTTTGCGTTTTAGTTGAGTTTTTACCCTTCTTGAAATAATAAAGCATAATATGCTGAAAATGTTGCTTTTTTTTCCATCTTCAGTATTAAAAATGGCTACACAAAAATTCATCAGTTTTGATAAGGTTTTTTGTTTAATGCATGCTGATATGACAGCTGTCACATACAGTGTAGCAAAATTGTTTCGTATGAAGTTAAAGACAAGTGCAACTAGAGCCATCTTACAGAAAAAACCGAACGAAACTTTTGGCCAACCCAGTATCTGTCTCTTGCCACATTCCATAAATGACATAAGCCTGTTTATCAAGATTATTTTATATTTGAAATAATATATATACATTCTTTTCTAAATATTCTTTTTTTAAACTTCTACCGGTCTTTATTAAAAGGAAAACTATTATCTGAAAACAAAGACCCAATGTAGTCTCAGGCTAAGTCTCATTGACAGAACCCCTCAAGCTACAGCCCAGGCACCTAATCTTGGCACTACAATGTTGTCCTTGACTCTGCCCTCTCTCTTCCCATCTCAAACTCTGGGGATTCGCTTCCTACCAGGATATTCCTCTCCAGCCAGGCAAGATATCTCAGCCTCCAGGACCCCACCCTTCCTGCCAGGATGGTGGCCACAGGGTCATCCCCCTATCCCCGCCCCCTACACACCCGGTCAAGGTGACTGCTACACACGCGGGGCCACACTCTCAAATCCAGATGTCTTCATTGTCTTGTTAGCACCCTGGATACACTTGAAACGTCTTTAAAGTCTCCAGCCCATTAACAATAGGGTCACTACAACAATAAGGCAGATGCAAACTCCTCTGAGCTCAGTGTGGTGGCGTACAAAGCTCCTAAAATCTGAGACGTAGGTTCTCCCACCCCACGTCACTCCCTGGGGCATAAGAACTACTACGCATCCCTCAGGCCTCAGCTCGAAGGTTTCTTCTCAAAGAAGCCTGCCCAGCACTCGACAGGCCGAGCCGGGCGCCCTCTCTTGGGGGCTCCGTGCCCCCTCAGTCTGGGCAGAGATGACACCCGGAGTCGGCAAGTGTGCCCGCCCCGGCCCCTTCCAGGGCCAGGGGCTCCTCGGGTGCAGGAGGGAAGCCGAAATGCGCGGTTACGGCGTCCACGTGCTGGGCCTGCGCGGGATTGGGTGCCTGCTCCTCAGACGGGAAGACTTTAACTCCATGACGATAGGAGTCCCCCGTTGGCCCACAGGCCTTTTTCCCGGTGCTTCCCGATGCCTAAATATTCTTTTCCATTCTAGTTTATCCCAGGATATTGAACAAAATGATAACTATATAGTAATAAGAGCTGATATTTATGGAACACTTATTATGTGCCAGATGTTCTTCTAGAATCTTTGCACGTAATTCATTTAATTCTTACACCTCAGTGAAGTAGTTACTGTTATTACTATCTCCACTCTGCACATGAGGAAACTGAGGAGGCAGGAGGAGTAATTAGAGGAGGCAGGATTTGAACCAGGCTGTCCAGCTGCAGAGCCCACACTTTTAACCACCATCCTGTCTTTGCCTTATGCAAATGGCCTGTGTGTGTACACAAGGGTGCAAAGGTTTTGAATAGAAAGAGTGGCAATTCTTCATGGAATTGGTTCAAAGTTCTCATTATTTTTAACTTTTTTTTTTAAATTCAAAAGTATTTGTATTTTGGCATTCTTCTTTTCTATTATAAATAAGTTGATCACAAACAGGGCTTCAAACACAAGCCAAAGGATGGCTGAGTTTACTGTAGCTGAACTTGACTGCTGAGGTCCTCAGGTGATAGTAGGCAGCGTTGATGCTCTCTGACCTCCTCGGACCTTAGCTTTCTTCACACAGTGGTAAGTGGAGTTTTCTGCAGTGATTTTTTTGAAACAGTGTCAGATGGAAAGGGAACTGTTAGGTTCGACCATATGAAATGGCCAATATCTAATCTACAAAAACGGCAAATTCGTATGGTTCAACTTAATAGGCCGAAGGGGAGGAAATTCCACAAAAACTGTTTGTATTTTAAGAAAGAATTTTAGGATGTATTGGAGGTTTGAATTTTGAATTTCTTCACTGACTTTTTTGTTTTTCCTGTACAACTGTTTGTGTGAGAAGTATGTATTCCATTTCATTTCATGTTACTTTTTCTTAACTGTATCTGATTTGAACCTCTTTGTTATGTCTCTTGACATGGATAGAAAGTGATATAAGGCATTATGCTTTGGGATGTGTATGTGTATATAATTTGTTACTTGTTTAAATGCCTATGTAACAGAATCCATCAGATCATCAAGCCTACCAGTTTTATGTATGTATGTATGTATGGCTGTGTTGGATCTTCGTTGCTGCATGCAGGCTTTCTCTCACTGCAGCGAGTGGGGGCTACTCTTCGTTGTGGTGTGCAGGCTTCTCATTGCAGTGGCTTCTCCTGTTGCGGAGCACGGGCTATAGGTGTGCGGGGCTCAGTAGTTGTGGCTCATGGTCTCTAGAGCGCAGGCTCAGTAGTTGTGGCACACAGACTTAGTTGCTCTGCGGTATGTGGGATCTTCCCGGACCAGGGCTGGAACCCATGTCCTCTGCATTGGTAGGCGGATTCTTAACCACTGTGCCACCAGAGAAGTCCCAAGCCTACCAGTTTTATAATCATACCCTAGTGCTGATTTTGAAAGGTAGAGGATGATTCAGATTGAGCTTAATAATTTTTTTTTATTCCTTCTGATTATGGAATGGTACTTGAAAAAGTAATCATAATATTTACCAAAAGTTCAGCATGCTATTCACTTCTAATGGAAATTGTGTCATTGCATTTAGGAAGAATTTGATTCACTCAAGAAAGTTCTGTCCATTCAGGATATTCCTGGGTGACTTAATCTGTAGAGTGGGAGTGATTTGAGTTTATAGTGATTGCTCTCATTAGGGTGAGGGCATTGTGAAGGGAGTCTTCAATAAACTGAGTTTCTAACACTCATGAATTCCTTGTGACAGCATTACTTTTTGTCATTGATTCATGACAGACCATTGCCTTCAGTTTATTTGGTTTGGGGAGAGGGTGTCAGACTTCTTTTTCTCTCTTTGAATTTGATCATTGAGTTCTCCAAGTTTTCCACATGCCTTCCAGCTCCATTCAGTTGGTTGTCTTTTTTCCCTCCTCTTTTCTGAATCCTCTTGATCAGAGTACACGGTAGTGAAATCTCAAAAGCGCAATACTAAAAGCTTTGTAATAGTTACTTTCCTTGTGCAAAAACCATTGTAAGATCCTTTCAGTTTCATAAAGAGATCCCACCAGAATATTCTCTAGTCTTGTCTACACAAAGGTATCGGGATGGTAGAAAGTCTGAATCTGGTCCAACCTATGAATAACAAGTGCTAGGTTGGATCCCTGATTTTTTTTTTTTTTTTAGGATTTTCCCTTGTTCTTCTGAAACCCTGAGAACTTGTGTGGCTGCTTTAAAAAAGAAAAAAAAAAGTTGATCTCTTCTTTCAAAAGATGAATCACAGTTGAGTCTCTGTTATTTACCCTGAAGTTACACCATTCTTTCAAACAGCGGTAGTCATTGATGTCTCCGTCTACATATGCATGCTGCTCTCTCACTCTCTGTTGCCATGTGTTGTGTTAATGCATGTATTGTAATAGTTCGAATAAGCATGAGGGATCTTTTTTTTTTTTTTTTCAGTAACAAATACTTGTAAGAAAACAGATGATTTTGTGACATCTAAAGCACCAGCTGTCGACCTAGATCACAAGTTTAGGTGCAAGGTTGTGGATTGTTTAAAATTTTTCCGCAAAGCCAAACTGTTGCACTATCACATGAAGTATTTCCACGGAATGGAGAAGTCACCAGAGCCAGAGGAGAACTCAGGAAAGAGGCATGTCCAGACGAGGGGCTCTTCAGCTTCAGACAAGGCCAGCCAGGAGAGCCTGACCAGGAAGCGGGTCTCGGCCAGTTCCCCAAGTAAGCATTTTGGTTCTGGGTTGTATCTGTATCATGAAGGGCTGACACAGAAAGCGGGTGTTAGGTTGGTGTGGTCCAGTTGAGTCCCTCAAAATTGAAAATGACAAGTGATCCTCAGGAATTGCCTTGTGGAGTTGTAGCCTTCTTGGAGGAAGTAGAAATACCTGACTCTTATTCTTACCTCCACCTCTTGCTGCTCAAGTTAACCTTGACAAAGTCACTTAGCCTCTGAAGGTCTTGGTACTCTTGGTATGGAGTGGGAACAATCAAGGAAAGGGAGCTCTGTTAGAAGCCAGCAGGAGAACTAGTGCTCAGAACAGCATGGGTGCAGTCATCCCATCCCTGCTAACAGAACAGAAGAACTAAGAGGTGATGTGGAATTCTCCTTCTGGGTCCAATGTTGTCATAATTGCAACCGAAGATATTTTCTAACAACACTGTTTATTTTACATAGAAGCTACAGTGGTGGTAGTAAGGGTTACCATAAAATCTCATGTTCACGTCTTATTCTAAAACTTGCAGAAATTGAAAAATTACATGTTTCTTGGGAGTTTCAGAATAATTAACGAGTTTCCAGTAAATTCTACAAGCTTCCCAGCTTCGTTTTACCTGAAATTGTAACATCACTGTATATTTTTTGGCTTGAACTTCTCTGTTAAAATACATAGGCATTAGATGGTATATGGAACTCCTGGGACATCTGACAGTGTTCCCAAGGGAGTACAGAGTTGGGTTTCAGACAGCAGGTCAGGGCCATGCAGACTAAGGTGATCTCTGACCCTGTGAGAGGTCAGTTCTTAGCCAGGCTGTGAAGACATAATGTGTCAAGTGGCAGTTTCTTAGTCATATGTGCTGCATTATCCATTAGAAATATAATGTGAGTCAGCCTGTAACTTTTTCTTATAGCCACATTTTAAAACGTAAAAAGAAACAGGTGAAACTTCTTTCTTTTTTTTTTTAATATTTATTTATTTGGCTGAGTTGGGTCTTAGTTACAGCACGCAGGATCTTCGTTGTGGCACACAGCTTCTCTTTAGTTTTGGTGTGTGGGCTCTGGAGCTCGCAGGCTCAGTGGTTGCAGTACATGGGCTCTCTAGTTGTGGCGTGTGGGCTTAGTTGCCCCGCAGCATGTGGGATCTTAGTTCCCCAACCAGGGAACAAACCCACGTCCCCTGCATTGGCAGGTGGATTCTTTACTACCGGACCACCAGGGAAGTCCCTGAAATTTCTTTTAATAAATTTTGTTAACTCAAAATATCCAAAATACTATTATTTCAGCTTGTAATCAGCATAGAAATTACTATATAATAAGCTATTATATATTCTTTTTCTTGTATTAAGCCTTTAAAATCCAGTGTGTGGGACTTCCCTGGTAGTACTGTGGTTAAGAATCCGCCTGCCAATGCAGGGGACACAGGTTCAAGCCCTGGCCTGGGAAGATCCCACATGCCGCAGAGCAACTAAGCCTGTGCGCCACAACTACTGAGCCTGTGCTCTAGGATCCGTGAGCCACAACTACTGAGCCCGCGTGCCACAACTACTGTAGGCCATGTGCCTAGAGCCCCTGCTCCACAAGAGAAGCCACCACAATGAGAAGCCCACGCACTGCAGCGAAGAGTAGCCCCTGCTCACCACAACTAGAGAAAGCCCACCCGCAGCAACAAAGACCCAACGCAGCCAAAAATAAACAAATAAAATAAATTTTAAAAAATATCCAGTATGTGTTTTACATTTACTGAACATTTCAGTTCAGACTAACCACATTTCAGGTGCTAGTAGCTGCATATGGCTGGTGGCCACAGAATTGGCCCACGCAGCTCGATTACTAGCTGTAGACTAGCTGTAGGCAGTCTAGCTGTGCACTTGGCGAGCCCAAGTATTGAGCTAAAAGGAGCTGCCTGAGGAAGGCCAGCTGGCCAGTAGTCACCCAGGAGGGGCTCCCCATGTGGGCTGCAGGGCATGGCAGCACTCTCCACCTTAGTGACTTCACCAGAGTCCTGCTCAGGTACCTACCAGTGGATGGATATCTCTCAAAGCTGGGTGGTCTGAATCAGATAGCAGTAAATGATGCTCAATGCCAGGTGCCAGTTATTTATTTAAAACGAAGCCAACAGCTATCAAAACTCCTCTGTCTAGCTTAGACCTTGTTTATTGAGCATTGGAGCAGAGCACTGGAGTTAGAAATGCCTCAGGCTAAGATAGATTGACTTGTTCATTCAACGACTATTTATCGAATGCCTCCCTTCTGGAGAGTAAAAAGGAAACCTAGGTCTCATTCTGCCTGGTGCTCTTGGTTGTGGGTATTCCTGGCACAAAGAAGAAAGGACAGGCTCAGTTGTTAGGTGGGAGCATCCTCTTGCCTGGGCAGTGCTTGTTTTATTAGGGCCACTGATTCCTTAGGGATGTTCATAATGTCTTACTGGCCAGTCCCACTGGCTTTGGTGGCCATTCTGTGTCCTTTAGATAAGTTTATATCTCTCTGCCATTGAGTACATGGTTCATTCTGGGGGCAAGCTTATTTCTGAGAACTTGAGAGAGACCTGTCAATGAGATCCTTTCCTCCCCTCCATGTGTCACCTGGCCCAGGTCTCACCTGGAGCAGTGGCTAACTCAGCTGCCTGGGAGTCACTGGGTGACTTGTTAAAAGTACAGATTTGGGCTTCCCTGGTGGCACAGTGGGTGAGAGTCCGCCTGCCGATGCAGGGGATGCGGGTTCGTGCCCCGGTCCGGGAAGATCCCACATGCTGTGGAGCGGCTGGGCCCGTGAGCCATGGCCGCTGAGCCTGCGCGTCCGGAGCCTATGCTCTGCAATGGGAGAGGCCACAACAGTGGGAGGCCCGCGTACCGCAAAAAAAACAAAACAAATTTATTGGACCCAGCTTTACAGCATTCCAATTCAGTGGCTCTAAGTTTAGAATCTGTAGTTTTTGTACACACACACACACCCAATATAAAAGTGATATATGATTGTGGTAAAATCCATACAAAAGAATACTAAGGGGAAAAACCTCCCTCCCACTGGTAGCCCCACCTCCCTTGCAGATATACCTATTTTTAACAAACTCTTTTATAACTTTTCAGATATTTTCTGTGCGTATCCAAACTGCACATTTCTTATATGTCTAATAGAAAATATCTTTTTATACAGTTGGTATCATATGCAGCTTGCTTTTTTCATTAAAGATACCTTGGCCCTCATTTCATGTCAGCATAGATAATGTGGCTCTACCTCATTTTGACAGTGGCCATTATTCCATTGTATGGGTGTACTGGACTTTAAACATTTTCCTACAGAAAATTATGATTCACCGATTTTTTCACTCTTACCAAGTGCTAAAGCAAAGTAAACCTTCCTGAAGATTAATTTGCTCTTGTGTATGAATAAATTCATGCGATAAGTTCCTGGAGGCGGGATTTGCTTGGGAAAAGGGTATGCATATTTAAATTTCTGATAGATGATGCCAAATCACCTTTCAAAGAGCTTATCCCAGTTTGTAATCTCCCACCAACTGGTTATGCACACCAGTTTCTTTACAATCTTATCAGTATTATCAAATTTTAAAGTATTGCTAATCTGATAGGTAAAAAATATTGTAGTGACTTTAGTCTTTTATTTTAAAAATTCTGGAATATTTTAAATATATAGAAAAGTACACAGGATTATATAGAGCAAACATGTATGCATCTAACCCCCACCTACACTTAAAAAATGTTAACATTTTGCCATATTTCCTTCAGATTTTTTTAAGGGAAACAAAACACTAGGATGAGGTACAAACCCCCTGAATTGCTTTTCCTTTCTTTCCCTTTATGCTTTCCCCAATACATGCATATATGTTGAGAAATAATGTATAGTATTTAAAAAATTTTTTACTGGAGTATAGTTGATTTACAATGTTGTGTTAGTTTCTGCTGTACAGTAAAGTGACTCAGTTATACATATACATATATCCACTCTTTTTTAGATTCTTTCCCCATATAGACCATTACAGAGTATTGAGTAGAGTTCCCTGTGCTATACAGTAGGTCCTTATTAGTTATCTATTTTATATAAAGTAGTATGTACATGTCAGTCCCAGTCTCCCAATTTATCCCTCCTCTCCATATAGTATTTTCGAGTGTTATTAACATTTATATTGGTAAATGATAGAGTATTTTATGTGTTTTAAAAATATGTATAAATAGTATCATATACTTACTCTTTTGGAACTTGTTGCTTTTTGTTTAGCATTATGTTCGTCTTCATCCCGGTTGAAACCTGTAGGTGGATCTCGTTGATTCTTCAGCTGGTGTATTGTGGGGTTTTGGGCACGCCCATCCCCCCTTGTAGGTGTAACTTTTTTTTTTTAAACAATAGTTATGTATGCCAGAGTTTATTTAACCCCTTCCTACTCAGGGTCATTGAGGTTTCTAGTTTTATACTTTTGTAGATGATGCTTCAGGGACTGCCTGTGTACACATTCCCTGTGCGTGATCATTTCTTTTGAGTATTTACCTAGAAGAGGAATTGCTAGATGGAAGGGTTTTAGTTAATGCACCAGAATGTACTTGAAAATGGTGGTTCTGACTTCAACATTCCTGTCAGCTCTGTGATTTGTCTATATCCCCACCAGCTTTTGGTATTATCTGACATAAGTTTGCCCAATCTTAGGAATTTGAAGTGATTATCTCCTTGTTTTTCCTCAAGGAGAAAAACGTTTGTTTTGTACCTTTTAAATGAGAATCGTAATTGTTACAAACCTCCCCTGTTTCTGCTGGGCTCCCACCGCAGCGCCATTCTCGGACAGCCTGAGAGAGGAAACCGTGATGTGAGGGATTTGGTCTGCTCTGAGGACGGTTCTCTCTGAGCCCCTATCTCTGTGGATTGGCCTGGCTTGCTGGTTGGCTCTGGTCAGCTGACCTCTGACTTTAGTCTGCACCCTCCCCTCCTCCTTCCCTTTTCAGTGCTGTGGTGGAAGGAAGGAAGGAGCAGTGGTCGGGGAGCCTGAAGGTCTGAGTTTGAGACCCAGCTCTGCCACTCAAAGTTCTGTGGTATTGATTAAATCCCTCATCTTCTAGTATGTAACATGGAGGTTAAACTACTTGCCCCCCCAAAAATGCTGGGAAGGTCTTTATGTTAGGCATTGAAAATTATTTTGAAATGTGCACACATGTTCAAAGCAGCACTCTTCTTAAGAGCCCTAAATTGGAAACAGCTCAAGTGTTTATTCACAGTAAATAAATGTGTGAAGAATAAATCGAGTAAATAAATTGTGGTGTCTTGATACAGTGGAATACTATACAGCAGTGAGTGAATGAGCTACAGCTATACCCACCAACATCTCACAAATATAATGTTGAGCCAACGAAGCTAACATAAACTCATATATACGATATGGTAGATATGTATATAAGGTTCAAAAACAGATTAAAATGAATCTGTTATGTTTGGGGTCAGTACAGTGGTTATCCTTGGGGGTAGGTGGATGAATGACTGAAAGTAGGGCAGGAAGGAGACTCTTGGGGTGCTGGGGTTCTGTTTCCTTATCCGAATGGTGATTATAACAGATAATCATGGTAATTGTCCGAGGAGGCACCTTGCCCTGAGTACAGGGTGGGTGTTCCCGCACAAGAGGGTGTGCGGACCTCTTGTTTGGTTTTGGAATTCCTGATTAACTATACTTGAGGGTCTTGATTTGTGTTGAGTAATATGAGCAGGCTTGGAGTCAGCACACCTGAATTTGAATCTAGCCTCCACCGCTTGCTTCCTCTGTGACCTCAGGCAAAGAACTGTGAGCTTCAGTTTCTCCATCTGTGAAATGGGGATACGTACCTACCTCAGAACTTCGTTACATTAAATGACATAATGTAAAATGCTTAGCACAGTGTCTGGCCTACAGTAAACTCTTAATAAATACTACGTCTTTATCTTAGTGAAAACATTAACCCAGGCGGTCAGAGAGCTGAGTTCTAAACTCATCTGACCTCTGATAAGCTGCAAAACCGATAGACAAGGTGTTGCCATGTTGATAAAATGAAGAAACCTGAGTGAGTGATTTTCTATTTTTATGTACTACATTTGGGTCTCATACCAATATACCGACATGGGATTTCTAAAATTCTCTCTCAATACAGAAGGATCCCTTTCACTGGGGTTTGGAAGTCCCTTGGTGAATTGGGGAAATGTGCCTGACAGGTTTTAAAATAACAAGATCTGCTATGGGAATACTCACCAGGCTGGCAGGGGTGGACAGTTACAAAATGCTTTAGGGGGAACAGAAGGGTATTTCAAATCCCTGTGTTTTAACTTGTTACCCCCCTGCTGGTCCTTCGTAAAACCGGTCAATTTGGTGGCTCAGTGTACCATACAGGCCTCTCACCCACGTTGGGGTATAGCCTGGTCATTCCTGTACCCTCTCAGATGGAGAGCAGGCTTGTGCAGCCAGGAAGGGACATTTCCCCCCCACCCCTACGCTCCCATGTCAGGTGGACACAGACCACAGACCATTTCACAGCTCTCCCAGGCCTGATTGCTGAGATTGCCAGCAGTTCCCAGGCTGAAGCAAACTAGACCATTCATCTTGCTGTGCTCTAGCTGGGAAATTAAAAACCTGGCCACTCGTCCTGCCTCTGCCACTCACCAGCAGGAGCCTCAGTTCTCACCATCTGTGAACTGGGGTCAGTAGACATGTTCAGCCTTCATCACGTCGCTGGATATCAATGAGAGCAAACACAGAGGCATATTCAGCATACTCCATAGGCCGCAGCCCTCCAGAAGGCACCCCCTGTTCCAGGCATTGCCCTCACTTTTTTCACATCAGAGTCTCCCGTTTCCTCATGGATTTGCTGGGTACTTGACTAACCTGATGACTAAATTTCTTAAGATTTGAAAGAATAAAACCAGCTAAACAGATCATCTGTTCTCTCAGCACATCTAGTTTTCACCTCAGCTTCTAAGAAAGCTCTTATCTTTAGGAGTGGAATTTCAGACAGTGGGGGGAGTTCAAGTGGGGAGATGTTTCAAGGTGAGACTCTGACACCAGGCAGCTTGTGTCCTAGTTCACAGGCAGTGTGAACTTGACGCTGTGCTTAAGTGAAAATCAAAATATTACAGAATGTGTGCTGCTTGGGACAGCACAATTACTGTACTGTAATTGGGGACAGTTATTTGGGGACAATTACTGTAAAGAAGTGCTCCCTTTATGCCAAGTACTCTGATTATGGGAACTTGGGTTCTAATAGATTTCTCAGATGGAGATTTCTGGGGCTTCTGGTCCAGCAGGACCAGAAAACGCTCTGCAGAGATTTATTTTTTGGTCTATCCTCCCCAACCATTTTCCTGCTGGTAAAGTTAGGCAGGAGAAGCAGTTCTGGTCTGAAGTCCACGGACTCTATCTTAGTAGCAATTCTGCTCCTGTTCACTTGTGATCTGAGCTCTTCACAGATCTGATTTACTCCTTTCCAAAATCATGATGTAGGACTAGGTATGAATGAGGCAGGGCTCTTTCATGAGGGGAGAAAAGCACATAAACAGTTACAGTGAGGACTACTAAGTTCTATGTAAAGAACGTGTGAAATGTTGTGGGAACACATTCAGATTTTGCCTGAAGAGCAGGGGCTGGGATGTCGAGAGGAGGAGGTGACATTTGAGTTAGGCCTTAAAGTGTGAGGGTAGGTACGGGGTGAACCAGAAGGCAGGGGAATAGGAAAGGGATCCCTATGCTGGGAACAAGCAGAACAAAGTTCAGAGGCATTGAGAGGAACAGATTGTCATGGTTGTCTGTCCCTAAGGTACCCCTTCTGACTCTGGCCTGCAGATGTTTCCTTTTCGCTCAGCCAGGCCTTTAGTCCCATAAGTTAATTTGGAAGGTCAGTTTAGATTTGCTTTTCCAAATGAGGTTTCATAGAATACCAGAATCCATTTAGTAAATTCTCTTCCAGGGGTGAGCTTAGGCTTCCTTGGTGCTTGTGTTTGATTCTGCATAGGTGAGTCCAGTCCTGAGTAGAGGTTTGCTGCAGAAAGAATATTTGAGGATCAAAGGGAGGCTCACCTGTGCTCATTACCTATTGTTACATCCATTTCATTCGTATTCTCACTCTGGGTAAACCTTGGCTTTAGGCCGAAAGGAGCCTTGGAGCACCAGAGTGGACAGTTCTTTGTATCTTTTCTTGTGGTTCTAGACTGGCCTTCTCACAGAACCGTGCCCTCTCCCCTTAAAGGGAAGGGAGAAATAGGAGCTTAATTAGGATATAGATTATGGTGCCTTAAAGAGAATACCAAAGAAGCTGGCTTAAGACAGAGGGTTATTTCTGTCTTTGGTCAAACTGCAGGCTCTCCACAGTGGCTCTGCTGTGGCTCTGAGCAGGTGTCCAGGTGTCCAGGGCCAGCTTCCTCCTGAGTGCCCCACCAGCCCAAGGTGTTGCTCTCTCTGTGTGGACCCAGATCGCTCACCACCTTGCCTGTCTTTCCGCAGCTGCGAAGGGAAAGGCGAGGCATGCCTTTTTCCTTTAAGGGCACAACCCGGAAGTGCCACACATCACTTCTGTTCATATCCCATATGCCAGAACATCTGTACGTGGCCACACCTCACTCAGGGGAAGCTGGAAAGTGTACTTTTTTCCCTTTGGGAGAAGTGGGTATTGGAGACTGCATGGCAGTCTCTGCCATATGAGCCAAGGTAGAAAAAGGCAGGGCTTGAGGGAGGGGTTTATTGGAGGGCCCCTTTGGGCCAGTGTCTGGGTGGGATCCATGGTGGGGGACTAATTGGAGATGAGGCTGGAAAGATAGACAAGGTGAGGGACTTCCTTGGTGGTGCAGTGGTTAAGACTCCACGCTCCCAGTGCAGGGGGCCCGGGCTCAATCCCTGGTCAGGGAACTAGATCCCATATGCATGCCACAACTAAGGAGCCCACACGCCGCAACTAAGGAGCTGGCGAGCTGCAACTGAGGAGCCCACCTGCCATAACTAAGGAGCCCACATGCTGCAGCTGAGGAGCCCGAGAGCTGCAACTAAGACTCGGTGCAACCAAATAAATAAATAAATATTAAAAAAAAAAAAAAGAAACACAAAGTGAAATGATGGTGTTAGGCCATGAGACCATTTCCTCTGATAGGTGGTGAAAATCCCTCCAAGAGCATACCCACGCCTGCTCTGCCCTTGAGTTGCCCTCCCCTTGTACAGGTCAGAACAGACTCTGGTCACTGCTTGTCCCTGGCATGTGGCAGTGCTCTGTGGTGTACAAGCAGTTCTCCCATAGGGGAGGGTGATGTCATTTTTTTCCTCTTCCCTCCTGGAAGCAGCAGTCTGATGTCCTTCTGCTATCATAACATAGTGATCCGAGGGAGAAATAGAGAGCAGGCTGTATAGAGGGAGCAAGAAGGGCTCTGGTATTTCTCCTGATGGGCACCTGCAGCCTGAGTAGAGGACGAGTGGCCATCTGGAAAAGCCTCGCCCTCCTCAGGCGACAAGCTGCTCTCTGATCCAGAGCCCTGACAGGAAGTTGCTCTTTGTCCAGCCAAGTCTGGGCATTCAGGAAGAAGCTCTGTAGCCAAGTGTCTGTTCTGTGGGTCATGAAACAATTGGTCAAGCTGTTCAGAGAGAGAGCTGACCACAGACGAGTACCACCTTCCAGGGAGAGAGTATCGCAGGCGAGATAACAACAGCTAATTTTGTGCCGGGCACTGTTCCAAGTTCTTTACTTGTATTGTCTTGTGTAATCCTCAAAAAAAAACCCTATGAAGCAGGTACTATTGTGATGACTTTATGGATTAGAAACTGAGATGCTGATGAAGTGGATTAACTTGAACCAGTATAGACACATCTAGCATGTAGTGGAGCCACAATTTGAATCTAGTTGCAGAACACGTACTCTCACTTTTAGGCTCTGCTGTCTTTTAGGATTCCATGGGAGGATGCCCTGGCCCTGGGCCCTGGGCCTTGAAGTGGGCAATAGGAGTGCCTCCCTGTAGGAGACTTCTGTGCACATGGGTAGTCCGAACGAGTGATTGAGTTCTGCCTGTTGTCACCTTGTCTGCCCCTGTTCCTCAGGGACTCACCTGGGTTAGCTTAGTCCCTGCTGGGCAGTTCTCCCTATGAGCTGTGTCACCTACGGCCACATGTGACTTTACAGTCTTCAGCCAGAAGCCAGGTGAGCCTATGAATGCTTTCTCTCTTCCCTCTGTGTTCAGAGAACACAGGTTTCTGTAGAACAATTTCCTAGAGTATCTCTTCTTTTTATCCTCAGTGCTTACTCCTCTAATTGAAGCCTCAGGAGTGGACTCTTTAAAGCTTAATATGACCATATTTCTGACTAGCTGCAGCACTTGGGATGCTTTTAGTTACAAGTAACGGGAGACCCAATTCAATTTGATTCCACAATAAAGGGGATGTGTTAGTTCACGTAATAGGGAAGTCCATGGGAGGTGTACTGCTCCAGGCCTGTTGGTTTTCTTATCGTCTCACCTCTCAGTGCTGTTTTCAGGTTAAACCCTTGTGGTCAGAGGATGGAAGCCAGTATCATTTAAGACTCCATGCTGCTTCATTCAAATCTAACAAGAAAGTAAGATTTTAATAAACTTTGGACCAGAGTCCCGAGTTCGGGTTGGATTACTCTATTCCTGTCCCTGCCTTATGAACCAGTTGCCCCAGGCTCAGATTGTCTAAGCCTATGACTGTGACAAGGGGCATGGCATTACTCTTATAAGTTTAAGTGAGTGTGAAGTCAGTCCTGTCCAAATCCCTTAGATGCTGCACAGTGAAGGAGGGGTAGAAGAGATGCTGGGAGATATCCACAATTTTGGCTACACCCAGCAAAATCTGCACAGCTGGGGAAAGGGTGGTGGTGGTGTTGAACTGTAGAGCAGATCCATGCCCTGTGCTCATTTCCTGTATCAGGGACAGTGCACAGGGCCCACAACATGGCCCAAGTCCTCAGACCCATAGGTCTGAGTTCATCTTTTCTATACACCAATTTATGGTCTTGCAGCTTCTCTGAGTTTCACTTCCTCCTCTCTAAAGTGGTAATCATGTTAAGGTATAGATAGATGTATTTTATGCAAAATTGAAGTCGATCAGCTTGAAGTTGTGTGATATAAAAATCCTTATGTATAAAATTTGAATTAATACAGATCCTACCAAATTGACAAAATTCATCAACCACATGATTTCAAAGCTGGAAGGCCAATGAAAGTGTGTTCATTATACCTTTATTTTCTGGAAATATTAGTCATGAATTATGTGAGTTTGAATAATGTAGGGTCTTCAGGAATATTTGTATGGAATGAACTTCACCGTCCTTTTCTTAACTTCCTGTTGGGTTCCCTAAAGGTTGTGATGCTGTTTTATAAAATGTGAAATGCAAAAAAGATTGTTGTTGGAGAAGCCCAAAGGAACTACCATACTAGGTGATAACTGGGTATGCCCTGGCATTTGGCAATTTATATCCTGCATCTGGACCTTTCTGTCTCAGGGATCCAGAACCTAGGTGGTATCTCTTCAACCAGTTCTGCTAGTGATTGGGTTAATGCTGTTAACATTTCAGTAAGCTAATGGAGACAGTTACTTTAGTTTGAAGGTCATTAAAACCTGAGTTTACAAATCAAAAACTGGATTGGGCAATTGTTTCTATATGTGTGTGGGTGAAGGTACATCAAATCCCATCAAACATTTGCTCAAATCCTTCCAGTGAAGTTACTCATAGTAAAGGCCAATTTCCTTGTAAAGCATAAAGTTTCATTTCTTCTGTTCCAATTTATATTTTATTTCCTTTTCTTGTCTTATTGTACTAGATAGGATGTCTAGTACCATGTTGAAAAGAAGTATTGAGAGGGTACATCCTTGCCTTGTTCCTGATCTTAAGAGAAAGCATCCAGTTCTCACCATTAACTATGAAGTTAGTTGTAGGTTTTCTGTAGATGTCCTTTATGAAGTTGAGGAAGTTTTCCTCTGTTCCTAGCTTTCTGAGAATTTTTATCATGAGTGAGTGTTGGATATTGTCAAATGCTTTTTTTTTTTTGCATCAATTGATACTATACATAGAAAATCCTAAAGATGCCACCAGAAAACTACTAGGACTAATCAGTGAATTTGGAAAGGTTTCAGGATACAAAATTAATGCATAGAAATCTCTTACATTCCTATACACTAACAACGAAAAATCAGAAAGAAAAATTAAGGAAACAGTCCCATTTACCATTGCAACAAAAAGAATAAAAATACCTAGGAATAAACCTACCTAAGGAGGCAAAAGACTTGTACTTGGAAAACTATAAAACACTGATGAAAGAAATCAAAGATCATATAAACAGATGGAGAAATATACCATGTTCTTGGATTGGAAGAATCAATATTGTGAAAACGACTATACTACCCAAAGCAATCTACTGATTCAGTGCAATCCCTGTCAAACTACCAACGAATGGCATTCTTCACAGAATTAGAACAAAATTTACAATTTGTATGGAAACACAAAAGACCCCGAATAACCAAAGCAATCTTGAGAAAGAAAAACGGAGCTGGAGGACTCAGGCTTCCCAACTTCAAACTATACTACAAAGCTACAGTAATCAAGACAGTATGGTACTGGCACAAAAACAGAAATATAGATCAATGGTACAGGATAGAAAGCCCAGAGATAAACCCGTGCACATATGGTCACCTAATTTATGACAAAGGAGGCGAGAATATATAATGGAGAAAAGACAGCCTCTTCAATAAGTGGTGCTGGGAAAACTGTATAGCTACATGTAAAAGAATGAAATTAGAACACTCCTTAATACCATACACAAAAATAAACTCAAAATGGGTTAAAGACCTAAATGTAAAGCTGGACACTATAAAACTCTTAGAGGAAAACATAGGAAAAACACTCTTTGACATAAACCACAGCAAGATCTTTTTTGACCCACCTCCTAGAGTAATGAAAAATAAATAAATAAATAAACAAGTGGAACCTAATGAAACTTAAAAGCTTTTGCACAGCATAGGAAACCATAAACAAGACAAAAGACAACCCTCAGAATGGAAGAAAATATTTGCAAACGGAGCAACGGACAAAGGATTAATCTCCAAAATATACAAACAGCTCATGGAGCTCAATATCCAAAAACAAACAACCCAATTAAAAAATGGACAGAAGACCTAAATAGACATTTTACCATAGAAGACATACAGATGGCCAAGAGGCACATGGAAAGATGCTCAACATAACTAATTATTAGAGAAATGCAAATCAAAACTACAGTGAGGTATCACCTCATACCGTTCAGAATGGCCATCATCAAGAAGTCTACAAACAATAAATGCTGGAGAAGGTGTGGAGAAAAGGGAACCCTTTTGCACTGTTGGTGGGAATGTAAATTGATACAGCCACTGTGGAGAACAGTATGGAGGTTCCTTACAAAACTAAAAATAGAACTACCATGTGACCCAGCAGTCCCACTACTGGGCATATACCCTACATCAATTGATATATTATTTTTCTTTTTTAGCCTGTTGATATGATGGATTACATTAATTGATTATCAGATGTTGAACCCGCCTTCCTTGTATACCTGGAATGAATCCCAGTTGGCTGTGATATATAGTTCTTTTTATACATAGTTGGATTCAGCTTGCTAATATTTTTGCATTTGTGTTCATGAGAGATAATGGTCTGTAGTTTTCCTTTCTGTAATGTCTTTATCTGATTTTGGTATTAGAGTAATGCTGGCCGTGTAGAATGAGTTAAGAAGTGTTCCCTGTGCCTATTTCTTGAACAGTGAAGGCCTTCCTGTCCTTAGAATCTTTGCATTTGCTGTCCCTGGCCTGGAAGACTCTTCTCCCAGATTTCTGCATGTTTTGTTCTCTCCTTTCAGGTCTTTGCTCAGATGTCCTTTTCTCAGCGAGGCATTCTCTGACCAGACTGTTAAAATTGCAAATCTCCCCTTCCCTCATCCCTACTATCCCCCTTCCTTGCTTTATTTTTTCCATAGCACTAATCACCTCCTAAAATACTATATGACTGACTTGCTTTCTGCTCCCACCCACTAGAATGTAGTTCTGTGAGGGCGAGAGTTTTTGTCTTTTTTTGTTCATTGCCTTATCCCTCCCTCCTCCCTAGAATGGTGTTTGGAACATGGTGGATGCTCAGATATTTGTTAAATAAACGAATTTAAACCATGACTGATAATGTGGTTGTAGCCATGCGAATGTGCAGAAATGAGTTGTTCTGTTTCTATTCCTGAGGAAGACTGTTTCCGGGATCAGAGGAAAAGTAAATATTGTTGATAGCTTTTATGAATGAAATTTAGGAGGCATTTAACCATGTTTTGTTTATCAACTGCATGACTTTGGCTTAGTCACCTTATTTTTGGGGGCTCTGGTTTCTTAATCTTAGAAAGAGTACTTTTGTAAATTAGACTAAGGTCTTTTCTAGAGTTCTTGTTTGTTGAACTTTGTTTCCCAGTTGCAGAGTATTTTAACAGGAAGGGAGCTTAGAGACCCTTAAGTCCTATGTTCTTTAGCCAGTAGATTAACTTCTACCTGTAGAGCCAGGCTTGCCAGCTGGGGGATGCAGCCCATCGTCCTCTCGTACAGTTCCTGGATGCCTGTTTGGGAGAGGGACCTCGGAGCTAGTGCTGACTTGGTGCTGGAGAGCCAGATGAACCTGTTTTTAAATGTCTGCATGATCTCAAGCAGGTGTCATCACCTCACCAAGCTTCAGTTTCCTCCTCTGTGAAACTGGAATGATATACACAGGTGGTTGTTAGGGTTAAATGAGATACTGTGATATTTGCACACAGGTGCTCAGTTAAAGTCAGTTGAACCTGACTGCTTATCCTACCCCACACTTGCTTTGTGATCCATCTTGATTCTACATCAGAATCACTTGGAGAGTGTTTTTAAAAACACTGATGCCCTTGAAAACGTTACGCTAAGTGAAAGAAGCCAGGCACAAAAGGTCACTTACTGTATATATATGAAATGTCCAGAATGGATAAATTCGTAGAGACAGATGCAGATTGGTGGTTGCCAAGGGTTGAGGGCTTAATGGTAAGTGGTTTTACTTCGGAGTGATGGGAATGTTTTGGAACTGGGGTAGAGCTGGTTGCACAGCATTGTGAATGTACTACCTGCCACTGGATTGCTTTCTTTTTCCCTCCCTCCCTTCCTCTTACCTACCTACAGGTTTATTGAAGCTTAATTGTTGTTCAGTGGACTGCACATATTTAAATTGTATTATTTGATGAGATTTGGGATATATATATATATACCCAGCCATTACCATAATAAAATGGTAAACATATCCATTACCTCCTGCAATTTCCTTATGCCCCTTTTTAATTCCTCCTTTCTACTCCTCCCCCCTCTCTCATCCCCAGGTAGTCTGCTTTCTATTATATAGATTAGTGTTCATTTTCTAGAATTTTATATAAATGGAATCATGCAGTATGCATTAGATTTTATATGGCTCCTTTTACTCAGCATACTTATTTTGAGGTTCACTTACGTTGCTGCATATTATTAATAGTTTATACTTTTATTGTCGGAGGTATTCCATTGTATGGATACACCACGAATTATTTGTCCATTCACCTGGTGATGGACATTTGGGCAATTTTCATTTTGGGAGATTACAACTAAAGCTGCTGTGGGCATTCATATACAAGTCTCTGTGTGGACATAAGTTATCCTTTCTCTTGAGTAAATATCTAGGAGTGGAATGGCTAGGTCACAGGGTGTATGTATGCTTAAACATATCTTAACACCTAAAAAGTAAGGCATGGTCAATTATTTGAAATGCTACAGATATGTTTGATAAGATAGAAGAAACAACTGGATTTTTGCAATGGTTAGGCTATTATTAACTTGAAAACTACAGTCTCAGTTGAGTGGTAGGTGGGAAGCTTTTTAGAGGGGAATTAGGAAAACTGAATTGAGAAGTTTGGCAGGGAGTATTGATAACTTAAGAAGTTTTGCTGTGAAAAGTAGCAGAGAATGAAGTTGTGGTTTTTGGAAGGTGTGAATTATTCCTTTTTAAGTGGATAATTTTATATTACATGAATTGTACTTCAGTTATTAAAAAAAGAAGAAGAAGAATCAAGCAAACAAAATCCTGATGTTCAGGTTGCACCTCAAGCCAGTTAAATCAGAATCTTTGTGGGTGGGACCCGGGCATTCACTTTCTAAAAATCTCCCTTGGTGATTGCAATATGTAGCCAGTGTTCAGGAGTAGTGATCTAAGTAGGGTTGGCACATTTTTTCTGTAAAGGACCAGACAATAAATATTTCAGCTTTGAAGGCCATAAGGTCTCTGTCTTTACTCCTCAAATCTGCCACTGAAGTGTGGCAGCAGCCATGGTCAACATGTAACAAATGAGCATAGTGTATTTTCAATAAAACTTATTTATAATAACAGGCAGTGGGCCAGAGTTTGCCAGCCTCTGGTCTAAAGGCTTGATGATAGAGAAAGGGCTGCAGAGCTCTGAGGAGGATGGAAGGTGACCTCCCAGGCAGAACCAGACCTGGAACTCTGTTCTACTGACCATTTTAGTTCTTCACATTGTGCATGCTTACTTACTTAAGCATAAAGATTCTGGCATTGAAAACAAAATGTTAGAATGCCAGTACTTACACTTGTATTTAATTCTAGCTGCAAAAGACAAGGAGAAAAATAAAGAGAAGAAATTCAAAGAGTTTGTGAGGGTGAAGCCAAAGAAGAAAAAGAAAAAGAAAAAGAAAACCAAACCTGGTAAATTTTCCCCTGGGACGTTTCACTTGGATTTCCTTACTGTAGGTAGGGAGGGGTTGCTTCTCCCCAGTCTTGGCCTCTGAGGAGACGAAGACCAGCAGGCCTTTAATGGAGCTTGTGGGCTCAGCTCACCCCAGGTGCTACAAGGCCACATTGGCATTTGGAAAGCCCTCCCTCTTGCTGTGTTGGCCGGTGTGCTCTGTCACGATGGAAGCGCCATTGTAGGAGAGGATATGCAGGTGAATGACTGTATTTGTCTGCACACACATCTCTGAACCCTTTCAAGAAAGGATTCATTTCTTGAAAAGCGTGTGTCTAGCCCCAACAAAAATGCTGATTTTTAAGAAAATCAGTGTTCCAGTCTTGGGAGCTAAAGGGATTCCACATTTTATTCTCAAAGTATCTTCTGGCTTAGAAAAGTAACCTTATCAGAAAAAGGGGAGAAGGGTGATGGTGAGGAAGAAGCTTTTTGTTTTGAGGCTTTTGGAGGTAGCTAGAAGTATTAATCCCTAAATCTGTTCTAGCTGAATTGCTTCTGAGCATTTGAGCTCTTTGAACAGCAGAGCTGTTGGTTGGATGGGGTTGATTCTGGAATGCCCTAGTGATGTCTGAGGGTGCTAATTTCTTCCTGATTTTGTTCCTCCAGAATGCCCCTGCAGTGAGGAGATCAGTGATACCTCCCAGGAACCTTCTCCACCCAAGGCATTTGCTGTCACCAGGTGTGGGTCCTCACACAAGCCCGGGGTCCATATGAGCCCACAGCTCCATGGCTCAGAATCTGGAAACTACAAAGGGAAAGTGAAAATGTCCGGTAAGGAGGCTCTGCTGGCTTGATCATTTGTACAGCACGGCAGTCTGAGAAGGCTGGATTTATGTTGATACTGTAATCTACTCTCAGGACTTCTGCAAGTAGTCTGTTAGGTCTTTTAAACAAGAAGTACATCAAATAAATAGGCCATTAGCTGTACCTTCCCAGAACTTCCCTTCTCTCCAACTTTGGTCTTAGTAGAATGTCTCTTAGGTACTTCTAAGCCAGTGTGTCTATAACCGAATCCATTATCCCCCAACTCCTTGCACACCTGCCCCTCCTGTTCCTCCATTTCTTGTTGGTGGCCTCTGCATCTAACCTGGTTGCTCGGGGAAATCTGAGTCAACCTTGAAGTTTTCCCTTCTTTAGCAACTTACAGGGTGATTGTGAGTTTAAAAGTAGTTAATAAGTATGTGGAAAGTACTTAGAACAGTGTCTGGTATAGAATAAGTGATCAGTAAAGGTTAGCTGTAATAACCACTAATCAGATACCAAGATCTAGTGATTCTGGTTCTGATTATCCCTGGAATCTGCCCCTTCCTCATTCCCCACTGTTTACAGAGTTTTAAAGGTGGCTGTGGATACAGACTGGGCTGTAAGCCAGGTCACGGCTGGATGGGGTGAGGTCAGGGAACACGTTTGAGTCGTTAGGGATGATGATCTGTGTGGCTCATGTGGAGTTGCAGTTTCTCTGCCAGTGAGCTCTGTGACCTTGAGCAGCCATTGACCTTGGGCTTCACTGTCAGGAAAATGAGGAAATGGAGTTCAGTTCACTGCCGGGCAGCACATATCATTCGGGCTGTTAGTAGATGACAGGCCTGAGGAACAGATTGGAGTTCGCGTTTCCCAGCTCTGTGAAAGTTCACAGAGGAGAAGTTCTGTAAGGTCATTTCTACTCTTGACAATCTAGGGTTTTTAAAAAATCTTGCAACTATAATTTTAAAAAGTGACTGTTGTTTTTTTTTCCTTTCTTCTCAGAAGAAGATAATCTGAGTGACTCCTCCTCCGAGAGCTTTCTTTGGAGCGATGAGGAGTATGGCCAAGACGTTGATGTGACCACTAACCCAGATGAGGAACTTGATGGGGAGGACCGTTACGATTTTGAAGTGGTCCGCTGCATCTGTGAGGTTCAGGAGGAAAATGACTTCATGATTCAGGTAGGTGGAGCTTCCAGGAGACACAGGTATAGAGGAGCACAAACTGGTCCTTGGAGGGAATTTTGAGGGAACACAGTCTGAGGCCAGCAAAAGTAACGTCATGTCAGAAGCCCCAGGCAGGCAGCACTGTCAGCAGCAAATTGAGCTTTGTTTACTGGCTCAGCTTCCTCTGCATCTCAGGCTGGTATAAATAGCCTGTGACTAGAATGAGAGAGGACTTGAGGGATCACTGAGTCTAAACCTCTTCTGCTCTGCTTGGGCCAGCTGGACCCGCAAATGGGAAGGGCCTTGCCTGTGGTCACACAGTGAGGAGTTGAACAGTAGGGGCCCAAATCTCTGGAGGGGCAGTTTGATCTTCCTGTGCATCCATATCTTCTCTCTCAGGTGAAGTTTCTTTATGGCCTAAAGAGATGGAGGCCAGTTTTGTAACTTGTCTGTTTCTTATTCTTCATTTTCTTGGCATTGGTATTTGTTGTCTCCATTTCTGGGATGTGCCTGTTGGGGGGCCTCCCTGCCTGCTTGGGGAGACCATCACTGGCCAGCACCTGCTTGCCTCTGGCCCTTCTCTTGCTCTTAATCACAGTTCTGGTGGAGGTGGCTGCTGCCTGGCTGACTCCAGGGAACCTGAGCTTTTTAAGTAAGTCATGTTTATGTTGGTTAGAATTCTTCTGGGAGTTTCTGTTTTTTTTTAATAGCCTTCATGGCAACCTCTGAGAATTCAAGATACACGAATGGTCTCAAATAGCTCCTCATATTTATGACCTTTAGTATGCATTAGGTCAGTGGTTTTCAAATCACTTTTTCAGCATCACAACCCCTTTCCCTAATGGACTCTTTTCACAGAACCCCCAAATGTGTAACAGATAAAAGCAGTAGTTTGGGAAGCTCAAAATGAATAATTTTCACTTTTAAGTTCAGAAATGTGAATGGCTGGCCTCTTCCCATGAGCTCTAATATGCAGGTGGGGTTGTGAGCGGTGGTTGCCAACCTGGAGCATTTCAGTGGCTCAGTTGTTTTCTTTTTTTTGTGAGACAAGCCTAATGAACATGGCCGTTGTATGGGGACTTTTCCTAAACAGCATGCTGTGTAGTCACTTTGGTTAATCAGAGATGGGAAGAAAAACTTTGTTCTGAGGGCAGCGTGATAATAAGTTAGCCTAGCAGTAAAGAATTATGTGTACTGGTGGGCTCTGCTGTCTTAACATTTAAGCTTGGAGTGTGCATTTTTTGTTTTGTTTTGTCTTCTAAAATAGTCTCATTTTATAAAACACACCCATTTGTAGAATCTCTGAAGCTCAGTGGAATATAATTCAAAAACCTATGTAACATGAAAACCGTTTGTTTGGTTTTTTTTCCCCTCCAGTAGAATTTTTTTTTTAAGTTTGGCTTTAAAAGTATGTTGAAGGGCTTCCCTGGTGGTGCAGTGGTTAAGAATCTGCCTGCCAATGCAGGGGACACAGGTTCGAGCCCTGCTCCAGGAAGATCCCACATGCATGGAGCAGCTAAACCCGTGAGCCACAACTACTGAGCCTGCGCTCTAAAGCCCATGCTCTGCAACAAGAGAAGCCACCACAATGAGAAGGCTGTGCACTGCAATGAAGAGTAGCCCCGCTCGCTGCAACTAGAGAAAGCCCATGCACAGAAACAAAGACCCAATGTGGCCAAAAATAAATATAAATAAATAAATGAAATAAAAGTATGTTGAAGATCGTTAGTTTTCATCCTGTCTCTCTGGGCGTGTGCTCAGTTCTGGGCCTTGGAAGCCTGATTTGGTCCTCATTTGTCCTTAGAAATCATTAGTGGGTGAGTAACGAAGGCCTCTCTTGGCAAGGCTCTTCCAGCTAATCAGTATAAGAGATGCAGTTCTGATCCACCATGGTACTTTCTCCATTGACTGTTCTGTAAGTGGCAAGGATCATGGGGTGTTTGCGGGGGTAGAGCTTGAAGTGCCATTTTGTGCTGTGAGGAAACTAAGTTTGAAAAAATTGAGACCACACCATTGTTACATGGCAGAGTCAGGAACTGAATTCCATTGCCTGCTTCCCAAGCTCCACATGACCTTCCCCGCAGCTCAGCTCAGCACTGTGGCTTCCTGTCTGGCATTATGGTGACGAGCTCACTTCAGAACACCTTGGGTTTTGTTGTAGAAGACTCTTCTTTGCTGTCCACTTGTTGTCCAGCTGGCTTTGTGTTATAGAGGGACAGTTTCTGACTATACCTGTCATTGTGAGCAGAGTACCTTTTTCCACTCA
Source organism: Stenella coeruleoalba (assembly GCF_951394435.1). NCBI lineage: Eukaryota > Metazoa > Chordata > Mammalia > Artiodactyla > Delphinidae > Stenella > Stenella coeruleoalba. The sequence goes on along the minus strand of NC_137161.1, from coordinate 23,207,592 downwards.
GTAACTTTAGCAAAAGGCATAAATTTAGAGGGAGCTAAGTGGAACAATACAGTTTAAAGTTTTAAAATGTATTCGTCTAGTTTTAAATATATTCATCATTTAGGAAAGTTCAGATCATTTTTTCTTAAAATAAATTTTAAACTTACATTGATAATTTGCACAACCCTAGAAAACATTTAGCATTTGTTCTCTAGAAGATTACTTTAGAGAAATAGTTTTCTTTGATCATTTTCGTTATTTGGTAGCAGTATTGTTCATGTATATTATTATTTGATTTTATTTACCAGTGCTAATTTAAATCACTGGAAGGTTAAAATCCTACTTAGTAATCATGAATGTTTGAGAAATCTGGGTACCACATAAAAAAATGAGCATCAGGAAACCCATTTAATATTTAAATTATTTTAATTGCTCTAAGGCAGGTTTTGGCAAACTTTTTCTTAAAGGACCAGAAAATAAATATTTTAGGCTTTGGGCCATGTGATCTCTGTCACAACTACTCAACTCTGCCCCAAGCAGTCAGAGGCAATACAGAAAAATGAATGACCATGGTTATGTTCATATTATACTTTATTTACCAAAATAGGACTCAAGCTGAATTTGGCCTGTGGGCTGTAGTTTGCTGACCTTTGCCCTAGAGCAACAAATATATAACATTAGGTGTTGGACCCCAGTGAAAATTGTGTAGCAGCTTTAATAAGAAGCCCATTTTAGAAACTTTATTTGCTTCCCCTGGAGGCAGCCCTTGTCATCTTCTTGCGTATCACTCCAGAAACATTCAGTGGCTAAACAAGCGATATCAAATATATACTCTCCATTTTTTTTCTTTCTTTTTGTGATAAAATATACATAACATAAAATTTACCATCTTAACCATTTTAAATATATGTGGCTTTAAGTGAACTGGCATTGAGTACATTTACATTGCTGTACAACCATCTTTTTTTTTTTAACACAATGTTATTTTAATACATAGTGTTTTCAGTATCTTTTTTTCATTTAATAATATATGTTGAAGAGCTTCCCTGGTGGTGCAGTGGTTGAGAGTCCGCCTGCCGATGCAGGGGACACGGGTTCGTGCCCCAGTCTGGGAAGATCCCACATGCTGCGGAGTGGCTGGGTCCGTGAGCCATGGCCGCTGAGCCTGCGCGTCCGGAGCCTGTGCTCCGCAACGGGAGAGCCCACAACAGTGAGAGGCCCACGTACCACAAAAAAAAAAAAATAATAATAATAATAATATATGTTGAAGACCATTCCATTTTCAGATCTAAAAAAGCTTCCCCATTCTTTTTAATGGTTGCATAATGGATGGATCATCATTTATTTAACTCTTCCCTTGTTGATGGACATTTGGATTGTTTCTAATCTTAGCAATGATGTAATGAATAATTTTGTGTAAGTATGTCTGTAGGACCAAGTTTTGAAAGTAAAATTCCAGGACCAAAGTAGGCGTGCATTTATTATTTTGACAAATACTGGTGTCATAGCAATATTCTATAAACTTTCCCTGGTGTACCAAAGCACAGTCTTACCAGCGCCCTTGTCAGTACAGTACTATCAAACTTCTTTATCTTTGCTCTTCAGATAAGTGAAAAAACAATCTACTAGTATAGCCATTTTGTAATTTATTTTAATATACTTAAAAAATTTTTATGATTGTTATTTTCTGCATTTTCCAAGATCTACAAAGAAGAAAACAAGGATTACCCAGATTATTTTTACCCAGGGATAAATCACTGTTGTTATTTTAGAATACACACATACACATGCATGTATAAATGAAAATTATACTCTATAAACAGTTTTTCATGAGAATAACACTTGTGTGGTGAAAGTGGTAAATGTTTATTATAAAAACTTCAGGCAATACATAAAGGTATGAAGAATTAATTGATATTTACATGTAATCCTAGAATCTAGAAATACTAATGTGTATGTATATTATTAGGCTGGTTTCATTTCACATTAATTTATATTAATTCAAGTTCCCTTACATACTTTATTCTTATAATGGTTGCTTTGAACATCTTTTTATTTAAGATGTGTTTTTTTCCTTTGACCTGCCTGTTCATGTCCTTTATTCAGTTTTCTGTTGGATGGTTGGTTGTTTTCATACCCATTTGCATAAGATTTTTTTAAAAAAATATTTATTTATTTATTTGGCTGCACTGGGTCTTAGTTGCGGCACACAGGATCTTTGTTGCTGCGTGCAGGATTTTTGTTGCTGCGTGTGGGATCTTCAGTTGTGGTGTGCAGGATCTTTAGTTGTGGTGTGTGGAATCTTTAGTTGCGGTGTGTGGGATCTTTAGTTGTGGCATGCTGGATCTTTTAGTTGTGGCATGTGGGATCTAGTTCCCGGACCAGGGATCGAACCCGGTCCCCCTGCATTGGGAGCATGGAGTCTTAACCACTGGGCCACCAGGGAAGTCCCTGTGTAAGCTTTTTGTAGATATGTTTTTGTATCAGCTGTGAGAACAGTTACAAATATTTGTACCCACTTTGTCATCCATCTTTTGGCTTGTCTTATAGATTTTTTTGTTTTTGTGAGGTCAAATATATCAAACTTTTCTTTAATGGCTTTTGAGATTTGAATAGCAGTTGCTTCCTCATTGGAAGTTCATAACAGTTTATAGAAAAGTCAATAAAAGAATTTTTCATGGTTTCTTCTGGTACTTTTGCGGTTTCATTTATCTTTTAAAAACTGTATAAATATTTGATCCGCCTGGAATTTATCCTGGTATAAGGTGAAGGCTCTCACTACCCAGTTGTCCCAACACCATGCCTTATTATTGAAACGCCACCTTTATTTACTCTATTTCCGTATGTAGTTTGGATCTCATTCTGGATTCTCTCTTCCATTGGTCTCTCTGTCTATATATTTACTTGTACAATTCTATTTTAATTATTATACCTTTATAATATTTTAAAAATATCTGGTAGGGCTGGTACCCCCTTTTGTTCTTTTTAATAAATTTCCTAGCTATTAGAATCAGCTTCAATATAGTTCCAGAGCTATTGATTTATTATTTTGTTGGCATTACATTATTTTTATATATTAATCCAAGGAGAACTGTCATCCTTATAATGACCGTTGCTATCCAGGAATAAAGTACAACTTACCATTCATTGACTTAAGTCTCCATGTCCTTCAAATATTTAAAAATTTTCTTTACACAGACCTTGCATGTTTTTATTCTTAGTTTCAGATTTATTCTTAGATATTTTATCTTTTCTGTTATTGTTCTTGTTCACTTCTAAATTTAAACTTTTGGGGAATTCCCTAGCAATCCAGTGGTTAGGACTCAGCGCTCTCACTGCTGGAGGGCGGGGCCCTGGGTTCAATCCCTGGTCGGGGAACTAAGATCCCTCATGCCGCGTGGCACAACTGCCCTCCCCCACCAAAAAAAAAATTTAAACTTTTATTTTTAATATTTATTTAAACAAATTTTTCACCCCACCACACGGCATGTGGGATCTTAGTTCCCCAACCAGGGATTGAACCCACGCCCCCTGCAGTGGAAGTGCAGAGTCTTAACCACTGGACCGCCAGGGAAGTTCCAATTTAAACTTTTTTATTTATTTATTTATTTTTTTAACATCTTTATTGGGGTACCAATTTAAACTTTTTAAAAATGAATAATGTGTATTAGCCAGACCCACATGAAAAACGTTATTTTGAAATTTTCAACTTAGGTGTTTTTGATTCAATTTTGGTGTATCCTAGTTCTTAAGACACGAAGTCATTGGTGAGAGAGGCTTTCATTCTTAATTATTAGTCTGTTTTCTACTACTAACTGCCTTTGTTGTCTCACACCCTTTTCTTTCTCTCTGAGCCTTTAGTTTCCTCATTGGAAATGGAAGAATCTGGATCGCATCTTATCTGAAGTCTCTCTTCCAGCTCTGCCCCTGTTGATTCTGATATGATTAGCCCATAAAAGCCCTTTGATCCTGGTGCCTATCTGACTCCAAGTGGCTGAGGACTGTGAGCTTTTTCCCTTGTGGCCAGGCTGGTGGCCCACCCTCCAGACAGTATCAGAAGCTCGCTGTCCACTTTCCAGAGCTATCCATTTGGTTGGGTAGTTAAAGGTTTAGGGCCCTGGTTTGGAATTGCTTCAAGTGTCCTAGTATCTCCTTTGCCATCCTTTTCCTCTCCATTCCCTCCTCTGGACCCTTAGCCCTCAGGCTTGCTATCCTCAGGCCAGCCACACGTCTGTCTCGCAGTGCTGCCCTCATCCTCTGCTCCTTTCTTTCCCTCTCTGCCTCTTGCCCTTTCTCTCTTTCCCCCTTCCCCAGGGAAGGCAGTGGAGCCTAGGGGTTAAAAGAACTAGCCTTGCAGTCAGCCAGGCTTGTGTTCTGATCCACTGTTGCATCTTCTCAGCTGTGTGACCGTTGGTAAGGTTTAGAAAGAACAAATGCAAAGCGCTAGCATATGTTGAGTGCAGGAGGCATCAAAGTGAGTTAGCCTACCCATTCGTAGCAGTAATAGGCTCTTAATATATAAAAGTTGTGTGCTGGGCTCTACTATATGAATTTTGACATGTGACCCATTGATTCCTCACAAACAGCCCCACACGGTTGGTAGGAATAGTATCCTATTTTGCAGATGGGGAAACTGAAGCCCAGGGTGGAGAAGTGACCTGTGCAAGGTCACACAGCTAATGAATGTCTGAGCCAGAATTCAAACTCAGTTTTTTGTCTTTCTAAGTTAACCTCCCTCTAAGGACTTAAACAGTTTTCCCTCTCTGTTTATTAAGTGATCAGAAAAGTGAAAGCCTCTAGAAATGGGAGGGAAAATAGTCATTTTTCTGAGATCAGTACTGTTTAATTTAAATGTTCTTCATCTGTGCTGTCCAGTACAGTAGCCACTAGCCTCATACGGCTGTTGGGCACTTAAGATGTGGCTAGTGGGACTAAGGAACTGAATTTTAAACTTAGTTTGTTAACTTAAATGTTAAAAGCACAGGTGGCTAGTGGCTGCTCTGGAAGAGTGGTTGCAGCTCAGCTCCCACTTCCTCCTCCTCCTCTCCCTCCCTCCTCCTTCCGCCTCCCACTGCCCCTTTCCCCCCACAGGTGGGTCTTATTTTTGGATGGAGGATTCCTTCTGAGTTTAATTTTTATTGCTTCTTTAATTCTAACAGTGTGAAGAGTGCCAGTGCTGGCAGCATGGGGTCTGCATGGGATTACTGGAAGAAAATGTGCCTGAGAAATACACCTGTTATGTTTGCCAAGACCCTCCAGGTAGAGATTTCTGGAGTCAGGGATATTAACAATATGTAGCCTTTTCCTTAGCACAGCTGGCGGTGAAGCAGCCTGAGTGTCTGTGGTCTTGAGACTCATTTCTTCAGCATCGGCTAGACTCTGCCTCCTCCTCGCCTTTGTTGCTAGCTCACCTGGTGGCCAGCTGTCCTGAACTTGGCAGTAAGAGAGCATGTATGAAGAGGTTCACCTAGTGGAAGGCCAGGCCTTGAGCTAGAATTTTGTTGTGGGTGGGGGTGGGGGTGGGGGTGGTAAAAATCATATAACATGAGCTCTACCCACTTAACAAATTTTTAAGTGTACAGTACAGTATTCTTTATAAACTATAAGCACAATGTTGTATAGCAGATCTCTAGAACTCTTTCATCTTGTACGACTGAAACTCTGTATAAACTATGGAACGCTGTACCGATTTGCATGTCATCCTGGCGTAGGGGCCATGCTAATCTTTTCTCTTTTGTTCTAGTTTTAGAATATGTGCTGCCAGAGCGAGCACCTTTTCCTTTTCTTGAGAGTTCATGAGGATGTGGGCTCTGTCCTTGGCTTTTCAGGGCTGTTGAAGGGTTGGAAACCGGCCTCTGCTCCCTCTGGTGGCATCTGCCTTCCATTGCATCGTTGCCACCTCGAAGGGAGATACGCCCTTGAGGGGAGGGGAAAGGTGTGTTTGCGAAGAGCCTGTCCGCCACCCAGAGCAGTGAATTAATTCCTTAGGATCAGTTCGTTTCATTGTTCCTTGACCGCAGGGCTGGCCTATGGCTCTTGGGTTCCCCTTTCCAGAAATCTCAGGGGTGGATTATAAATCCGTGGTTCTTGTTTTGCTGTCAGTGGGATGTGACATGTCTCCATTCATCACCTGTAAGGTTGCTCCCCTTGGGTGCAGTCCCCTTACAGCTAGACAACGCTGGAGAGCCTCTGCTTCTGTTATTCCTTTTTGTCCTATGAGGTGGGCCTGGTAGGAGCTCCTGTTCCGATTTTTGCTTATGACGAAGAAATTGATGCCCAGGGAAATGAATGACTTTCCTAATCTCATGAAGCAGATTGGAATTAGAACTGACTTGTGGGACCAAGTCTCTTGATTTTGCTGGTTGTATAGGGAGGGACTGGGCTACCACAGTTCATTTTCCAGCAAGTAGGTCCCCCTGGGGCCTGATAACCTCTATTGTGACACTGTGTCTTCTAGTGCTAGATTAGTCTATAGACAGAGAGCAATCTTGCCTCTGTTTTTCCCTTTATCCCAAGGAAAGAATATGGTCAGAAGATTAGTCCATAAGTCATAGAATATAATTGATGGGCAGGATCTGAGAGACCACTTAGTTTAGCCTTGACATTTAACAGGCAAGCAGCAGGCCCAGAAGGGACATGATTGGCCTAAGATCACTCAGACAGTTAGTGCTAGATAGGAGATGACAACTGGTGCCTCTGACCTTTGTCTTGTAAAACAGGTAGTGCTGCTTTGAATCCTGCTGCTCAGGCTACCTCTATGGCAGCTGCCTCTCAGATTCCACACATAATCCCCAGGGCTCCTTTAGGGCACCATTTAAAACCCTTTTGTCTACTTTATTGTCTCTCACTCTCTCCGTCCACTTTTCTCTTTTTAGAAATCATACACACCATCTTTATCAATCCCTATGCACTTTCTGAACTTTTATAACTAAATTGCCAAGACTGGGAATAGATTCCTTGAATTGAGCACTCAGTGACTGTCACATTTATTGACTATGTTTGATTCTGCAGTCTTGGGCCAGAAGTTTAATCTAACAGATCTATTCTTTAAAGGTTACTTAAAGGTGTTGTTAACAGAGTGGAGGTGCATCCCCACCATGTGTCTTAGAAAAGCCAGAAAGAGTGCAAGGACCTTGATAGGGTTTGCCTGGGTTATTTTAGGGTCTTTATAGCCATTGAGAGGTGAATAGCAGTCTGATTGGAAGCTGTTCCCTGGGCTTTTACAGCAGGAAACACTGTGCCAAGTCACGTGTGGTTGTGTTTTCAGTCCTTCCTGAGGATCCCTGTAATGAACAGGACCACTGAAGCTGTTTGGTTCATCTGTCATTGTTACAGATGGGAAATGGAGGTCCAGAGCAGGGAGTGGGGGGCTGACCATTCATTTAGTTAGGCGGTAGGTGACAGTCGGAGGGGCACTTGGGGCTTCTTTCCATTTGATAAATCCATTCACGATGCCTTTTGCCAGACACTGAGGATATAACCGTGAACAAAACAATTCCTTTTCTTCTGGCTTTTAGTGGGGTTTGGACCAGCAACAGATGTCAAAATAAGTCACCTAACAAGAACATGTTAGGTAGGGATGAATGCTTTGAGGGGGCAAAAGCCCTCAGATCGGGAATGACTAGGAGGCACGGAAGAGGCTCTCGTACTTTGGGAGGTAACCAACGGCCTCTCTGAGGAGGTGGTAAGGAGCCAGTCCTGCAAAGGCCTTGGGGAATAGTGCTCCAGACAGGGGTAGGGGTGCTAGAGCAGAGACCCTAAGACCAGAAAGAGCTTGAATGTGTTCCGGAAAGGTGGGGCAAGGGGGGCAGGAAGGAGCCCGGGCCTGCCGGCCTCATTAGATCAGTCAGGGCTTTGGGTTTTCTTCTGTGCACGATAGGAAGTCATCGAAGGTTTTAAGTGGGAGAGGGAATGATGTGATTTAACTTTAACAAGATATCCAAGTTCCACTCTACCTCTGACCAGTCGCAGAGATCAGGAAATTTATATGCTTTTCTCACTACCGTATCCCCAACACCTAGTAGAGAGCCCAGCATATAGTAGGTGCCAAGTAAATGTATACTGGATGAATGAATGAACAAAATGAACACACCAGTCCATCCTTCCAATAGTTTGTGTGATAATTGTGTGATGATGAAATGGTCTGGGTTTCCTTCAGACCAAGGATTAACTCTCTCATTGTCACTGCTTTAGGTCAGAGACCTGGCTTCAAGTACTGGTATGACAAGGAGTGGTTGAGCAGGGGACATATGCATGGCCTGGCATTTTTAGAAGAGAACTATTCTCACCAGAATGCTAAGAAGATTGTGGCCACCCACCAGCTTCTCGGCGATGTGCAGAGAGTGATCGAGGTTCTGCATGGCCTGCAGCTCAAGATGAGCATCTTGCAGTAAGTGTGGCACCTGCAGCTTTGGGGATGAGTCTGATTTGGCGTGGGCAGAGGGCAGGATAAATATGAGAAACTGGAAAGCCACAAAATCGGCGATAAGTTTGAGACTTTTATTTAAGATTCTCAGTTACATGATAAACATTCTTTTTTAAAAAAATTAACTCTATTGAGGTATAATTTACATATAATTAAGTTCACCCATTTTAAATGTTCATTGAGTTTTGGCAAATGTATATACAAACACTACTGTAATCAAGATAGTGTGTGGGGACTTCCCTGGTGGTCCAGTGGTTAAGACACCACACTTCTAATGCAGGGGGTGCAGGTTCAATCCCTGGTCAGGGAACTAAGATCCCACGTGCCACATGGTGCGGCCAAAAAATAAAATACAATAAAATGCCTTAGGAAAAAAAAGAGAAAGAAATGGTGTATTTATAGATTGTTTTTTCTTTTTTTTTTTTTGTACCGTTCTGAGTTGTTTTTTTCTATTTTGGCTGCACTGGGTCTTTGTTGTGGGTTTCTCTAGTTGCAGAGCATGGGTTCAGTTGCCCCGCGGCATGTGGGATCTTAGTTCCCAGACCAGGGATTGAACCCACGCCCGCTGCTTTGGAAGGCAGATTCCTAACCACTGCACGACCAGGAAAGTTCCTGTTCTGAGTTTTTGGGTTTTGTTTTTTAAACTGTGGTAAGATGTACATAATATAAAGTTTGCTATCTTAACCGTTTTTAAGTGTACAGTTCAGTAGTGTTAAGTACATTCACTCTGTTGCACCCAGTCTCCAGAACTCCTTGTGTGGGGCAAAACAAACTCTGTACCCATTAAGCAACTTCTCTCCATTTCCCCTCCCCCAGCCGCTGACAGCCACCCTTCTACTTTCTGTCTCTCTGAATTTGACTGCTCCGGGTACTTCATATAAATGGGATTCTACAGTATTTGTCTTTTTATGACTGGCTCATTTCACTTAGCATAATGTCCTTAAGGTTTGTCTGTGTTGTAAGTTGTATCAGAATTTCCTTCCTTTTTAAGGCTAAATAATATTCCATTATATGTAAAACCACATTTTGTTTATCCATTCATCCTAAACATCGTGGTTTTTTTGGCCACGCCTCGCGGCTTGTGGGATCTCAGTTCCCCGACCAGGGATTGAACCTGGACTACAGACTGTGGCAGTGAAAGCCTGGAATCCTAACCACTAGGCCACCAGGGAACTACCATCCTAAACATTTTTGATTGGGAAACAAAGTAAAATTGAAACAAAGTAAAATTGACATGGCAAGGAGAGGTTGAACAGGGCACATTCAGCAAGAGTATATGTTGATTTGGGTAAAAACCAAGCTGCTATAACAAAACCAAAAAAATAAAGGCTAAACAAAATGGAATTTTCTTTCTCACATAAGGCATGGTCCAGAGGTAGGCAGGGGTCCAGGCCAGGTAGGTAGGTGGCCTTTCTCCAAGATTCCAGCTATGGACGTGGGGACTTGGGTTCCTTCTGTCTTACTGCTCTGGCATTCCATTAGGGTTAATCTCATCTGCGTGGTCCAAGCAGATGCATCTGTACCTCCACTCTGCTCTGACCCCCAGGAGGGGGAGCAAGTGGTTTCATGGACACACCTAACTGCAGGAGGCTAGTAGCCAGGTGGCCATGTGCCCTGAGCAAACTCAGGAGTGAGGGTGGAGGTGGGTGTAAGAGAAGGAAAGGATGGTTACTGGGGGAATTAGCCATTACTGTGACGGTATCTGTTGAGGTGAACTAAATCAAGTGACCCTGTTTTGGATGTCTTAGACTAGGTATTCCCTCACATTTTATAAAATCAGAAAATTTTCCTCCATATAAGCCAAGTGAATTTCTTCTTAACGAGATGCCAGAAATTGACTGAGACAGGTGGAAGGTGAGGGCAAACCTCAGACGATGCTCCTGATTGTAAATGTTGCTGTGTTTCTTTTCATTTGAGGATTCAGTCAGATGGTGTTCTCTTTCTTCTCACTGAAATACCAGTGCTCCAGCCCTGCCCCATATTTCAGAACCTTGTTCGTTCTGAATCCCCATTTAGATCCTTCATCTTTAATTTTTTTATATAAATTTATTTATTTTATTTATTTATTTTTGGCTGTGTTGGGTCTTTGCTGGTGTGCACGGGCTTTCTCTAGTTGCAGCGAGCGGGGGCTACCCTTCGTTGCAGTGCGCAGGCTTCTCATTGCAGTGGCTTCTCATTGTGGAGCACGGGCTCTAGGTGTGTGGGCTTCAGAAGTTGTGGCACGCGGGCTCCAGTAGTTGCGGCACGTGGGCTCAGTAGTTGTGGCTCACAGGCTCAGTAGTTGTGGTGCACAGGCTTAGTTGCTCCGCGGCATGTGGGATTTTCCCGGACCAGGGATCGAACTCGTGTCCCCTGCATTGGCAGGCAGATTCTCAACCACTACTCCACCAGGGAAGCCCCTAGATCCTTCATCTTTATAGCAGTGACTTTGTACTGGAATTAAATCTGACTTCTCCAAGAAGTTCAGGGGGGAGTATAGGGAGATCTTGTTAGTCATTATATATGGAGAAAAGAGCCTGGGAGACAGGAAGGTGGTCCCAGTATGTCTCTGTACACCTGGATAGTCTCTGCTATCACAGGCTCTGGGTCTTCATTCTCAGAAATTTTGTTCCTAAGTGACCTGGTGGATTCATTTTCAAAGGCAAACAGTAAAACTGGGAATAACTTCAAATGTTGTCATTTCAAAAGTAACACGCATGGCTATGCATACCTTCTTCATGATTGACAGGGCTTACAAAGAAAGGCCAGGGTCATCCTTGTGTAGTAGCTGGGGCTTCAGATCTTAGCTGGGAGGGTGAAAATTGTAGGAGGAAGGAAACAAAGACTTTTGTGATTTTCGTACAAGAACAGGCCCATACTATGGCCTCTATGCTCCAAGTTAACAGATTTCAGGCTACAGTAGACCTGAAAGTGAACAAGGACTTCCATTTCCTCTGATGCAATTATGATTTCAGAGGTGTGCCTGGGATCCTAGGTTCCTGGTACAGGCTGTGATACCCTGTTGGAAGTGGCCAGGGACCCAGGCTGCCTTGATGCTGGTGGTTTCCTCTCCTTCCCCAGTGGATCGGGGTGGTATTGGGGATTGCTAGGGTGGGAGAGCCGAGAAAGGATAGTTGTAGCCCCTTGCGAGCAGAATTTTAGGTTCTGTAAGATCATTCCCTGCTGTCCTATTTATGGCCTATTCCATTTCTACAGGAAGACTTCAGGAAAGTGTGGGGGTGGGGTGGGGGATATCTATATGTGGGAGTTGCTGCTGAGTTCCTGCTGATCTGGTTTCAGTGTTTCTCAGTTGGGACTGGTGAAGGTAATGTTTACAATTATACCATGAGATAATTCTCTGTATGTGTGGAATTGTACCGAGCGTTACACGATATTTAGCATCTCTGAATTCAGTGAACTGAATGCTGAGGTCACATATGTGACAATCAGTAGTCATTGTGACAGTTGGAAAGGCTCCCACACATTTCTGCACATCTGTGAACCAAATGTGAGTAGCACCTGTCCGTCCTTCCACTTGCTTGCAAACACCCCTGCCAGCTAGGAACTGCCGGTAGCTGGTGGGCCTTACTCGGGAAGCCCAGTTTTTCTTCCTCCGTCCTTTTCTCCTTTCCTTTCTTTCATTTCATTTAATGATCCAAGGTTATAATGGAAGTTCTGGGTGGTAAACAAGAGTTAAAAAGGTAAAGTTTATCTAGAGTCGTGGCTTTTAAACTTAAATGTATATCCCACAGTAAGAAATACATTTTATATCACTCACATGTACAAAACTGAAACTAAAATTTCACAAACGCCTACTCTTACTTAGAATGGTGCATTCTGGTATTTTCTGTTCTGTTTTTCCTTTTTTACAATTGATTATGATCCAGTAAATTAAAGACCTTCTGTTGGGTCAAACGTCAGACGGTGAATGATTGTGGGAAACTTGAAGTCATACACAGAGTTTTATGTACACGTATACATGTAGCAAGAGCTTTCAGATTCTCAGAAGTGTCTGTGGCCCAAAAAGGGAGCAGAATCTTTGTTCTTTAATAACAGATTTTCCTCTTTGGAATGGTGTGAACAGAAGATTTTGTTATTAATGGCCTATGCCTAGATGACTTCTGGTTACCACCTCCCTCCCGGGTCACCACTGGATTTGTGTAATTGAGTGCCATTGCATGCCAGGATTATCATGGCTGTTTATTAATAGGTTAAGGTTATTTTTAGTAAGTCACATTTGAAGAGCACTTTACTGCCAACAAAGTACTGTACTTCCATTCAAATTAATTCACTTCATCTATAGCAAACTCAGTGGTTGCTGGCAGACAGGTAGATGGTTAGCCAGATTTGCAGAGGAGGAAACGGGGATGAGGCTGGCTGAGCGACTTGGGCCAGCTGCACTGCTAATCAGCTGCTGAGCTGAAATGCAGTCAGGTCTTCTGACTCCCAAGTCCAGTCCCACTCACTGTGAGTGATACAGCAGGAGCTTGCCTGGAAGTGGTCTCCTCAGAGGCTGCAGATTTACATTCCCTCTTGTGTGGCAAATAGTGGCTTGTACCAGTTGGCCCAGGTGGGAGGTCTTCCCCGCTACTGGAAAGCCCCTGCAGTGGTCCCAGGTACTCCAAAGCCCTCTCTGTGTTTGCCCTCCCAACAGAAGCCGGGAACATCCTGATCTGCAGCTGTGGTGTCAGCCTTGGAAACAGCATCTGGCGGAGGGGAGATCTCATTCCAAACACATCCATGTCACTGAAGCCAAGAGCAGGGAGGAAGCCCCAAGCTATAGAACTTTGAACGGGGCGGTGGAGAAGCCTCTGCCCCTGCCCTTGCCGCGGTCTGTGGAGGAGTCATATATCACCAGCGAGCACTGCTACCAGAAGCCCCGCACCTACTACCCTGCTGTGGAACAGAAGCTGGTGGTGGAGACCCGGCGCTCTGCCCTTGACGATGCAGTCAACCCCCTCCACGAGAATGGTGACGATTCCCTCTCTCCGCGCCTGGGCTGGCCTCTAGAACAAGACAGGAGCAGAGGGGACAGTGACCCCAAACCCAGCTCCCCAAAGGTATGAGGCTCGCTTGTACTGGTCTTAATTCGGTGTTTGGGTGCTTGTACCTTCTCCTCCTAGGGCTAAATGTTCTGTGGAAGATGTTTATTATAGAGTTGTATTTACTGTAAAATTGTATATAAATTTGCTTATCATAGATGTTTTTTGGTCTGTTAAAATGAGTACAAAGTCAAGGGAGCCCACTTAAACCCCAAAAATGTCCACAAAGTGGCAGAGTCGGGGGCGGGGTGTGGAGAGGTGGGAGGTAGCAGGGGAAAAGGGTTGACTGGAACTTGATAAATGGAAGTAAGTTAGGAAAGTGAGTTTTTTTCCTTCAATGCAATTTATAGTTGCCCGTGGGTGCTAATCCTTCCCACGAGCAAAGAATGAGTCAGGTGTTTTGTTAGGCATAAGGTTTTCAGTACAATTCTATGCTGGCTTTACTTTTCACTTTGCAGCCCTGACATAGGAACAGTCCATTTTGTCAAAATATTTGCTGGTTTCATCAGTTTTCCCAAGAGGTACTCTCATTTTCTTGTTATTCAAGTCATTCTCTCCTGGAGCCCCCTGTGTTCTCTTGCCAGTGTTCACTGGTCTCATTCTGCCCTGTCCTCAGTTGTCAGTGAGGATTTGTGTGATTTGAGAGCTTCTCCACCCTTGTCATACTTACTTTCACAGACTTCACTTTGTGGGATGGTATCACCAGCGTAAGTCCATTGCTGCATCGTGCCAAGGGGGAGCATCCTAGGTTAGAAGCCCCTCAAGGGTGGGCGTTATACCTCGTTCAGCCTGTATCCTTGCCAGGGTCTAAACAGTGCTGGATGAGGCTGGTGAGGACATGGTCTTTGGAGACAGACCCAGTTTCAAGTCTGGGCTCAGCCACTTGCTGTGTGATACTGAGCAGGTCACTTCACCTCCTCAGACGTGTCTCCTTACCCCCTGTCGAGTGGAGCCAGTGGCAGTGCCCTCTCAGTTACTGTGCAGCATATCTGTGAAAAGCTCTCAGAACATGGCTTTGCACATAGTCACCCCTAAATAAATGTTAAGTAGAACCTGTTTCATTTCAAATGAGTGAATGGAAGGTTGCAGTCACAAACCCCAGAAAAGGTTTATGGTCATGCAGACTGGGCACATTGCCTAGAGGTGTCTGGCACATCATGAAAAAATCAGGAAATACGGGGCCTAAACAAGGCAGCTGGGCTTAAAAATCTCTTTCATCGATAGCAGGCTGACCATAGGCCGGCACTGTGTTTTATAAACATTATCCTATTTCATCCTCGTGAACCTTTAAAGTAGGATTTACTACTTCCTTCTTTCCCATGAGGGAACAGAGGCCCAGAGAGGTGAAGTGACTCATCCAGATACACGCATTCAGCGAGACGTGGAGCTAGGATTTAAAGCTAGTTTGTCTGACATCCACATACTAACCCTTGTCTACACTTGCCTTGCTGTATTCTGATCTCAGGTTTCTGGAAGCCCTTCTGTGAGGCCTACTTCAGGCCTAGGGCATTGGGCCATTCTTTGGGAAGCAGCTGTGGGATCCTCGGAGCCAGAGGTCTGTGCTGCCCTGAGGTGGTTGTTATTGGTACAGCAGGCACACTTCTGCCCAGTGCCCAAGAGGGGAGGAACGAGGCAGGGAGGTAGAGAGTTGGGATATTCAAACTGCAACTGGGTTTTCAAATGGTTGTGGACACTGGCTGTTTGGAAGAGGGGCTGGGAGCTGTCTCCATGCAGTAACTTCAATGTTGTTGCATCCCCAGGTGAGGGAATATGTCTCCAGAAAGGTCCTACCTGAGGAAGCCCCCGCTCGGAAGCTGCTGGACAGAGGCGGAGAGGGGCTGCTGAGCTCCCAGCACCAGTGGCAGTTTAACCTGCTGACGCACGTGGAGTCTCTTCAGGACGAAGTCACGCATAGGATGGACTCCATTGAGAAGGAGCTGGACGGTAGGGCTCCCTCCTTGGCTCCCTGCACTTGGCAGCCACTGTGGGCCCACCGGGATGAGCTGCTCTCCAGGCACAGCTGTGTTCTTGTCTCCTCTCTGTCAGTCTCACCACCTTCATTCTCCCCTCAAGATGGCAGAGCCTTACTTTTAGTATTGATCGGGCACTTCTAAGGTTTGTGCAATGTCAGGGGTCCTGCCTCACTTTCCCAGTCCCTTCTGCCAAGGAGAGTGTGCAGAAGAGCAGCTGGACTCTGCCTGCGGGTAATGTGTGATCTGAGCAGATCTCTACTAAGCCAGTTCTGTGGGGAATTGAAACTTTGACGTATTTGAGCTTTTAGGATGTCTGAGGATTGATCTGAAAACACTTTTTTTTTTTTTTTTTTTTTGTGTGTGCGGTACACGGGCCTCTCACTGTTGTGGCCTCTCCCGTTGCGGAGCACAGGCTCCAGACGCACAGGCTCAGCGGCCATGGCTCACGGGCCCAGCCGCTCCGCGGCATGTGGGATCCTCCCGGACCGGGGCACGAACCCGTGTCCCCTCCATCGGCAGGCGGACTCTCAACCACTGCGCCACCAGGGAAGCCCTGAAAACACCTTTTATTTCAGCCTTTCTTAAAATCTAATATGAAGCCTTCTCCTCTTTATCAGTAGAGATTTAAGAACTTGACTAAGTCATTTATGTAGCCCCTGGGTATTTGTCCCAGATGTTAGTGGTAACAAATGGGCTTGGAGGACTGAACTCTTGATCCCCAGGATGTTGTCAGTTTGCTTTTTGAAGTCAGACTTCCTTCTTGATTGTTTGTTGTCTTATTCTCTTATTTCCTAATTATTTGTTTTCATCCTTAGAAAGGAGACTGATTAAGAAATAAATGTTCTGTTTGAGGATTCTGAGTACAGCCAGGCTGTTATTACTGTAATTGGGGATGAAATAACTCAGAAGAAAAATGCCATGTGTTATGTAAGCGAGGGTCACAGGTATGGCTGAGGCCGGGCCAGGGGAGGAGAGCTGCTGTGAGGGGAAGTGATAACAGGAAGGCTTCCTGGAGCTCCTGGGACTGAAGTGGAGCCTTGAAGAGAGTGATGTTTTCTGCTACAGAGGGGGTGACTGAGGGTGGATGATAAGAGGACTGGCTCGACTGGGAAAGGGTTGGCCCTGTTGGAGGACAGTGCGAGGGCGAGAGCCTGACACGCCCTCATGCTTTCTTTCCTGCCCCGGAGGCAAACCTGCGGAACCAGGAATGGGAGGCCAGTCCAGGGTCCATTGTGAGGGCATTTCTGGAAGGCAGAGTGTTTCTGTCTCTCTTTCACTCCTGAAAGGTTTCCTTGGGCTCCTTAGAACTGTAGCTGATGCCAGGTCTGTGAAAAACCCTGCTATTAGAAAGCTGAAAGAGGATCGAATGCCAGACTGAAAATTGTAGAGTTTCAGACAGTGGCGGTAGAATTGGCTCTGGGTCCCTGAAAAGAGGCTTAGCACCATGGAAACAGGGCGAAGGTTCTGTTGTTGCCAAAGGAACCTGCCCCTAGGGGAGAAGTCAGAGCCTTCTTTCTTTCTTCCTTCCTTCCTCCCTCCCTTCCTCTCTCCCTTCCTTCCATTTTATTTTTGGCTGCGTTGGGTCTTAGTTGCCGCACGCGGGATCTTCATGGCGGCATGCGGGATCTTTTGTTGTGGCGTGCGGTCTTCTCTCTCTCTGGCTGTGGCACACGGGCTCCAGAGTGCGTGGGCTCTGTAGTTTGTGGCACGTGGGCTCTCTAGTTGAGGCCTGCGGGCTTAGTTGCCCCAAGGCATGTGGGATCTTAGTTCCGCCACCAGGGATCAAACCCACATCCCCTGCACTGGAAGGCACATTCTTTAACTGGACCACCAGGGAAGTCCCAAGCTTGGGCTGCTCCAGCCCTGAGTTCACTGAGTGATCAGTGTGGCCAGGACAACAAGCCTGGGCTCCCTTCTCTGGCCTTCCAGAGGACTCTTGTGTCCTCCATCTGGGGCCACATACTCTGTTCTTGTTCTGATATTCCAGGCTCTGAGAGGTACTGGAAGCATGAAAATCAATTATAAAGTTTAAAGATTTTATTCAGGTAAACAGAGTTTGCATTGTATTTAATAAAGATTCATCAGAATCCCATTTTATTTCTACTATCTTCATTTCATCTAAATACCACCAAGATAAACAGCTTTTATAGGAGGTTACATACAATATTCCTTTTTAAAAAGTCTGATAGGCTATTGTATTGACTTTAAAAAATGTCATTGTTTCAGTGTTAACCATTATTTAATAACTTACGTAGTTGTGTGAACAGTCTTATAAAACTAAAAGATAAAAGATATTTAATGACCATAAAAATACTGAATCTTTTAGCATTAGAAAGATTTTTTTTTTTAATGTTACCTTAGTGAGCATTGGCCTCTATCTAGATTGTCTGGGGGACTGTATTTGAAATGAAACTTTACCTTTATAACCTGCTGCCTTTCTTGGAATCATGATACTGTTGAGAAGCTGTTGAGCTTCCTTAAAAGAGAAACTTGGGGTGATGGTCCAGCACCTGGTGTGGAGAGAAGCCTGGCTTGTTGGATGCTGGGGTCCAGAGGAGGTGCTGTTGGCTCCCACAGTTCTGGGTCTGGTCTTCTTCGTTCCTGCTAGAGAGAAGAATTCCACCTTAGGGGCTCCAAACACTCCTCTTAACCAAGTTCAGACACTATGAGTGGCCTAGGCTCTTCTAGTCTGCACACTGACTGATGCTTTTCTCCCTGTGCGTGCCTGCTGGGTCACCATGGTGTTGGGGGACGTCTTGGGTGAGCCCGAACCACATCTGAGGTAGTTCCAGTAGCTTTAAGAGGGGCCTCTCAGCAATTGTAGGATCATCTTGCCCAGGACAGACTGACTGACATTTTCTCTTGGAATCAACCCAGCCAGCCTTGACTGCCCAGATGGGCTCTTACGGCATTAACTTTGAGTCTTTTCTCCATTTACTCTTTTTTTTAAAAAAAGATTTATTTATGCATGCATGCCAGGTCTTTGGGATCTTCGTTGCTGCGTGTGGGATCTTTAGTTGTGACATGTGGGATCTAGTTCCCTGATCAGGGATCAAACCTGGGTCCCCTGCATTGGGAGCATGGAGTCTTAACCACTGGACCACCGGGGAAGTCCCCCCTCCATTTACTCTTGTGCTCTTTAGCTGAGCAGTTCCTGTCTCTCTCTAGTCTGTGGACTCCTTTTTCTTTTTCTTTTTTTTTTAATAAGACTGTTGTATTGAAACTGGTCACTATGGAGTTTTTCTTGCTCAGGAGGTCACTGGTCACTGTCATTTAACTTTGATCCTTTACTCTTGGTTTTCAAGTTCCGTCTGAGAAGTCAGTTTTGTATTTCTTATTTTCAAGTCCTTGTACTTGTTGGGATCAGGAGGAGGGAAGGCTCCTCCTCCTTGGAACCCCCGAGTGCCAACAAGAAATCTGATGGAGGAAGGTGAACTCTGAGGAGCCCGAGCGTTCAGTGGGGCATATCGCTGGACTGTTCCTGCATTCTCTCACTGCCTCTGTCAAGAGCCTACTATGTACCAGGCATAGTTGAGTGTTAGGGATATAATGGTGAGTAAGGCAGACTCTGCCTCTGCTCTCATGGAGCTTGATCTTATGTTAGAGACAGATATTAATTAAATCAACCCGTTATGTTTAATTATAAACCAGGATAAGTGCTCCAAAGGGGAGCAAGTGATAGCATAGCACCTGTGACACAGGGACCAGATTCAGATTGTAGAGTTGGGGAAGGCTTCCCTGAGAAGTAACTTGCAGGGAACAAAGGATTTAGAAAGGTGGGAAGGAAGATGGAGGGCTGGTCTGAGGAGGGCAGAGGATTGTGTATGAGGCTGCAGGCTTCTTGAGGAACAGGCACTGCATGGTCTTCCTCTTTCTGCACTCTGGCTCCAGGGTCCAGATGGTGCTCAGTAGAGGTTGGTGCACAGACTAGAAAGGCTACGGGCAGGCCAGGGTAAGCACAGGGCCTACCTGGAGGGGCTGGCCCTTGTCAGAGGTGCAGGGCTCCAGAATGGCCCTTCCGCAAATGCCAGAGCTTAAGGGAGTGGCTTGGGGAAGAACAAATATCTTCCTATAGAGAAATTTCTGCTCTCAGAAGCAAGACAGCTTTTTAGATATTGAACTAATTGTAGTCAAGTTTGTTAGTATCTGGACATTTTACATTAAGTACTTAGAAAATAAAATCAGAGTGTTCTGTGCTACTGATGATAGGAATCAATATGAAGCAGATCAGAATTTATGGAGACAAAAATAGACCATTTCAAGTCCCTTTAGATTCTAATTTTTCTTCACAGAAGGCTAAAACA
Source organism: Stenella coeruleoalba (assembly GCF_951394435.1). Taxonomy (NCBI): domain Eukaryota; kingdom Metazoa; phylum Chordata; class Mammalia; order Artiodactyla; family Delphinidae; genus Stenella; species Stenella coeruleoalba. Next base: position 23,187,890 of record NC_137161.1, on the reverse strand, counting down.
CCAGGCTCTCTGATTTTCAACATGGGAAAGCCTTATAAAGATGGGGCGGTAACACTGAGAAAGGTGGGTCCTTCCAAGCCGGCTAGACTACAGAGCTGCACGAATGCAGTAGTCACTAGCTATGTGTGGCTATTTAAATTAATTAAAATGGAATAAAATTTAAATTCAGTTCCTCAGTTGCACTAGCCACGTTTTCAGTACTCAGTAGCTACATATGGCTAGTGGCTATATTAGACAACACAGACATAGCCCATTTCCGTCATTGCAGAAAGTTCTGTTGGACTGCACTGCTCTACAGCATTTGAGCTTTGTCCTAGGAGTAATACTTTGCAGAGAGGGTGATGAGGCAGTGTTGCCTGAAATGGCCCTCCCTCCCCGCCCCCCATGAGTGGTTAGGTGGGATAAAGTGCTGAAATTCTTGCAGAGCAAGTGTTGAGAACTCACCGGGTCCTCTCTCTTCTGCCTACAGTGTTGGAGAGCTGGCTGGACTACACTGGGGAGCTGGAGCCCCCAGAGCCTCTGGCCAGGCTTCCGCAGCTCAAGCATTGCATCAAGCAGCTGCTGACGGACCTGGGCAAGGTGCAACAGATCGCACTCTGCTGCTCAACATGAAACTGGGCACCCCACACTAATGGGGGCACAATCCTGGGGCACCTGCAGGAGGAGCTTCACATATTTAAATAAATAAACCTAGCATGCCGAATGCACGTGACACCGACTGACTTCAGGGATCTGGGCAGGGGTGTGATGGACTTGGACAAAGAGGCCGTTTTGGCTGCTGGAAGGGAGGGCACTCTGATCTCGAAGCCTACCAAGAAGGTAGCAAATAGACTCTTGGGATTCCCTTCTTCTGTGCACATTGTTGAATGGAGAGTGAGTCTTTTTGCACAAACTTCACTTGAAATCGTGCCACTGATGATAAATGGAATGAGAGCCAAAAAAGTTTAGTCGGAAACAGTTGTAAATTCAACTTGCAGCTTATTTAATTGACTTTTCTGTCAGGTTGGGGCACATGCCAAGCCTTCTGGTTTTCTGCCTGGCATGAATTTAGGCAGCAGGCATCATTTTCGTTTTTCCAGCTTCGTGGGAATGTCGTGACTTCACCGTTCTGTGGAGGTTGGGAAGGAGCAGAGGCCTTGGCCGCCCTGTCTTCTTAGAACTCTTCACTTTCTCACCACCTCTCTTGCATGACTTCATGGTACCGGGGACAAGTTTTGTATGCTTTCACCCCAGAATTGGCTGGGTTGTGTCTTTTGTAGCAGAACCCATACAGCCTGTGGAAGAACTAGAATCTCACTGTAATAAGAATCTAGGAGGAATTCCAAACTGAAGCAGGCAGGGTCTGGAACCCAAAGGACAGCATTTTCTACCCACTTCTTGACAGCTTACCAGTTCTATTTAATGTCCAAAAAATGGTTCCCCCAAATTTGAACTCTCACTGTAAAGATTTGTTACAAAGAATGTGGTTTGGGGAATTACCTTACTTTGTATTGTTGTAAACAAACCAGATTCTACATCTGCTGCCGCTTTTCTCCTTCCCCGAAGGGTATATGTTCAGTAGTTGGCATTTTCAGAATTGTTTTAATATACTTTAACACTTTAAATTTCCTGTTCGTATTATTTTGTGAGATCAAGGTGATTATGCTGCTTAAGGTCCAGGTACAGTTTGTACCTTCTGAGACAATATTTGTTACTCTTCCAGGTTACGGTTCCACGTGTAATTGTTTTGTTTTTCCTTACTAGGCAAAGTTAAAGAAAATGTTCCATGCTTTGAGGAGTGACCCATTTTACCATTTAGTTTTCCTATCACTAAAGGCAAAAATCAAAGCACATCTATCCATTAACACTCACAAGTTAATTATGGGTTTATGAATCTGTAATGTTATATGCTGCAAATATTTACTATGTAAACGTGAAGTAGCCAATATCTCAATAGCAATGACAGTATCTCCGGTGACCTTTGGGATGGTTAGGCTTTAAGGTACAGGTCATTGCGGTCACAAAGCCCTCTGTACCAAGATCTGTTTCAAGGTATGCTTTGTCTAGTAATTTAACTCACCATTTGATATAAAATGAATTTAGGACAAGTTGACCTGCTGTAGCTCATCCATCAGAGGGAATACATGTTGCTATGACATCTGTAATAAAGCTGACACAAGTCCTCTGTAAGAGGTTGTTTCCCATTGCTAATGTTGGTGTTTCTGGTGTGGGAAGAAACGCTCAAGGAGTATGCATGGCATCTGTGTTTTGCATAATTTATCAGACGGCCACATGATAAGAACTGTGTGAAGCTTGTCTGAAAGGGGAAGAAACAGGATGATTTTCTGTAGCCACAACTGTGAGGTATGGTGACTTATTAGATTACTGATTTTTCTTTCCTGAAAACACATTTGAGCATAACTTCTGGGGAAGCTGTAACTTTAAGGGAGTCAATCTCATGTCTTTTTCAAGATGAAAGAAGAAACTGAGTTACCCTAATTTTGCCAAGTGGCCGTTATTGAGTTTACTGTATGCTTTTTGTAAAGGAAATAATCCCATTTCACTCATTGTGACCTTTGTCCTTAGGGAAGCAGGGGGTGACTCCAAGTTCTGATAACCCCAGTGTGCTTCCCTAATTTAAAGCCATGTTGAGGGGCTCCATCCCCAATTCCTGGGTCAAGTTGAATTAACCCCAGGCTGGAGCACTGGAAACTGTTATTTGCAAATATTACTGTTACCATTTAGAAATATGTACACTACCTAAGTTTTCTTTTGAGAAAAACTATCCACCTATTAAAAAAATTGCCTTGACAAAAACAGTTCTGGTTTGACTAATCATTTTGTTTAAGTGATGAGTGTATGCAAGGTGGACCCTTGATGAGCCAACATTGCACTGTGGATACATATCTATGTTTACGCGCTATTAGAACAGAAGGCGCTGTATATAGAAATGTTGCTTTGAAGCAATATTTGCAAAACATGCAAACTTCTGTATCTGTATTTGGAAAAAATAAAACAGGTTTTTGTTGCTACGTTTCAGTCATTTGTTATAGTTATCTACCCTTTTTTTTTTTTTTTTTTTTTTTTTTTTTTGCGGTATGCAGGCCTCTCACTGTTGCGGCCTCTCCCGTTGCGGAGCACAGGCTCCGGACGCACAGGCTCAGCGGCCATGGCTCACTGGCCCAGCCGCTCCGCGGCATGTGGGATCTTCCCGGACCAGGGCACGAACCCGTGTCCCCTGCATTGGCGGGCGGACTCTCAGCCACTGCACCACCAGGGAAGCCCTACCCTATTTTTTTTTTAATAAATTTATTTTTCTTTTTATATTTATTTTTAGCTGCATTGGGTCTTCGTTGCTGTGTGCAGGCTTTCTCTAGTTGTGGTGAGCGGGGGCTCCTCTTTGTTGCGGTGCACGGTCTTCTCATTGCAGTGGCTTCTCTTGTTGCAGAGCATGGGCTCTAGGCATGCAGGCTTCAGTAGTTGTGGCACACAGGCTCAGTAGTTATGGCTCGCGGGCTCCAGAGTGCAGGCTCAGTAGCTGTGGCACACGGGCTTAGTTGCTCCGTGGCATGTGGGATCTTCCAGGACCAGGGCTTGAACCTGTCTCTCCTGAATTGGCAGGCAGATTCTCATTAACCACTACACCACCAGGGAAGTCCCATCTACCCTGTTTTTAATGTGCATTAATTTTCTATAAACATTACCTTTTAAAGGAAGTCTGCTTTTACATTCTTAGTAGACGTATCTTCTGCAGGGAGGCAGCTGCAGGCTTAAATCCAAAATCCCAAGGACATATGCAAAATACTTTTGAATTCATTTAAGTGTCTTTAATATTCAAAAGTAAAATGCCCCACACCACCCTCTAGCTGTCTGGCTCATGCTTTGTGATGTGAGCTGCAGGACTATTCAATTTTTGATTGTTGAAAGCAGTGCAGGGAAAATAGGTCTGGCCTTCCCTATATTAAAAGATGGCACCCACTGCAATTAGGACCCTTCTGAGGGCAAGCCAAACGGCCTATGAACCCCAATCAGCTCCTTCCTGGGTGTGCGTAAGACTCAAGGAATGGAGTAGGCTCTAAGCTTATACTGCAGAGCTTCCCTGTTCTTGCCACATTGCTTCTTCCCTTCCTAAACAATTATGCTTATTAAAAAAGTTGAGGGAGGCAGTTGGAGAGACATTAAAGTGAGTAGCAATCCATTAGTTCACACCAGATATGCTCCTTAAATCTTTCAAGAGCCTTAAAATTTGGTAAGAAAGGTGAGTATAGAGGCTTAAGCCAGAGTTCACAAACAAGAACTAGTCTATCTCTGTAAACACCGGCACTAAACACTTACTAAAATAGCCCTATAACTTGGGCCTTTGGGGAAGTCTGTGCCCAAAGGGCAGGCTGATGGAGCAAGCTGGTGGCAGCATTGGTATAGCAGTAGGCAGTTAAATAAGCACCTAGTAGAGCCAGCTATTTGCCGGCACGACCCACCGCCATCTACAAGACAACAGAACACTGTCATCTGTTCTCTTAGGAAAACAAGCTCAAATTCTAACTAGTGAGAGGTAGGGGCGACGATGGAACACAGGCTGCTGGAGCCCTCATTACATAGACTCCACAAAACAAAGGAAACCCAAGTGCGACGCTGGGGAATGCGCAGGAAAAAAATTTCCCAGATGTGGCGGCCCAGGCCTAACCAACACATAATGATCCCACAAAAGCCAACGATGGCCACGTGAATGAGAAACAAAGGCTTTATTCTCATGGACTCCCAACTTGGTTCGCCACCAGCCAGAAAGGAGGTTGGAAATAGGTTCGGGAAAATAAGCACGATAAAGGACGAACGAAAAGGACACACGAGACTGCAGGAACTGCCAAAACTCATTTTTCATTAACGCGTAATGGGGAGCCACGCTCAGGGCCTCGGATCTGATCACGGCTCTAGTCCAGAGAGCGCCCGGGCCGGGCCGCCCGCAGCTCTGCCGCTCAGCCGGTGATGCGCACGTCCGTGCGGCGGCGAAGCCGCCGGGCCCGCGCTGCCTCAGGCAGGATGGCGAGCAGCTGCTCCTGCACCAGCATCTCCACGATCTGCTCCTTCGTACGGATGTCGGGCCGCAGCCACTGGCGGGAGAGCTCCCGCAGCTGTCGGAACGCCTCCCGAGGGCCTGCCGCGTCCTGGTAGCGGAACTGCCGGAATCGCTGGCGGAACGTCTCCGGGCCGGGCCGGGAGCCGCCAGGGCCTGGGGGGGATCGCGGAGCGGCTTCGGCAAACGGCGCGGAGGCCAGGGGTGCGGGCCCGAGGGGCAGCTCCAGGGCGGCGGCGGCCGCCGCGGGAAACGTAGGATTCGCTTCGGGGACCGCGGCGTTGAGGCTGGACGATTCGGGGGCAGGCGGTGGGGTCTCAGGAGTCGAGGAGGAGCCCGTAGAATTACGCTCCGGGCCTGAGCTCAAGCCGGCCCCTTCCTCTTTCCCCGACAGCGGCGCGAGACTCTCGGTTACTGCCAAGCTCGGCTCACTTGCCGCCATGACTCCAACTCTGGACGTCACCCTTTGTCCGGCAGCTGTGGGCGCAGCACAGCGTCTGCTAGGGAGCAGGGTGAAGAGGGAGACGTTTCCGTTAAAGGGCGGAGCCCGCGCGACCCTGAGGGAGAGGGGCGGTGGGGGCCCCCAGCCTACCAGCGCCAGCAAAGCGCCTGGGACGGCCGGAAGTGGGCGTCCAGGCTGGCTTCTCTATGGTGAGCTCGGCGCGCGAGCGTCCGGAAGCTGAGTCCGGGCTCCCGGAAGCGGCGCCCTCTCGCGTTCCTGAGTCCCGGCAGGAGGCTGTGGCTACCGCCAGCCCGCCGACCAGTCGAAGCGTGCAATGGCTGGCTCCGGCTGGTGGCGCCTACGAGCACCAGTTCTAGGAGAAGGAGAAGTCGAAGAGTCGGAGGAGGAGCCGGAGGAGGGGTCGGAGGAGGAGTCGGTGCCGGAGCCGCCGCTCAAGCCCAAGCCCAAGCGGAAGCCCAAGCCTAAGGAGAAGGGGCCCAGAAGGGTCCCTCTCCGCCTAGATCGGTTCGGCTTGCAGGTGACCTAAGTCTGCCCCTGCGTGCGCGCCTCCTTACTTGACCCTGATTAGGATGATGGCGAACCAATGGCTCCCGGGGGCTGGCGCCCGGCGGGTGGCGGGAGCGGGACGGCGGTCGGGGGCTGGAGGAGGGCCCAACTCGAGAAAGTTCTCTCGCTCACTCAAAAGAGGAGGGCAGTACACCCGCCTTGTGGCGAGGATGACACAAGATAACGTGTGTAAGATCTGCAACACACGTAGTAAAAGTTGCCCTTTTTATGGCACAAAGTAAATGCTCAAGAACTTTTTGCCATTACGATTTTGCTTTTTGGCGTGGCCTCTGAAACCAAGGGACAGGTGGCTCTGGGTTTTGCTTTTAATTTCAGGATTCCTAAATAGACTAAATGCGTAGCCTCATATAGTGGCCACTAGCCCCATATGCTTACTGAGCCCTTGACATGTGGCTAGTGGGAATTGGGTTGTGATGTAATGTTAAGTACAGCCAGGACTTAGTATGAAAAAAAAATGTAAAATATCTCAGTAATTTTTTATATTGGTTACATGTTGGATTGGTAGTATTTTGCATATATTGGGTCAAATAAAATATATAATTAAAATTAATTTCACGTGTGTCATTTACTTTTAAATGTGGCTACTAGAAAATTTTACATTACGTATATGGTTTTCATTATACATTCGTTGAACGGTAAAACTGTGCTACCCTATTGGAGTCAGGCTGCCTTGGGGGAATCTCCGAAGGGTTTATTTGCCTTAGGCCAGAGTTGCGGAGAGGATTAAATAGTGAAGACTTTGGAAAGAAAGGGCTTTTTAAATGTTTGTCTTCATTAAGTAAATTGCTTCATTAAGTAAAACATTTTCAATTGTTTGTCTTCATTAAGTAAAAACCTAATTAGTAGTTATGAGAATTCAGTGAGATGATGCAGGTAAAAGCATGTAGCTCTGACAGCCCTTTGGTAAGTGATATTCTTTTTGACAACTGGCTCACAAATATGTTTTGTATGTATTTTACAGACTGGGAAACTAAGGGAGAGACAGGGGTCTCTTATGAAGATTTTGTATAACCCTTGCAGTACCTTTGATTTCTATGCAGAATGAGTGGGCCTCTTTAACAGCCATCAGCACACCAGTGGCCCTGATGTAAAACTTGCCTCCCCCATAGGATGTGCTCTTGTAAATGGGTTGAAGTAGATCCTCACAGAACAGTTTCCACAGCCTGAAAACCTTGAAAGTCATCACAATGGGTCTTTAATGTTTTTAGTTAGTAATATGTAAAAATTGAGAGTTCACGTGCAAATCTGGATTTCCAGTTTTTCTTGAAAAAGTGGACAAGCTGGCTGCACCGGACCCACCCACATTCCTGCCAGTTAACAATTAGCTGGAGCTGAGTCTCCTTCCTTTAGACAGATACTCTGTTCCAGTGAGGTTCAGTCCCCACCCACCATTCCCTATTCTCTGAAATAGAATGTTGTTTCATGTTACATTAACATTCAGAAGAGTTCATTTACTATTGCTCTCAGGTTGTCGTTTTCCTTAGAGCCAATATTTTTCCCTATTTTCTTTTCAAAGGTGGGAAAACAGGGGCCTAGAGTTTGTCATACCTACCAGCTTCAAACCTTTCCTTCCTCTGCCAGGCCTCTTGGCAGTTGGGTTTGCTGCCCTGAGTGAACCAACAGTCCTATTTCCTGTGTGGTAATAGGCAGTCGGTATCCAGGGCTAAGGGAGCCCACCAAACTCTGAAGAAGGATGAGGGGTCCTGGAAGTCTTCACTCAGGAGGGGACCTTTAAGCCTAGACTCAAGAAGAAAAAGGGTCGAGTTAGGGGCATTCCAGGTAGAAGGCACTGTCTGTACCAAGGCACAGAGTGAATGGGAACAAAGCTTTGTGGAAACTGCAGGCTGAGGTGAGGTCTGGGGAAGGGATAAGAGCTGAGGTTGGAAGGTCAATTAGAGGTTAAATCATAAAGAGCCTAGAATTCCATGTTGAAAAATTGAATCGTCCTCTTGCAGAAGGGAACGAACTCTTGTGGTACTGGGAATCACGAGTGTTAGAGCTCTAGCCCGTTTCTTCCATCCCTATTGGAATCACAGAACATTGGAGATAGAAGGAGACATCTTAGAGTTCTACTAGAATTGTCGAATGTTAGAATGGAAGGGACCTCAGAGATTAAATCCAAAATCAGTTTCAGTTATAAGCCCCCAAAATCTATTTTTAAAAAAATAATACCTCTTCCTAGAAGAAGGATGCACTTACATACTTCTGCATACAATTTCAGGTAATTTCAGATAGCCTTGAACCCATCCGGAGGACTCAGGTTAAGTTTAAAATATATATTTACGTGCATTCTATTCTGAATTTTGCAGGTTAAGAAATCAAGATACCAAGAGGCAAAGGATTGGTCGAAAATCAAAAACCTAGTAAGTGTTTCCAGGAGGACAAAATTCTTTTGACTTCCTAGTCCAATGCTTTTATCATATTAGACATTTTTATTAGCACTAGTTGGGAGCTCCCATGGGAATGCATGATAATTCATTCATCTCATATCACTTAGCTTCCGACACAAGTCCTGACTCCCAGCTGACACTCAGTAAATTTTTTTTTTTTTTTTTTTTTTTTGCGGTACACGGGCCTCTCACTGTTGTGGCCTCTCCCGTTGCGGAGCACAGGCTCCGGACGCGCAGGCTCAGCGGCCATGGCTCACGGGCCCAGACGCTCTGTGGCATGTAGGATCCTCCCGGACCGGGGCATGAACCCATGTCCCCTGCATTGGCAGACAGACTCTCAACCACTGCGCCACCAGGGAAGCCCAGTAAATGTTGATTAAAGAGGACAAGCAGTGGATTGCAGACCATGCCTGTGAAAGGAGAGCTCCAGTAATGATTTCCAGACTCTTTCAGACAGAGGTTTTGTTGTCTTTTGATGGCACACTGTTGGGGGTTGTGGAACAGAAGCCTAGACACTTTTTTTCTTTTTTGTTTTCGGTACGCGGGCCTCTCACTGTTGTGGCCTCTCCTGTTGCGGAGCACGGGCTCCGGACGCGCAGGCTCAGTGGCCATGGCTCACGGGCCCAGCCTCTCCGCGGCATGTGGGATCCTCCCGGACCGGGGCACGAACCCGTGTCCCCTGCATCGGCAGGCGGACTCTCAACCACTGCGCCACCAGGGAAGCCCCGATACTTTTTTTTAAAAAGCTTTTTATTTGGAAATAATCATAGATGCACAGAAAATTGCAAAAAGAGTGCAGACTTCACTTAGTTTTCCCCAGTGGTAACATAACTGTAGTGCAATATCAAAACCAGGGAATTGACATTGATGTAATCCACAGAGTTTATTCAGTTTTCACCAGTTTTATATGCACTATTTGTGTATGTATATAGGCCTATGCAATTCTGTCACGTGTAGATTAGTGCAATGTTACCACCATAAATACCTAGAGATGTTTGATCATCACAAACGTCCCTCATGCTGCTGCTTTATAATTACACCCATTCCTTTCGCATACGCTGTATCCCCAACCGCAGGTAACACTAATCTATTCTCCATCTCTTTAATTTTTTTCATTTCAAAAACGTTGTATAAATGGGATCATTTAGTATGTAACTTTTGGGGATTGGCTTTTTTTTTTACTCAGAATAATTCCCTGGAGATTCTTCCAGGTTTTTGTGTGTATCAATAGTTTGTTCATTTTTATTGCTGAGTCATAATCCATGGTGTGGATGTACCATGGTGTATTTAACCAGTCACCCACTGAAGGACATTTGAGTTATTTCCAATTTGGGGCTATCACAAATAAACTTGCTATGAATTCTTTTATAATATGGCCTTAGGTAAGTCGTATACGCTTCCTGAGCCTGGGGATAATAACTACCACACAGAATGGCTCTGAGGAGTCAATGAGAGAATATATGTAAAAGAACTAGTACCAGGGCTTCCCTGATGGCGCAGTGGTTAAGAATCCGCCTGCCAATGCAGGAGACACGGGTTCGAGCCCTGGTCCAGGAAGATCCCACATGCAGTGGAGCAACCAAGCCCATGCACCACAACTACTGAGCCTGTGCTCTAGAGCCTGTGAGCCACAACTACTGAGCCCGCATGCCACAACTATTGAAGCCCGTGTGCCTAGAGCCCGTGCTCCGCAACAAGAGAAGCCATCGCAATGAGAAGCCCGCGCACCGCAATGAAGAGTAGCCCCCATTCACCGCAGCTAGAGAAAAGTCCACATGCAGCAACGAAGACCTAGTGCAGCCAAAAATAAATAAATTAATTAATTTAAAAAGAAAAAAAGAACTAGTACCAGGTCTGGTATTATTTAGATGTTCTTTAACTTCTTACATCAATGTTTTATAATTTTCAGCATACAGAGCCTGCACATATTTTGTTATACCTAAGTATTTCATGTTTTTAGTGCTACTATAAATGGTATTGTTTAAAATTTTTTGATTTTTAATTGTTTGATAGTATATAAAAATACAATTGAATTTTGTTTAGTAACTTGTGTCCTTCATTAAACCAGGAAACTCAGCCCCGCTGGGGTTGTTTCTTCAAGTTTTTACTACCCTCACTCCCAAAATCCTCTTGGCATTATTTGCTTTTCAGATTCTGAAGTTGGTTGCTGTTTGTATTTTGTCCAGAGTTTTTAGTTGTAACGGATGAGGGAGAGAGGCTGTAATGGGATTACTCCATCTTGGTTGCTACTGGAATTCATTATTTATTCTGATACTCAAATTATCTCAGATTTGACCAGTGGGAGCCCCTTCAGGCTGACTTCTGTGTCCTTCTGATACATCTCCATCATTTTTTGAGTATTTTCTTACTTTCTAGCATATCTTGTACCTTCTCTGTCTCAGCTCAGGATTCAGTCATTTCTCCAAGAAACCCTTGTTCTTTTAGTGGAGAATGGTGTTTAGAAACCAAGATTTGGGCAGTGGGTTTGTTCATTGCTGTTGGAATGGTCACTGCTCCTAGGCTGTCTCATGGACAGAGGGAGGGTATATATGTATGTATATACGGTAAGTGCACGTACATTTATATCTGTTTATTTCTACACCTATCTATATATATTGAAATCCATGAGTTCACACCAACACATTCAACTCCAGTCCAACACCACAGGGTTTATCCTAGTTTTCTCTCTTTCTATACATTTAATTCCCTTCTTTGACAGAGAGAAACCTGGCTCTCACGGTCTTCTTTGACCAGCCCTCCTGAATGTAACCAGTCTCCTGTTGTTGCACACTAACCCTGTCCCCCACCACCATGCCCTCACCCCAGTCCCCTCACCCTGCTCAGGGCTCCAGCACCTTGTGCTACCCCACCACAGCCTCCCTCTACCCCCAGACAGATGCCTGCTATGCCTGGCCTCAACTAATGGCTTCTAAACAGAATCATTCAGGAAGGGTGGGGGACGGGGAATGAAACCATACCTCGAAACCTCACACCTTAGATGGGATTCACACCCAGTTGCACCTCAGATGGGACTTGACCCACAATCTCTGGCTTAGGAGGGTACTCGAACCCACAGTCTCCCAGCTGAAACCGCACACCTGGGCTCAGAACATAATGAAGCTCAGGTTCTTTACGTCTCAGCGCAGAAGGAATTCAACAAGAGGCAAAGTGATAGGCAGGAAGTAGATTTATTAATATAGGATGCCTGTGAAGGATACAAGTGGGCAGGGAAGAGGGATCTGCCCCAAGAATTAAGTGGGCTACGTTTTTATAATCAAAGGAAAAATGAGGACGGGGAGAAGACCACCTTTGTCCTCTTCATTTGTAAAGATGTAGCAGGAAAATGGGGCACAAGAGGATGGTCACGTCCCAGGTCTTGGGTGAATTCCTGGGACAGGCCACCAAGTGAGGGTCCTTGGCCTCGCACAGGAAAGAATTCAAGAGCGAGCCATTGTAAAGTGAAAGCAGAGACACACATTCCATAGGCAGAATGCAGTTCGTCTTAAAAGGCGAGAGAGGCCCTGGGAGAAACACTCCACAGAGTGTGGGCCGTCTCAGAAGGTAAGAGTGGCCCAGAAATACGCGGTGGTTAGTTTTTATGGTCTGGGTAATTCCATAGGCTAACAAATGGGAGGATTATTCCGACTATTTTGGGGAAGGGGTGGGGATTTCCAGGAATTGGGCCACTGCCCACTTTTTGGCCTTTTATGGTTAGCCTTAGAACTGTCATGGTGCCTGTGGGTGTGTCATTTAGCATACACTAATGTAATACAATGAGTGTATAATGAGGCTCAAGGTCTAGTGGAAGTTGAATCTTCCACCATCTTAGGCCTAATTGGTTCTAACCAGTTTTTGTCGTATCCTCAACAGCTGTGTCATTCTTTTCAAGGTTGTGTCCTGCCCCCTTCCCTCCTGTCTCAGCAACATACTTTTTTTTTAAACTTAAAAAACAATTGTGGTAAAATACACAAAAACAATTTACCATTTTAACCATCTTTAAGTGTACAGTTCAGTGACATTAAGTACATTGACATTGTCCTGTAACTGTCACTACCATTCATCTCCAGCACATTTTCATCTTCTCCAGCTGAAGCTCTGAACCCATTAAACAATGACTCCCCATTCCTGCCTTCTTCCAGGCCCTGGTAACCACCATTCTACTGTCTCTATGAATTTGACTCTTGTAGGTACCTCATACAATATTTGTGCTTTTGTGTCTTATTTTAGTTAATATTTTCAAGGTCCATCCACATTGTAGCCTGTATCAGAATTTCCTTCCTTTTTAAGGCCAATTTTCCACTATATATATGGCACATTTTGTTTGTTTATCTGTTCATTTGTCAATGGACATTTGGGTTGTTTCTCCCTTTCGTTTTTGTTTTTTTTCAAATAAGTTTATTTATTTATTTATTTTTGGCTGCATTGGGTCATCGTTGCTGCACCTGGCCTTTTCTCTAGTTGCGGTGAGCGAGGGCTACTCTTTGTTGCAGTGCACGGGCTTCTCATTGCGGTGGCTTCTTCTGTTGTGGAGCACGGGCTCTAGGTGCACGGGCTTCAGTAGTTATGGCTCAGGGGCTCTAGAGCGCAGGCTCAGTAGTCGTGGCACACGGGCTTAGCTGCTCCGCGGCATGTGGGATCTTCCCGGACCAGGGCTCGAACCCGTGTTCCCTGCACTGGCAGGTGGATTCTTAACCACTGTGCCACCAGGGAAATCCCTGTTTCTCTCTTTTGACTATTGTTTATAAAGCTGCTATGGACCATGGTGTACAGAAATCTCTTTTGAGTCCCTGCGGTCAATTTCTTTGAGTATATACTTGTTACGTGAAAAACTGGGTTCACCTCTTGGTGAGTATCGAGCCAAAAGACACAACCAAGCTGAAAATCCGGAGAAGGAAGGATTTATTATTACTTACAGTAAGTAAGGAGACCACTGGGGATCTTTCCCAAAGCAGTGTCTCCCCAAACAGCAAAATCAGGCAAGTTTTAAACCAAGGGCACATGCATATTCATGAAGGGGTTTGAGCGGTCAACAGAGTCCAAGCTTTAGTTGATTGAAGTCACTAAAGGGTCAGAAAAGGTCAACATCATCATCCCTTAGGTTCCAGTTGATGTAATGGTAGAGCGTTTCAGGCCAATCTTTACCACTGAAACAGAATTGGGAATCTTTACAACTGATTTATAATCTTTGCTATTGTTACATCTTGTGCCTAATACTGAGACCTGTTCAAGGACAAGCCTGTGGCCAGGCTTAGATCACAGAATGTCTTAGGTCAAAAATGACGACTCTTATGTCAAGAAAGCTATGTCTGGTTCTCTTTCTCTGGGGACCCCCTACCCTATCTTCTTACATACCCAGAAGTGGAATTGCTGGATCATATGGTAATTCTATGTTTAATTTTTTGAGGAACCACCTTATGGTTTCCACAGCAGCTCCACCATTTTGCATCCCCACCAACAATGCACATGGGTTCCAATTTCTCCTCATCCTTGCCAACACTTGTTATTTTGCATTATTTTTTAAAATGTGAGATGTTAAATAGAAAATTTTTAAATAAGTTACCAGTGATCAAGAAATTCAGATTTTCAACAGATTTGGTAATCCTATAATTTCATTTACACACACCACATACTGCATACATCATTCCAGGGGGCCAGCTGTGCTCATGGTGAAGAGGAAGCAGGTTCCTCTTGCTAATGAGGTGGTTTGGATAAAAAGCCCCAGGCTATTCCATTTGTGTGTGTGTGTGTGTGTGCGTGCGTGTATGTGTATGTGTGTGTATGTTTAATTTTTTATTATGAAGTCTAAGAGGCTTGCTCTGGTCTCTACTATTAACTTCTTTTTGATAACCTTTTTTATCATATATGTTTGATCTTGGGATGAAGGTCTGTTTTATCTTTTGATGTTTTGATGAACTGAAGAAGATAACTGGTCTAGGGTGCTCAATCTAACCCTCTGTATGTAATTATGTTTGTAACTAACTCTTATTATTAGTAAGTCTCATTCTTGATAAACCAGTGTAAATTCAGTAGCCTAGATACTTCATCATCTTTTTGCCTTTTTCTCCTTTCACTGATTTCTATTTAGCTGCAACCCTCCTAGTTCCCAGTTTCAATGAACCTGTTTTTACTGTGGTGCTCTACCAGTAGCTCTGTGTTCCTTATTGTACTGCACTGATTTTGTTTTATTACTTAAAAACTGATTCAGTCATTTGAATAGGTGAGATGTATACACATATAGATAGACAGATAGATAGTACAAAATTCAAAAGTCAAAAAAAGAGTAATTAGGACTTCCCTGGTGGTGCAGTGGTTAAGAATCCACCCGCCAGTGCAGGGGACACGGGTTCAATCCCTTGTCTGGGAAGATCCCACATGCCGCGGAGCACCTAAGCCTGTGTGCCACAACTACTGAGCCGGCACGTCACAACTACTGAAGCCTGCGTGCCCTAGAGCCTGCATTCCACAACAAGAGAAGCCACCGCAATGAGAAGCCTGTGCACCACAACGAAGAGTAGCCTGCTCGCCGCAACTAGAGAATGCCCGCGCGCAGAAACAAAGACCCAATGCAACCAAAATAAATAAACAAGTAAATAAATAAATAAAATAAATTAGAAAGTTCACACTGAGCTTTAAAAAAAAAGATAATTGTTATACTTCTGCTTTTCTTCATCCTTTCATATCCAGTTTTAATTATTATTGTTAGTTCCCTTTATATCTTTAAATGTGCTTAGATATCTGTTTCTAGGTTTATCAGATTTAAAAGGTATCTTAAGATTTACAGCTATAAAAGTTGAAGAAACCCATGTGCTTAACCCTCCCACTTTCTTGCCGTCTGTGTCTCCATACTTGTTAGCTATATTATTTCTTGGTTCCCTTTTAATTGTTCATTTCCAGTTCCTTCACTTGCTTTTTGCAATCTTATCCTCTGTATTCAGCAAGGTTCACATCCTTGTTGCTGTTTTTGAAATTACCTTCACTTCTGAGGTGGTGGTGTTTTTTTTTTAATACTTTCTTTCCTGAGCTCTGCCAGTGCCGTCTCCTCCAGTTGCTTCATCATCTCTTCTTTGAACTATAGCATCCTTGCTTTGATCTCTTGCTTTAAAATTCATTAAGCCCTTTGAGTCCTTTGCTGTTCATGATTATCATCTGTTTCATGTTAATTTTTGTGGTTTTTTTGGTGAGTGCCTTTTATCTAATATTTGTTTTCCTTGTTCCCTGCCTCCCCCCTCCCACTTTTCTGTAATATATTTATATAGGTCCGGTGCTATTTATTTTTTTACTATAACTCCCCTTCAAGTGAAGTGAGTTCTTCCTGGTCAAGCTATTTGTTGGAGTTCTGCATGGAGAGGGCACTAGAGTAGAATTCCAGACTGGCAGGAAGTCCTTTAAGGTCATTAGCGAAGCTCCTTAGGACAAGGGTTTTGTGTGAGTGAATCGTTTTAGTTTTTTCCTCTTCCCGGCAGATGGAGCTTGGCAGCTGCAGAGTTGCAAAGATGGCATGTCTGTGTGTTTCCCTGGTCCATTCCCTGCTTCTCCTTGGTGCCAGTGGTACCATGGAGGCTCCCAGAGCCAGCCCTTACATCACAGTCCCAGTGTTCAACAGAAGGTGTTGTTGGTTCTGCCTTCAAGGTGCATGACCCTCTCTGGAGGACTCAGAGCGCTGCCAGCTCTCTTCCCCTGAGACCTCAGTCCCAGGCCTTCTCTATTGACTTGAACCCTCTGTGTCTTCTCGGCACTTGCCGTTTCTTCATTGACACGATGGGTTCCTACTCTGAACACCTTTGCCAGAGGGCTTGTTCTGCCACTGGATTGCTCAGCCCAGAAATGCTGGCAAGTGAATGCCCTTAGGAGCAGCCCTCAACCAATGGGACAGCCCTGAGGGGTAGGGGAGCAAAATTTCCCACCCCAAAATGCGTCTCTTTGGCATTAAGATTAATTTAACCTGATTATTTTTAAGAAACAGAAACCTCAAGAAGTCTTTCTTTTTACCTCCCCCTTAGCTACCTAGAGAATTTAGATTAAGGGCCTGGAATAGAGCTAATGCCAGAGATACCTGCAGAGAATATGAGCTGAGTGTGGTGGGGGAAACGTGCAGGACCTTAGTGATCAGAGTCCGTTGTGTGTCCCATTGTCTCTGCATGACCCAGGAAACATTTGTTTACCAAATATTTGTTTTTTTCTATCTCCAAGTAGAATTGCCTTCCTCTCCTTTGAAGTCCCAAACCACAACCCCCGACATGCTCTTTCGTTTTTAGCTGAAGAAGCTGAAATTTAAGGTGGGGATTTTGGCCATTTTGGCAAATTACTCAGTTTTCCCAGGTCTCTCCCAAGTATACATGTTATTAAACTTTTGTTTGATTTTCTCCTGTTAATCTGTCTCATGTCAATTTAATTCTTAGACCAGCCAGAAGAACCTAAAAGGGTACAGAAGAGGAAAATTTCTTCCTCCCTAACAGAGGCATGCTAAGCCCATTGGAGCCCCAAATGCCAACAAGAATGACATGTTCGTTAATGTGTGTGCCTCTCTCAAAAATTGTTTTTAATGTATGAAGAAGAGCAGATGATTCTTCTCCTTAGTCATCTAACATGATACATCATATTTACGCATTCTCTATTGACCATCCTTGCATTCCTGGAATGATATGCTATTTTAAAGTGTGCTATTGAATTTCATTAGCTTAATATTTTATTTAAGATTTTTAAAACAATATTCGTAAGTGAAATGAATCTCTAGCTTTCTCTTTTCATGCTACCTTTATCAGGTTTAAGTATCAGTATTCTCCTTGCTTAATAAATAGAATTTGATAGTTTTCCTTCTTCTTATGCTCTGGAATAGTTTAAGAAACATCAGGATTATTGGACATTGCCTGTGAAAACTTCAGGACCTGGTACTCTTTTCTTTTTTGGTGGTAGTGGTGGTGAGAAAGCTCTTTTACAACTTTCTCTATTTCTCCTATGAAAATTAGTCTATTAGATGTTTTCTATTTGGGTCACTTTGGTAAATTATTTTTTCCTAGAAAATGACTCATAAAATCCCAGTATTTAAGTGTTGACAACTAATTCAAAATTTTTTGAAAACTCTGTCAGAACTTGCCAGCAGGCTAGATATGGCCTGTAGACTACCATTTTGCAACCCCTGATTATAGTCAGAGGATTTTAGACCTGAAAGAGGCCATATAGATCCTGTACCAGGGGTTGCAAATAGGTAACATGCTCACAGGTAACACGGTTGTGTGAGGTGAGGACTTTGGTGAATTGAAGAGCCCATTCCCCAACTAAAGATAAAGAAGTTAAGTTTTCACAATATGTTAACCAAAACACCATGTAGGTCAAATAAAGCAGTCTGCAAACTCAGTTTGGCCCATGGGTGGCTGGTTCGTGGCCTCTGCCAGTTTAACCCCACTTCCTGCCATACCTCCTAGGCGTCTCACTTTCCAGCCACATTTTATGCTCCCTGAACAAGCCCTGCCCTTTCTTCATGTATCTTTATAGCTTTATTCTAGTGAGACGACCACAGCTGGAGACAGATGAAGTTGGGAGTGTCTACTTTTGAGGTTCCATCAGGTTTTTGTTCTACCTACCGGCATCCTCTAATGCCCCTCATTAGCCTGGTCCTCTCCATGTCACTTGGATCCTGAGGCAACTCAGGGGCAACTTAGGGGACTGGTGGGACACCCCCCTGTCCATATCTACGTCCTACTGTCTCTTTGGCTTTCCCCATGTCCAGTAGTCATTTCTCTCTGAAACCCTCTAAACATTTGTAGTAGGGGATCTTCTTAGATTTTCTTCCTCAAGTCTAGGTCTGGGGTTGGGGAGGCAACCACACTGCTTCTCTCTCTTACTCTCTTTTTCTGAAACGTTTTCTTCCTGTTTCTTCTTGAGTTCTTTACATCTTTTCTCCAGGTAAGGGGGGAAAAACCAGTTCTATCTCTTCTCACCTCTGTAAGTGATTAGTGTCTCATCCCAGGACTGGTGGCCTTTGAATTTAGCAATTTAGAGCCTGAATATTTCTTCCCAGCTGTCCAGCTGTCCTCACTGTATTCAGTACCCTTCCTTGGCTATCAGTCTGGGGGGGCTTAGCTGGATAAGAATGGCACATCAGGCGGTAACTTGAAATCACAGTTTTTCACTGAGGATTCTAGTACAAGAGCAAGATGGGATTTTCAGCTGCCATCTTTGATCTAGTAGAAAAAAGTACTTTATAACCTATATGCTTCACTTTTGGAAGGACCTCAGAGTCCTTGAGTTCCAGTCACCAAATACCTTTTAACACTTGGTACCCCGTTTGGTTGAGGACTTCCAGTTTGCTGAGTGTTCCTGATTTGCTGGTTTAACAAGGTTTATAGGATAGTGCCAGGCACCTACACTCCAGGCTCATCTCCAATTTCGAAGCCTCAGAGTGGTCCCCAGGCTGAGGTTTTGGATGTCCTCACGCCAAGCCCAGAAGCCTCCTACTCTCTTTAAGCTGGCCCTGTGACTCTGGCAGTCATTTAGCTACTTTGAGCCTTAGCCGCATGCAGGGAGTGGGTGTGAAGTCCCTCACCTTATAATAGTTGTGAGGATTAATTAAGATAATACCTCTGAGTGTGCACTAAACGTTAGATTCCCAGATTCCAGTTACTTCCCACTGCCCTCTCTTCCTTCCAGACTCTTCCAGTGTGACATAAGGAGGTTCTGAGAATAGATTTGTTAGAACGAGGCTTCCAGCCACTGTTGGTTGGGGATAAGGAATGGAGAGGAGCTCTTACCTTGCCACTGAGGGAAACTTTGTTTCTAGTATAACTGGATTCTTGGGGAAAGACTTGTGGTCCTACCCTTGAAAAGCAAAGGGGCTGTTGTGCCATTTGCCAGCTCAGGAACCATGAAGAGATATATGGTGTCCCATTCCTGGCAGATCCTGAAGAAGGAATTGGTGAGGAGTGTCAAGGACCCCGGGAGGGAATAGTGGAAGACTGAACAAACAGGTACTTTCAGGAAAGGAGAGGCAGGTGGAGGAGGCGGCCTCGGATAAACGTGGCCACCCTGTACCTTTTGGAGTCACAAAGGAAAGACTGAATTCTGACCCCTGCCCTGTAGCCTACTCTGCCCTTGGCATTGGCTACACTTTGAGCCCCTGAGGACTGCTCTGTACTCACCCTTCTTGCTATTAGGAGAGTCAGAGAGAATAAGGCCCAGCATCAGGGTAGAGTAATAGGTTAAACTTAAGGACTCTGGAGCCAGACTTCCTGGGTTTAAATCCCTATCACCTATTAGTCGTGCGGCTAATATTAGTATTAGGCAAGTTACTTGATTTGCTGTGCCTGTTTTCTCTTCTGTAAAGGGTGATGATAGCAGTACCTACTGCACTGATTTGTTATTGAGGATTAAATAAGTCAATACATATAATAGGCTTAGAATAGAGCCTGATAATGGCAAATTGTATTCAATAAATATTAATTTTATTAATAAAGCTTTTCCCCATATTTCCTTTAGATATGTAATTTTTAAAAAATATTATAGTTACAGGTAGAGCACCTCACCATCTCACTCCCTTTCTCCTCACTGGCAACAACTTTCCTGAGATTGATAGGTACCCTTCCTGTCTATATTTTAAAATTTTTATTATATCTGTGTGTATCCATAAGAACCTGCAGTATGCGGCACATTTTAAAAAATGGTGTCATAAATGGCATCTCATTTCACCTTTTTTCCACTCAAAATTGTGTGAGCTTTACCCCCATTGACACACTCTAGTGCCATGTCCAGTCCCGTGACTCTACCTGATGTATTTTTCTTATTTGTCCCTAAAACGTCTTTTACAGCTTGTTATTATGAACCAGGAGCCAATCAAGGTTCATATTTTCCATTTGTTTGTATGTCTCTCTCTTTTTTTTTTTTTTTTTGCGATATGCAGACCTCTCACTCTTGTGGCCTCTCCCGTTGCGGAGCACAGGCTCTGGACGCGCAGGCTCAGCGGCCATGGCTCACGGGCCCAGCCGCTCCGCAGCATGTAGGATCTTCCCAGACTGGGGCACGAACCCGTGTCCCCTGCATCGGCAGGCGGACTCTCAACCACTGCGCCACCAGGGAAGCCCATGTCTCTCTTTTTTTAAAAATAAATTTATTTATTTGGCTGTATTGGGTCTTTGTTGTTGTGCGTGGGCTTTCTCTAGTTGCGGCGAGCGAGGGCTGCTCTTCATTGTGGTGCGTGGGCTTCTCATTGTGGTGACTTCTCTTGTGGAGCACAGGCTCTAGGTGTGCAGGCTCAGTAGTTGTGGCTAGCGGGCTCTAGAGTGCAGGCTCATTAGTTGTGGTGCACGGGCTTAGTTTTTCCACGGCATGTGGGATCTTCCCAGACTAGGGCTCAAACCCATGTCCCCTGCATTGGCAGGTGTATTCCCAACAACTGCGCCACCAGGGAAGCCCTGTTTGTATGTCTCTTGAGTATTAGTCTAGAACAGCCCCCTCACTTTGTTTTTTTCCTCATGCAACTGACCTTTATTTTAAATAAATTTATTTATTTATTTCTTATTTATTTTTGGCTGTGTTGGGTCTTCGTTGCTGTGCGCGGGCTTTCTCTAGTTGCAGCGAGTGGGGGCTACTCTTCGTTGCAGCACGCGGGCTTCTCATTGCCATGGCTTCTCTTGTGGCGGAGCACGGGCTCTAGGTGTGCAGGCTTCAGTAGTTGTGGCACGTGGGCTCTAGAGCTCAGGCTCAGTAGTTGTGGTGCACAGGCTTAGTTGCTCCGCGGCATGTGGGATCTTCCCAGACCAGGGCTCAAACCTGTGTCCCCTGCTTTGGCAGGCGGATTCTTAACCACTGCACCACCAGGGAAGCCCTTGCAACTGACTTTTTGAAGAAACTGGGTTAGCTGACTTGTAGATTGTTTTACATTCTGGATTTGTCTCTTTGGTGTTGAACTTGTTTCCCTGTCCCTTCTATTTACTTGGCAGGTGGAGGGTGACTGCCCTTACTCCTCAATTCATATTGGGATGGAGAGGCTGATTTGTTCTCAGCTCCAATTCCAAATTCCCAGGGAAAAGATAGGATGGCTTATCTTGGATTAGGTGTTATATTAGTTTTCTTTTGACTGCTGTACCACAATTTAGTGGCTTAAAACAGCACACATTGGGACTTCTCTGATGGTCCAGTGGTTGAGACTCCGTGCTTCCAGTGCAGGGGACACAGGTTCGATCCCTGGTTGGGGAATTAATATCTTGCATGCTGCACGGCATGGCCAAAAAATAAATTAAAACAAACAAACAAACAAACACACATTATCTTCTGGAGGCTAGAAGTCTGGCACGGGTTCAAATCCAGGTGTTAGCAGGGCTGTGTTCCTTTCTCGAGGGTGGAGGGAAGAATTCATTTCCTTGACTTTCTGTCTTCTACAGACCACCACATTCCTTGACTCATGGCCCTTTCTCTGCCTTCAAAGCCAGCATTGTTGCATCTCTCTGCCCATTCTTCCCTCAGATGCATCTGATTCCATCATGCAGGCTCTTTACATCACCCCTCATGGCGTGCCGTTACTTGTGCACATTATTTTCTGGACCCAAGTGAAGGACTTCACAGTTAACTAAAGCTGTGCTGGTGAATGCTTTAATAGGCTCCTGGGGAGGGATATGCCCCCATTTGTAGTAGTTGCCAGTTTCTGTGGCATAAATACTCCCACCATGGCCAATTTCAAGCTACCAATATGATTTCAACAGGCTTGAAAACTTCCTAAAGATGTAACTATGGTTCCAGCAACAACACTGCATTTAATCCTATTATATTTCACCTTGTTCACACTATCCAGCCTGCTGTTGACTGTTGAAAACAGATGGTTTCCACAGATCTTGTTTGTTTTGTTTCCACAGGGGCTGTACCAGCTCACCATGGATATCATTAGGATGAACCGAGTGTGTAGAATGTTCCGCCAAGGCCTCAGGGGACTTCGGGAATATCAGATCATTGAGACTGCTCACAGAAAGCACCCTATCTTCTCTTTCTGGGATGTAAGCTGCTGGGCTTAGCAGGTTTATACACAGTTTAAAGGGGTCGAATAAATAGCACCTCACTTCCCAGCCCAAGTTCTGAATCAACTGAGAGAGAAGACAAAGGGTAAAGCAGATGGGAGACTGAGCTGTCGCTTTTATTAATGACAAAACTTATATTGGAGAAGCTGACGGGTGTCATTAAGCCAGAGGGTTACCTAATACTAAATCCCAGAGTTGGACAGCCTTATCGACGACCCTAGTCACAGGCAGTGCTGGACCAAGGCAGGCATTCACTGCAGTAGCAGGGTCTCCTGCCCTACACTCACAGCAGGGAAGGGCAGAGCAGAATGTGGGCTTGGAGGGATGGAGAAGGGGATGATCATGCCCGGTTTCTCCTTCCAAATTCACCAAAGAGTTTAAGTCACTCCTTCCCAGTGTGAAAGGAGAGGGGCTAGTAGTGTTCTGCTAGTACAACTCCCTTCACGTAGAGAGAAACATCAAGAGTGGGGAAGAAGCCATCTCCATTCCAAGGGTGATCAAAACAGCCAGAAGAAATCCAGGAGCCACAATGGAGCCAGGATTTCCCGAATACCTACCAACTGTTCATCTTCTCTGCCTTCTTTCCTGTCCCCCCCCACCTAGACAAGAAGGGAACATTTGCAGGGCCTCTCTGGTGACCTTGCTTTCTAGATTTTCTGGAAGGTCCCAATTTCAAATATTTTATCCCAGTGGTAGATCCTGAGCCCCTTTTTGGCTCAGAAAAGTTGATCACCCTTCTGTTAACTTGTTCTGGGTCCCCAAGGGTGTCTTCATTACTATCCAGGGCTCCAAAGTTTCCCCAGCCAATAACTAGACAAACCCTGCCCAGATTCCTATTGTGCCAGCCGCGCCTCCCCACTGCATCCAGCGATTGCCTCGAAAATATTTCCCAGAATGGTTTCTGAAGCCTAGCAGCCAAGGAGAGGGGCGTGGAGGGGTGGTGATGGGGAAAGGAAGGTGTCTTAGGTTGGTTTCTAAGGGACCAGCAGCTAATGTAACTGTGTATATGTGGCTGAGTTTAAGACGAAGCAGGGAGTAGGCACCTGGGGGCAGCTTGAGGGGAAGGGCTTGCCCCATCTAAAGACATTCAAATTCATATATTTTTAAGGCATTTTGGTGGCCAAACCAAACAAATCTGCAGCCAGATTCTGCCCTGTTATTGGGCCGTGAGATGAGAAGGGTTGGAGCAGGAGCCTCGTAACCTCAGGAGGGACCTTCTGACTCAGGGTGTCACGCAGTGGTGAAGCGAAGGGCCCTGGAGACCAGGAGTCTGTGGTTACCAGGAGACCTGGGTTGGTGCCTGGGCAGCTGGAAGCTGAAGACCAGAGTCAGGCTTGTCATCACGGGAGTGTGAGGCTAAACCTAACAACATCCTGCTTTGTCAGGATGGCCTTGAGCGGAGCAGAGCTTCTCAGGGACAGCCTATGGGGGTCATATGGCTTCCGGGCAGGGAGCCGGGGGGTTGGGGCATAGTGTCGGGCAGAGAGAGCCGTAGACTGGTTTTCAGTGGAGTATGTGAATCCAGATCTTTCTGAACATCACGTCTTTCTTTCATTGGCCTCTCTGAGAAGCACCACATGGATGTATAAACTATAAATGGAGGGAGGGGACAGGGAACCGAGTGGGCTCTGGGGAAGGATGTGAGGTGTGCCCAGAGAGATGAATGGGGGTCCTGGTTTGCCCCAGGATGCTGTTCAGGGCCTTGTTTGTCCCTTTCCTCCCCTGCTACTCCCCCCTACATATCTTTTTCCTCTCTCTCTGCCCCTTTCTCTACCCTTTCCACATCCTCTCTGCATCTGGTAGGAAACAGGGTTGAATTAGTTCATCCCTAAGACCTCTTCTTCCTGGCCATCCTTCAGATGAGGACCATTTCCTCACTGTGTGATTTTTGGGCAACTTCCTTCACCCACTTCAGGTCCTCAGTGGAGCTGCTCAGTAGTACCTGCTTTGTCCTGATGATGAAATGGAATAAGATAAGCCATGCCGGGCTTCCCTGGTGGCGCAGTGGTTGAGAGTCCGCCTGCCGATGCAGGGGACACGGGTTCGTGCCCTGGTCCGGGAGGATCGCACATGCCGCGGAGTGGCTGGGCCCGTGAGCCATGGCCGCTGAACCTGCGCGTCCGGAGCCTGTGCTCTGCAACGGGAGAGGCCACAACAGTGAGAGGCCCGCGTACCGCAAAAAAAAAACAAAACGATAAGCCATGCCTGGCTCATTATAGGCACTTAATGAAGGTTGGCTTTATTTGTTCCTTCCTCTTTATCCCTCTTTCTTTTCTCTATACTTTCCTTTTTTTTTTTTTTTGCTTCTTTTCTCTCTTCCTTTTCTCTCTCCATCCTTCTTCTCTTTATCCTCCTTTCCCTCTCCCCACCCCTGTCTTTCTCTGCCTCCATAATAATACATTGTCAATGCTGGGCCCAAGTCTTGTGTGGAGCTGGGGCTTTTGAGCGGAGGTGGACATGAGAGGCCCAGCTGGTAGGAGGTTTCCCAAGGCTTCCTGCCTACCACAGTGGCCCAGGTACACAGAAGGGTTTCAGTGCAAAATTCTAGAAACAGTCTTGCTGATTCTCCTTCCTCTCCTCAGCCCCCCTTCCTTTTTTTTCCCCCCAGAAAAAGAAACAAGGCCGAATCACATTTGATACTATGGACTTCATTGGAGAGTCGGTATGTATAGACAGCTCTGACCTTGCTGCTGGGATTTTTTTTTTTTTCTTGCATCATAGCCTGAAAGAAGCCCTGGGCTGGGTATCAGGATAGCTGGGTTCAGACCAGGTTCTGCCACCAACCCAGTGTGCCACCCTGAGCTAGCCACTTAGTTTCCTCACCTATAAAATAGCTGATCTTGGTGATCCCTTTCAGTTCTGGCATCCCAAGACTGTGAGCCTTCCCCCCACCACCACCCAGCCAACCCCCAAACCCATTGTTGCTTTATAGCTGAGCAGAACCAGCACGGGAGATCGCCTGTGCTTGGACCAGTGGGAAAACCGTAGAAGGCAAAGGAGAGGATGTGAGAGCCCCAGACAGAAGAGAAATAATCAGGGTGGTGGGAAAAGCACTGGCCTGTGTCTGAATTCTGGCTCTGCCCGAAACTTTCTGATAGATGCTGGGCACATCTGTCTCTCACCTGTGCTCAGGTGGCCACTCTGAGAAGGGAATGCCTTCATGTCATTTGCACTGTGTGATTTGTTCTCCGAATTTCAAGCATTATTATCTTCCTGGCTTCTCCCCACCAAATCCTGGATATTAAATTAAAATTTAAAATTTAATTTAAATTTTAAAGGGGCTTCCTTATTTATAGGGAAGATCTGAAGTTCTCACCAATGTAAACCTGACTTGACCCTGGCCTGGAGCAGCCATGCTGGGTTTTCTCTAGGAAAAGCAGGGCGAACAGAGCTTTATAACTGGTACCAGGACCACCTGTGCCACGCTGCTGCCTCCTTCTCCTTTGGAACCAAGGTGTGGCTTCTGCTGACTGCCTCCCCTGGGCATACTAATTTCTCATGCCGCATTATATATGAAGCACAGTAAAGTCCTCCAAATTCTGAGTTTTCTTCAGTTTTCGAGACCAGCTAGTGTCTGACACTGTGCCCTGAAGGTTACCCAAGTTTCACCCTTCAGACAGGAGAAACTAGGGGTCTCTCTGAGAGCCACAGAGCTCTGGAGATGGAGGCAATTCTGTGCGTAGCAACAGAAGGAGAGAGGCGAGTACAGAGGAAAAGTCCATCATATAGGCAAGGCCTCTCTGCCTTTTGAATGAGTTATCACTGGCTCTGTCTCCAGCACAGAGATGGAGAGTAGAGACCCGATTTAAAAACCTGCCCTTTGAGTGACTGCGAATGGGTACCAGGTTTCTTTCTAGGGTGATTAAAAGGTTCTAAAACCCACTGTGGTGATGTACTACTCTGTGAATACACTAAAAATTGATCTGTGCACTTTAAATGATGAAATCATTATGTTATGTGAATTACGTCTCGATCAAGCTGATACACACACACACATACACACACACACACACACACATTTATACATATATAAGCTGTCTCTCAGACAACACTGGAAAACTCAACTTCCATATAGTCTACTAATGCTAACCTTCTCAGAAAGAATCCTAAGAATTATAGAGGCTTAGAATCATAGACTCATTTATTATAGCATTTGTGAGACATTGGAAACAATGGGTACATTTCTAAAACATGGTTTAAAAAAAATATTGAGTGAAAAAAAGGCAAGTTGCATAAACGATGTCAGCAGTCTAACATTTATGCAAATAAAAATAAAACAATTCTATACATATTCTGTGGGCACACGTATAAGTATATAATAATATATATAAATGGTTAACTCTGGTGGTGGAGAGCAGGTCTGGGTTACTGGTGACATGGTACAAGGGGATTTTAACTATATATATTGTTCTGATTTTTAATGGAAAATAGTCATGTATTATGTGATTTTCAAAAATTTTATTTATGCATAAGAAAAAGGCAGGAAACAAGAATGCCTCATGTAAATGGCTTGTTCTGGGTGGTAGGATTATGGGCAGCCCCTCTTATTTTCCTTTACCCTTCCTGTATGCTAGATGAACACAATGAGGAGATGGCTGGCCTGAAGTGAGTGAGGGTGACAGCGTTGAGAAATGGTGTGTGAGAAACAGGCAGGGCTCTGTTTGAATACTATTCCTTTTTCCCCATTCCAGATATTTTTATGAGCTCCTAAGGTAGGCCTAGATCTGTGTCTGGTGGTGGGGAATACAGACAGCTGTCTGTATCTGCAGGTTCCACATCCGTGGATTCAACTGACCACGGATAGAAAATATTCAGAAAAGAAAAATTCCAGAAAGTTCCAAAAAGCAAAACTTGAATACTGCTTGCAGACAGCAACTAGTTATTGTATTTGCAACTATTTACATAGTATGTACATTGCGTTAGGTATTATAAGTAATCTAGGGATGATTTAAAGTATACAGGAGGATATGCAAATGCTACAGCATTTTAGATAAGGGACTTGAGCATCTGCAGATTTTGGTATTGGCAGGGGTCTTGGAACCAATCCTTCCTCCCCACCTTGTGGCTACTGAAGGACAAGGATGACTGTGCTAGGTTGTGTAACATTCGCACCTTCCCTTAAGGAGCTAATTAGGAGTTAAGGAGATGAAACTTACCCAGGAAGTTAATAACAAACTGTCACTTTTGTAGAAATCCACAGAAGGAGTCTCAAGGGTTAGGGGTGATTAGAAGGATTTCCTGGAGGAATTAGGGCCCTAAGTGGGCCTGAAAAATAAGTTTGGTTCATAGAAGCCAGAGGCATCTGTTTTGCCATAAATAGACCCTATGATAGAAATCCTAATGGGTTATTGATAGTAAGAGAGAGAAAGGAGAAAGATTGGATTCAGACCATAAAAAAGACCAGCACTTCCATAGCCCTTGCTCTGTGCCATGCACATTGTAAGCCCTTGACACGTATTAACCCTGCTATGTGTACGTATCGTTTCTGTTATCATCAGGTAGGGAAACAGGGGCTCCGGGAGAAGAGACTTGTGCCAGGACACACAAATGGGAAGTCACAGGACAAAGTTCAAACCCAGGCACCTGGCAGCAGAGCCTGTGTGCTTTTAACCACTGTGCTACACTGTCTTTCCGTCTGTTGTTGTGAAGATCAGAATTCTGCATCATGTCCCACTTTCCTTTTGCTTCTATGACAGTTACTGTTATGTAAGACTGCCGATGTTCATTCCTTCCTTCCATAAATATGTATTTTGTTGAGTGCCCACTACAGATGAGACATTATTCTAGAGTGGGAAACAAGGTAGACAAGGCCACTATCGTGTTTATATTGGAGCTTATATTCTAGACACCTTTGTCCGATGGAACTTTCTGTGACCATGGAAATGTTTAGTAGTCTGCATTATCCAAAACAGTAGCCAGCAGACACATGTAGCTACTGAACCCTTGTCGTTAGTGTGACTGAGGGGCTTATTTTTTATCTAATTTAATTTAAATTTAAGTAGCCACATGTGGCTGTTGGCTGCCATAGTGGACAGTGCAGTTCTACACGTGTGTGTGTGTGTGTGTGTGTGTGTGTGTGTGTGTGTGTGTGTGTGTGTGTGTGTGTGTGTGTGTGTGTGTGTGTGTGTGTGTGTGTAGGGTGGGGAAATGACAGATAATATCCACATTAACCAAAAAAGAATAAGGTCATTTCAGAAAGTATTAAATGCTTTGAAGAGAATGATTCATAGCTCACAGAGTGCTGGGAAGGGGGCCTGCTATTTTAGCTCAGATGATGCAGAAGGAACTCCCTGAGGATGTGGCACCATATGAGCTGAGAGCAGAATGAGGAGGAGGAGGCGGCAGCCATATCCATGTGAAAACCCAGGGGAAGAACATTCTGGGCAGAGGAAACAGCCCAAGCAAAGATCTAAAGACAGAAGTGAGCTTGGCATGTGCAAGAGATGGGTAGAAGGCTAGAGAATGAGGGGAGAGGCAGGAGGAAAGGTTGGAGGGCAGTAGGCAGGTAGGGAGTCAGACCATGTGGGGCCCCAGGCTGTGGTAGGAGTTAACATTTTCTCCTAAGTGCAACGGGCAGCCAGGGAGGGGTGTTAACAACTCACGGTGCCATTTCCCCGGCAGGTAGGCGTGGTGAGCGAATGGGTAGATCTGCCCGCCCCCTGGTCCACGAGTCCTGGCTGCTGAGGGTCAGCTAAGAGTCTCTGTAGGCTCTCTTTGTTCCTTAGGCTCCCGGAGAACGCTGAGGTATAGGCTGAGGCAGGGGAGGTCTCCCCTGATTGAAGTGTGTCAAAGGGCCCTTGGAGCCCAGGGAGCCCCACTATTGACTTGGGGGCGTGGTCAATGAACAGCAGAGGTGGTATGATCAGTAGCTGGGGATACAGGCCTTGGCAGGTAACAAATCTAGGTAATAATCCTGCCTGAATGTCGTCATCTGTCAAAGGGGATAATAATCGTGCGTCGCTTCTTTAGGTAAAGATTCAATGAGACGGCGTGTGTAAGTTGCCTATCCCGATGCCTGGCACACAGGAAGCACTCATTACATGTCAGCCACTATTGTATGGGGAGTGGGCAAGTGTGAAAGAAGGACTGTGGGGAGTTGCCTGCTAGCCCCTGGGGGAAACTGCTGGGCCCTCTGTGTCACTTTGGCTCTCTCTTTCCAGGAGCACTTCCCTCCAAGGGCCATTCAGATCACGCAGAAGAAGCCCGCTTGGAGGACAGAGCGCGAGATCCAGTCCCTCTGTAACCTCCTGCAGGTTCTGGATAGTTACCAGAACTACTCGGAGCCCCTGCAGCTGCTCCTGGCCAAGGTCATGCGCTTTGAACGGTCAGTGAGGGGCACATCCCTTGGCCCCTGGGCTGGGGCTGGGCTGGGCAGGGCAAGAAGGGCCCGGCTGCAAAGGCCACGGCGGGTCTACCAGCCCCTCTGTGGGGTGTCAGCCGTGAGAAACCTTCTGTCACTTCACCTTGGTGCTCACCGTTATGACTGCAGCCCACTGTGTCTCAGCCATTCATTGAGAATCTACCCAGAATTAAGGAGTCACTGAGTCTGGAGAGGATCTGGTTGGAACCTCAGAAAGGATCTAGTCTAATTCCCTCATTTTTCAGATAAGGAAACTGAGGCTCGGGGGGGGAAATTAGTCATCCTAGTTCACCCAGAAAATAAGTAGCAGAGCCGAGACTCAAATCCAGGCCCTAAAAGCCAGAAGGGATCACAGATGAGGTACTACATCCAGGTAGGAACAACTAGGGCAAGAGTCTGTGAACTTGGATGAGAAAAAATATTATATCTGTATTTTCATTAACCTCTGAAATTTATAATTTCCTTCAGTCATGAATGTAGGTAACAAACCACTGCATACTATTTATTTATTTGGCTGTGTCAGGTCTTAGTTGTGGCATGCAGGATCTTTCGTTGCAGCGTGCAGGCTTCCCTCTAGTTGTGGCACGCGGGCTTAGTTGCCCTGTGGCATGTGGGATCTTAGTTCCCTGACCAGGGATCGAACCCGCATCCCCTGCATTGGGAGGGGGATTCTTAACCACTGGACCACCTGGGAAGTCCCTGTATAATTTTTTTTATAAATAAAAAAATACAGGTATTATGACATATTCAAGTTGCTGCAGATTTCTCAAAAGATAATTTATATTTATCACGTCTTTGAAATGATGGTAGTTATTAGATCTGCTGCTGGCTCTTGTTTTTCAGTGCCTTAATAAAGAGGCACATATATTGCTATATCACAAACTTGGTTTTTTCTTAACTGTAATTCTAATGTATATTATTTTATACATTTAAAACATTGTTCTGTGAAACCTTCACCAGATTGTCAACTGGTCCGTGACACACACAAAAAGGGACCTTGTAAATCCCTTGTAGTAGAGAAGCCCAAGAGGTACATGTGAAAATAGTTATTTCCAGTGGCCTCAGGGGGGCAGCCTAGCAGAATATTTGAGGTAAGACCTGTCTTGAAATCTAAGATGTAAGGTCACTATAGGTTTGTGTCCTATCTTCCTTCATAGTGGTCACAGTCTAAGACATAACCACAACTAACTACGGATTACAGACGACCCTTTATGACCCACGCAGGGTCTGTTTCACAGGTAATAAGCCAGGAGGAGGTAACCTTCCAGCTAGCTTGGCCAAGGGAGTTTCACAGAAGAGGTGGCATTTGAACAGGTAGATTTGACAAGTGGAGGTGTAGACGGGACATTCCAGGCAGAGGGAACCATCTGCTTTGTTCTAGCCCAGTAAAGAAGAGAGGGAGTCACTGCTGTCTTTTTTTTTTTTTTGGCCTCTCCCGTTGCGGAGCACAGGCTCTGGACGCGCAGGCTCAGTGGCCATGGCTCACGGGCCCAGCCGCTCTGCGGCATGTGGGATCTTCCCGGACCGGGGCACGAACCCCTGTCCCCTGCATCGGCAGGCGGACTCTCAACCACTGCGCCACCAGGGAAGCCCCCACTGCTGTCTTAAAGTAAGATTCTATAGCAGGCAGAATGGCGTCACAGAAAGAAAAAGAGTCACAGGCTTAGAAGCTCTGGAATTTAATGCCCCGTCTGCTGTGTGACCTCAGGCAAGCCACTTAACCTTTCTGAGCCTAGTATCCCCATGAGTGATATAAAGATAATAGTATGAATTTTACAGGCTTTTTGTGAACATCAGGATGTGGTAATTGTTAAAGCCCTCCGCTAGTTGCTGATTACTATTTCTGGGACTGGGAATTAGCAGATTAGATAGAATTCTTCCACTCACAAGCGACAGAAAACCCAGCCTAAGGGAATGCATTGGTGGCTCATGTATCTGAAAGTCCTGGGATAGTTCTCCAGCTTCAGGCTCAGCTGGATTCAGGGGCTCAGTGTCACCAGGACCCACATTTGTGTCTTGTCTCTCTCCATCTCTTGGCACTTCGTTTGCATAAGCAGCTTATGCAAATGCAAATGCAAAGGAGAGTCTCTGTCTGAGACTCTCCCTTCATGGTGGCAAGCTGGCTGCTACAGCCACAGCTCCAAACTTCTAGCTTTCCAGGTTCAGTCCATTGGGAAGGAGAAAATACCTCTTCCCGGTCAAGTCAGAGCCTTGGGATTAGTTCTTTCTGAGCCAGGGTGATCTCACTTGAATCACCAGTGGGTCAGTGATGTTCTGATTGTCTAAGAGTCAAGAAAAGGTGTTTCCCCCAAAGTAAAATCAGGGTGCAGTTGGTGGAAAAAGGTGACCAGGTGCTTGGCAGAGAAAACAACAGGTATCTGCTGTATGAGATATCTCTTCACTCCCAAAATGTAGGTTATGGTCTCTGAGGGTCTACCCTGGAATGAAGGCTGGCCTGTGCTCTCTCGTCCCCGAAGTGTTACTTCCTGGCTGAATATGCTTGCCTTCTCCCATCTAGTCACTGTCATCTGGGCTGTTGCCTCTTTCCTCTATTGATAAAGCCTCTGGTTTGTACATTGTCCTGTCTGTTGGAGCTTACTGTTCTTTCTTTGAATATGCCAGGCCTCCAGCCATCTCTATGCTTTTGGACATGGTGGTCCCTCTGCCTACGACACTCTTCCATCTCTCTGGCCACCTGGATGACTCTAGCCACCATCCTAGGGCCTTCTCTGGCCTTCCTAAACTGGTTTAAGTGCCCTTTCTCTCTGCTTCTGAATTAGCCTGTGCCTTACCTCTTTTAAAGCATTTTTAAACCTTATTTACTTCTTGTATTTGACCATAATTTTGAGAACAAAATTTGTATTTTTTATCACTACACCTGTTAGACACCATTGGTATTTGTCTAACTTATTGAATGAATGAAGTAAATAAATACTAAAAGAAGTGAGATTTGATTTGAACTTGCATTTGAAATACAGAAACTATCCTCCTCTGAGCTTAAGAACTGTTAGTTTGCTCTGAACCTGGGTACCTTTGCCCTAAAGGTTCCCAGTTGGATAGTGAGCTATTAGGGATCGTAATAAGATCATTTATCCATCTCTTTCTACGTATGCTCATCTGCATTTTACAGACAAGAGTAACTGAGGCTCAGAGAGGGGATATGAGTTGCCTAGTGTCCCACAGCTAAGGGCAAAACCAGGATTTGGATCCTGGTCTGACTCTAAAGCCAGTGCTCATATCATTTAGCTACTCATCCATTGCTTCCAGCATTTGTTCATTCATTTATTCAACAACTGTTCATTGCCTAAGCAGACTGACAAAGGCTCTGCTCTCCGGCAGCTTCCTCTAATGGAGGTGGGCGGCTGGACAAATGTTAGTGAAGGGGTCAAGCTTGGTGGGGATGGGGCTGGGCTGTTCTGAGGTCCCTTCTAGTCCCAGTCTGTGCTTTCATACTCCAGAGCAGAGAGCACGGCCCGTCCAGATCTCCTCCCCCTAGGGACCAGACTCTGTGTTGCTACCAGGTCAACTGGCCATGGTCTTTTCCCAGGTTTGGTCGCAGGCGTGTGATCATCAGGAAGGGCCAGAGGGCCAACAGCTTTTATTTTATCTACCTGGGCACGGTGGCCGTGACCGAGGACGAAGATGGCAGCAGTGCCTTCCTGGACCCCCACCCGACGTTGCTGCAAAAGGGCAGCTCTTTTGGGGTAAGCACGGGGGACGGGTCTGCGTTCCTGGGGTGGGGTTCGTGGTGTGACAGGACTCCTGCTACAACCTCTAGGCCAGGCCCAGCCCTGCCTTTCACTCTGTGCAGTCACTGCGCTGTTGTGGGTCACAGAGCCCTTACCTGTCAAATGCTGATCGAGTTGGAGCCAGTGATGTCCAAGTCCCACCACTTCGTCTGTGATGTTTAAGGAGTATGCTCCCTCTACAACCCCCTAGAGGTGCAGTGACTCCTCAGCAAGGCCTCTCCAGCTTCCTTTCTCTGCCCTGGTCAAGCCAGTTGCCTCTTTTTCCACAGGCAGCATATTAAGAGGGAGGGGCGTGGGCCCATAGAAGCAGGGAGTGAGCAGGGGCACAGGACGGTCCAGGGAACCTGCAGTCTGGGGAGGAGAGATTTCTCAGGGGAGATGCAAGCAGGGAAGAGGTGGTCAGGGCTGCGGGCAGAAAGCCAGGGGTGACCTCTCACTTGCCTTTGCCCCTGTCTACCCAACAGGAAATGGGCTTTCTAACTTCTTCAGTGAGGAGGGCCACCGTGGTCTGTATGGAAGAAACAGAGTTCTTGGTTGTTGACAGAGAGGATTTCCTTGCTAATAAACTGGACCAAGAAGTTAAAAAGGATGCTCAGCATCGGTTTGAATTTTTTAGGTAACTCCACCAGCCAGCGTCTTCCCCCTGTGTGTCTATTAGGTGCCTTTGTCCTAGACCCAGTGGGGAACACTAGGTGCTGTTCTCTCTGCTTGAAATGCTCTTTGGTACCCACCTCCCACCCAACTTCTCCATCTAGCAAACTCCTAACATACCTTCAGGTCACAGTTCAAATATCCCTTCCTTATGGGATAGTAACAACAGGATAGCTAACATGCATTGAGCACTTGCTGGGCCAGGCAGGATGCTCAGCCCTTTGTACCACCCGTTATATCTAATCTCACATTCAACCCATGATGTTCTTTCTCTTTTTCTCCCCAGTTTACAGTGAGGGAAGCAAGGCTCAGGATGGTGATGTGTCCAGAATGCCTGATTCAGAGTCTCTGGGCTTCACCACCCCGCCTCACTAACGAAGCCCACCTACCCTCACTCCAGAATAGAGAGGGTGCCCCCTCAGTGCTTCTACCCCGTGTTTCTGTAAAGCCCCATCCAAACTGTAATTCTTGAGCATATAATACTTTCTTTACAGTTTATTTGTGCCATCAGACAGTAAGCAGCTCAGTGGCAAGGGCAGACCTGCCTTTTTCACCATCATCATCCCTGTGTTATCACAGTGCCAGGAGCATGCAGGTGCTCATTTAATTATCTTTAGTTACTTGCCTTGAGGAAAAGAGTGAAAATCAAATGGAGCATCTGCACTGGCACTGAGAATACAGGTTGTAGGGTTGCAGGGCCATAGAGAAGCGTGTTGAGCAGAGGGGTGGGCTGGAACTGAGAGAAAGCCATCTGCATGAAGGGGCTGCAGCCCGAAAAGGGAGGGACTCGGTTCTGAAGGGAGGGGCAGTTCATTTTTTTATACAGTGGAAGAAAAATAGGACCGTGTTCTAATCTCAACTCTTAGGCTTATCCACCATGGGACCCTAGATAGGTCACTTCACTTCTCTGGGCTTTAGTCTCCTGCGCAGTAAAATGGGGATAACAATTCCTCTCTCCCGAGGTCATTGTAAGAATCAAATGAGGTGATCGTGGGAAGTGCGTGGCTCAGTCTTGGCCCAGGAGGTGCTCCTTCTGTGGTGGCCCTGTTTTCCTCCTGTGTTTCCAGACCCTTCTCCTCCTTGGGCATGGCACTGACCCTGTTCCCCTTTGATGCCCTGGACAGAACTCGGTGCTCCCTCGCCTAGGTTGAGGCCTGAATCACGCGAGTTCAGAGCTCATAGTCTGTTGGAGCTGAGAAGATCTAAGACGATTTTTGTTGGCAGCCCCGCGGGGCCACCTGCGAGGGAAGGGAAGCCCATGGTCAGCGGTGTATGAGATTCAAGATCGCGGAAGGGGTGGTCACTGCCGGGTGGGCCTTTCACCACAGGGCACAAACAGGCCAAAAGAGGAGAGTCCAGACTTCCCCCATTCCCAGGCCCAGGGCTGAGGATTTGAAGCCAATAGGCTGGAGGAGACAGGGGTTGGAATGAGCTGCCCAAACCAAAGGTAGGGCCTGGACTGCTGGGCTGGGGGACAGGATAACCAGTGAGCTGAAGTGAGGAACTCTTGGGTGCTCCTTGGAATGGGAGTAGCTCAGTGGTAACAAGGTTGGCGGGGGATTCAGCCGGGAGAAGCTCCTGGAGGGAGGAGCGGAAGTGAAAGAAGCAGAGCTCCGATCACCCCGGGTGCGTCTGAGGCGCAGTGAGGGGAGCAGCTGAAGGGCAGGGCCTTGAGAAGAGGGCAGGGGAGCAAAGGACAAGTGACAGGAGACCGGCTGCAGGCTAGGCTAGCGAGCAGGGTGGGCGTGAAATCTTCCGCCTCAGGCCTTTGCAAGAGCAGGAGAACATATTCCTTTTCTGGAAATTGCTAAGTGCTGAGCCCCCTTGGTGACGGAGGGCGATGAAGTCTAACAGGCTTTTCCCCTCAGGAAGATGGATCTGTTTCACTCCTGGTCCGATGAGAAGCTCTGGAAGCTCGTAATGCTGGGGAAGATAGAGAAGTTCTCATATGGGCAGCTGATCTCAAAGGACTTTGTAGAATCGTCCTCCATCGTGTTTGTGTGTAAGGTAAGAGGTCTGGGGTGGGGTGGTGAAGCTGGGAAGAGCGTGCCTAATGTAATGTCCCGTAGCCAGGTGACCCGCAGAGCCCTGGTCTTCAACACGTCTTTTTCTGAGCGCCCATATCCTACTTAAAAAGGCAAAGGAGTGTCCATTGACAGGTGAATGGATAAAGAAGATGTGGCACATATATACAATGGAATATTACTCAGCCATAAAGAGAAACAAAACTGAGTTGTTTGTAGTGAGGTGAATGGACCTAGAGACTGTCATACAGAGTGAAGTAAGTCAGAAAGAGAAAAATAAATACCGTATGCTAACACATATATATGGAATCTAAAAAAAAAAAATGATGAACCTAGGGGCAGGACAGGAATAAAGAGGCAGATGTAGATAATGGACTTGAAAACACAGGGAGGGGGAAGGGAAAGCTGGGACGAAGTGAGAGAGTGGCATGGACATATATACACTACCAAATGTAAAGTAGAGAGCGAGTGGGAAGCAGCTGCATAGCACAGGGAGATCAGCAGTGCTTTGTGACCACCTAGAGGGGTGGGATAGGGAGGGTGGGAGGGAGGGAGATGCAAGAGGGAGGGGATATGGGGTTATAGTATGCATATAGCTGATCCACTTTGTTATATAGCAGAAACTAACACACCATTGTAAAGCAATTATACTCCAATAAAGATGTTAAAAAAAAAAAAAAGACAAAGGACACACTTTGGCCTCCCTCCCTCAGAGGGTTGCTGTGAACGTTAAGATATAGCTGTTATATTACAAAGAGGGCAGGTGTGGGGAGGGTACCCCCTTCTTCAGCTCATATACATGTTTATTTACAAACAGATACATATTTAAATTATGCATTTGGCTCTTGAATTTTGATGATGCCAGGTCACTTATTTATTTATTTATTATTTCTTTTTGGCTGCATTGGGTCTTCGTTGCTGCGCATGGGCTTTCTCTACTTGCGGCAAGTGGGGGCAACTCTTTGTTGCGGTGCATGGGCTTCTCATTGCGGTGGCTTCTCTTGTTGTGGAGCACGGGCTCTAGGCGCGCGGGCTTCAGTAGCTGTGGCACTCGGGGTCAGTAGTTGTGGCTCGCAGGCTCTAGAGCGCAGGCTCAGTAGTTGTGGCGCACGGGCTTAGTTGCTCCGTGGCATGTGGGATCTTCCCAGGCCAGGGCTCGAACCCATGTCCCCTGCATTGGCAGGCGGATTCTTAACCACTGCGCCACCAGGGAGATTTCCAGATCACTTTTTATAATTATAATCTCTAAATTGTAAAAGTAATACGACCACATTATACAACTTTCCAGGAAGAGGGACAAATGAACTCATCACCACAGAATAGATTTCCAAAATTGAAATTACTTAGCATCACCATTTTTATGACTCTTGGAACAAACTGCTTTTCACAAGGAGGGATCCACTTTCTCTAGCTCCCAGCAACACACAACTTTGCCAGTGCCACCAACCTCTGCCATCATTCTTTCAAAAGTTTTTAAATTTAATATGTGGCAATTACTGCCTCACTGAGGATTTAGCTTATGGTTTTTTCTGATTACTAGTGAGATTAATCATGTTTGTTTACTATCTGAATTTTGTGTTTTGTGAATAGCTTTATGTCCTTTGCCCCCTGCTCTGTAGGTTGATAATGAAAAGAAAATTTAAGGAGGTTGATATTGTCATTATTCCCATTTTACAGAGGTGTAAAGGAAGGTTAGGTGGCTTGTTCAAGATCACGCAGTTGATGAGGGGCAGAGGCAGGGTTCGACCCAGGTCTGTCTGACCCCAAAGCTCTTCTTCCCAGAAGCTGGGACTTGGGATTTGAGTTGACCTTTCCATCAATTGTTGACCCTGCTCGAATCCTAAGTAGTTCATCATCATCATCATCATAAGAGTCACTATTTTTTTTTGAAGCTCTTTGCTCCTGTGCTAGGAGTGCTACTAACATCATTAATCTTTTTTTGTTTATTTTGGAATAGGTAGTACTTCACATGGTTCAAAATTCAAAACGCTCACAAGAGTGATGTCTCCCTCCCCTCTCTCTCTCCCAGAGTATCCCTCCCCGGGGACCACCACCAGCACCAGTTTCTATGTCTCTGTCCTCCACATGTTCTCCCTCTATACAGGCAAATGCGTGTGTATATGTTTTTTCCTTCTTTTTCATAAGTGGTGTCATCCTATACAGACTGTTCTGCACTTTGTTGTTTCATTTAAGAGTATTTCTGTAGGTTGTTCCATGTCAGTACATAAAGAACTCATTCATTCTCTTTTACCACTCATGAGTATTTTACTGTACGGTTGTGCTTTATTTTTTTATATATTTATTGGAGTATAATTGCTTTACAATGTTGTGTTAGTTTCTGCTGTACAGCAAAATAAATCAGCTATATGTATACATATATCCCCATATCCCCTCCCTCTTGTGTCTCCCTCCCACCCTCCCTATCCCACCCCTCTAGGTCATCACAAAGCATCGAGCTGATCTCCCTGTGCTGTGCTATGCAGCAGCTTCACACTAGCCATCCATTTTACATTTGGCAGTGTATATATGTCAATGCTACGCTCTCACTTTGTCCCCGCTTCCCCTTCCCCCTCGGTGTCCTCAAGACCATTCTCTACATCTGCGTCTTTATTCCTGCCCTGCCACTAGGTTCATCAGTACTGTTTTTTTAGATTCCATATGTATGGTTGTACTTTAACCAGTTCCCTAATTGATGGATATTTAGGTTATCTCAACGTTTGCTATTTCAAACAGTGCTTTGATGAATCACTGTGTACCTAGTACCATTCTACCATAACTCTTCACTGTAGCTCTACCAGGAAGATATTATTATTCCAAGTTTGCAGATGAAGAAGTTGAAGCTAAGATGCCTTAAGAAAGGCCACGTAGCTAGTAAGTGGCAGAGCCAGAATTCTGCCCCAAGACTCCCATATTTAATATCTCCTGTATACCTGTTGCCTACATGTTAAGCCACCGCAGACATTTGCCAAGATCATGACACAGTGGCCCAGGCTCTGGAGGGATACAAAGGTGGAAAAGATTGGTTTTCTGGGGCTTCCCTGGTGGCACAGTGGTTAGAATCTGCCTGCCAATGCAGGGGACATGGGTTCGAGCCCTGGTCCATGAAGATCCCACATGCCATGGAGCAGTTAGCCCGTGCGCCACAACTACCGAGCCTGTGCTCTAGAGCCCGCGAGCCACAACTACTGAGCCCGAGTGCTACAACTACTGAAGCCCGCGCGCCTAGAGCCTGTGCTCTGCAACAGGAGAAGCCACCGCAATGAGAAGCCCATGCACCGCAACAAAGAGTAGTCCCCACTTGCCGCAACTAGAGGAAAGCCCATGCGCAGCAACGAAGACCCAACGCAGCCAAAAATAAAATAAATTTATATATTAAAAAAAAAAGAAAAGATTGGTTCTCTCTCCTTATATATCTTCTCCACTAGATTCTGAGTGTAGACAAAGTTGTCAATGCCGACTACCAAGTGATTAGTACAAACTCTGTGAATTACAAGAATTCAGGATGGGGAACTCTCGAAAGGCTGAAGGCTCCAAGGAGGGCTTCCTGGAGGACGTGAGGTGGGAGATGAGCATTGAAGTATTGGGCCCTTAGACAAAAGTAGGGGGCAAGATTTGTTGTGTGCTGGAGCTGGCTCTTCCTGGCCTGAGAGAGCTGATTGTTAAGTTCTCAGGAATTTTGCAAGTCAGTACACATGATAATTATTAAAAATTAAATTATATAAACCTACAATTAACTATTGAAAACAAGGGTAATAACTACTGAAAAACTTATCATTTCCTGGATTTATTGCATTTTACTATTATCTATGCTCTTGAAGTTACTTTTGCCCATTGTATCCATATGGTGGAAATCTCTACCATTGTGCACATCTCTTCTCAGTTCCACGTGCAGTGACTTCCCATTGGTAGCTGAAAATCGACCATGGTGGGAGTATGTACACACACAATGGAAATAGGCAGACGCTCTAAGTCAGGTCTTGATTTATGGCTTTGCTTATTGTCTTAAGAAAGCTATAGAGAAAATGTTTATAATGCAGATTAAATTTCAAAGTGGGCTGGGTCTGTAGCCATTACATTGTAAAGAGCAGAAAATTAAGGAAATGTTTTCCAGTATTTAAAAATGACTCATCATAGATTCATCATAGAAGTTATATAATTGATGAACAGGTGAAGTTCTGATAGACATAGTGTTAAAGCTAAAAGAGGTTTTAATTTAATGAATATACTTTATAAGAGGGTGAGAAATAGTTTACCAGTAGAGTACAAGTCAGACTTAATAATATTAAATTTATAGATTGGGATGCAAATTCATTTGTCAAATTATGGTTGAATTGTGACTATAGACTAGCCACTGATATGAGTTCAGCCAAAGTCAATAAAAGCATCCTGTGAGAATCGACTGGCTATACGGAATTTCCAATAAGAGTGTGGTATATTTTATTATTATTTATAAATTGTGTGTAATACACCCTTCATAACAGTAAAATGTATAGACATGCATACATTTTACCCAAGAGCCGGTTGTTTCAGCATCACCAGGGATGTGTTTGTGTTGTGATTTTTGGGTTCAGTCCCAGAGAACAGTCAAGTCTAGCTAATGCAAGCAGGAAGGGATTTACTGCAGGATGTTAAATGGCTAACAGACTTACTGGTGAGGGGAGACCTGAAGAAACAGGCTCGACTGAAAATGACTCCCAAACGACTCCAAATCAGAGTTCAGAACTGGACTGTCACTGGTGCTGCTGCTTCTGCCAAGTTCAGGAAGCCACCGTCTCCACTAGCAAAGTGGATGTCCCACAGTTCCAAAACCAAGGCTTGCCCAGGTGTACTGGATTGGTGGAACCCAAATCACATCCAGAGCCTTAGTTTCAAGGTACCTTGCGAAATGTAGTGTTTGGTTTCCAGCCTCTACACACTAACACTAAAAGGGGATTGGATGCACAGGATCTGACCCAGAGGAGGGCGAGGATGAGGATGAGACCCTTGCCAGTGGAGGGGGGAAGAGTTTGATAAGTTTGGAGAATCCTGATGGTCATGTGAGGAGAGGTGGGAGAAAGCCTAGAAGAGAAACTGGTGGTGGAGAGCCCTGAAGGCCAACCTGAATAATTGGCCATTCTTTCTCCCCCTGATATCTGCTTCCTCTTTCCTAAAATATTGGGGTGATTGCCTCCAAAGCCAAGAATGCCATGTGTCTGCAAATTTAACTCTAAGCTCTTTTGATACTGTATAACCAGAAAAGATGGAGGAGATGAGCAGTAAGGGATATAAATTCAAGACTTTCTTTACTCAGTATGATGGTTACATCCTGACCAGCAGAATGTTCTTAATCTGGTTTAGCCTTCATTTCTTTATCTGTAAAATGGGACTGTGTGCTTACTTCATGAAGTCTGTGAGGATGAGATTAGCTCAGCACATGCTCACTCACCTCAGTCACCCTCTAACCCAGTGGTTCTCAAAGTGTTGTTGCTGGACCAGCAGCGACACCTGGGAACTCATTAGAAATGCAAATTCTCGGGCCCACCCAAGAGCTATTAAACCCAAAACTCTGGGAGAAGGGGCTCAGTAATCTGTGTTCTGACAACACTGACATCTGCTTCTGGGTGGTTCTGATGTGCACTAAAGGTGGAGGACCCCTGATCTAAGGGAGGAGTTTTCAAATTTTGGTAAGCATGGCAGAGTCCTGCCTCACCCCAGAAATTCTGCTTCATTAACTCTGGAAATCTGCATCTGAATAAGCGCCACAGGTGATTTCTAATGCTTGAACTTATTCTGAGAAAAATAATACAGATGTCACAAAGTGACAGCAGGTAGAGAGCCTCTTGCCTAGCAGATGAGTTGGTTTATCCCTTGTAGTGTTTTGCTAAAACCTGATTTAATTGTTAATGCGAAGATTCTATATAAAAGTTCTGATTTCTGGCTTCTTTTGAATATTCAGAAGATCAGGCTATGTTCTGGTGTGGCTCCTCTGGCTGGAGGTGAAGTGCACCTGCCACCTCTAAAGGGACTGTTCTTTTTTTCTCATTTTAATTTCCCACCTGACCAGCTGCTTAAATGTTCATCTGCTAAAAACAGTTGTCCCGACTCCTGTAGTTTACTGATATTGCCACTAGAGGGAGAAATCAGCATCGGGTGGCTGTGCGTCGTTGGGGTCGTGGCAAAGTTGGAGAACATGATTTCTGCTAGCATTGCAAACATAATTAATGCCCATAATCAACTAATTTTGAACAGTTTATCACTTGGGACCACATGGTGAAATTGTTTTTCCACAGATACAGATGCGATTAAAGACACATGAGAGTCTTTCCAGAGAGAACTGCTCATGTGTGTTTCTCCAGTACCTGCAGTTCCTGGTGGATAAATGTTTGTTGAATGAATGTTGAAAAAAGCTCCCAGCACAATGCCTGGAATATAATAAGGGCTTATTAAATGTTTGATCTCTTCTTCTCCTTCCTGTTCAGCAGTAATCTATCTTGAACCTTAACCCTTTATAACGTGTCTTTTAGAATTCCTACTGAAAAAGATTAAGATTTTATAAAGTATGAAATGCATAAGAAAAATGACGTATCTTTCTTGCCTCTCAGATTAGAAAATATTAAAAGGGTTGTGAAAATCCAGTTGTCAATGTACTACAAAGATGTATTACAACAGGTTCTGTTATGCACTGTTGGACAGAGTGTAAACTTATCTAACATTTCCAGGGGCTTTCCTGGTGGCTCAGTGGTTAAGAATCCGCCTGCCAATGCAGGGGACACCGGTTCGAGCCCTGGTCCAGGAAGATCCCACATGCCACGGAGGAACTAAGCCCGTGCACCACAACTACTGAGCCCACGTGCCGCAACTACTGAAGCCCGCGTGCCTAGAGCCCACGCTCAGCAACAAGAGAAGCCACCGCAATGAGAAGCCCGCGCACCACAGCAAAGAGTATCCCCTGCTCACCGCAACTAGAGAAAGCCCACATGTAGCAATGAAGACCCAATGCACCAAAAAATAAATAAATAAAATAAGTAAATTTATTTAAAAAGAAAACAACTTATCTAACATTTCTGGAGGGCTGTTTGGAAATACGTATCAAAATTTAAAACATGCATAATACCTTTAGGAATGAATCCCAAGGAGACAGTCAAGCATAGGTATTGTATTAGGATAAACTGGATTAAGCCACAATTATTTTTAAAATCCTCAGATCTCAGTGGATTGACAAAGTATATTCCTTCCTCCCACTACCTGATCATAGCAGGTCAGCAGGAAGCCTTACTCCTCATGTCACATGGAGACATGGGCCCTTCTTGACCCATGATTCAATGATCAGTAGAACAGGAGAAGGTAATATTGAGAGTCAAGTGATGGCTTTTATTTATTTATTTATTTAGGCCTAGCTGAGCGACTTGCAGGATCTTAGTTCCCCAACCAGGGATCGAACCCGGGGCCCCCGCAGTGAAAGCATGAAGTTCTAACCACTGGACCACCAGGGAATTCCCTGGCTTTTAAAGTTTCTACCCAGGATTATCACAAGTCACTTTGCTAAGGAAATTGGCCAAAGTGGTAAGAAGGCCATGCCTAATTCAAAGGGTAGAAAAGTATAATCCTGCCATGTGCCTGGAAGGAGAACTCAAGTACTTGCCTCAATGACCACTATGGGCATTAAGATGTAAGTACAAGGTTATCAGTTAAAAGTTGCTGTCCACTGCAGGTCACAGTATTAATAGTCTAGAATTAAGCAATCTAGTGCTAGAACAGCTGTCCTAGGAAGTCATCAAGAACCCAGACCCCTTCTAGCTTCTCCCTTCATCGTCCACAGTTTATGGCTTTCATCCTAATGGCGACAGTATGGCTGTTCCACCTCCAGCCATCACATCTGAGTTTCAGGCAGAAGGTAGTGGGAAGGATAACCATAGCTTTCCTTGGAGATTTATCCATCAGTCTTCCACTTATATCTCATTAGCCAGAATTGAGTCACTGCCAGCCCCACTGTCGGAGAGTTTGGGAAGGTGGTGAGTTTTTTTAAACTGGAGATTTTGTTGTCCTGAACGAAATCAGAGTTATATATAATACTGGCAAATTAGAAACAACTAAATATTAATCTTCAAAAATGTTTTCCTGAGGTGTAACATATATGCAATAAGGACCTCAAATCTAAACTTTTACAGCTTGATGAATTTTTACATATGTATACCCCTGTGTAAGCATCACCCAAATCAAGATAGAGAACATTTTCAGTACCTCAGAGGCTCCCTTATGTCCTTTCCCAGACAAAATGCCCCCACACAGGTAACCACTCTTCTGACTTCTGTCACCACAGATTACTTTTGCCTATTCTTTAACTTTGTGTAAATGGAATCGTATCGTATGTGCTCCTTGTGTCTGACTTCTTTTGCTCAACTGAATATTTATTTATTTTTAATTTTATGTAAATTATGGCATACATAGAATAATATGCAATCATTAAAAACAATAGCTTAGAACCATATTGCTTGGCATAAAAAGATGTCCTTGATATATTATTGAGCTTTTAAAAAGGTTACAAGAGTCTGTTTTACATAAAAGGACTTATTTATGAAAAATTGTATCTATACATCTTATATGCTTAGAGAGAAGAGTTTGAAATAATATTCACCAAAGTGTTACCCTTGTTATTTCTGGGTGTTAGGATTAACATAGTTTTAACTTTCTCTATGTTCTTCTTTGTTTGATTTGAATATTTTTTAAACTTTTAGTTTTGGA
This sequence comes from Stenella coeruleoalba, assembly GCF_951394435.1. NCBI lineage: Eukaryota > Metazoa > Chordata > Mammalia > Artiodactyla > Delphinidae > Stenella > Stenella coeruleoalba. The sequence goes on along the minus strand of NC_137161.1, from coordinate 23,142,915 downwards.
ATGATTTTAAATTTACAGAAAATTTGCAAGAACAGTACAAAGAATTCCTGTATAACCCTAACCTGGCTTCAACAATTATTAACATTTTGCCACATTTGCTTCTATATATATGTATATTTTTTTCCTGCCTGAATCATTTGAGAGTTAAGTATCATTCATCATATTCATTTACCCCTATATACTTAAGTGATTATTTTCTAAGATCAGAAATTAACCACAGAATAATTTTTGAAATCTAGGAATTTAACATTGATATAATATATAATCTATAGTCCATAGTCAATTTCACCAATTGTCCCAATAACATCCTCAATGGTGATTTTTTTTTTTTTTAGTTCTCAGGCCTCTTTAGCTATTTGAATTTTTTATGATGAGTAGATAACATTTTCATTTTTAAAAAGGGCCTGAAACCACTTGCATTAAGCAAGTAAAACAAAAGAGAGCTTATCTTCAAAGCCTAGCCTACCTGGAGCTGGGGTTGACCCTTCTGCTCGTGTCTCTTGACGTGTCCAGGGCAGCTGTGAAGTACTGCAGTTGATAGACCTTGCGACCTCGCCCTTCTACCACAAGTGGGTCTGGCAGCACCTGCAGCTGATAGACGACAGACCTCCAAACACCCACCTCAAGGGTAAGCCGACATCCACATCCGGCAGCCCGCAGCACGGTAGGGGGTGCCTGATCCTGTGGGTTCTCAGTGCCTGGTCCACAAAATCTTAGAAATCTAGAGCTGGAAAGGCCTGGCAGGATAGACATCCTTCTTCTACCAGCTGTGGAAACCTGGTCCACGCGGCTGTCCGAGGTGAGACTCCTGCCCACCCTTGCAGCCAATTTCAGCCTTTCCCTTTTGCTTCAGGTTCTCACAGGGAGAGGGGTGGAAAAAAGAGAGCTTGGAGCTAGACAGAGCCAGGTTTGAATACCACTGATTAGCAGGGTGATTTTGGTGAGTACTCAAGCCTCTGGGCCTGGTGCCCTGGGGTCTGTCGCTGGTGTCGTGGTTAAGAGCATAGGCCCAGGGCCAAGCTATGATTGAATTCAGGGTCCTTCTCTTACTAGCTGTGTGGATACTGGGCAAGTGATTCCACGTCCCTGCACACCGATGCCCTCAGAGTCTGTAAAATATGACTCATGGTCCCTGCCTCATAGGCTTGTTATAAAATTAAGCAAATGAATATATAATGCTCTTAGAACACTACCTAGATGCATTAGTATATAGTAGATGTTCACTCTCATCATCACACAGGTTACTAGGAGCGCTGAATCAGATCATGTGTGCACAGGGCCTGGGAGGTGCTCAGTAAATTTCAGCTCTCTTCTCATGTCAATTCTTTTTTTCTCTCTTTTCCATTGCTAATCCACCAGAGAAAAAGCCTCATCCCACACATTCCCCCCCCCCATTTTTTTTTTTAACTGTGGCAAAATACACATAATGTAAAATTTACTATCTTAACCATTTTTAAGCACACAGTTCAGTGGTATTAAATATATTCTTTTTCTTACCTGCCTTCTTTTGGACTATTTTGTATGATGCCATTTCATTTTCTCTGTTGGCTTATTAGCTCTAACTCTTTGTCTGTTTATTTTAGTGGTTGCTTTATAGTTTGTTGAACATACCTTTAACTTATCACAGGCTACCTTCACGTGATATTATGCCACTTCACATACAGGATCAGAACCTTACGACAATATACTTCCATTTCTCCCTTCTCAGATTTTGGGCTATTGTCAAATATTCTACCTTCACATATGTTAAAAACCTTACAATACACAGTTGTCACTTTTGCTTTAAACAATTATCTTTTAAATATATTTAAGTAATAAGAACAAAAGTATTTTATATTTACCTATGTGGTACCATTCCTGATGTTCTTCATGCCTTTGTATAGGTCCAGATTTCCATTGTACAATTTCCTTCTGCCCAAAGTATTTCCTTTAACATTTCTTTCAGCTTTTCTATGTCTAAAAATGATTTTGTCTTAATTTTTAAAAGAAATTTTTTGTTGGGTATAGAATTCAAGGTTAACAGGGTTTTTTGTTTGTTTGTTTGTTTTTGCTCAGTATTTTAAAGATTTGCATTAAAGTCTGTCTTCTGGCTTGCATTGTTTTCAATAAGAAGTCTGCCAACCTTCTTATCTTTGTATAACCTCTTTGCATAACTTTGTATATCCTTTGTATGTAATAATGCCTTTTTGCTATGGCTGTTCTCTTTTCTTCCAGTTTTATTGAAATATAATTGACATACAGCACTGTGTAAGTTTAAGGTATGCAGCATAATGATTTGACTTAAATACATCATGAAATGATTACCACAATAAGTTTAGTGAACATCCATCATTTCACATAGATACAAAAGAAAAAAATTTTTTTTTTCTTGTGATAACTCTTAGGATTTACTCTCTTAATAGCTTTCGTATATAACATACAGCAGGGTTAATTATATTAATCATGTTGTACATTACATCTCTATTACTTAGTGTTTATCTTATAAGTAGATGTTTGTACCTTTTTTAAAATTTTTATTTATTTATTTTTGGCTGCGTTGGGTCTTTATTGCTGCCTGTGGGCTTCCTCTAGTTGCGGCAAGCGGGGGCTACTTTTCGGTGCGGTGTGTGGGCTTCTCATTGCGGTGGCTTCTCTTGTTGCAGAGAATGGGCTCTAGGCATGCAGGCTTCAGTAGTTGTGGCATGTGGGCTCAGTAGTTATGGCTCACAGGATCTAGAGCACAGGGTCAGTAGCTGTGGCGCACGGGCTTAGTTGCTCTGCGGCATGTGGGATCTTCCCGGACCAGAGCTTGAACCCGTGTCCCCTGCATTGGCAGGCGGATTCTTAACCACTGTGCCACCAGGGAAGCCCCAGATGTTTGTACCTTTTGACCACCTTCATCCAATTCCCCCTCTGCCCTACCCGCTGCCTCTGGTAACCACAAATCTGATCTCTTTTTCTATGAGCTTGTTTATTTTTGAAGGGTAATTGACCCACGGCACTATGTTAGTTCCTGGTGCACAACATAGTGATTCGATATTTCTGTACATGGTAGAGTGATCACCACTGCCTTGCCCTGGTTGGTTTAAAATTTTTCTCTTTATCAGTGGTTTTAAGGAATTTGGTCACACTGTGTCTTCACAAAATTTTTGTCATGTTTCTGTGCTTGGGGTTCATTTAGTTTTTTGGATCTTTGGGTTTATATTTTTCATCAGATTTGGAATGTTTTGACCATTAAAAAAATTTTTTTTCTATCTTTCCTTCTTTCGCCTCCACTTTGAGGACTCCAATCACATGTATATTGGACTGCTTGAAGTTGTTTCACTGATGCTCTATTAATTTTTCGTTGTTGTCTTTTTTCTCTCATTTTTGATCATTTTTATTGCTGTGTCTTCAAGTTCAGTAGTCTTTCTTCTGCATTGTCTAATCTGCTATTAATCCCATCCATGTATTTTTCATTTCAGACCTTGCAGTTTTCATATCTAAAAGTTTGATTTGGGTCTTTTTTTTTTTCTTAAATAATTTCCATGTCTCTGCTTAATATACACACAATTTCCTCTTTGGAATACAATTATAATAACTATTTTAATGTCGTTGCATACTAATTCTGTTATCTGTGTCATTTCTGGGTCAGTTTCAGTTTATTGTTTTTTTCTCTTTATATGGTTCATATTTTCCTACTTCTTTGCATGGTTGGTAAGTTTTCACAGAATGCTAGAAACTGTGAATTTTGGGTGCTATGTATTTAAAAATTCCTGTAAATATTTTTGAGATTTGTTCTGGGATGCAGGTAAGTTACTTGGAAATATTTTGATCTTTTAAAGACTAGCAGTTAGGCTTTGGTAGGTAAGATCAGAGCAGTGTTTAATCTAGAGCTAGTTTTGCCCCATTCATGAGACAAAGCCATTCTGAATATTCCACAGGTGCCCATGACTTGTGAGGCTTTCTATTCTAGCTGTTGAGAACAGGAACTATTTCTGGTCCTGTGTGAACTCTGATTATTTATCCCTCTAAACATTTTGGGTGGTTCTTTCCCCAGCCTTGGGTAGCATTTTTTATCTATTACTGCATAACAAATTATCCCAAAACTTAGTGACTTGAAACAATATTTATTATCTCGCAGTTTCTGTGGGTCAGAAATCTGAGCATGGCTTAGCCAGCTGCCTCTGGCTCAAGTTCTGTCGTGAGGTTGCAGCTGTCTGCCAGGGTTGTGGTCTCATCTGAAGGCTCACTTGAGAGGGACCCACTTCCAAGTTCACTTACGTGGCTATTTGCAAACCTTGGTCCCTCACCTTGTGGGGGTCTCTACAGGGCTGTTTTATGACACTGCAGCTTGCTTCCCCAGGAGTGAGAGAGAGCAACACAGAGTATACCCAAGGCAGAAGCCTTTTAAACCTAGCCTCAAAAGTGATATCCCATCACTTCTGCTATATTCTATTTATTAGAATCAAATCCAGCCCACACTTAACGGGAGGATAGTACACAAATGTGTGGCCATCAGGAGGTGGGAATCACTGAGGGCCATCTTAGTGGCTGCCTAACCACTGGTGGTTTCCTAACATCATTCATGTATTGCTCAGTACTCAGCTGAGACCAAAGGGGACACTCGGAAGATCTTCAGAGTTCTCTCTTTGTGCAACTCTCTCCTCTCTGGGACTCTGCTCTGTGAACTCCAGCTGCCTTGTCTTCCCTGGACTGACTTCTGTCTCATTAATTCAGAGAGATTGCTGGGCTCCTCCTGGGTTTCCCTTTCCTGCACCATTGCCCAGAAGGTCTCCAGGTGGTCGGCTGGGGCAATAGTAGGGCTCAGCACATTTGTTTTCTATCTTGCAGGGATAATGGTTCTTCATGGCCGTGATGCCCAGTGTCATGAAAGCCACGTTTTTCATGTATTTAGCCCAGTATTTTATTAGTTTCAGGTGGGAGAGTAGTCCCTGTTACTCTGGCTGGAAGCAGAAGTCTAGATCTATGGTTCTTAATAGCTGAGTTTTATTCTCTTGTATGGATATACCACAATTACACCAATTACCTTTTACAGATATTTTGGGTTATTTCCAATTTTTCGCTATTACCTTACTGTGATGAATTTCCTGGTGTGTTTATCTTTGCATACTTGTGCACAAAAACATATTGGATAAATTCTTAGAATTACTGGATCAAGTATTTGGTCCAGTGTGTACTGGCTATGCACATTTAAAATATTGATAAGTATTGCTAAAATGCCTTCTGAATAGGTTGTACTTAGGGCTTTTTTATATATGCTTTGTTTTTCTAGACCTACTCCTTGTGTGGTTCGAGTTTATTTCTATTAACATTAATTTTAATACTAACACTGGAGAGGTTTTTTTTTTTTTTTTGGTCGTGCTGCACAGCTTGTGGGATCTCCATTCCCTGACCAGGGGTTGTACCCAGGCCACGGCAGTGAGAGCCCAGGATCCTAACCACTAGACCACCAGGGAACTCCCAGAAGATGTTTTTTAAATCAATATCATTAAGGTTTCATTTTCATACAATAAAAGACACACATTTAAAGCGTGTAGTTCAATGAATTTTAACAAATTTACATCTGCTGTAACCACCACAATCGAGTTATAGAACATTTCCGTCACCTCCAGAAGTTCCCTTGTGCCCCTTCCCAGTCAATCCCTATCCTTCACCCCTGGCCCTGGGCAACCACCGATCTGCTTTCCATCACTATAGGTTACATTTGTCTTTCCTAGGGTTTCATGTAAATGGAGTCCTATAGTATGTACTCTTTTGTATCTGGTTCCTTTCACTCAGAATAGTGTTTCTGAGTGGTATTCTCTTGGAGATCTTTTTATTTTTTAAAAAATATTATTTTATTTATTTTTGGGGGGGGTTGCGTTGGGTCTTCATTGCTGTGCGCAGGCTTTCTCTAGTTGCAGTGAGCGGGGGCTACTCATTGCGGTGGCTTCTCTTGTTGCGGAGCACAGGCTCTAGGTGCATGGGCTTCAGTAGTTGTGGCACATGGGCTTCAGTAGTTGTGGCTCACGGGCTCTAGAGCACAGGCTCAGTAGTTGTGGCTCACGGGCTTAGTTGCTCCGTGGCATGTGGGATCTTCCCGGACCAGGGTTTGAACCCGTGTCCCCTGCATTGGCAGGTGGATTCTTAACCACTGCGCCACCAGGGAAGCCCCATGTTGGAGATCTTTTTATTAATGCTCACAGAGGACCTATTATGTTCCAGGCACTGTGTTAGGCATAGCACATACTTTATCTGTAATGCTTACAATAGTCCTAGGAGGATTCCAAGAGATTGAGACTTGTCCAAGGTTCTATGGCTGGTCACCCATTTATTTTTTATTGCTCCTCCTGCCCCCAGTCCCGGTTTGAAAGCCCAGATAAATGTGATCTGTTAATGGAAAGACATGAGCTTTGAATCAGAAACACCTGAGTTCAAATACAAGCTTCAGCCCTTTCCTGGGTGTTAAACTCTGCTTCTCATTTTCTCTCTTAAATAAGGCTAATGGCATTTGTCTAGATGTAATGGATGTAAAGGCTCTCGCTCAGGACCTGGCACAGAGGGACAATAGTGGAAGCCACAGTGTTTTTCTTTCCTGTTTTTCTTAATTCCCCCGTACATCAGACTAGCCACACAGGAGATTGTGATATACCTCCAGACACCTCCAGCACAGCCCTCATGTATGCAAAGACCCATTAATGGGTTTTCCTGTGCTTTCTCTAACAGATCTGTCTCCTGTGGAGAGATTTAAGGAATTCCAGATCAAGTCATATCCTGTACAGGATTTTAGTTCTCTGAAACTTCTGCATCTCCGGAAAGCCCAGGAGCAACAGGGATCCAGCTTCAGTAGGAAGATTAAAACCTCAGCAAATACTCTCCCAAAGACCTTGGGCCCAAAGATCAAGTAAGCTTTGCCCTTGACAGATAGAAGGGTCCAGATTCTGGTTGAAAAGGGGGATATAACTTACAGGGCAGAATGTCAGGGATGCTGGGGAGGGGGCGGAGGTAGCAATCACAGCTTGACCCCAAAGGTTGGGATGTGTGCAGAAGGCAGCCTCCAGAGGTCCTAGGTTTGATATGGGGACTGCCTTCCCTGCCTCCAGCTCACAGGGCCCCTTTAGGTGGTGGCTGCTTCCTTTCTCAGGGAACCCATCTGAAGAAGAAGGGGCAGGACACAGTTTTTGGTGATGACATTCTGTTTGTATATCACTGGGCCTTTTTGACCCTGAGCTTCTTTTTTTTTTTTAAACATCTTTATTGGAGTATAATTGCTTTACAGTGGTGTGTTGGTTTCTGCTGTATAACAAAGTGAATCAGCTATACATACACATACATACCCATATCTCCTTGACTCTGAGCTTCTTAAGAAAAGTCTGCTCATTTAAGGGAGGCAGTAGATAAGTGCTTTGGAGTCAGTCCAATCTGGGTTCAAATCCTGGCTTGGCCACTTACTTTAGCTCTGTGTCCCTGTGCAAGGGACTTGACCTCTCTAAGCCTCAGTTTCCTGGTCTGTAGCTAACAGCATCTAAGTCTCAGTTTGTTGTAAACCAGCAGTTAAATGAGATAATGATAATTATAGCTAACACTTATGGAAATGACTCTGTGCCTGGTACTGGATTATCTAATTTAATTCTCCCAACAACCCTACAAGGTAAGTACTGCTATTATCACTCACATCTTTCAGGTGAGAAAACCAAGGTACAGGGAGAGATTAAGTTACTTATTCAAGGTCACACAGATAGAAAGTGGCAGAGTCAGGGTTCAAACCTGAGCAGCTTGTTAGTGCTCAGTCTTGCTATCTGGTATGATCGTCATGACAGAAACAAGGTGGATGCACAATGAAGGCTGTGCTTTTTGCCTTTCCTGGAGAGGAAGGGACATTCAGTGGGCACTGGCCTAGAGGCAGCTCAGTGCCCGCCCCTTCATTACATATGAAGTAAAAATTTCATACTAATAATGGCATCAGTGTCACAGTCTCCTTGGTGGCCCAGGGAATCCTTTGCCTGTTAACATTTCCAGCCTGCTTACCTCCATAATGAGCACCCTGTGGTTGCTTTGTTGTTTTTACCTCTGATGGATACTCTTTCCAAAGGATCCAGTGTTTGAAATCCCAATCCTAGTTCTTCTGAAGGTAGAGATGGAACAGACTTAGTTTCTCTGCTGTAAATAGTGAGGAAAAAGAGGACAGGCTGTCCCCACATTAAAAAATAGACATATGCTGGGCATGTCCTGGGAGGCAAGAATGGAAGCCTACCTTGTGTATATGTTGGGTGAGTTCAGCTATGCTCTCAGCTAATGAATAATCTTTTCCCTGCCTCTAATCCAGATAGCATACTTTGTCTCTTCCTTCTACCTAGCCTGAGACCAAAGAAAGCACAACAGGATTGCCTGTGTAAAACTCACTCCAACGTGAACGAAGTACCGAGTCTACAGATCACTCAGGGAAACCCGTTTTTGTGAACAAACAAATGAAGCCATCTCTCCTCTGCCTGCCTCTCAAGAAGAGCCCCAACCTCTGCTGTGTCCCCAGGGGGACAGAGCTTGCTCTTTCTCAAACTAGTCTTTCCATTTTTAGACAGCTCTGACTTAGAAATCCCCTCCTTGTGCTGAGCATTAAGTCAGCCAGCCTGGACTTCTCACCCATCAGGCCTGGCTCACGTGCATGTCTTCTCCCTGTTAAACCTCTCCAAATCCTGACAGTTTTCTCACCACCTGGGAGAAGGGAGGGGCGATCTCAATTGAATGCGGGCTGCTTATCCAGGGCTTCATGAGCTGGCTGTGTTACAAATGAGTTCTCTTTAACAAGGTGTCAAATTTCAGATCCAGGTGTCCTCATTTCATCGAGTGTCCCATGATTGATACGAAGTATGGTGCTCTCCCCAAGGAGGCTGCAGTGGGGGCCTACGTGAAGATTCACACTGTGGAGCAAGGAGAAGTCTTGGTAAGTGTGCAGAGAGAGCCTTGTTCACAATAGAGTGTGTAACACGAAGGGCTGGGGGTGCTAAGTAATGAGAGTAAATGTTTAAAATCATCCTGTTCTAAATTCGGTGATATTAAGGAATATTGTTTGATTTTTTAAAGATATGATAATGGTATTGTGGTTATGTTTTTTAAAGAGTCCTTACGGGACTTCCCTGGTGGTCCAGTGGTTAAGACTCCGCACTTCCATTGCAGGGGACATGGGTTCTATCCCTGGTTGGGGAACTGAGATCCCACATGCCACGCAGGGCAGCCATAAATAAATAAATAAATAAATAAATAAATAAATAAGAGTCCTTATATTTCGGAGATACATATCCAGATATTTACAGATAAAATGATATGACATCTAGGACTTGCTTCAAAATAATCCAGGAACAAGGCAAGGATGTCCCTTCTCACTACTATTCAACATTGTTTTGGAAGTCCTAGCTAGTGCATTAAGAAAAGGAAGTTAAACACATACAGATTGGGAAGGAAAAAATATAGCTGTCTTTGTTTGCAGATGACATGATTGTCTATATAGACAATTCTAAAGAATCAAAAAACAAAACAACAACAACAACAAAAAAGAACAAATAAATTTCCTGGAGCTAATAAATGATTATAGCAAGGTCACAGGGTATAAGGCAATGAACAATTGTAATTTGAAATAAAAAACACAATGTCATTTACAATAGTAACAAAAACTGAAATACTTAGGTATAAATCTAACAAAATATGTTCAGGATCTATATGCAGAAAACTATATGACTATAATGAAAAAATTCAAAGAAGCTTTAAATAAATGGAGAAATAGTCTATGTTCGTGGACTGGAAGACTCAGTATTGTTAACATGTCAGTTTATCCCAACTTGATGTATAGATTCAATGCAATCCCAATCAAAATCCCAGCAAGTTATTTTGTGGATATTGAAAAACTAATGCTAAAATTTATATGGAAAGGTGAATATAAACAAACTGATAAATCCATACAATGAAATATTATTTGGCAATAAAAAGAAATTAGCGGGGCTTCCCTGGTGGCGCAGTGGTTGAGAGTCTGCCTGCCGATGCAGGGGACACAGGTTCGTGCCCCAGTCCGGGAAGATCCCACATGCCGTGGAGCAGCTGGGCCCGTGAGCCATGGCTGCTGAGCCTGCGTGTCCGGAGCCTGTGCTCTGCAACGGGAGAGGCCACAACAGTGAGAGGCCCGCATACCGAAAAAAAAAAAGAAAAATAAAAAGTAATTATCCAGGGACATCCCTGGTTGTCCAGTGGTTAAGACTTCGCCTTCCAATGCAGGGGCTGCGGGTTCGATCCCCGGGGAGCTAAGATCCCACATGCCTCGCAGCCAAAAAACCAAAACATTAAACAGAAGCAATATTGTAACAAATTCAGTAAAGACTTAAAAATGGTTCCCTTAAAAAAAAAAATCTTAAAAAAAAAAGTAATTATCCAATAGTGGAGGGGGGATGTATGGGTGAAACAAACTTGGCCATGAGTTGACCACTGTGGGAGCTGGGCCATAGGTGCTGGAGCTGGGTGGGCGGGTGAGCTGTATGGGGAGGGCACGAGGCCTCCTGGTGGGTAGCGATGCACCTCAGTCTTCCTGGAGGTGGGGTGACTGTCTTCTGATGTATGGTCATCGTTGTTGCCATGAATCTCCAGGGTCCTCACCCCGTGCTCCTGCTCTGGCCTGTGCGCCCCCCGAGGCAGGGAGGTCAGCCCAGCACTGTCTGGAGCCCCAGGCCCTAGCACAGCCCTCGGTCAATACCGCGTGAATATTTCCGAGCTTTTCAGCAGCTCTTATTTTTGCTTAGTAAAACTCTGCCTCCTACAATTTTTAAGGAGCTCCGAACCCCACTTACCCATCCCCCCAAGAACAAACAGAAATCAGCTTCCTTGCCACATGGTGGCCTCTTAGGTATTTAAAGAATGCTGTTTTGTTTTTCATTCAGCATCTGTGCCCCGTTAATTATTTTCTTATGCAGGGAAAACATTCCTCCATTCCTTCAGTCTTCATGTGATATAGTTTCCAGCCTTCTCACTTCCGTTTCCCTGCAGTTTCAGTGTCTCAGAGTGAGGTGCTCAGGACTGGACACAGGCCACCTGAGGCCAGGCACCTGCAGTGCATGCAGCCTCGTGGGCTGCCCGCGGAGGAGCTGGGATGCCTGGCACCCTGGGTGCATGGAGGAACCACAGGGCAGACGAGGCGTTGCTCACTCTGGTAGAGGGTGACAGGAGCGGGGAGGCTGTGGAAGATGGAACAAGAGGGACTTGGGACTTGATTCTCTAAGCAATCCTGGAAGGCTCGGAGCAAGGCCCTGACTGCCTCATTCACCACACAGGACCCAGGGCAGAGAAACTCCCACCACCAAATATTCATTAACGAGATCCTGTTGAAGAAAGTGCCTTTGGTAAAATTCTGTTCTCCCTGCTTTCAAGGCCCTGGCTTCGTTTGCAGGAGAATGAATGGTAACAGCTGTGACTGTATTCACCCACCAGGAGGTAGGAGATCACATTTTCCTTTGGAGGCAGGAGCGTAGAGCTGAGTCAGCCTTGGAAACAGCAGAGCTTGGGGCCTGGAGTAAAGAGACCCAGCTTTTGAGCCAGGGGGTGTAGGGGAACCAGCTTCTCCAGGGAACAGGCGGGCTGAGGCCTCAGACATGGTCAAGACTGGGCAGAGCAGCAGGGAGATGGCAGATGGGCCACCTCACATATTGTAGTTTTTGCTTCTAATTAGCTTGCTGTGTGGCCTTGGGCAAATCACTTTACCTCTCTGAATCTGAACCCTCATCAGAAAATGAGGTCATTCACCTGGGTGAGCTGCTGACTCTAATGTTCTATGATTCCGTTGGAGCTTTCACTCAGCAGATATTTCTTGAGGATCTATCATGCTCCAAGCATGGCCCAAGGTGCCAGTGTGGGTGAGTAAACTGACAGTATTCTTGCCCTTATGGGGCTAATGATCTAGTCTGGAGACAGACAGTAAACAGATAAAGCAGCAAACACACAGAAAGGTTTTTTTTTTTTGCAGTACGCGGGCCTCTCACTGTTGTGGCCTCTCTCGTTGCGGAGCACAGGCTCCGGACGCGCAGGCTCCGGACGCGCAGGCTCAGTGGCCATGGCTCACGGGCCCAGCTGCTCCACGGCATGTGGGATCTTCCCGGACCGGGGCACGAACCCATGTCCCCTGCATCGGCAGGCGGACTCTCAACCACTGCGCCACCAGGGAAGCCCACACAGAAAGTTTTAAATTGCTGTTGGGAATGGAACAGAAAGCTGAGTTGAAGGGGGTGGTCTTCCTAAATGGAGTGGTCAGGGAAGGCTGCTCTAAGGCAGCGATATTTAAGCTGGGACCTGAATGACAAAAGGAATAAACTATAGACAGCCTGGGGGGAAGAGTGTTCCAGACAGAGGAACAGCAGGTTGAGCCTGAGGCAGGAAGCAGCCTGGCATGTTGAGGGGACTGGAAGGGAGGGCAGCATGGCTGGAACAGAGTAAACGAGGCAGGAGCCTTACAAGGGTGAGATAGCCAAAGCCTCGGTGGCCACAATGAAGAGTTCTGCTTTATCCTGGGCACTTTGGGAAGCGACTTGAAGACCTGACTCCGGCTGGAACGTGTGGAGTGGAGTAAAGGTGGATAATAGTGCCTGCTGACGGTACTGCCCTCAGTGAGGCCCTGGACAGATTGCTGGTTCAAATCCCGGCTCCACCACTTTCTGTCTTGTTACCTTGGGCAGGTTAGTTAACTTTGTGCCTCAGTTTCCTCGCAGTGTAGTGGTTAAAAGCATGGACTCTAAAGGCAGGCCCATCCGAGTTCAAATCCTAGCTTTATTGCTTCCGTGCTGTATGATGTTGGATAAGTTTCTTAACCTCATCAGCATCCTCTGTAAAATGATGATCATAAAAGGACTCACCTCATGGGGTTCTAGTGAGGGTTCCATGAGCTAACACACCCCAAAGCTACAAGAGGGCCTGGGATTTAGTGAAGGCTCATTAAACATTAGCTGGTGCTGTCATCACCGTCATCATCATCATCATCATCATTGTTATTGTAATTATAAGATACATGACCTTTGCAAGTAAATTTCCTGTTTTGAACCTTATTTTCCACATCTGAGGCTGATAATCCCTCTATCGCCGGGTGGTTGTGAGGATCACGTCTACACACGTTTCTCCCACACAGTAGGAGCTGACTAAAGAGCAGCCATCTGACTTCTGTGCAAGGCCTGGCGCTGGTCAGAAGGGCCTTTATGCCCATTGCACTGAGCACAACTAAAGTGTGAGGAGCTTCACGTCTCCCAGAGCATCCTCACACACCACACCATCTTGTTTGGACCTTCAACAACTTCATAAGAAAGATAACACACCTCCATTCCAGTCTTACCAAGGAGAGACAAGGCCAGGGCTCAGAGTAGATGGTCATTCTTCAAGGTCTGGAACCCAAATGGTGGTAGTGTGGGTGAGGGCGGGGAAGGAGAAGCTGTTCCAAACCCTACTTCACATCTCCTTTCAAACTGAGAATCCTTCAGAGACATGCAGGGCAGGTGTTTTCACCTCTGTTTCACAGGTGAGCAAACAGTGGCCCAGGGACGTATAACTTTGCCCAAAGTCGCATGACAAGTAAACATATGGATCTTTCTTCTGAAGCAGGATTATTCTCAATCCCACACGGCCTCCATAGAGCAGAGCTCTTGGCGCACAGGCTCAGCGGCCATGGCTCACGGGCCCAGCCGCTCTGCGGCATGTGGGATCTTCCCAGACCGGGGCACGAACCCGTGTCCCCTGCATCGGCAGGCGGACTCTCAACCACTGCGCCACCAGGGAAGCCCTGGCTGATGTCTTCTTAAGCCCAAGACAGCTGGGCATTGTAGGCTCTGGACCAGTGACCTCCCCTCCCCTCCTTGCCTGAGTCTTAACAGCCAAGAGGCTGAGTGAGCCCTGGATTGGGGTTTCAGCAGCAAAGACTCTGGTCCCGGCTTTGCCCCATCTCAGAGTGTCTCCTTACAAAGGGGGTTACACTCTGTAAAGCTGTGCCTGTTGATCTCCATCTCCCTTCCACGCCAGGGAGCCCAAGGGGCAATGGGAGCCGCACAGGGACTACCAGTGGCCCCAGAGCCCGTGAGGGACGGAAGGAACTAAGGCGACACACGCTTATGAAGGAAGCCCTGGAGGAAAGGGTGTGGGAGGGTGTGACAGCTGTAAAAGGGAAGATGTAGAAGAGGGGGATGAGCTGTCTGTCATAGTCCTAAGGAAGAGAAAACGGGCTGGCCTGGCACAAAGAAGAGTCGAGACTGGACACCAGGGAAAGCTTGTAAAATGCCGGCGCCCGGCAAGCGACTGTGCGAGTGCGACTCTTGCAGAGCCTGCTGCCCGTGGGCAGGACAACTGACAAAGTGCCTTGAGGGCTGTTCTAATGTGAGGAGCCCCAGGACTTTGATGTCATTAGCAAAGAGAGTTCTGGACTTCTCCCCGTCACTTGCTGAATGACCCCAGGTGGATTCACCTCCTGTTCGGGGCCTTGTTTTGCCTACCCTGAACATCTGCTTGTACAAGTGGATGGTCTCGAACTTTCTGGGACTTCTTTTTTCTAGGGCCTTCACCAGATCCTCCTCCCGGAGAGCCAGCGTGACACTCGGCCCTTGATCCTGGTGAGCCTGGGAGCTGAGGTGATACGGGTTAGGAAAGAGAAGTTTTGCGAACTGATTGACAGTAAGACAATAGAAAAATTGTCGAAGTTCGAGATCAAGTACCCCAGGTCAGTGCTGGAAATGTGCGTACCTCCCACTAGATCAAATGAACAATTTTTTTGCCTCTTATTTTGGTAAAAGGAAGAAAAAAGTGATGATACCTAAAGCTGACACTGGTGGAATGAAACTGATAATTGTTGGTACACTCGAAATTGGCTCAATCCTTTTGATAATAATTGTAGATAATAATGTTTCAGGGGACACAAAACTGTTCCTACTCTTTGAAGCAGTGGTCTACCTATGAATTTATCTGTATGTAACTAATTATAGGGAAAGCTACATACACTAAGATGTTCGTAGCTGCCATATTCATAATAGAAAAACAACCACCTTTACCCACATGTGTTACACCAGGGGGATAGTTTAGAAAACTGTGGTACGTTCCCTTGATAGAAAGTCATAAGTAAATGAGTGATAAAATGCTACAAGAAAAGGATAGGGTACAAAACTGTATCTATACATACTATGGCTATGCCTTTGTAAAACACTTACATGAGAAAAATCTAGAAGGAAAATGAGCAAAAATGATAATATCTGTGGTATTGCCCAATTTGTAATAGTCATTCTCTCTGGAAGCTCGGACTAAAAGGGACTTTCTGGTTATAGTTATATATTCCTCTGATGTTTAATTGGTTTTGTAGTGAGTATGCATTTCTTTTATAATGAGGGAAAAAAAAGATATACTTTTTAAAGTTGTTGTCAGGGTATGACATTCCAAGTGGGGTTTTGTTTTTTTTTTTTGCGGTACGCGGGCCTCTCACTGTTGTGGCCTCTCCCATTGCAGAGCACAGGCTCCAGACGCGCAGGCTCAGCGGCCATGGCTCACGGGCCCAGCTGCTCCGCGGCATGTGGGATCTTCCCAGACCGGGACACGAACCCATGCCCCCTGCATCGGCAGGCGGACTCTCAACCACTGCGCCACCAGGGAAGCCCCAAGTGGGTTTTTTTCCCTTTATTCTCCAAATGTTTGTTAATGATGATATATTACTTTTATAATTAAAAAAAATTATCTTGAAAGATTTGATAAAAAAGATTTCTTTTCATATTTCCCTAGTTTCCAAATTTTCCAGAGTGAGTACCTTTATAGTGTGAAAAAAACCCTAATTTTTAGGTAAAAACGAATTTATTGTCTGGACTACTGGTCACAAAACTGTTTTGATCTAACACCGCTATTACTAAAGAGTGTTTGAGTGTATACCCCCTAGAATATATATATGATATAAATAATATGTTATTTAACTTATTTTTATTTATTATGTCCATATATTGCTATATGAATATATCATATATATTATAAACATGCAACAAATAGATCTTTAGAAAGAATAAGACAAAGATAAATATAAATGAAGTCCTACTGTTTACTTCACACAGCCCAGTGGATCTCTTTCACCTCCCTGGCTGACACCCTTACCCCCACTTTGGGATCCCCAGCCCAGACTCCTGTAGCCGTCTTACCGCTGGTCCCCTGCCTCGGTCTCTCCCTGCCAGATCCTTTCTGCATACTTTGCTCTTGCTAAAACCCAAATCTGGCCGTGTTAAACTCCTGCTTAAAACCTTTCAGTGGTATCTCACTGCCTGTAGGATACAGTGCAGATTCAATGCCACGTAAATGGCCCTTCATTTTCTGACCCTTCAACTCCCCGGCAGCACCTCCTGCCACCTCTAACCCACTCCAGCAACACAGGCAGATTGCCTCCTGGACCTGCACATACTTGCCTTTGCCAGTGCAGGCCCTCTGCCTGCAATGCCACCCCTCAGTCCTGCTCCTCTCCCCTTTATTTTCTGATAAACTTCTTCTCATTCTTTAAGATTCATATCCTCCAGAAAACCTTTCATGACTGACCGCAGGCTGGGCTAAGTACCCCTTTCTGTGCACTCATAATCCTCCCTACGTAGCCCTCACAGTGGCCACACCACGTTTTATTACAACTGTTTAGAGCTGCGTAGTTTTCGCACAGTTCTTTCCCCACCACTTGGTTAATTGCTTCGTGAACGCAGGGATTGGGCTTTAGGCACCTTTCATCTCTAGCACCTGTACAGTACCTGGCACATGGTAGATGCTTGATAAACGTTGGGTGAGTGAATGAATAAATGGGACACACTTATTAGGGAAAACTGGAAAATGCTGAACATTTAAGAAGGTGAAGACCTTCTTAAATGCATTTGCATTCCTCCAACAATCTCAATTAGCATTTTATGTATTTCCTTTCAGTATTTTTTTTTTACCGCATGGCTGTGTACCAAATCGGTATTTATCATTCAGGCACACAAAGCTTCATAATGGAGATCATACCGATTGTACAATTTGGCATCCTCCCTCCTTTTTCTTTTCTTGTGGTGATGCTGTGATCAGACATCGTTTTGTGGGCAGGTGTGGGAAGCAAGTGATTCCTGTGGTGGAGAAAGAGGAGGTGTGAAGGCAAGCAAATCTGTAGAGTTGCTTCAGCCGTGTCCAATAAGCACATGAAAGAATTTGCCATGGGATCCATATGACCTTGGATAAGTCATTTTCCCTCCTCTAGGCTTAAGACTCCCATCTACAAAACAAGAAAATTAGACCAGAACAGTGTTTCCCGAAGTATGGATCATATTCACAGAAGGCTTACAAGATGACTTTAGGTGGTACGCGGATTGTAAACAGCTATGTATTTATTCTAGTGTGAACTAGAAAAACATGACTAGCTCACTAAACTGATTTGACAAACTTGTTGCTTAGAACAAAGCCAAAGTAAATACTTAAGTAGAATTTTAAAAAATCATTAATAAAAGAACAGATGATATGTAGCTATGGTCCAAATTGGGGCAGTTTTGTGGAAGAAAAAAAAAAAAAAAAGTTGGGAAACACTGGTGGTTCCTTGCAGTTCAGCCATGCCCCAATTCTCTGATTCCTGCGTACTACCAACATAAAAAATAGCTATTTAGAAAATAGCTACTCAAAAAAGGATTTAAGGAGCCTTAGCTTCTCACATAACATCTGGTACATGATGGGTGTCAGTTAATGTTGGTTGAATTGAAACTCAGAGGTTTATGTAGACTTGAGGGTGGCAGATGTTTGGGCACTCAGCATCTGTGCTGCCCAGTCAGCACTTTGCTGCAATCGTCTGCAATGCTGACAGATAGAATTCTCGCTTATTCATTAATTGTTGAACTCATGGTTTTCTAGACTGCTAAAGCAGGCAGAAAATATAAGCATTATCTAGCTCAAATCCTCCATGTTTTAATTGAGGACTGTGAGGCCCAGGAAAGGGGACGTGACATCCTGCAGATCACACAGTCAGTTGGTGAGACACCTGTCCTGTGGATGCTACAGGCTAGATTATCTGAAGCCTCTCCCCCATGTAGAATACGAACAGCTGAGTTCACAGGAAAGAAGGGAAATCTCCAAGGCCCCAAATGAAGAGCAGCCTCAAACCAAAGCACAGAGTGTGATCTAGTGCTGGATGGCCGGGCAGGCATGGGGTGGGGTTGTGGCTGAGGGCACCATGGGCTGAAGTGTTGCATCCCGCAAGGACAGATGACACTTTCAGTTCAAGCGAGGCAGAGAGTGGAACTGGAATTGCTGCATGAAGCTGAGGACTTTAGAAGAGCTGCCCCATTTAGTGAAAGACTAGACTAGAAATCAGTGTGACCGTCGGCATCAGGAGGTTATGTGGAATCTTGTCTGTCTTAAGTTGGACTCTGGATCCAAAAAAAAAGAAAAAGATCCCTTAAGAATCTGTAAGCATGTGCTTGCCCCCTCATAGGTTTTGATGAGTTCCTTAGCCCCACTGAGCCTTAGTTTCCATGCTTGTGAAATGGGGTGGTCCTGAGGATCAAATGAGTTAACAAGTGTAAAGTGCCTGGTCATGGTAAGTGTGAAGCAGAGTTAGATATTGTTATTTATTATGTAAGAAATTGGGAGTTAACGGGACTTTTTAGTTGGAGACTATCCAGTGGTGTGCTGGGAAATGTTCAACAATCAGCGCTCTGGGAGATGGGAGGTAACCTGATTGGAAGTGTTTGCTGGTTTCTGTGGTGCACATACTACCGCCATGGCCGGTTTTGAGCTACCAACCTGATGTCATCGAGCATGAAGTTGCTCTCGTGAGCTGGTAGGAGCTGACGCTGGCAATGCTGAGACCACCAGGACTAACTTGTAGCCCATTCTGACCTCTAGATTTTATATTAAGTTGATCTCTATGAATCGAAGTTGATTTTGTCCTGGTCAATATAATCTACCCAGAAGAATGCTCTAATGTGTTAGTGATTTATCAGAGTTGCCTCCTTAGGTGAGAGTATAGGTGAGTCAGTGGAAGTTGAGTTTGCCCTTCCCTTGCTGAGGTCTCAGAAGAAAATAAACCAATGAGTCCTGAGCCCATTCCACCCTCCCCCACTTTCCTCACCCTCATGTGCTATGAGGGAAGGGGGCAGAGTAGAGCCAGGGCACCAAGACCAGTCCAAGGTAGCTACCAATGGACTTTCTATCTCTATAGAGTGGCCTTGTCTGGACATTTCAGATCAATGGAACCATGTATATGTGAATGGCTTCTTAACATAGTGTTTTCAAGGTTCATTCATGTCTTAGCATGTATCAGTACTGCATTCATTTTTATTGTCAAATAATATTCCAGTGCATGGATATACCACTCTTTTATTTACCCATTCATCAGCTGATGGACAGTTGGGTTGTTTCCACTTTTTGGCTATTATGAATAATGCTGCTATGAACATTCTTGTTCAAGTTTTTGTGTGGACATATTTTTCATTTCTCTTGGGTATATACCTAGGAGTGGAATTCCTGGGTCATAAGTTAATTGTTTAACGTTTTGAGGAACTGCTGGACTGTTTTTTCAGAGTGGCTGCATCATTTTACATTCCTGGCAGCAATGCATTGGAACCCTCGCTCCAATATCTCCACATCCCCGTTAACACTTATTATTATTTGTCTTTTTAATTATCATCATCCTAGTGGGCATAGGTGGTATCTTGTGTGGCTTTGGCTTACATTTCCCTGATGGCTAATGATCACATACGTAATTTAAAATTTTCAGTAGCCACGTTATAAGAAATCAAAAGAAACGGGTAAAATTAACTGTAATAATATATTTTATTGAATGCAGTATATCTAAAATGTTATCATTTCAACATGTAATCAACATAAAAATTACTGAGATATTCTGCATTCTTTTTGTTGTTGTTCTAAGTCTTTGAAATCTGGTGTGTATTTTATACTCAGAGCACACCTCTAATTCAGATTCATCACACTTCAGGTACTCAGTAGCCACACGTGGCTCGTGACCACCACATGGAATAGTGCAGGTCTAGGTGATGAAGGTGTGGAAAGGTAAAGGAGGCAGAGGGAAGAGTCTGGGAAAAGGCGCGGAGGTGGGACAGGGCTCAGTGTGTTTCGGGGCTGGAATGAGGCAGGGCTGGAGGGGCAGGGGGCAGGGAGGAGCTCGTGTGGGAACCTCACCATCTGGGCCTTGCCTTCAGCGATGAAGATGTGTGCCAGAAGTTCCTCGAGGAGAACAGCTGGAATGTCTTCCGGAAGGACCTGATGCGGCTGCTGGTGGAGCCTCGCCAGTGTCCACCATTCACCCCAATCCAGCCCAAGAAGAAAGGGATCTACAAGCCCAAGGCTGTGATGCTGGATTTGTGTAGCTTAGACAAGAAGACTAGACCTCGTCATCCCATTTTTATGGCACCCCAGAAATACCTCCCCCCATTGAGGATTGTCGAAACCATTATAGCACCCCGGTACAAAATCCAAGAACTCCTGCCTCAGTATAAGAATGCAGGGGTCCTTGTTTAGAATCAATAAAAGATGTTGGGTTGACCCTAGTGTTTCCTGAATAACCACCATGGGAGTTGTGGGGCTTACAGTGGGGGATCCTGAGGGCTGAGCCATGGGTCCGGAGAGGTGTTTGGGGCAGCACCTGGGGCACTGTCTCTCTGGACACTTGTGGGACTGAGTAAGGGATGGTTGGGAGGCTGGGTGGGGATGGGTTAATCACTGGAGGTAGCCTCAGAGTGGGAGAGTCTTATCTGAGGAGACAGATGGGAGACACAGAGGCAAGATGGGCTTGCAAACTCAAATGCCTTGCAAGGCCGGCAGGTCGTCTGAAGGAGTGTAGACAGGACTGGGGAGGCGGCAGGGGACGGTGGGGACTGGTGCGCACATTCCCCATCCAGGTGGAGCCGCTGCTCCGTAGACCCAGTCAGTTGATGCCATGCCAGGAAGTAATGCAGGCCCGGTACTGCCAATCTTTAGATTTCTCAGGAGAACCCAGAAACGCAGTGTTTTAGATGATTCCTACCGGTTTTCAAATGTGAGCAACGAACTCAAATTGTTTTTGAAATATTGTGTTAGGCAAACAAAACACATACGCAGGCTGCGTTGGGCCCACAGGCTGCTGGTTTGTCAGTAGCTTGTCAAGCAGCTCTGTCAGAATGACAGGGTGTTGCCAGAGACTGGAGTGAGGCGTGACCGTGGGGGGAGGTACAAGGAGCCAGAGACAGATGGGCAGCGTGACAGGAGCCGGCGTCCCGGGTCAAGGATGAGGAGTGAGCAGCCTGAGAGAGGATGCAGACCAGAGACAAGGAGGCAGTCAGTGGGACCTAAGGAGCTCTCCTTGGTCCCTCCGGCGGGCCTGGAAGCCATCAGTCACTGGCCTGGGCCGGCTCTCCTTGTTGGTAGCGCTGGGCCTAGAACTCAGGGTTCCTGTCTCACTCCAGCCCCGGCACCACAGACCTGGGACCAAGTCCCCTCTCTCCCTTGGGAAAACTTTGAGAGCCCTGAGGGGCCTGGTAGAGGCCATGGCAGCACAAGAGCCCAGCCTGGTGGTGCCAAGAGAGACAGGAGCCCTCCCCCACCAGTACCCCCCCCCCCACAGCACCCCCGCGAGGAGCGGACTCGGAGGAACACCGGGCAGTGAGCCGGCATCGGGAGCTCTGGAGAGCCTGCTTCTGTCCCATGGGACCCCCTTGAGTGCCTGGAGTGCTTCACCTGCCCTCCGGTTTCCCCAGTGGCAAAATGAGCGTGTTGGACAAGATGAATGGTTTTCACGAGTGAGAGGTGAGTACAGTTTGAAAAGCACATTCAACATTATACTTCTGTTTGTCGAATTTAGAAGAAAGCTGTTTTCGTGTTACACAGCAAAGAAGGAGGAGTAGGGAATTTGTCTGTCAGAAGAGCGTGTGGATGTAAGAGAGGAGAGAAGCAGTGGACTTAACCACCTCCACTTCCCTGATAGCTCCAGAGGGTCAAGGAGCCTGGGATGTCTGCAGCAGTCCTGGAAGGGCTGCCTGTGACCTACAAGGACAGGGTGGCATGGTTTGGGGACCAGGTAAATTAGGGTGTCTGACTATATTCAGAGATCTCTTTGTGTGTAGGTCTGTGGCTCCAAGATGATGGTGTGGACATTTTGTTCATTCATTTGAAATGTATTTATTAAGTACTTGCTCTGTAGCAGGTCCAAAGGAGGATAAGAGGCAGTCTGCATTCCCTCTTATTCTGTAGGCCAAGGGTCAGCAAACTCTATAAAAGGACAAATAATAAATATTTTAGGTTTTATAGGCCTTATGGTCTCTGTTGTAACGACTCAACTCTGCATGGTGAAAGCAGCTTTAGTGTTCCAATAAAGCTTTATTTGCAAAAACAGGTGGCAGGCGGGCTTCCCTGGTGGTACAGTGGTTAAGAATCCACCTAAGAATGCAGGGGACACGGGTTCGAGCCCTGGTCGGGGAAGACCCCACATGCCACGGCGCAACTAAGCCCGTGCACCACAACTACTGAGCCTGCGCTCTAGAGCCCACGAGCCACAACTACTGAGCCTGCGTGCCACAACTACTGAGCCCACACGCCTAGAGCCTGTGCTCTGCAACAAGAGAAGCCACCGCAATGAGAAGCCCGCACATCGCAACGAAGAGTAGCCCCCACTCGCCGCAACTAGAGAAAGCCCGTACGCAACAGCAAAGACCCAACTCAGCCAAGAATAAATACACAAATAAATTTATTTTTATAAAAAACAAAACAAAACAGGTGGCAGGCTAGATTTGGCCTGTGCACCATTGTTTGCTGACCCCCCGCTCTAGGCAATAGGGAGCCCTTGAAGGTTCTTGAGTAGACCTGACATGACCAGAGAAGGTGTGGGAAGCTTTTTATTGAGCATTTATTCTATGACAGCCATCTTGCTAAGCGTCTGACTGGAGTCTAATGACTTGGGCTGAGATCCTAGGTCTGCCACTTAATGGCTGTTGAGGATTAAAAGAGGTGGTACATGAACAGCAAGGGGGAGAATTTTATTCACCAGGACCACTGTGTCCAGCTTCCTGGAAAGTGAGAGAAAAAACTTCCAGCGTAGGAGGCAGAGCAAGTTTTCTAGGGGAGCGGTGGGTGAGAAATTAGACTAGAAGAGCAGCCTGGGAGCAAGGGCATCATATGTAGGGGGAGAGGCTGTGAGGGTTGGGGCTTTGGGAAGTCTTGAGGGGAACAGAGAAAGAGCAAATCTTTTTCTGAAGCTACTAAACAACAGATAGAAGAACTTGAGAATGAGAAATGCCCAAAGAGGTCTTCAAAGAGCTTTTCTGTGCACTGAGAATGTGTTTTTCCTTTGGCATTTTCTTGAGAAACCAAGTAAACATTTGAATAGCTCCTTTTTTTGGGGGGGGGGATAGCTCTTATTTATGATTTTATGCAATAGTGCTGTTTCTTTGAGTTCAGTTACCAAGCAGACAGTGGGCAGCATGAGGCCCTAGTTATTGTTCAGTTACACATGTAAAGTCCCTGGTACATAGTACGTGCTCAATACACGTTAGATGGTATTAGTACCTTTTTTTAAAAAACTTATTTATTTTATTTTTGGCTGCATTGGGTCTTCATTGCTGCGCGCGGGCTTTCTCTAGTTGTGGCAAGCGGGGGCTACTCTTCGTTGCGGTGTGCAGGCTTCTCATTGCGGTGGCTTCTCTTGTTGCGGAGCATGCTATCTAGGCGCGTGGGCTCCAGTAATTGTGGCGCATGGACTCATTAGTTGTGGTTCACGGGCTCTAGAGCGCAGGCTCAGTAGTTGTGGTGCACAGGCTTAGTTGCTCCGTGGCATGTGGCATCTTCCCGGACCAGGGCTCGAACCTGTGTCCCCTGCATTGGCAGGCGGATTCTTAACCACTGCACCATCAGGGAAGTCCTATTAGTACCTTTTTGATCAAGGTCAATTTGGCCATCCAGAGACTCTCTTCCCCCTTCAGTGGAATAGGAAGCCAAGGCTTTGGAAGGCTAAGCTTTCATAATCAATGATAAAGATCATCTCCGAGAGATTTGGGATAGGAGGGTGCTGGCTGTCATCTCACCCGAACCCCACACTCTAAGTGAAATGGTTAATGTCAATATTAAGAGGCAGCGTTGGAGGGAGAGAGCAGAGGCAGGTCACCAAAGCATTAACATGCACTGTGGGCAAGGGTGCTATTCGAAGGAAGAATGAGTGGGACAGTGTGGGGAGGGATGTGTGAGAACCTCCCAGCCTCCGGGCTGTGAGCTTCAGAATCCCTCCCCTTCCGCATACACTCTGCAACAAACAGCAGCGGATCAGAATCCGGCAGGGAGGAGGTCACATCAGGATTTATTTGGGAGAAGAGTTCATTCAGAAGGAACCAGTATGACACCCCTTGACACAAGTGTAACTAATAAACATATTTTCAGTGCTACAGAGGTTCTTACTGCCCACCTGGCACAGATCCAAGGGTCAGGAAGCCCATAGTGACCTGTCTCAAGGGAGTAGGGCCCGGCTCAGGTACGGAGTGCTCCCTGTGTGCCCACATTGTGTGAGGCACTCTATAGAGGCTATCACTTATCCTGAAAATACTTCCTGGCAACTAACCAGGTGGCATTGTCCCCATCTGACAGACGAGGAGCCTGAGGCCCAGAGAGGCAAAGGCCTTGTCTAAGCTCACTCGCTACCAGGTGGTTGCTCCAGGAAATCCGAGAGCTTTCACTGCACCCCAGCACCCTCCCATGCAGGAAGCGTCTCAGCGTGTGCACTGTGACACCATCCTCACTCAGCTATCCCAAGTGAGCCACCTGTTTTCAAAACAAATTCTGCACACACAACCCTGGAACTGTGCTGGAGAGAATATATTCACCCTCCTGGATGATTTTCCATATGTAAATAAGCCTAGTCATATTGGAGAGGCACACCCAGGCCACTGAAGCCAAAAATACAGCCCCCAGTACTGATAGCTTCCACTGTTTGGGGAAAATGAAAAAACCCATTTGAGAAACACAGGAGATATTGCCAGCATTTGTTATAGGAAGTGTTTAAGATCCCTCCTTGGGGTTGGAAGCAAAAAGCGTTCTTTAAATCCTCTATTCCTTTTATATAACTCATGGAAAAATCTTACCTTCCTGTTACAGAAGGTCTAAGGGGTGAGATGGGTAACTTCGCAACCTCCATCGCACTCACTAGAGGCTATTTTGCCATGATGCTTTTCTGTCATTTGGGGATTTAAGGGGTTTAACCACAAGGGTGCCGAGTTGCAGAATTTGTAGTCACAGGTTCAGAGCTGACAATGAAGACGAGTAATTTCTAGGTGGCTGAGAAGCAGCACCAAAGCTGGAAAGAGGGTTTTTCATGGCTTCTAAAGGCTGTGGGCTTTAGCCCTGGGGACAGAGCCTGGGGCTATTGGGAGGGCGGCACTTCTGGACAAAAGCTGTGTCTTTCAGCCAGGCTCCTTCCCTTTCTGGAGCTTCACTACTGTCATTGGTAAAATTGGCAGGGTCTGGTAGGTGTACTTCAGCCTCCCTCCAACCCCAACAGAAAATCAGAATCAAGAAGAAAATGGATTATGGAGACCCTTGGTGAAGTGTGAAAATGAACAACAGATGAGATAATAGTACTGTATTAATGCTAAATGTCCTGATGTTGGTAATTTTACTGTGGTTATGTAAGAGAATCTCCTTGTCCTTAGGAAATACACACTGAGGTCCTTGGCTGTTAAAGGAGATGGTTTCTTCAACTTACTTTCAAATGATTTAGAAATATATTGTGTGTATATTTAGAAGAGCAACGCATATATAGCAAAATGCTAACAACTGGCGAGTCTGGGTGAAGGGTACTTAGGAGTTCTTTGAACCATTCTTGCAATTTTTTTTTTTTTTTCCAATTTGAAAGCAGTCACTGTTTATTAACTGACCAGATTACAAAAATAATGATGGTAGATACCTTAGTTCATCCTTCATTCCTGTAACTTTTAAAAAATTATTTTAAATTGTATAATACACACAAAACTTACCCTCGCAGCCATTTTAAATGTTTTGAAGTTCAGTGGCAGTAAGTACATTCACACTGTTGTTCAACCATCACCACAGCCATCTCCAGATCTCTTGTCATCTTATCAAAGTGAACCTGTGTACCCATTAAACAGTGACTCCCCACTCCCCTCTCCCCTCTGCCAGCTCTTGGCAACCACTGTTCTACTTTGTCTATGAATCTGACTACTTTACATACCTTAAATAAGTGGAATTATACAATATTTGTCTTTTTGTAGATGTCTTATTTAGAATAATGTTCTCAAGAATCATCCATGTTGTAGCATGCATCAGAATTTCCTTTTTTTTTTCCTTCAGAATTTCCTTCTTTTTAAGGCTAAATAAAATTCCATTGTATGTACAATACATACCACACTTTGTTTATCCCTTCATCTGCTGATGGACATTTAGGTTGCTTCCATCTTTTGGCTATTGTGAATAATGCTGCTATGAACATGGATGTACAAATATCTTTGAGACCCTGCTTTCAATTCTTTGGGTATATACTCAGAAGTGGAATTGCTGGATCATATGGTAATTCCATTTTTAATATTTTGAGGAACTGCCATACTGTTTTCCACACTGGCTGCACTATTCTTGCAATTTTAGTGTGAAATCATTTCAAAATAAAAATTACAACTCTAATTGACTTTATAATTGACTTTGTAATTAGGTAATAATTTATTTTAAAATCTGGTGAGAAGCTCCCTGATATCCAGGGCAAAAGGGGGGAAATGCTATTTCACTAGAAATGACAATTAAAATGAAGAAGAAAATGGAAGAAGTCAATATAGATTTGTATCAATATGAGCATTAGCCCTGATGATTGTAAAATCTAGCTTTGAGCTCTCTGACAGGCAAGGCAAAAAAAGAAACATAGTATTTCCTTATTTGAAAGGAAGAATCTGCTCAGTCCCTGAGGAGAGTAACAAAATTTTTTCTCACCCAAGGAGGGTAGGGAAGTTTGTCTTCACTCCCTTCTTTCAAATGGGCCTCCTGGGCTTCCCTGGTGGCGCAGTGGTTGAGAGTCCGCCTGCCGATTCAGGGGACTACGGGTTCGTACCCCGGTCTGGGTAGATCCCACTTGTCGCGGAGCGGCTGGGCCCAGTGAGCCATGGCCGCTAAGCATGCGCGTCCGGAGCCTGTGCTCCACAACGGGAGAGGCCACAACAGTGAGAGGCCCGCGTACCGCAAAAAAAAAAAAAGTGCCTCCTACCTATTTTACTGCGAGCTACCTTCTCCCAGCGTACTTTAAATTAGGGGCCTGTTTCTACTTGGCTCTGGACTTTTGGCCTCGGGTCCCTTCTGGCACCACAAAGTTAGTATCTAGAATGGTTGGCTGCCGGTGAGGGCTGTTCCCCCTTTGCTCCCTTATCACGTTTATCACATGGAAGGAGGTGGACTCATGGTCTTTAAGTCTTAACAACACTGACCATCTATGATTTTAATGGTTAGAAACTGAGACCATATCTTTTCCTGAGAGCAGGTTTTTATCTTGAAAGATACTGTCAGAAAGTCCTTCTTCCGGTCATAACTTAAAACTCATGCTACTGTGCAAGAGTTTTTCTTGTTTTGTGTGGAGATGGAGAGGAATTGCTCATTGCTCTTCTGTAAGCCTCTTCCCCATAAAGCCAGACCTTCTCTCGTCCTTCTGTCTGATCTCACCGACATCACAGGGCAGAAGGAGCAGGATAACGAGCAGGAGTTCTGGATTTAGGCTGCTCTGCTTCCGACCAGCTGCGTCACAGCAGGCAAGCAACTGCTCTTTGCCTCAGTTTCCCCATCTGTAACATGGGAATAATAAAAGCATCTGTTTCATAAAGTCATGAAGATTAACTTAAATAGTCCATATAAAACACTAAATTCAGAGTCTGACTCTCAGAAAGCAAAAACCTGGGGTAGGAGAAAAAAGGGGACCCAGGGACAAAATGATACAGACAGTAGGTCTGTGAGACTTGCAGACCGACCTGGAGGCCAGCCCTGCCCACAGAGTTGAAATAGAAGAGTCCCACATATGGACATTTCTCAGTTTAACAGATCACAGCAGCTGGGGGATTTGCACATGTAAAATGCTCTCACCGGTGAATCATTCTGCATTTGCACATTGCTCTATTATCATACACAACTATCAGCTTCGATGATTACCAGCTCATGCGGTCCTCTGCCTTTTTGAGAGGAGAGCCCTGGACCTGCTGGCTGCCTATCTCCTCCTCCTCCCTTTATGCCAGTGCTTGTCTTCTGTCCCTTAGCTGCCAGGCTCCTGGCATCTCCATTAGATAGGGAAGCATATGGGAACTGGAAGGACTGAACTAAAATCTAGATGACTTCAACCGGTATATCTCCAATTAGCAGACATGCTGTAGGAAGAGAGAGCTGGTCAGGTTTTAGAGATACAGCACCAAACCGAACCAAAGTCCTTGGCATCAAGGAGCTTACATTCCGGGTCAGTGGTTAAAGAACACAAGAAAAATCAGGGAATCTGGGGGATGGAGGTGGGTTAGAGGTTACTATGTTGTAAAGGATAGTCAGGGAAGGCTTCTCTAAGACCGTGATATTGATGAGTACAGGAAGTGAGGGGATGAGCCATGCAGATATCGGGGCAAGAGTGTTCCAGGCAGAGAGAGAGCACATTCAAGCATAACAGCAAGAAGGCTGGTGTGGCTGGAATGGAGTCAAAGGAGAGAGAAATTGAAAGAGGGCAAGGGCAGAGAGGGACTGGAGGCCAGCTCATGATCATGTGAAGGGAGCCTCTGGAAAGTTCTTAGCAGAGGAGTGATGTGATCTGGCTACAGACTTGGGGTTTAAGCATGAGGGTGGCATGGGGAGATGGGGGTGGGGGACAGTTGGGAAGCCAGTGCCATAATCCAAGTAGGAGATTACGGTGGCTCAGATCACCATATTGATTGTGGTGGTGTCTCGATGGGGCTGATCGTGGACATATTTCGATGGTTTGCTAAAGGACTGAATGTTAGGAATGAGAAAGAGGAACTAAGGATAACTCCAAAGATTTTGGTTTGAGCAAGTGGAAGGATGGAGTAGCCATTCCCTGAGACAGAGAAGACTGTAGGAGAAGTACATTTAGGGGTGAATATCAGGAGTGTGGTTTTTAGCAGTTAAAAAAAAAAAAAGGATTTAAGGATGATGTGAGAACACACGTAAAGCAGTTGTAACACCACCTGGCACTTCATGCACACTCAT
The DNA here is from genome assembly GCF_951394435.1 of Stenella coeruleoalba. Classification (NCBI taxonomy): domain Eukaryota; kingdom Metazoa; phylum Chordata; class Mammalia; order Artiodactyla; family Delphinidae; genus Stenella; species Stenella coeruleoalba. The sequence goes on along the minus strand of NC_137161.1, from coordinate 23,113,761 downwards.
GCAAGGTTAGTATTATCCCCATTTTCACACTGCTGGTTTGGTAGAAGAGCCAGAATTCAAACCTGGGCCTGTTTGGCTCCAAACCTCAGTTTGTTTCTCTTCTTAAACATCCTGTCTTCCATGATCCCTTGTCCTTAAGGTTTCATGTTGATACTGTCAGAAAGTTCTTCCTCCTGTTTAATGGCAGTCTGTCCCATTGCAGTTAGAGCCTGACCCTTTGTTTGGGACTCTTGGGTTATGTCAAGTGAAGTCAGCAAGATCCTGTTTTGCGTGGTGAAGCAGGAGGCACCCATGAGCTATTTGCCTCTTCAAGCGTTATTGGTAGCGCCGTGAAATTTAAATTCCCTTTTCATAGGTCTTCATCACAAGAAAGGTCATTTAAAACTTCACTGGCGGGCTTCCCTGGTGGCGCAGTGGTTGGGAGTCTGCCTGCGGATGCAGGGGACACGGGTTCGTGGCCCGGTCTGGGAAGATCCCACATGCCGCGGAGTGGCTGGGCCCGTGAGCCATGGCCGCTGAGCCTGCGCGTCTGGAGCCTGTGCTCTGCAAACTTCACTGGCATCAAGTAATTCCTAAAACATGCTTTAAAAATATAGACAGACAGGTAGTAGGTAGGTAGGTAGATATTTATCTATATAAATATTAGAAAAATTCTAAAAATTTTTTTCATAATCCCCAATTTTAAAATGTATATAATGAGAACTGAAACATTTCTACTATTTCACCCATCTAATCTCATCTCCCAAGGATAACTTGACTAACAGTTTGGTACGTAACCTTCTCAAAGTTCACATACTCATACCCATTTCCTTATTTATTATTTTAACCAAAAAAAAAGGAAGAAGCTATACCAGCTCTGTCCAATAGAATTTTCTGCAATGATGACAATGTTCTATCATACATGTCCACCAGCCATATATGGCTACTGGGCACTTGAAATGTGGCTAATGTGACTGAAGACTGAATTTTTAATTTTAAGTAATTTAAATAGCTATAGGTAGGTAGTGGCCACCATAATGGACAGCACAGTGTTATACATTTTGGATTTTTTACTTAGAGTATCATGGACATTTCTTTTTTGTTTAATTTTATAAATTTTGAAATCATCTCACAGAAAAGTTGCAGTTACAATACAAAAAAGCCATTTGAGAGTAAGTTGGGACCGGATGCATCAGCACATCCAAATAATTTAGTGTTTATTTCCTCAAACAAGGACATTCTCTTATGTAACCACAACCATCAAAATCAGGAAATTATCACTGACACATTACAGCCATCGAATCCTCAGGGCCCATCCACATGTTGCCAGTTGTCCCAATAACATCCTTTATAGCAAAGGATCCAGTTCACGATCGTGCAGTACACTTAGTTGGCATGCCTCTTTGGTTTCCTTCTATCGGATATAGTTCTCAACCTTTCTTTGACATTCATGACCTTGATACTTTTGAAGATTATAGACCAGTTATTTTGTAGAGTGTTCTTTCTACAAGAAAGGGCCTGTTTGATGTTTTCTCATGGTTCGATTTAGGTTATGCATCTTCGGCAGGAAATCCCAGAAGTGATGCTGTGTTCTTCCCATTGGATGTTATCAGGTGGTGCAAGATTTCAATTTGTCCCATTACTGGTGGTAACTTATTATTGGATGAAAATGGTGTCTCCACTGTAAAGTTACTCGTCGTTTATTTCCTTTTCATTTTAAAATGTATGTATGCTGTTAAAAAAAAAACCCACATAACATGAAATTTACCATCTTAACCATTTCTACGTGTATAGTTCAAGAGTGTTGAGTATATTCACATTGTGAGAGAGATCTCCAGAACTTTTTCGTCTTGCAAATCTGAAACTCTGTACCCACTAAACAACTCCCCTTTCCCCCTCCCCCCAGCCCCTGGTAAGCACCCTTCTACTTTCTGTCTCTATGAACTTGACAACTTTTGACACCTCATATAAGCAGAATCATACAGTCTTTGTCTTTTTGTGCCTGGCTTATATCACTTAGCACAATGTCCTCAAGGTTCATCCCAGTTGTAGCATGTGTCAGGATTTCTTGCTTTTTTAAGGCTAAATAATATTCCATGGCATGTATATACCACATTTTGTTTATCCATTCATCTGTTGATGGAAATTTGGGTTCCACCTCTTGGCTTTTGTGATAGTGCTGCTATGAACATGGATATGCAAACATCTCTTTCAGACCTGTTTTCAAATTTCTTGGATGTCTATCCAGAAGTGGGACTGCTGGGTCATATGGTGGTTCTAGTTTTGATTTTTTTGAGAAACTGTCATCCTGTTTTCCATAGCAGTTGCACCATTTTACAATCCCACCAACAGTGAACAAGGGTTGCAATTTCTCCAGATCCTTGTCGACACTTGTCGTTCTGTTCTTGTTAGTAGCCATCCTAATGGGTATGAGTTGACATCTCATTGTGGTTTTGATTTGCATTTCTCTAATTATTAGTGAGGTTGAGCATCTTTTCATATGCTTGATGGCCATCTGTATGTCATCTTTGGAAGAATGTCTATTCAGGTCGTCAATTTAATTGGATTTTTTTGTTGTCAGAGTTTTTTATATATTCTAGATGTATCAAGATATATGATTTGCAAGTATTTTCTCCCATTCCATAGGTTGCCATTTCACTCTGTTGAGCATGTCTTATTCCCTTTTAATAGGTATTTTGTGAGGAGGTGCTTTGGAACTATGTAAATATTCCCTTCCTTATCATACTTTCCGTTTATTTATTCATTTACTTATATCAGCATTGGACTCATGGCTTCCTATTTTATTCAGTGTATTTGTTCTTATCATTTCCTATTTTGATGCACAAACTGCCACAGATTAGGCCGATGGAAGCCACTTCAAGCTGGCTTCTGGGGTCCTTCTGACATGTTCCTATCATTCTCTGAGGCACTTTCTTGTTTTCTGCTGCCACGGGATATTCCAGGATGATCTCGTACTTTCCTGTTGCAGCCCTGGAATTAACCATTTCTCCAGGGCCCCTGCTTCCTTTTAATAGAGAATGGGATTTAGAAGCTTCTGGCCCAGGCTCTGCTGCTGAACTCTGTGGCTTTGAAAAGCCCAGCATGTGATCTGGAGAGGCGTACCTCATCAACCAGCCAGAACAAACCCCTCATTTACAGAGGGGGGGACTGAGGCTCAGAGGGGATCAGGTGGCCAATGTTCCCTAGCTCGTGAGACAGCTCAGACGTGAGCTGAGGCCTCTGACTCCCTTCCAGTGCTCTTTCCCTGGCAATACATGTTATTTATGAGGTGTGACCCCGGTGGGGCCTGTCCCCTCTCTGGACTTCACTTTCCTCTTCTGTCCACTGAGGGTTAGTTTTGCCTGGGGGTCCAAGACTGCCTTTCTGAGAGCTAACCTTTTCTCTTTAACTCTTCATGAGCCTACCTTCCCCCCACCCCCCAGACCTTTATGGGTGACTCCACCTTTAATTACAGAGAGCTTCAGCTTTTATCTCCAGCTCTGGTGGATTGGGGTTGCAGACTAGTCCTAGCCTGGGAATGAGCTGTCCAAATGCACCTGGTTCTCCCATTCCAGGCCAGGGGTTCCAGGCATATGTGCCTCCCTGAAGCCCATCTCCGTCAGCTAACACCTGTCTCATAGGGGCATCAACAGAAGAAGATGGCAATGGGAAGGGCCTCCTCTACCTGCCCTCACTGGCTCCCAGCCCACCCATATTATACAAAGAGCACCCAGGGAAGCACCAGAAATGCCACCTCCCCACATTTCGAGGTCAGTGTCTCTTGAGCTTCACTCTCAAAGCTGGGTGTAAGGAACCCTCTGGTATTCCATTAGAGAATATTTGATGCCTGATTGGGGTGGGTGGTGCTGCATCCAACCTTCACCCTCTGGTTTGATCAGCTGATAGGAACCGCCAGCCTGGGAACCCGACTATTCAACTGATGACGGCAGCAGCTACGCCATACAACTGTCTGAAAAGCTGAGCTTTTGGCTCTTTTGTATTCAACGGACATTTCCTACGCACCTACTACGTGTCAGGCATTGTGCTGCACCCTGCGGTAAGATGATTTAAGCCAGAGCTCAATCCAGTAGTTTCAGGTAACAATGACAGTACAAGTGGGTTCCATATGTCGATACAAGAGGCATAAGTAGGGGCTGCAAGGGAAAGGGCCTAACTTCTGACATTTGGTTCTGGAGTGTCAGGTTCTTGTAGGCAAGGCTGTATACAAAATTTGAGAGGGCAACAAAGAATGATTTTGCTAGATGAAAAAATTGGAAAGGGGGGCTTCCCTGGTGGCACAGTGGTTAAGAATCGCCTGCCAATGCAGGGGACACGGGTTCGAGCCCCGGTCCAGGAAGATCCCACGTGCCGCGGAGCAACTAAGCCCATGCGCCACAACTACTGAGCCTGTGCTTTAGAACCTGCGAGCCACAACTACTGAGCCCGCACGCCCAGAGCCCGTGCTCCGCAAGAGAAGCCCGCGCACCACAATGAAGAGCAGCCCCCGCTCGCCGCCAACTAGAGAAAGCCTGCGTGCAACAACAAAGACCCAATGCAGCCAGAAATAAATATATAAAATAAATCGATAAAAAAAAAAAAAGAAAAACGTGGGAAGGGCGCTATGGGCGGAAGGAATAGCTTAAGTAAAGCTGGAATCACCGAAGCGCAGAACTAGTTACCTAGAACAGCAAGGCACATCGCTGGGGGTAGCAGGGCTAATGTCTAAGCAACGGAAGGCATCGTAAGACATGACACTTCAGATACCTCAGAGCCCAGGCATGAAGGGTGTGGACACTATGCTTCTATGGAGACTTCATTAAGGTTTTCAAAATAACATTTATTTCTTAAAAGTTAACATGTGCATAATAGGAAACCAAAGAACACAAGAAGCAAAAAACAGTCATTTATCATCACAAGCAATTTACCATTTGATGTGTCCTTCTAGGTCTCGTTTGTGTATTTAAACACAACTAAGCATTCATTTTTATGTAATTAAGATCATACAGTTATGTATCATGCTTTTTCACACATCATGAATATTTACCATTTCAAAGTCCCAAAGCTATGAGTATTTTGATAACCAAAAATACACTACACCAACTCAATCTGGAAGGAAAAAAATGTAATCCTTTCTTGGCGACAAAAACTTCAGAAAAGACAAAAATGGCAACAGGCCTCTAGATAAAGATATTGGCAGAGTTATGATTAAAATACTACATTCCCTTAACGTTCAATTAAAAATGAGACATAAAGCAACAGAGTACCCAAAGTATAATGCTTTTAAGAGGATTCATTATCTGATCTAAACTATTAAAGTATTAGCAAGGAGGTATATTTCCACTGAATTACTTAACAATGTATTCCTATAGTACAGCTAAGAGATGCACACACATCAATGGTTATCATCAAAATATAAAAAGGAATACATCCACATACTTCCCTCCCTTTTATACTTCCTTCTGCCCCTCTGCTGCCAACCTAATGAACAAGTCCTGGTGTACATTTCTCAGATGGTTTAACAATTCCATGTCCAAGATGCTACTTTTTTACCAATTATAACAAAGATATTTACAAATTGGTTAATTCACTAGCTCTACTTTTTATCATACATTGTCACCTCAGGACTCCTAAAAAGCCTAGATGTTGCAAAATAATGAATGAACCTTGTCCATAGTAAGCATTGGTACTTTACAAAAATGCACATTTAGACCTATGGTTATAACCTAAAACTGTCTTCTAGATATGGAGATATTAGCTAAGAGCCCTTCCCTTCACCCTTCCTCTCACCCATCCTCCAGCATATCAGCAACTAAGTACAGGACTATATCTAGCTCCAAGAGGTGGATTAACATAGACGCTCCCAGAAGACACAGCCCTTCCTAAAAACCAACAAAAGGGCATTTATTAAGGGGTTATTTTACTACCTCTACTTTTAATATACTTTGGGCATTAGGACTTGCTTATTCTTTAATACACAGCAATATTAACTAAAACACACAAATAGAACAATGGTTAGACAATCTGAACTTGTCTAAAGACTCATGGGCACAGATCCCTTCTCTGTACTTCCTTCCCTGTCTGCTCCCCGCCTCCCCACCACCCAGTGAATAGTCAGCTTACGCTCCAAGACTCAAGTTTAACAATTTCCACTCCCCCAATACAACCATTCCTATGAATTAACAGACAAAAAAATACTTTAAAAGGTGTTACTTTTAACTCTCTATTTTCAACATATGTTGTGTACTTTTACAAATCTAGAAAGATTAGATGTTTCAAATACAGATTTAAGTTTGTCCACTATGTATACACGTAGTAGCACTGAAGAAACTGCACACAAAGGCTATAGTCACAAAGTGTCTCCTAAACAGGAACACTCTGGCCTAGAAGCTTCCCCTTCTCATCTCTATCAACCCGGTGGACAAGAATAAGCATCTGTAATGCTCAGAGGGGATTTTAACAATTTTACTTCCTCCAGTTGTTTTCAGAAGTCTTTCCTATGAATTTTAACACAAAGTGTACACAATGTATTTATCGGCTATTTTTGTCATACACTGGCAACCTCTTTAACATCTAGGAAGACTAGATGTTGTAAATTTGGACCCTCTGTCCTTTATGTACACTATGTACACAGCCAAGTAAAACAAAATGCAGAGACACACCAGACAATGGTTAGTCTTGGTATAAAGCCCTTTACACTTTCTTCTTTCTCCCTGAACCAGCACAAATAAAATAATGTGTACTGCTCAGAGAGGTGGTTTGATCATTTTGATCACTCCATTTCTAAAAGACAGTATTTCATATGAATTTTAACAAAAGGATATATCTACAAAATATGTTACTTCACTACCTCTACCTTTAACATACTTTGTGCACTTCTAAACATCTAGAAAGACTAGATGTTTCAAATAAGGACTAAAGTTTGTCCACTATATACACAGTAGTGTTGAATAAACTACACACATGTAACAATGGTTAGATCTGAAAGTGTCTTCTACATAGGGACATTCTAATCTAGAACACTTCATTTCTCCCAGTACCTCCTTTCTGCCATCCATCCAACATTGGGCAAGTACAGGCACAGGTGTCAGGCGCAGGTGTCACTTAGATGTGATTTACAATTTCACTTCCAAAGGCCCTTTTCAGAAGACGGCTTTTCAATGAATTTTAACACAAAGTGTACAAAATGTGTTAGTTTACTAACTCTACTTTTGTCATACATTGGCAACCTCTTTAATATCTAGAGACTAGATATTATAAAATGGGGACCCATTGGTCCAGTATATACAAAATATATACAGTAAAGTTAAACAAAATGCATGTAACATATAGAGCAATGGATAAGTTGAAATGTTCTAGTACCTGCTAGCAAAACATCTTTTGCAATCTTCCCTCCCACCTCCCTAAATCCAATGAACAAGCACAGAGTATACTGTTCAGAGAGGAGGTTTAACAATTCCATTTCCAAAGACAGTATTTCCCCAGTTTTTAAAAGCTATTTACAAGAAGCATTATTCTACTAAAACTACTTTTAAATACATCAAGCACTTCTAAACATCTAGAAAGAATAGATATTTCATATAAGAACTTACTTGTCCACTATGTACACAGCACTGTTAAATAAAATTGCACACATGTAACAATGGTTATAATCTGAGGTATCTTCTAAATATGACCATTTTGGCCTGAACCATTTCCTCCCTCACTTCCTTCTCTCCACCACCAATCCAGTGGACAAGTACATGCATATGTAATGCTTAGAGGTGGTTGAACAAATTCATATCCAAAAGTCATTTACAGAGGACAAGCTTTCCTATGAATTTCAATAAAGTATACAAAATGTGCTAATTTTACTACTTTGTCATACACTGGCAACCCCTTTAACGTCTAGAGACTAGATGTTGCAAAACTAGGACTCAATTTGTCCATTATATACACTATATACACAGCAAAACAAAATGAACATACAAAAAATGGTTTTGTCTGAAAATGTCCAGGTATGAACACACTAGCATATTACCTTTTGCAATTCTTTCCCTCCCTCCTCCAAACCACTGAACAAGTATAGGCAATAGTATACTGCTCAGAGAGGTGGTTTAACATTTAACATTCCCAAAGACAGTACTTCCTGTGAATTTTAGCAAAAAGTTATTTACAAAGTGATATTTTACTACATCTACATTTAACATACGTTGGGCACTTCTAAACATCTAGATGGACTAGATGTTTCAAATAAGGACTTAATTTGTCCACTATATACAGAGCAGTACGGAATGAACTGCAGACATGTAACAGTTATAATCTGAAACTGTCTTCAAAATACCAGCATTCTAGCCATTCTAAGACCAACCCCCTTCTCTCTCTCTCCCCTCCACCAACCCAGAGGGCTATCACGCTCAAATTTTCAGAAGACAATCTTTCCTAGAAATTTTAACACAAAATGTACAAAATGTATTATTTACTAACTCTATTTTTGTCATACACTGGCAACCTCTTTAACATCTAGAAAGACTAGATGTTGTAAATTAGGACTCATTTGTCCATTATATACACTATATACACAGCAAAGTGAAACAAAATGCGGGAACATAAAAAAGACAATGGTTAATCTTGCCTCACTATAAACACACTGGCACAGAGCTCTTTGCACTTCCTTCTCCTCCCCGCGACCTTGAACCAGTGCACAAACAAACACAGTGCATACTGCGTACTGTTCAAAAAGGTGGTTTGGCCACCCCCCCCCCAACATTTCATACGAATTTTAACAAAAAGGTATTTACAAAATGTTTTTTTACTACCTCTACTCTGAACAAATATCAGGCACTTTAGAAGATCTAGAAAGACTAGATATATCAAAAAAGTACTTATTGTCAACTACACATACAGTAGTAAGGAGTAAAATGCACACACAAAACAATGGTTCTAATATGCAAATGTCTTCTAACTGTGACCAGTCTGGCACAGAACCTTCTTTTCTTCCTCCTCAACGTCTTCCATTCCATGTCCTCTAACCCACTGAACAAACGTGGACCTCTGTGGCTCCTGATGTCGCCTCTAGAGGTGGTCAAACAACTCCATTTCGAAAAGTCATTTCCAGAAGACATTTCTTTTCTACGGTTTTTTTAAAGAAACAAATGGGCATTTACAAGACATGTGACTTTAACTCTATCATACGTCGGCAACCTCTTCACATCTAGAAGGCCTATATGTAGCGAAAAGTCTTCTTTCGAAAGGTTGGGGGGAAAGTTGAGAGCAGCTTTTTCATATTATATACACAGGCCTTCTATAAACGGCCAGTAAATCTTCCCAAAGGGTGGCGGGCACTTCCTATTGGCCGCAAGTGGTACGTTATTCTACCATTTCTATCTTCCGACATCGAGGTCTTGGTAGAACGACGACCAACCGCCCGATGACCCGCTAACGTTCCACCCGTCGTCGACCGGGGCTCCGCTCACCTTCCAGGCCCGTTAAGGCCTTTGTCCGTCGTTGTCCGGACGAGGTGAGGTCTCGTCCAACTGGGGCAGAGAGGTCACCTCAGGTCCCGGATCCGCGCGGGCTCCAAGGCCTAAGGGTGGCTGAGCTGGCGTCCACGTAGAGCCCCCTTCCCGGGCCCTCGAGGCTCTAACGGCCCTCCGCAGCGTTCCAGTGGCCGCCATTCTTCTCGCCCTGCCACGCCCGACGCCCAAAGGCGCCACGTCCTCGGTGGCCTGCCGGAGGCTTCGCCTAACCCCTGCAGCGTGGGGTCAAGAGACCCGGCGGTGGGCGGGATCTGGGCTCCGAGGGGCCGCCGCCATTAGGTCGCGGAGGTGGGGGTGGGGGAGCAGTTCGCTGCTGCTTCCAGGCTCGGGCCCTGCCAGTGGGCGGCTGCGGCGAGGGCTCTGGGGTTCGGTAAGACACAGCCTGAGCTTGTCCCGGGGGCCCCCCAGTTCACCTGCCGACCAGAGGCCGGAGGGCCTGGAGGGCCCCGGGCTAGAAGGCCGCGATCCGCTTCTCACCGCGCTCTCTGCCGGAACTGACTTGGCACTTCTCTTTGCTGGCTAGAGAAGAGAGGTACCGGAAGTGCCAGAGCGCGGGACCCGCGAGCCAAGGTTCCGGGACTGAAACGTTCCGGCAGGGGGAAGGACGAGGGAGGTGTCACGTGAGGTCCGGACGCCCTCTTGGCTTGCCCTGACAAACGGTAATTTTTCAGGATTCCCTGAGCATGCGTATTTCTCCATTCCCGCATACCCCCCACTGTTAAGACACTGAGGCTCCTTACAATCTTTCATTCGTTCGCTCATTTACCCCTTATTAATTGAGCACCTACTGTGTGCCACATAATCACTGGGGAATGCAGCAGTGAAGGGGCGCGAAAATTTCCTCCCCCTTGAAATTTACACTATAGTAGGGAAAACAGGCAACCCTTAAAATATGTAAAAGGGCAGATGGTGAAAGTGCTACGAAAAAATAAAAGAAGGGGAATATGAGATGTGAGTGTGAAATGTGGCCACGTGACTTTTGACCAGACATACGGAGGTGAGGGAATGGAGCCATCCAAGGGAATGTTGGGTGGAAGAGCCTTCCTGGCAGAGGGAGCGGCCAGTGCGCAGGCACTGAAGTTGAGGCGTATGGGGCTGGCCTGATAGAGGGACAACAAACAGGCTGGAGCAGAGTGAGCAGCAAGAGTGTAGACATTAAACCACTCACATAATGCGAAAGACGGAAAAGGGAATTTGGTGTATTTTTCTGAGTGAAATGGGAGGCGTTGGAGGGCTTTGCCCTGCAGTATGGAGAAGAGCTGAAGTGGGACCCGAGGTAGAAGAAGCAGGGAGACCTGCTAATAGGCCATTGCTGTCAATGGGATGAAACAGGATAGTGGCTTGTACCAGGATGATGGCAGCAAAGATGGCAAAACAATGATTGAATTCAGGATAAATGTAAGATCCAGCCTGAAGGTTGCTGATAGACCACATGTGAAGTTGAAAGACAGGAATTGAGGATGGCTCCAAGGCTTCTGGCCTGAGCAAATAAGGGAGGGAATTGCCATTAAATGAGATGGGAGAAACCATGGAGGAGGGAGTTTTGGGGAGAATATCTTTTTTTTTTTTTTTTTTTTTTTAGTACGTGGGCCTCCCACCGCTGTGGCCTCTCCCGTTGCGGAGCACAGGCTCCGGACGCGCAGGCTCAGAGGCCATGGCTCATGGGCCCAGCCTCTCCGCGGCATGTGGGATCTTCCCGGACCGGGGCACGAACCCATATCCCCTGCATCGGCAGGCGGACTCTCAACCACTGCGCCACCAGGGAAGCCCGGGGAGAATATCTTGACTTCAGTTTGGGGCATGGTAAGTTTGAGATGTCTGTTTGACATTCAAGTGGAGATGTCAAGTAGATAATTATATTTGTGAGTCTGGCATTCAGGGGAGAGTTGGAGTTGGATATATACTTTTGGGAGTCATCAGGATACAGATCCCTTTAAAGCTATGAGGCTGCATGAGAGAACCAAGGGTGTATGCAAAGAGAGAGAGAGGTCTCAGGCCTGAGCTCTGGGGCACTGTAATGTGTAGAGATGAGGGCAATGAGAAAGAACCAGCAAAGGAGACTGAGGAGTGACCAGAGTGGTAGGAGAACAACCACAGAATGTGGTATCCGGGAAGTAAATGTGTTTCAAGGGAGACTGCTGATAGGTCATGTAAGATATGGTTGAGAAGTATGCTTTTAGCTTTTATAATAAATGCCGTGAGGAACTTTCTTGTGGATTTTCAAACTTTGTGGAGGCTTTCTGATTTCCTTTGGATGCAATTCTAGAAATGTAAAGAAGGATCAAAGCCTTGGTTCAGGCTTAAGACTTTTGATGCAGACCCAGACAGGATTCCCAGGGGGGAAATCCTACAGTCAGAAAGACCCCTCTGCTAGAAGGCGGAAAGCAGGAGTGGTGAGAAGGCCAGGAGCTCTGGGCACTGCGGCTCTAGTCCACAATGAGATGACAAAGGCCTGAGCCATAGGAGTGGCTACCAGAGTAGAAAACGGGTGGGGTGAGGGTTTCTAGCTTTGCAAAGGAAAGCGCCCCTGAGCTCCATACCTGGAGAGAAGAGGGAGGAGGGGAAGGAGGAGCCACAGATCACAGGGTTTCAAACAAGGACTGGCTGGCTTTGTGGTTGATTGGAACAATAACCAAGACAAGAAGAAGGAAAGTCTCAGTGTGGAGTTCTTGGTCCCATTTCTGATCTCCCACCCTTCTAAGCAGTCAACAGCCTGGTATTGCTGGAACCTAAAGGTGACGATGGCAACCATGTACATATCCTACTTTCTACTTGATATCTCTAGTTGAATGTTCCAACAGTATTTTAAACTCCTGTTGTGCAAAACAAAACTCTTGGGATTTTCCTGGTGGTCCAGTGGTTAAGACTCCATGCTCCCAATGCAGGGGGCCCAGTTTCAATCCCTGGTCAGGGAACTAGATCCCACACACCACAAAGAAGATCCCACATGCCTCAACTAAGACCCGGCACAGCCAAATAAATAAATAAATATTTAAAAACAAAACGAAACAGAACTCTTGGTATCTCCCCAGAGCCTGCTCTTCTCCAAGTCAGTAAATGGTAGTGTCATTCTCCCAGTTCCCCAATAAAAAAACTGGGCATCGTCCTTGATTCCACTCTCTCTCACTCCCTATCCCCCAACCATCACAAGTTCTATCTTCCTCCTAAATATATTTAAGGTACAGCCAATTTCCTGTGCTGTCCAATATAGTAGCCGCTAGCCACAGGAGGCTATTTTTTTTCTTTTTTTTTTAGTATATGCGTTTTTTTTTAACATCTTTATTGAAGTATAATTGCTTTACAATGTTGTGTTAGTTTCTGCTGTATAACAAAGTGAATCAGCTATATGTATACATATATCCCCATTTCCCCTCCCTCTTGCGTCTCCCTCCCACCCTCCTCATCTCACCCCTCTAGGTGGTCACAAAGCACTGAGCTGATCTCCCTGTGCTATGCAGCTGCTTCGCACTAGCTGTCTATTTTACATTTGGTAGTGTATATATGTCAATGCTACTCTATCACTTCATCCCAGCTTACCCTTCCCCCTCCCCGTGTCCTCAAGTCCATTCTCTACATCTGCATCTTTATTCCTGTCCTGCCCCAGGTTCATTAGAACCTTTTTTTTTTTTTAGATTCCATATATATGTGTTAGCATACGATATTTGTTTTTCTCTTTCTGATTTACTTCACTCTGTATGACAGACTCTAGGTCCATCTACCCAGTAGGCTATTTTTTAAAAATTGAAGTATAGTTGATTTATAATACTATGTTAGTTTCAGGTGTACAGCAAAGTGATTCAGTTATATATTCATATTATTTGTATACTTTCAGATTATTTTCCATTATAGGTTATTACAAGATATTGAATATTGTTCCCTGTGTTACACTGTAAATCCTTGTTGCTCATCTATTTTATGTATAGCAGTTTGTATCTGTTAATCCCACCCTCCTAATTTATCCCACCACCCCCTCCCTTTTCCCTTTGGTAACCACAAGTCTGTTTTCTATGTCTGTGAGTCTGTTTTTATTTTGTATATAGATTCATTTGTATTATTTTTTAGATTCCACATATAAGTGATACAATATTTGTCTTTCTCTGTCTGACTTACTTCACTTAGTATGATATTCTCTAGGTCCATCCATGTTGCCACAAATGGCAATATTTCATTTATTTTTATGGCTGAGTAATATTCCACCGTATGTATCACATCTTCTTAAACCAGTCGTCTGTTGATCGGCATTTGGGGTGTTTCCATGTCTTGGCTAGTGTAAATAGTGCTGCTATGAATATTGGGGTGCATGTATCTTTTCGAATTAGAGTTTTTCTCTTTTCCGGGTATATGCCCAGGAGTGGGATCTCTGGATCATATAGTAGCTCTTATTTTTAGTTTTTAAAGGAACCTTCATACCGTTTTTCACAGTGGCTGCACCAATTTACACTCCCACCAACAGTGTAGGAGGATTGTCTTTTCGCTATACCCTCTCCAGCATTTATTATTTGTAGACTTTTTAATGATGGCCGTTCTGACGAGTGTGAGGTGATACCTCACTGTGGTTTTGATTTGCATTTCTCTAATAATTAGCAATATTGAGCATCTTTTCATGTGCCTGTTGGCCATCTGTATGTCTTCTTTGGAGAAATGTCTATTTAGGTCTTCTGTCCATTTTTTTGATTGGGTTGTTTGTTTCTTTGTTATTGAGTTGTATGATTTGTTTGTATATTTTGGAAATTAACTACAGGAGGCTATTTAAATTTTAATTAATTAAAATGACATGAAATTAAGAATTCAATTCCTCAGCTGCACCAGCCACATTCTGAGTGCTCAGGGGCCACAGGTGGCTAGTGGCCACTGTATGAGCACAGATATAGAACATTTCCACCATGCAGAAAGTCATAGGACAGTGCTGATCTATAACCTAGTCTAAATCAGCAATATCTCTAGTCTGGGTGACTCTAATAGCCTCTTAATTCTTTTTTAAAATATTTATTTATTTATTTGGCTGTGCTGGGTCTTAGTTGCGCCTCGCGGGACCTTTTTGGTTGCAGCTTATGGGCTGTTAGTTGTGGCATGCGGGATCTAGTTCCCTGACCAGGGATCGAACCCGGGCCCCCTGCATTGGGAGTGCGGAGTCTTACCCACTGGGCCATCAGGGAAGTCCCTATCTTCCTTTTAGAGATGAGAGCCCATGTAACTTATCTAGTTCTTAGGAAGAACTAGGATTCTAACCTAGGTCATGTGACTCCAGAGCTCCCTGGGAAGGCACTATAGAGGGTTTAGAGGCCTGAGCACACACCAGCCTGCAGCCACCCATAGTTCAGATTAGAAACAGGGAAATTAAAAAACTTCTTTCTTGAAGGGCTTTCTATTTCAGATCAGGCCAGAGATTCTAGAGCATCACTCCTTAACCAGGAGGTAGATTCAGGGCCTTGGCCAGGGCTCAGGATCGTGCAGAGTAGGGCAAGCTAAATACTCCAGTTCAATGCTGAGCATCCTCAGTGGGGCTGGGGGACTGGTCTGCAGACCTCAGACAAGACTCTGAGCCAGGAGTGTACCGGGTCTGACCGCTAAGTCCGCCACATGTTTCTGCCTATCTCAGATTAAGGATGAAACACGGGGAAAAAAAAGTAAAAATAATGAGCCTTCCTGGCACTTCTCCTCAGGAAACATCACATGTCAGGCCTGTGACACGGAACGTGTTTGTTAGGCCAATGGTTCCAAGCTCATTAGCAGGAATGGTGCTGAGCTGCAAGCCACCCACGCAGCTCGTTTGGGAAACAGTGCAGCATCCATCTGTCCCGGGCCTGGGCATGCGCAGTTCCGCCGTTATCAACATCAGCACGCATCTGCACTGAGACAGGTCTGCCTGGCAGCAGGGCCCTGGGAATGGCTTGTGTGTGGGTGTGTCCCAGAGAAGCAGCACATAGTCCTCATCGTTATTATCACTGCCTGAATCTGGGACTTGGTTCTGCTTTAGTACAGATGTTTCTCAAATTTGAGTCATTCCCTAATCAGCTTAACAACTTCCTCCATACCTATGTACCATCAATACCAGTTTTTACCTAATAGCTCTCTGTCAATTGACTCACTTAGCACAATCAGCACTACATTAGCCTTGTCCTCAGTGGTATTTGTGAAATTGTCAATTTGACATTCAGGTTATGTTTTCCTAAGATCTATTAAAGTAAATATACAACTCTTAAAAAAAGATCAGCTGAGTTCCACTTTGAAATCATCTTAGTGTAACCAAGATGCAAAACAATTGGTGTCAAAGGGACATAAGAGACATCCTGGAAGAGTTCCCAATGGCCAAAGCTGGAGCAATTTGAGCAACAAAAGAAATAACATAGTACCAGATTACAGCCCAAAGTATAAACTAAATATCCATGAGCCCATACTTATGTCAATAAATAATTGAATAAATATATAAATGGAGGAGGAGGGACAAATCTTCCTAATAGAAGAATTCCAAATAATTTATCTCCTCCAAGATGTGGAGCTTAATCCCCCCCTGAGAGTAGGCTGCCCTTAATGACTTGCTTTCAGAGAGTGGAAAGAGAGAAAAAACAAGTAACTTCACAGGAGAGAAACTTGGCAAACACTACCTTGGTGGGGTACTCAAGGTGATCAAGTCATATACTGATAGCATGTACCCCTGACATGATGTCATGAAAAGGGCACTTCACCTCTGTGGTATCCTTCACCGAAACCAATGATCCCAGTCTAACCATGAGAAAACCATCAGAGAAACCCAAATTGAGGGACACTTTCTAAAACACCTAACCAGTACTCCTCAAAACTGTCAAGGTCATGAAAAACAAGGAAAGTCTGAGAAATTGTCCCAGGCCAGAGGAGACTAAGGGGACATGAAGACTAAATGTAATATCTTGGATGGGACCTTGGAACAGAAAATGGATGTTAGGGGGAAAGCTAGTAAAATCCAAATAAAGTGTAGAGTTTAGTTAATAGGAAGGTACCAAGGCTGGTTTCTCAGTTGTGGCAAATGCACCATAGTCATGTAAGATGTTAGCAATATGGGAAACTGGGGGAGGAGTGTATGGGAACTCCCTGTGCTATGGGAAATCTCTGTATTCTGTAAATCAGAGATTTACATTTATTTTCTGTAAATATAAAATTATCTAAAAATAATTTTATTTTTTAATAAGGGGGGGTTATGTACACACTAGGGGTTTGGAGTATGAATTTTTGAAGACTTGTAGACCTGTGTATCTGTTTCCTGTAGCTGATGTAGCAAATTACCACAAAGCTGATACCTTAAAATAACAGAAATGTATTCTCTCATAGTTCTAGAGGCCAGAAGTTCAGTAGTAGTTTTACTGGGCTGAAATAAAGATGTTGAGAGGGCCGTGTTCCCTCCAGAGGCTCTAAAGAAGAATTGTCCTTGCCACTTCCAGCTTGTGGCTGCCTGCATTCCTTGGCTTGTGGCCACCTCACTGTGATCTCTGCCTCTGAGGTTGAATTGTCTCCTGCTGTTCTGTGTGTCTGTCTGCCTCTCTTTCTGCCTCCCTCCTACAAGGATATTTGTGATGGCATTTCGTGCCCACTTGGATAATCCTGGATGATCTCCTCAACTCAGCATCCTTAACTTAATCACATCTGTGAAGATTCTCTTCCCAAATAAATTAATATCTACAGGTTCCAGGGATTAGGTCTCTATATCTTTGGGAGGCCATTATTCAACCTACTACAGTCTGGCTGTGTGAAATTTAGGACTTCCGTAGTATCAATAAGCTTCCTCTAAAATTGAAAATAACAAAAATTATATAACTATTTTTAAACTGTTCATTTGGGTTTCACCTGAAATCATCTCAGTGCAACTGGTGGGACCAAGCAACACCTTGCAAAACAACTGTTGTAAGAGACTGGCCGTAGAAGTCAGAAAGACCTAAGTTCTAAATCTGGCTCCATCATACACAAACTTGTGACCTTGGGTAAGTAAGCATACTTCTTTTCTTTTTTTCAGCGGTACACGGGCCTCTCACTGCTGCGGCCTCTCCCGTCGCGGAGCACAGGCTCCGGACGCGCAGGCTCAGCGGCCATGGCTCATGGGCCCATCTGCTCCGCGGCATGTGGGATCTTCCCGGACCGGGGCACGAACCCGTGTCCCCTGCATCGGCAGGCGGACTCTCAACCACTGCGCCACCAGGGAAGCCCAGTAAGCATACTTCTTGAAGGGCATTCTCATCTTCTCTACAAGAGGTATGCTAAGCCCTGCCTAGAGGAATGCTGTCAGAACCCGTAGACCACGTAGCAGATGTACAACACATATTCAGTCAACCTCCTCTTCATACCCCCTCCACTTTACAGAGTAAGTTACAGCTCACAAAATATTTTCTACATACAAAAACATGTTTAATTGCCATAATATTTCACCCTGTGAGATAAAGCCAAATATTCCTTCCCATTATACAGATGGAAAAACCGAGACTCAATGTTAATTGACTTACCAACAATTGTTAGAAGGCTAGAGAAAACAGGTGTCTGAGAACATGACGGACAGGAGTCAAGAGGCAGTGCCCCCTTTAGATGGGGAGAGTTTGCCAATCTAGTCACTTGACTTGTTTTCATGACTTTCATTACCTATCTGGCCCTTGTAGGCATTTGCGTTTATGACCCATGATGTGTTTCTAACTCCTGGCTCACATTGCTGGAATTTGTTCAAAGATCTTTCAACTTGAACCCCTGAGGGGCCATGCTCATAGGGTTCCCCACCGACAGCTTTCAGTGGCCTCTTGGCCCTGGCTTCTTTCATCTCACAGGCTTTCCCGTCTCTGAACTCTGTGAGACAGTCCCATAGTTTGCCCCCTGGTTGGGCCAGGTGCCTGGTTTTGATAGCTCCTTATTCTTAGTCCGTAAAGCAGAGACTCAGACAGGAGCCTCATGCACAGGGTTGGGCATTCTGAAACAGACCAGGGAGGCCTGCTGAAGGGGACTCATGCTCTGCCCTCGGTGGTCACAAGGAAAGGGCCAGAGGGTGTGTTGAGGGCCCAGGAGTGAATGTCAGGAGTTAGGCTGCCTGGGTTCCAATCCTGGCTCACCCCACAGCCCGCTGACCCTGGTCAAGTTACCAACCCTTCTGTGCTTCAGTTTCCCATACGTAAAAAGGAAATCATCATTATTTCCCTCAAAGGAAAATTGTGAGGCCCAAGTGAATTACTGTACACGAAGCTGTTACTACAGAGCTTGGTACAAGGCGAGTGTTCGCCCTAGTCATAAGTAAGCCCAAAGAACCCTAAAAGCCTCTTTGCATGGGCTGTCTCTCTTCTCCATATGCATCCTATGCCTGGGGAAATCTGATTCCTTCTAAAGGAGAACGCAGGGTTCTGGAGAGGAGCAAGGGATCCAGAGGTTCTGGGTCTCTGTCACTGTGTAGCTTGACGTGCGTCGTTCCTGGTCTCCCAATCAGCCTCATCTGTACAAGGGGATGACAAAAGTGCGAGCCGCAGCCTCTGCCGCCGTGCGGAGGGCAGCCTACCCAACCCCGCCGCCCCTCCACTACACCGCCGGGACCTCCACTCTGCAGGCTCGGGAGTCGGGGGTGGGGGACCCCGGGGGCTGGGAAGGAGCGACTCCGGCCGAGTCCGAAGCTGTCTCGGCAACGTCCGAAGGCTGCCGGGAGGGGAGTGGACGGGCGGTCCTGTGCAAGAACGAGGCCCCGCCCCCAAGGAGGCCCCGCCCCCAACAAGGCTCCGCCCAGAAGGGGGTTCCGGGCCTCAGTCCCTGGCTTCTGTGGCCTCCGCGGCGCTCTGATTCCATCAGTGCCTGACTGACTGCCTCTGACTGGCCGACTGTGTCTCAGTGACCACAGACGCCATCACTGCCGGATAATCCGTGTCTGTCTGGCTGTGTCGGACTGAACACAGATTTCATGGATGCCTGGTGGACCCAGACCGCGTGATCTGTCTGCCCGTCCGCAGGTGACGACCGACTGACTGACCGCCCTATCTGGCTGATGGCATCTGGGCCTGATGAGGCGTGTCGACTGAGTCGATCTGCTTCTGACTGACCGGACTCCATCGGTGCTCGACAAGCTGTATCTGACTGACCGAGGCCCTCTGTGACCGACTGACCCGTTAACTGATAGCTCTGTGCCAACGTTTTGACCCCAGCTCTGCTGTGTGGGCTAAGCAGACAGCCTGAGCAGCTAATGGTGACCACGGCCGGGCCCGCGCGTCTGCCCGAGTCCCCTGACCGGCTGGCTGACAAGCTGGCTGGCTACCCTGACTGCACAGCCTCTGGGCCTGGTGCGGCCCGCCTGCCTGGCCATCTGACAGGTGGGATCAGCCCGCCTGATGGGTGGACCGACCGCATCTGCCAGACTGCGGTGGCTGAGGCTGCGGCTGGCTGGTGCTGGCTGCCCGTGCGAGTCTAACTGGATCTCAGGCGCCGGGTTCTGAATGACGGAGTCCGCCTGACTGTCCCTTCCTGACCACCTCTGCCTGACTCAGCTCGATGGACAGCGTCTGTGTCTGGCTACACCTGCCCGACGGCCGCCTCCTCTACATTCGATAATGTCAGTTGAGTCAGATTGCTGCCTGAAGTCCAGCTGACCAACTGAATCTGATTTGGCCCCTGAAATTCTCTCCCTGATGACCTCCTTCTCTCCAGCTGCCCAACAAATGGCTTCTGAAGTGTTACTTGTCCAGGGGCCTGGGGCCTAGACATTTTCGGCTATAAGTCTGGCCTGGGGGGTGGGGGTGTCCATAACAAGGCCGCCAACAGGAAAGGGAACCCAGGATGGAGGCCCGTGGGAGAGGGAGGCAGCAGGAGCAGGATTCCAGGCCAGGTAGGGAGCAGCTGGGAGAAGCTGTCGGGGTCCTCAGGGCCCTGAGCTCAGGGATATAATACTGTAACGGAGTCAGCACCTGGCGGAGGTGGGCCGGTGTGTGGCTGCCACAATGCATGACCCTGGAAACTTTGTTTCTTCCTGTTTGTGGGATATTTCTGTCAGTGTCTTGCTGCTCTTGCAGCAGGGCCCTCCCACAGAGCTCAGGTCTCCTCACAGATTCCCGAATTTAAATCTTTCCCATAGTGTGTGTGTGTGTGTGTGTGTGTGTGTGTGTGCTGGCCACATCAACTGCATGGAATGGAAGAAGAGGCTGTGTACTAGAATAAGGGGAAAGGAAATACAGGGAATTAGATTAGAGGGAAGTAAAAAAAAGAAAAAGTAAGCATGTCAAGTGCATGGGTGTGCTATGAATTATAGCTCTTGCTATTAACAATAATAAATGAGGGCACTGGACTAGCTTATCTCAATCGAGCTCTAGCATTCTAAGATGCTGCCTTTTCTTCAATAACAGAGGTCTAGCAGCTTCATTGATTTCATTATAAGCCAAGGGAGGGATGGGAGGAAATAAACAGCTCTGCTCCCCAGGGCTCCGTCTTAGTTAGCTTGGGCTGCTATAATACAATGCCATAGACTGAGTTCTTCTTTTTTTTTTTAAACTATAATTTATTTATTTATTTTTGGCTGCGTTGGGTATTTGCTGCGTGCGGGCTTTCTCTAGTTATGGCGAGCAGGGGCTGCTCTTCATTGCGGTGCGTGGGATTTTCATTGCGGTGGCTTCTCTTGTTGCAGAGCATGGGCTCTAGGAGCGTAGGCTTCAGTAGTTGTGGCGCACGGGCTTAGTTGCTCCGTGGCATGTGGGATCTTCCTGGACCAAGGCTCAAACCTGTGTCTCCTGCATTGGCAGGCGGATTCTTAACCACTGTGCCACCAGGGAAGTCCCAGACTGAGTCCTTAAACAACACACATTTGTTTCTCAAAGTTCTGGAGGTTGGAGAGTTCAAGATCAAGGTGCAGGTGGATTCGGTTCCTGATGAGGCCCCTTTCCTGGCTGGCGGATAGCCACCTTCTCACTGTGTCCTCACATGGTGGAGAAAGAGAGGGAGCTCTGATCTCTTCCTCTTCTTATAAGGACCCTAATCCCATTGTGGGGGCCCCACCTGCAAAACCTCCTCCAAACCTAATTACCTCCCTAAGGTCCCACCTCCAAATATCATCATATCAGAGGTTAGGGCTTCAACATATGAATTTGGGGCGGGGAGGAACACAAACATTCAGTCCATAGCAGGCTCTCACAACATGAAGCTGGATCTCAGCCAGTGTGGGCAGTGGAGCTACCCCAGGGCAGGGGCTCTCAGGGGGCTGGGAGAAGAGACAGCAACAAGTTGCATGGAGTACTTATACCTCATTTACTTATTCATTCATTCAACAAGTATTTATTGAATACTATGTGCCAGGTACTGTGCAGGGCCTTCAAAGAGCTTAGATAGATGGGCTCCAGGAATCCTTGTCTGTGCCTCTCAACTCTGGTCCTATCATGGCCAGTTACTGAGTACCAATTGCTTTCTTTTTGGACAACGTGAACAGCTGAAGGTGGAAGAGCTATTATAGCGCAGTGGGTCTCAAAGAGTGATCACCTAAGAATTTGTTAGAAATGCAAATTCTTGGGCTCTACCATAGATGAGCTGAATCAGAAACTATTAGTACTCTATGTTTTTCCAAGCCCTCCCAGTGGCGTTGATGTGTACTAAAGTTTCAGAACCACTAGTGGAGTGATTGAGTGTGTTAGCTCTGGTGTCAGACTGTCCACATTGGAATCTCAACTCTACTATGTAAGAGCTGTGTGACTTGTGCGAGTTCATGCATCTTTCTGTGCCTCATTTGCATAATCAGTATAATTACGATCACTTTAAACTCTTTTTGAGAGTATTAAGTCATATAAAGAAGTTAGCACATAAGTTCAGTTCTAGGAATGTGTCCTGTAGACCTGTTCCAGCATATGCTGGATGATGTATGCTCAGGATATCCATGGATGCATTGTTTATGATAGAGAAGAAACACCCTAAATATCTCTCCATAGGGGACTGGTTTAATAAATCATGGTCCTGCCATATGAAGAATGAGGCAGCTCTTTTATAGACTCATATAAAAAGATCTCCAGAATTTTCAAGTCAAAAAAGCAAGGTACAGAACGGTGTGTCTAGTATGCTCCCATTTGCATAAAGAAAAAGAATCTATAGAATCTTTAAAAATGCATGGATTATCTGTGAAAGCACGCTCAGGATACAGCGGGACAAGAAATGGGTGGCTGGAAAGAGGGGAAGGAGGGAAATTTATTTTTACCATACATATATCTTTTTATGACTTAAAATTTGCAGTATGTACATGCATTTTCTGTTCACAAAAATGAAGTTTTTTAAAAAAGGAACTACTTAGCATAGTGCCTGGCAGCGGTGGTGGTGGCAGTGACAGCTCTAAGCAGATGAATCATTGCAGAAATGCAGCCCAGAGGCGTCCAGGGTGTGGCCACGGCCTCTCCTTCCTTCATTTTCTATAGTCCATGTTGCCCCATTAGAGAATCCTCGCACTTTAGAGATGGAAAGGGCCTTAAGATTCTCTGGTATAACGATTTTATTTTAAAGATGAAGAAACCAAGCCCCAAGAGAGGCCATAAGCAGCCCAACTTCTCCCAGAGGACTGAGGCTCAACCTGAGGCCTCTTTTGTAAGGTCTTAAGACTAAGCTTTCGAAAATTTTGCCTTTAGAACCTCATCACCACTCTGCTTGGAAACCGTAAGGACTCCTCCACATGGCTGTTAAGCCTAGTTGAGGTTTAGTTCCTAACCAAACTTTCTAGCCTTATTTTCCACCTTCTCCTGTGTTAATTCTCTACCCTAGTCAGATAGGTCTCTTCATTTACCCCCAAATGCTGCTGCTTTCCAGACACCACAACTTGCCAGTTCTGTGCTCTGTCTGAAATACCTCTCTCCTTCCTGTCTATTTGTGGAGATTCTACCTACACCTACACACTGCGGCAGAATCACACCTAAATCACACTTCCTCTAGGAAGTCTTCCCTGATTACTCAAGCTTATGGAGCTGTCTTTTCCCTCTGAACGAATTTTAAAATTTCTTGTAAAACATCTACTTCTTAAGAGGGGAATAGGATGGTTCTCTGCTCCTTGAACAATGGGAAGTGGACTAAGATAGAGCCAGCTCCTTATCCTGACTCCATTTCTGGAGAAAAGTGGGTAAATGACCTTGGCCCTCCTTATTGTCTCAGGGAAGCCCTGGGTGAGGATGCCACTGAGCCAGCCCGGAGCCAGGACCCTGTCTGCAGAAACTGCTGGGCCTGTTCCTACCCTGATGTTTACTTGGCCAGGAGGCCCAGCGTGATGAAACCCGGCCCTGTTGCCGAGCACCTTGGGAGGCCTCCCTCCAGGGTCCCTCTGTGCTCAGACAGTGGCCCTTTGTGGAGCAGAGGAGCAGGACTGAAAGTGGAGCCGCTGGAAACCCTTCCTCCTCACGCCACCCCCCCCCCCCGCCACCCGCCCCCGGCAGTCATGGACCATCCTGCGCCTGGGTGGCCTCTGTGCAAGTCCACGGCTGGGGAAGTGAGGTAGGTCCTCCAGGCAGCCAGCTAGGCTGGGAGGGCAAAGAGGGGTCCCGCCAGGATGGCCTGCTGAAACACAGGCTGCTTCTAATGGAGCTCTC
Organism: Stenella coeruleoalba; assembly: GCF_951394435.1. Lineage (NCBI taxonomy): Eukaryota > Metazoa > Chordata > Mammalia > Artiodactyla > Delphinidae > Stenella > Stenella coeruleoalba. Next base: position 23,089,748 of record NC_137161.1, on the reverse strand, counting down.
CAAAGAGGAGACTGGTCCCCCTGCAGGCCAGAGCGACACTTTCACCATTCCCACCACTGCCAAATATGCCCCTAGGATTTAGGGCTGGCCCTCCCTTCTGACGTGGGTTGTCCCTTCTGCCCCTGTTTCACTGGACCCTGCGCTCACTCGGGGGTGGGGTTTGGGGGGTGGGGGATGGGAGGGCAGATTGGGAATGCTTAGATGTCCTCCCAAACCTGGTGGGTAGGAATCAAGGGGAGGGACTAGTGACCACAGGAAGGAAGGTCACGTGTGGTGTAGGTGAAAGTGCAATCACTGGTCGGAGGTCAGGAGGCCTAGTACTCTAGTTCCTGCTCAGCCACTGACTTGCTGGGTGACCATAGCCAGTTGCTTTCCTTTCCTGTGCCCCTGTGTCACTTTCCCAGCTGCAAACTTATGGAGGCAAACTTACGGAGAGTAGATGAATGTCAAAGACTTTTGCAGTTCTGATGTTTCAAAATTCTGTGATCACAGGCAGGAAAAGGAAGAGCTAGGCGTGGGTTGGAGGTAGGTAACTGACACAGTACTCTCCGTGGATTCACCAGCAGTCGCTAAGCAGCCTCTTCTCTGCCTCCAGGATTCCTTCCCCGTCTTGTTTCCACCCCACTTTGAGGGCTTCTTGTGATGAGATCTAGAAGCTGTTTGATTTGGATTTGTTTTATCCCATATTTTGCCCTCAGAGGGAGGGGACTGTGCACAGAGCAGGAAGGCGGTCAGGAAATAAAAGAGAAAAGAAAAGAGGTAAGGGTGGCGGGATTTCCTTGGTGGCGCAGTGGTTAAGAATCCGCCTGCCAGTGCAGGGGACACGGGTTCAAGCCCTGGTCCGTGAAGATCCCACATGCCGCGGAGCAATTAAGCCCATGAGCCACAACTACTGAGCCTGCGCTCTAGAGCCCATGAGCTGCAACTACTGAAGCCTGTGTGCCTAGAGCCCGTGCTCCGCAACAAAAGCCACCACAATGAGAAGCCCACTCACCTCAAAGAAGAGTAGCCCCTGTTCACCGCAACTAGAGAAAGCCTGCGTGCAGCAAGGAACACCCAACACAGCCAAAAATAAAATTAAAAAATACAAAATAATAAATAAATAAAATTTAAAAATAAAAGAATGACATAGCCATAGGACATGACAAAAACTAGTTAGAACCAAGTAGGTCCAAGATGGTGGAAGATTCAACTTCCAGTAAACCTTGAGCCTCATTATATGCTCATTGTAACATATTAGCATACTAAATGACACACCACTAGCACCAGGACAGTTCTGAGGTTAACCATAAAAGGTCAAAACATGGGCGGTGTCCCAATTCCTGGAAATCTCTACCCCTTCCCTGAAATAGTTGGAATAATCCTCCCACTCATTAGCCTATGAAATTACCCAGCCCATAAAAACTAACCACCCGTATTTCAGGGCCTCTCGTCTTCTGAGATGGCCCATACTCTGTCTGTGGAGTGTGTTTCTCTCTGAATAAATTCACTTCTTGGACTTCCCTGGTGGCGCAGTGGTTAAGAATCCACCTGCCAATGCAGGGGACACGGATTTGATTACTGGTCCAGGAATATCCCACATGCCTCGGAGCAACTAAGCCCGTGTGCCACAACTACTGAGCCTGCGCTCTAGAACCCGTGCTCCGCAACAAGAGAAGCCACCATAATAAGTCCGCGCACCACAACGACACAACTAGAGAAAGCCTGTGCACAGCAACGAATACCCAAATCGGCCAAAAAAAAAAAAAAAAATCCACTTCTTACCTATCACTTTGTCTCTCACTGAATTCTTTCTGCGATGAGACATAAAGAACCTGAGCTTCATTAAGTCCAGAGACCAAGTGTGTGATCTCAATTAAGAGATGGTAGGTTGGGCTTCCCTGGTGGTGCAGTGGTTGAGAATCCATATGCCAATGCAGGGGACACGGGTTTGAGCCCTGGTCCGAGAAAATCCCACATGCTGTGGAGCAACTAAGCCCGCGAGCCACAACTACTGAGCCCACATGCTGCAACTACTGAAGCCCACGTGCCTACAGCCTGTGCTCCACAACAAGGGAAGCCACCACAATGAGAAGCCCGAGCACCACAGTGAAGAATAGCCCCCGCTAATTGCAATTAGAGAAAGCCTGTGCGCAGCGACAAAGACCCAGCACAGCCACAAATAAATAAAATAAATAAATTTATATATATAAAAAAAAAGACGGTGGGTTCTGGCTGAGTTCGAGTCCCGGCCTATGGGTTCAAGTCCCATCCGAGTCACATGGTTTCATAACCATATGAGTCAATTCCTTATAATAAATCTATCTCTCTATCTATTGATATAGACATAGATATATAGAACATATATGCTACTGGTTCTATTTCTATGGATAACCCGGAGTAATACAATTTGTGATTTTTATGTCTTGTTTAAGAAATTCCTCTGTATCCTGAAGTCCTAAATATGATTTTCTTTAGTTACTTCTAAAGATTTTAAGGTTTTGCTTTTCAAATTTAGGTCTTTAATCCAACAGGTTATTACTATGTATGCTATGAGATAGGAATCCAATTTAATTGTTTTCCAAATGAATAACCAATTGTTCAGTATCACTTAAAAATAATCCATCTGTATTAATTTCCTAGGGCTGTCATAACAAATTACCACAAATTGGGTGGCTTAAAACAACAGAAATTTATTCTCTCACAGCTCAAGAGGCCAGAAGTCCAAAATCGAGGTGTGGACAGAGTTGGTTCCTCATGGGGGGAGGGAGAAAATATCCATGCCTTTCTCCTAGCTTCAGGTGTTTGCCAGCAATCCTTGGTGTTCCTTTGCTTGTAGACACATCACAGTAGTCTCTGCCTCCATCTTCACATTGCCTTCTTTTTGTTTCTATGTGTTTTCTTATATGGATAGCAGTCATTGGATTTAGGGCACACTCTAAATCCAGGATGAGTTAATCTTGAGATCCTTGACTAATTACATCTGTAAAGATCCTATTTCCAATAAGGTCATATTCTTTTTTTTTTGGCTGTATTGGGTCTTCGTTGCTGCACACGGGCTTTCTCTAGTTTCAGTGAGCAGGGGCTATGCTTCGTTGAGGTGAGCAGGCTTCTCACTGTGGTGGCTTCTCTTGTTGTGGCTCATGGGCTCTAGAGTGCAGGCTTCAGTAGTTGTGGAGCTCGGGCTTAGCTGCTCCGAGGCATGTGGGATCTTCCCGGACCAGGAATCGAACCCGTGTCCCCTGCACTGGCAGGCGGATTCTTAACCAGTGTGCCACCAGGGAAGTCCTAAGGTCATATTCTGAGGTTCTAGGTGAAATGAATTGTGGGGGGATACTATTCAACCTGTGACACCGTCCTTTGCGAGGCTTTTGCAAATGTCGTTTCTGTTGTATATCAAATGTCCATATATGTATGGGCAGAGTGATCATTTTATAATGCAATTTCTGATGAAATGGTTATACATTTTTCACAAGATCATCTTATTTAATCCTCACAACAGTTTTATGAGGTAAGTACTACTAAAATCACTAGTTTATGCTAAGTTATGATGTGATAACAAACAACCCCCAAATCTCAGTGTCTTCCAACAAAGTTTTCTCCCTCAGATTACACAGATAGCTGTGGGGCAGCTGTGTGTTGGCTACAGCTCTGCTTTCTGCATCTTTTCATTCTAAGGTCCAGGCTGAAGGCACAGCCCCCATCCAGGTCATGCCATTCCAGTGGCAGAGATTAAAGAGTTTGATTTTAGACTAAAAACATGCAATGGTTCTTCAAGTTTCTGCCTAGAACTGGCATATATCTCTCCAGCTCAAATTCCACTGGCCAAAGTAAGTCATGTGATCAAGTCTGACATTGGTCTGGGGAAGTGTACTCCTTCCTCTGGAGTCACATGGCAACTGGCTAGAATGTGTAAGCTTACTGGGAAGGGGGAGAGCAAATAATAGGAGACAATGATATCTCTCCCAGAGGGGTTAAGTAACTTGCCCAAGGTCAAATAGCTGAGAAGGGACAGAGCCAGGATTCAAACTCAGGCAGTCTTTCTCAAATCCATAGTGCACTCCATACCTCCCTATTGCCTGCTAGATGGTGTGCAAATACATCTAAGCTTTAGCGCTTCTGCCTGTGCGTTCCTGCAGCCTGGAGTGCCCCTCTACCTCTGCATGTTCAACTTACCCACTGTGATCTCAACTCCTTTGTGAACTTCTCTCCTTGGAATTCGTCACCACGTACCCCCATCACTTTTTATAAGTATATATTATTTTGTACTCACTGTCCTATCCCCTCTGAAGGGTGGGAATGCATTCTGATTTCTCACGTCTCCTCTGCCTCCGGGGTTTGCAGTATTTGGGGATGAGATGTGGGGGGGGGGGCCTGAGCTGCAACTGGGCCGTGCTCCTGGGGATGAGAACACTTGGCCTACTTTTCCACCCTTCTAACCTAAGCTTAGCACCTGATGCTCCGGTGACTGGCAGGTCAGCTCTGCGTGACTCACTCTAAGCCTTCAGCACTGTCACCTCAAGGCCCTGGGCTGGGGTGTGTGTGGGCTGGTGGTGGTGAGTGAGGAGATGGGAGTTAACTTTTGCCTTTCAGAAATTCCTCCCTCCCCATGCCCCAGAAAAAGGACAAGTAAAAGTCCTTCTCTTAAATGGTCTGGGCAAGTACCTACCGATCAGGCCTAGGAAGACTGGGGAGGCCCTGGAAGGTGCAGGGAAGGAGGAAAGCACTGCTGGGTCATAGGAGAGGAACAGAGATCAGGAAAGAGTGTGAACTGCACATTGAAAGCCTTTACTAACTTGTCCAAGTGACTTAATTTAACCTTTCCGAGCTTCCGTTTTCCCAGCTGTACCCTAGAGACCGTACTCATCTTGCCCTCTTCCCTAAGCTGTTGTAAAAATACATAGTAAAATGTTAGAAGCCTCTAGGAATGCAGCCTTGACATCACACAGACCTGTATTGGAATCCCCTTCATAAACTATGCAACTGTGGGAAAATTGCGAATCTCCATGAGCCACGGGTGTCCTCATCTATAAAATGGGGATAATAATTAGAGCTACCTCCCAGGGTGAGAAAGCTATGTAAGTGCTTAGCACACAGTGCTCAATAATATTGGCTGTTTTCATATGCATAGATGATACTTATTATTTAAGGGAAGGACCACAACCGGTGTCATTTGGGAACATTAAAAGGAGGGGAACAGAGTCTAACTTTTCCTAGAACTGATTGCTTCCCTTAGCCAAGTATGAGGTGTGGCTCAAAGGAATGAGGAAGCAGTTCATGTGGTGACAGCACACAGCACGCTGTCTTCACAGATCTTCGGGGAGGAGTAGAGAGGTTAGCTGACGCTCCCCAAAGATCAGAGGTCCTTGTCCCCTGAGCCCACCCCCTACACATGCAGTCCATTGACTCCTTCTTGTCCATTCCTACCAATCTAGTCACCAAGTTCTGGGGAGGCAGCCTTTGTAATAACAATGATAGTATGAGCCTAGTGATATTGTTCCTTTGAAGTGTATAAAGGCTGTCTACTACATTTTCCCAGTTAGCCTTCATAATCTCTTTCCCATAAACAGAATCCAGAGTTAGCAGGGACTTGGAGATTATTCTGCATTTCACAGATGGGGAAACTGAAGTCCAGAGAAGGGGAGGGATTTACCCCATACTCCACAATAAGTTAGTGGCAGAGGCAGAACTGAAACCTGCAGCTCCTGACTTCCAGCCCAGGGCCAGTGCTTCTGTCACCACACACCTGTCCTTGGCCTTCCATTCCCACTGCCACCTAATGGACCACTGCAATGGTTCCTAACTGGTCCTCCCTGCCTCTGGTCCCTTCATATCAATCTGTTCTATATATACAGCCAGGTAATTGTCTGGAAGCATGGCCTTGATCTTGTCTTTCCCCTTCTAATAGAACTTGCTCGTTTTTCGGTTTGAAGGGTCATCTGATTCCTAGTTCAGCCTCCAGTTGAAGACCCAATCTTTCTTTGAATACATTTATTGGCAGGGAGTTCATCACTCCCAGGGTGGTCCATTGTTTTCTTGGATCGTGTTGACTGTTAGAGATCTTTATAATAAGCTGAAGTTCTCCTCCTGGATGTCCACACACCTGAGCTGAGTGGAATTCTTTCACATCCATTTGTCAGCAAATCTGTGTTTAATATGAGCCAGGTCCTGGGTGGATTAAGTGCTGAGGGGAACAGAAAGAGGAATTAGACATGGAGAGGGGGGCTTAGGGGTTCACAGAGTTTTTAATTTTGTTTACTAGACCTAAATGATAAGAAACAAATCAAATCCCCTTTCTGTATGACAGCCCTTCAGACGTTTGGAGACAGCCACTATATCCTCCAGTGCTTTACCTTCTCAAGGATAGTTAACTCATTCACCACACAACATGGCATCCAGGTCCTCAGCATCTGGTCTCTTCTAGACTTGCTCCAGTGTGACAGTGTACTCCTCAGAACGTGGGGCTGAGCTGAGCCCCGTGGTCCAGGTGTGGTCCAGCCCAGGGCAGCATAGAACCTCTAACAGAGGCTAACAGAGTTAGAACCACAGAGGCTCTGCTCCGCGGCATGTGGGATCTTCCCAGACCAGGGATTGAACCCGTGCCCCCTGCATTCGCAGGTGGATTCTTAACCACTGCGCCATCAGGGGAGTCCCTCCTCTTCTTCCTTTTTTCTTTCCTCCTTCCCTCCCTTCCTTCTTTCTTTTTTTGCAGCCACATTGCATTGTTGAGCTTGAGGTCAATTCAAACCTGTAAGTCATTTTCACCGGAACTGCTCTTAATCTGGATTCTTTCTACCCTGTATTTTGGGCACTTGTCCAATATGGCAGCCACTAGCCCCATGTGACAATTTACATTTAAAGTACTTAAAAAGAAAAAAAAGTTAAAATTTTAAAATTAATTGAAATTAAAATTTTAGTTTCTCAGTTGTAGGAGCTACATTTTAGGGGCTCAACAGCCACAGGTGGCTAGTGGCTACTACATCAGACAATGCCAATTTAGGACATTTCCATCATCCCAGAAAGTTTTGTGGGACTGCTGTGGTTTGGACTGAAGGGCAGGAGTTTACATTTATCCCTTGTGGTACCTCATCTTGTTAGTTCCAGCTCAGCTCCAAGGCTGCCGAGACCTTTTGGAAACTAATTTTGGTTTCTGGAGTGTTTGAGGGCGCTCCCAACTTCCTGATGGCTGTAGATATGATTAGCGTTTCATGCCTTATTCTGCTTCATCTAAAACCACTGATAAAAATGCCCAGCACAGCAGACAGAGCTGCAACCAAGCCCTGCACACGGCCCTCTGCACTCCAGCCTCAGTCATGCAATAGTTTAACAGATGAGCCTATATTCCAGGCCCTGTGTACTGGGTACTGGGTACACATAGCGAGACAGAAGACGGCAAGTAAAGAGTCATGCTGCGGTGGGTGCCCTAAGAATTCAAATGCCTTTGCCTCGCATTCAGGCCTGCTTCTCTCTGGCCTGTGGTAGTTAAGTGCAGGCTTGGGAATCAGCTTCCTGGGTTTGGATCCTGGCTCTGCCACTTTATAAACTATGTAATATCTTTGTGTTTCAGTTTCCTAAAAAATAACCTCCATCCCACAGTGTTGTTATAGGATTAAATGAGTTAGTGCAAGTAAAGCTCTTAGAACAGTGCCTGAAATACAGTAAGTGCTCCAAACACATTAGCTATGATTAGTTCTCATGATTAATTATAATTTTCCCCTGGACAAGCCATACTCAGTCCTGCTTTGGGGTCTCAGTGCCCTCACTTCTGCCCTCTTTTAGTTTGTGGAAGTCTTTCCAGGCCCAAACTAGGCCTGCCCTCCTCGATTTCTTATGTTCTTAGCTGCTCACCTGGCACTTAGTATCCTATACTGGAGGGGGGATCGCAGTGAAGAACTTGAATAATTGTTGGGCTTCATCTTGGTTCTGCGCTGCCTGCTGGAGAGACCTAGGACACGCTTTCATCTATAAAATGGGGATGATCACAGCTGCTGCATAGGACCACGGTCAGGGCTAAGTGGGACAAAGTAGGTGAGAGTTCCTGCACTTAGTAGGCCTTTTCATCCAGTAAAACCTCTGAAAGTGCTTCTTCCACGTCTCTGTGTTTTATGTAGTATCTAACAAAGGAGGTCAGGCTCATTATTCCCTGCAGCTCTGGAGGGCCTGTCCCTGTCCCAGGAGCCCTGGGCAGGAATTCCCCGTTTCTTCTTCTATGTAATGTGGATACCTAATCTGTTCCCCACCTTCTCCTCGCTGCTATCTCAGGCTTGCTGACCTTGGGGTGGTTCCTCCCCCCCCCCCAACCCCCGCACCCTCAGTCTTTACTAGGACCTGAAGGAGCACCTATAAGGGCAGTGGTGATTTTAACTCTAATTTAGGAAAGCTCTTTACTTTGGGCGTGCCTGCGATTGTGGAGGGTGGGCGTCGGCGCCCAGAGCCAGGGTCCAGCCCTTGGGGGTCCCCTCCCCAGGGGTCCAGAGGTATCGCCACCTGAGGTGGGGTTGGAATGCGCGACGCGGTCTTCCTCGAGCTCGGGCCGCGGGAACAATGGGAGGGCGGCGGGGAGGCGGGTGGGCGTCGGCCAGGTCAGGGCTGGAGGTGGAGGAGGCCGGCGGGCTGGGCGCCGGGCCGTGGGGTTAGCCCGGGGCACCGGGCCGAGAGCCGAGGCGTCTGGGCCAGGGAAAACCGAGGTTGGCGCTGGCGGGGACCAGGAGGAGGCGGGGGGCGGGGCCCGAGCCCACCGGGCTGGGACGGGAAGGGCGAGGGGGCCCAGGGTGGGGTCTCCTCTTCGTCGCCCCGCCGCTCGCCCCAGCCTCCGAGCTCCGCGGCGACACAGGTAGGCGCCTGCCCACGTTGGGAAGCGGGCAGCGGGTCACCAGCGCCAGGCGGGCTCGCAGGGCTCAGCCCCCTCCTTTCCTCCTCTCCCCAGGGGCCCGCGCGGCTCCTCCCTACGCGCGGCCCCGGCTCAGGCGGCGCTCCTCCGGTTGCTCGCTCGCTTGCCCGTGGCTGCCGCGGCGGCCGGGATCGCCGCCGCTTCCTCTTGGGGAGCCGGCCGGGGCGGGGCGGAGGGGGGAGACCGGGTGAGGGGGGCGGGCGGGGAGGGGGCTGCGCCGCGGGAGGGAGGGAGCTAGCGAGCAAGCGAGTGAGCGGGGCATTTGTGCGCAGCTCAAGTGCGCCTCGGAGCCCGCCGAGCGGCCGCGGGACAGACCGACCGAGGACAGACAGCGCCCGGAAGCCGCGCCGCCGCAGCCAGGTTAGCCGCCTCCTCCGGGGCCCGGGGACCCCGCCGCGTCTGGGCTGGTGTGTGTGGGGAGGTGATCACCGAGGGCTCCAGGCTCGGTTTCCCGTCCTCGAGTACTGACAGGCCGGCGGGCAGGCTCCGGGGGGCTGGACAGCACCGAGGCGGGGGGCGGGCGCCTGAGCCGGGAGGCGGGGAGCGGGCGCCCGAGCCGGGAGGCGGGGGGCGGGCGCCCGAGCCGGGAGCCCCGGGCCTCGGTTTGTGCGTTTCAGTGCTGGCGCGGTATGTGTGTCGGGGTCCACGTCGCCGGGTGTGTGCTGGGTGTGAGCGCGCGTGTGCCCGTGGGTCTGTGCAAGTGGATGATCGGTGTGTGCGCGCGTGCGTGTGTGCAGCGGGTGTGCATCTGTGTGTGTGTGAGAGGGTGTGTGCCCTGTGTGTCTCCGCGCGTCTGGGCTGGGCGGTGTGTGTGCGCGCGTCTATGCGTGAATGTGTTTATGAGAGGGTGTGTCTGAATGTGTAGCCGAGTGTGTGTACATTTGGATGAGGGTGTGTGCCAGTGGCTTCGCTTGTGGCTGGAACCTGTGGCGGAGTGTGTGTGTGTGCGCGCGCGCCACTGTGAGTCCCCGTGTGTGCGCGTGTGAGGGCGGGTGTGCACCCGCGTAGCCCCGCGTAGCCCCCGTGTGCGTGTGCGCGGCTTTGTCTCCGCACAGCCTGGAGGAAGGGGTGGGGGCGGCGGCCGAAGCGCTGCCGTCGCCGGGAACCGGGCACCTGGCCGGGGCAGAGGGCGGCGGCAGCGGCGGCAGCGTCCCCGCTGGGCCTAGACTCCTTGCCGGCAGGTGGGCGGCCACACCCCGGGGGCCGGAGGGAGCCGGGCTGACAGAGGTGCCCGCTGGAGCGGAGGGCGTGTCCTGCCTGGAGCCCGGGTGTGTGTGTTGGTGATGGTGGAGACAGCGGTCCCCAGGCTGGTGACCCAGTCGGTTCAGGGATCCATTTCCTGTCGTGGTGCGGGGACAGTCGGCCAGAGCCAGACTGGGCCTGGCCAGCTCAGCCGCACTCCCATCCTCACCCCTCCCAGCTCCCTGGGGTAGAGCCGCACCTTAGGTGCCCTGAAGGGAGGAGGGAGAACCACTCTCTTAAAGGGCCAGTGCCCCCCCTCCAAGGAACGCCCCCTCAGATGTCTACTTTGAGAGAGGTCTCTGGGTGTGTCTTACTCCGTTCTTCATGTATCGGTGCAGCGCATGCATTTGGAGATGTGTGCATGTGTGTGTTTCTTGTGCATTTGGGGGTGCAGATGTATTTTATCAGTGAACAGTGAATAATGCATCTCTTGAAGTCTATGTGTATGTGTTTCTTAATGAGTTTTAGTATATTTGTTTTTATGTACACATAAACTGTTTGTATGTTAGTGAGTCTGTGCATGTGGGTTTGCAAGATAAGTGGCATTTTGCTGCCAACTGGAATAGGATAGAAAAATTTTGTCCAGGGCCACCCTATTTTAGAAAAACTGGGTGAAAAGGTGGTTTGGAAATTTAGCCCCCGGCTTTGTGGGTTTCAGATGCTGGTACTGAAATGTAGGTAGACTGGGATTAGACTGGATATGAGGATAGAAACCGAGACTCTTACAAGAGGAAGGAAGTGTTCTGGAAGAAGGCTATCCAAGTGTAAGAATTCACCCTCCACTTCCAGTTCTTCTTCCCTAGAACTTCACCTCCCCCTCTGCTACTCAGCTTGCCAGGATAAAGTGCACAGGATTTGGAGTGTAAAGGGAGGGAGCTGGGAGTGTGAAAGGAAGGAGGGTGGATGGGTGATAGGATTGGGGGCCAACAGCAGATTTTTGCAATTTTAAAAATGTTTCCCTACTGAAGGCAGCAGAAGCTGGGGGAAAGCTGAGCTTGCTGTCCCCTTTCCTGAATCCCTTTCCCAGGGTAGGAAAGGCTCTGGTCTGCAGCTCAGGAGCCCTGGAATTTGGTGCAGGGGTTTCCTTTGGACTTTGGTCAAACCTTTCATGTTTTTACCTGTTCACTCAACACATTTTTATTGAGCTTCTCTTATATAAGGGCCTAAACCCCCTAAGCCTCAGTTTCCCTAGCTGAGCAGCTAGTAGGCTGGATTCTGAGACTCTGAGTCCCCTTCCCTTTCTCAGAGTGCTAGAGTTTGTCTCATTGTTACCCACATTTAGGAATCTACCCTTTTAGGTTACCCAGATTTAGGAATCTACCCTTTTAGCTCCCAAGGATCCTGGCCATGGGCCCCACTCACCACTCCTCCTTGCCCTCGTATATTCTAGTCTAGAGCAGTGGTTCTCAAAGTATGGTCACCCCACCAGCAGCAGCAGGGTTACCTAGGATCTAGTTAGAAATACAAATTCTTGGGGCTCCCGCCAGATCTACTGAATCAATAACTCTGGGGGTGGGGCCCAGCAGTCTATGTTTTAACAAACACAGGAAATCCTGATTCACATTAGAGCTCAAGAGAGGTGCAGGCAGGGAGCTGGAACCTCCTATAGGATGAAACACCTGGAAAGCATCTCCTGCCCCCTTCCACACACATACCTGAAGTAGCTGACAGCCCTAACCTGGCAAGTAGAGGTTCTGGCTTCAAGTCCCAGGTCTTCCTTGTGATCTTGGACAAATCACGCCTTCACAAAATAATTCAATGACTTGTTGACAGCATCTGCTCTGGGCTAGGTTCTGAGCAAGGGGTTTCCCTGCTCTGCTTCGTTTCTCCATTTCTTACGTTGATTTACAAGGCCTGCCCACCTCTCTAGAAACCAGTCACTCTGGCCTTCTTTTAGTTCATCTAGGCAGCAGGAGCTCTTTTGCCTCTGGGATTTTGCACATGCTGTTCCCTCCGTCTACCACACCCTTCCCCTGCTTCTTCTTTTTTTTTTTTTTTCAGTACGCAGGCCTCTCACTGTTGTGGCCTCTGCAGTTGCGGAGCACAGGCTCCGACGCGCAGGCTCAGCGGCCATGGCTCACGGGCCCAGCCGCTCCGCAGCACATGGGATCTTCCCAGACCAGGGCATGAACCCGTGTCCCCTGCATCGGCAGGCGGACTCTCAACTACTGCGCCACCAGGGAAGCCCCCCCTGCTTCTTATGTTGGTTAACTCCCACTCTTCAGATTTCCACTGAAGAATCACTTTCTCAGGGGAGCCTTCACCAACAACTCCTTTAAGATAACTCAGTTTTTCCTGTTATACCTTCTTATAGCTCCCTGTATTTCATAACACTTATGAGATAAGTAATTATACATGAACTTGTTAGTTGTTTGTCTCTCCTCACTGGATTGAAAATGCCATCTGGGCACAAACTTGCTTATCAGTCTTCCTAGTGCCACCACACCATGTCTGGCTTATGACTGGTGTTCAATAAATTTGTTGAATGGTTGACTTTCTAATATGGGAGATGGTATTAAAGGATACCCTTTGTCCTCTCGAGGCCTGACATTGTAATATCTAAGCAGGCTTCATACTTTTCTTTTTTGGCTGCGTCAGATCTTAGTTGCAGCACGCGGGCTTCTCTCTAGTGTGGCGTGTGGGCTCCAGAGCGCATGGGCTCTGTAGTTGCAGCACACAGGCTCTCTAGTTGTGGCGTGTGCTCAGTAGATGTGGTGCGCGGCTTAGTTGCCCCGCAGCATGTGGGATCTTAGTTCCCCAACCAGGGATTGAACCTGCGTCTCCTGAATTGGAAGGTGGATTTTTAACCACTGGACCACGAGGGAAGTCCCCAGGCTTCAGACTTTGTTGAAGTAGATTCATCTGGTTTTTTTTACTGCTAAGTCGCCTGGCTATAGATTTGAGCCCCTGTTGTGTGGCCAGGCCTATGCTGGGCTCTGCTCTAGGGGAGACGGGAAAAAGCTCTCTAGGAGATACAGCCTACCTTGTTTTCTGTGTCCTCCTGGATTAAGATCCTGCAAGAATGAGAAGAGGAAGAACAATGAATAAGGAATCTAAAGATCTAGGTCCACATCTTGATACCTGACTGTGGGCAAGTCACTCTTCCTTTCTTGCTTGTTTCCTCTTCTGTAAAATGAGGATATTAGGATGGATGGTGTACCTAACATCGGTTACTAGCACTGGCGCTAGAGTATGGAGCACTGTCTTCGCTACCTACTAGTTGCGTGGACTTGGACAAGTGACTTCATGTCTTCATTTTCTCACCTGTAAAACAGGATCAGTAATAGCATCCGTTTCAAAGGGTTGTCTTGAGAGTGAAATGAAGTAACATACGTGGAATGCTCGGCACAGTGCTGAGCACATAGTAAATATTTGGTAAATGGTAGCAATTGCTACTGTTATGGCTACTCCACAGTTCAACATTCTTGAATGCCTTCATACTGGGCCCTAGGCCTACAGTGACAGAAATGAATACAACAGTGTTCCCAGGCTGAGTGTGCAGGGCAGACCTGTAAAGATGGACAATGTACAAGGTGGCAAGGTATGGCTGTTCATGGAGGAAAATGTGGTTGGGCTGGATTTTATTTTCCAGGTAGTTGGAGCAGCATGTGCAAAGGCACCATGACTTGTTAGGGGAAATACAAATAGTTCCATGTGGTTGGAGCAGAAGGCGGTGAGGGGTGGGGACAGGTGGGGTGAGTGGCTGGAGATAAAGAGGAATTTGAGGCCGGATCTGGCACAGGCTCTGGGTCCTACAGGCTGTGAAGAGTTAGGGAAGAAGATTAAGCTAGCCAGGAAGGATCGGATTTGCATTTCAAAACCACAGCTCTCCAGGTGGTGGTAGAGGCTGGCCTGGGTGGAGGGGGAGGATGGTCCATCTGGAGTCGGGGCTCAAAGGGTGCTTATGTGCATGATGGAAGGGCCCAGTGGGATGGCTAGACACCTGGGACATGGAAGAAGCCCAGCTGATGGACTTCAGGCCAGCCTGAACCAGGGAAGTGAAGGAGAGATGAGAAGGACTCCTCCATGGGCCCCAGGACTCCATTAACCTCCAAGGCTGCCTAATGAGTGGGAATCTGAAAAATGGAATTTAAGAGTCTCAGGTCTGCTGCTCAATGGACTCACTGTGTATTAATTTCCTAGGGCTGCTTATTGAAATACCACAATCTGGGTGTCTTTAAAAAGCAGAAATTTATTCTCTCGCAGTGTGGAGCTAGAAGTCAGAAAGCAGGGTGTTGGCAATGTTGGCTCCCTCTGAAAGCTCTGAGGTGGGGTGGCAGGGGCATCTGTTCTGTGCCCCTCTCCCAGCTTCTGGTGGCGGCCAGTAGTCCTTGGAGCTCCTTAGCTTGCAGCTGCATCTGCCTCTGTTGTCACATGGCTTTCTTCCCTTTCTCTGGTGTGTCTCTGTGTCATCTCTTCTTCTAAGGACACCAGTCATCTTGGGTTTAGGACCCACCCGTATCCAGCATGACCTCATTTTATTTTAACTCATTGCTTCCGCAAAGACTCTATTTCCAAATAAGGTCACATTCTGAGCGTCTGTGTAGACATGAATTTGGGGGGACACTATTCAACTCAGTACATACAGGAAGATGGAAAAGACTGCAGGTCTTGGAGTCCCACAAGCCCAGGTCCCAATCCAGGCTTTGCAATGGAGCAGCCATGAGGCTTTTTCTCAGCCTCAGTGTCCTCTTCTCTGAAACGGGGACAGTAGCACCTGCAGTGCCGGGTTGTGGTGGTGACACTTGGTCAAGATAACAGATATGAGTGAGCCTAGTGAGGTGACGCACAGCAGGCATCCCGTAATTACTGCTTCTGCTTTGACTCCCCCTTCTCTGCACTTAGTAGCCTGGACAAGCCACTTAAATCTTTTTTTTTTTTAATTAGTTTATTTATTTTTGGCTGTGTTGGGTCTTCGTTGCTATGTGCGAGCTTTCTCTAGTTGTGGCGAGTGGGGGCTACTCTTCGTTGCGGTGCACAGGCTTCTCATTGTGGTGGCTTCTCTTGTTGCAGAGCATGGGCTCTAGGTGTGCGGGCTTCAGTAGTTGCAGCACATGGGCTCAGTAGTTGTGGCTCACGGGCTCTAGAGCGCAGGCTCAGTAGTTGTGGTGCATGGGCTTAGTTGCTCCGCGGCATGTGGGATCTTCCTGGACCAGGGCTCGAACCTGTGTCCCCTGCATTGGCAGGCAGATTCTTAACCACTGCGCCACCAGGGAAGTCACAAGCCACTTAAATCTTGCTTCACTTTCCTTATCTGCCAAATATGAATAATCATCGTCCAGCTCTACTTAAGTCACCAGATTGTGAATCCCAGGGGATAATGAGAAAGCTCTTTGTAAACTGCTTTAGAGTTTGTGGCTGTGTTTTTAAATTATAATCGTCATCTTCATAATAACCCTTGGCCATTGCCACATCCACGGCACTCTCAGCAGAGCCCAGCTCGGCACACTCCTCTTCTGAGGCAAGTCCTCTTTGCCCCTTTGTGCTCCAAGGTATCCTACCAGCAGGATAGCTGCTGTCGGAGTTGGGAGAACCTTAGAGAAACTCCTCGTCCTCCGTTGCCCTCATTAGCCAGAGGAAGGAAACATGCTCTGAGGGAAGTGACACCCCTCAGGTCACACAGCTGGTCAGTGGCAATCGGAACACCTCGTTTGTGGTTCCTGTTTAGAGTCTGAATGGTGCTGTTTCCCTAGTTGCAACTTCAGCCTCCGAAGCAGGACCTTGGGGCAGGTAGAGGCCTGGAGAGGGCTCCGCATGGGACCCGGAGGTGGGGACCCAGTCGGGGGAGTCCTGCTGAGTCAGGATCAGAATCCACAAGGGGGTCCCTGAGTCCTAAGTGAGCGAGTAGTGCCTCTGCAGGCTGAATGGGCAAGTGGTTTTGTTCTCAGCCTGGCTCTGGCCGTCTCTGCCTGCTCCAGGGGAGGAGGCCGTCATGGGCAGGCAGCAGCCGCGTGGGGAGCCAGAGCCTGGAGGTAACCCAAGGCTTCAGTGTCCCTGCTGACAGCCAGGGCGGTGCTTCTCAGCAGACTGTGTCCCTTTAAGCCTTGCCTTGGCGGGCCTGGGGAGGCTCCGGGAAGGAGAGAAGGCTTATCCTGTGTTGGCAGCTTCCCTGAAGTCATCTTCCTTTCCCCCAAGCTGGGGAAGCCAGGCCGCCCCCACCCTTGATTTTCCTTTCCCTTCCTCCCTCCTCTTCTCAGTCTTCTTTCTCTCCCTTCCCCTACCTCCCCCTCCTCTCTCTCCCCATCATCTCTCTGGGTTAAAGCTCTAAAGATAAAGCCTCCAGACCCAGTTCCGGTGGGTGGTTTGGGGGTTGCTTGAGGCCACCTAAGAATTAGAAAGCCTAGAGTCTTCCTCGTCAGAGGCTCGCTCTGGTGACTGATAAACAAGTGCTTACGTTTATTGGCTCACCATGTGCCAGGCCCCGTGCTCAGTGGTTTATGCGCCTTACGTCTTTTAATCCTTGCAACTACCCAGTGAGGCAGAGATTACGGTCCCCACTTTATTAAAGGAGGCTAAATAACTTGCCCAAGGCCTACCCAGTCCTCAGCCAGCAAGTGGCACAGTTGGATTTAAAGCCAGATCTAGCCAAAGCCCACAGGTGGTCTGGAGTCTTTCCTATACTGCCCCGGATGGAGGCTGTGAGAACGTTTAGGGGTCCACAGAGGGATGCACACTTGCTCAAATTTGGAGAACAGATTCTTGGCTCAGAGAGTGGGGTCTCCTGCTTCCTAAACCTATGCTGTCACCCCATCAGGGACTGGCCTTCCTACGAGGAAGGACAAGGCTCTGAGCCCCTCTGGTTCTAGGCAGCTGCCCACCTGTTGGAGAGATGCTGCGTCAAGAGCAGGTAACAGGGCAGGACTGCAGGCGCTTGGCTTTTTCTTTAGATGTTGTTTTGTCACTGGCCACCTCAGTTCTTCATTGATTATCTTGAGTCTCCCAATTAAATGAGCTTATCATCTGCAAAGCATGATAGTTTTATCTCCTCAGAAGGGTGCTTGGGGGCTTGGAGGTCCTCTGTCAGGCTCGGTGATGGAGGGGAGGGAGGCAGAGGCTGCAGCCAGGAAACGGAGATTCAGGAGCAGAGTTGTGTAGAAAGGAAAAGGAAGGGAGCCGGACCTGGCTGAGGGCTGGAGTGAGAGTCTGGAGAGAGGAAAAGAGCCTTTAGGCTGGGGTTGATAGGAACCCTCCTCCCGCCCCAAGTGCAGCCCAGGAGTCCGGACTCTCTCCCAGGCAGGGCTGCTGATCTCAGAACGTCAATTCAGAACCTAGCCAGCTGCAGTCAGCTTGCTGGGCCTCCTCTCACCCTCACCACGACCATGACCATGACCAGGGCCAGCTTGAGCAGGTGGCTCAACCAGAAGGGACCTTGATTAATGAGCAGTGGCTTTAAAACTTCTAGCCACAGAGCCCTCTCTATGTTCAATCTGTGAACCAGCTAAAAGGAGAGCGGCTGAGCACCACGTGGTGGGGGCCCTGGAATCAGCCTGTTTTAATAGGTTCCAGTCGAGGTGACTGGGACACAGAGGGTTCTCAGACTGCCCTCGGGGAACGCTGGTCTCAGATGTTTGTGAACTTCCGAAACGGCATGCACAATTCTCAGAGTGTTCCCTGTCCTTGGGAAAGGATCCACAGGCACCACGTGAGTCTCTGAGTCACGACCCAGAAAAGTTCAGAACTGCCGACTTCAGGGCTGTTTTGTTGAGTGGGAGCCTAATGACTGGAGAAGGTCGCTGGGGGGTCATGGCAGAGTGAAGCATTGAAGGCAGATTTCTCCTACCTCTCAGCACATGGCTGGTTCTGCTGCGAAGGGACTGCGAACCGGTCTCTTCCCCTATCTGGGCCTCAGTTTTCCCAGCTGTAAAAATGAGGGTTGGACAGGATAAGCCCAAGGTCCCACGCAGCTTTGATCTGTAGTTCTGGAAGCCAGGTCTACTGCTGCCCAATTCACAGTCTTTGCCCCTTTCCTTGTTTCCTCCCCAGCATCACCCACTTCTGGTGGGGCCACTTCCTCCCTTCAGCATCTCCCATCTTGAGAGAGTCTGTACAGAGCCTGGATTCTAGCCCCTTGAGCCCCTTCTGGCAGACCATGCGCCCAGGCACTCAGCACTCTCTCCCTTTCCACGCCCGCTTACCAGAATGAATCAGCTGCCTGGGAGTCTGGGGACGCTCATGGTGGCCTCTCTTCAGGGCCAGACACCTGGGACCAGTGCCAAGGGGAGGGGCTTGGAGAATGCATTTGCTGTGGCTCCTGGGACACGCCCAGTGCTTACCTGTGTCTTTGCCCCAACTTCCTGGGTTCATCTCTGCCAGGAATGCCACACCCCGTCCTTCCCCAGTCACTGTTGAAATCCTGCCTGCCTTGTCAAGGCTCAGCTCAGATGCCAACCTCTGTCCCCCAAAACCTTGTGAGCCCTCCCGTCCCCAACCCCACAGGGAGATTTGTCTTGCTGTCCTCTGCATTCCCTTAGCACCTTATCGGGTCTCCTCTGGGGACAAGTTCTGCTTGCTCTTGACTTTATCCTGGGACGTGGCTTGTCTCTCTTGCTAGATTGTGAGTTCCAGATGTCTCATGTAATATTCTGTGCTCCCAGCACCTAGCATAGGGCTTTGCACAGAGTAGGTACCTAATAGAAGGTTGTGAAGTTTTATTTATGGAATCTGCCTCTGGCCCTGGGCTGGGCTGGTTTCTATGGGACCCCCATAGCCCCATCACTGGCAGGTCACAGCTTCTCACATATCCCCTCCTTTATGTGTGGATTGGAGGGAGGCCAAGTAGGGCGGTGGATAAGAACTTAAATTCCAGTCTTATGACTGCCATCTCCTGGCTATGTGACCTTGGGCAAATCATTTCACCTCTCTGAGCCTCAATTTCCTCAGTTGAAGACAAAGGGGTAGGAATGACAAGTCTATGGGGGGCTTGGGAGGATGAACTGAAATGATACGTGTAAAATGCTGAGATCTGAGCATTGTAAAGAATGAATGGTCAATAAGCAATTATAATTCATTATTTTTCAGGTAATGGTTATTATCGTTGTTTTAGCAGGCACCTACTGTGTTCTCACGGTGCTGGGGGGCAAGGGTGAGGGACAGAGACAAATAATTGCAGGAGTTCCTTGGTCTGCAGGGCCTTAAGGTCACATAGGGCTGGTAAGCCTCTCCTCTGGGGAGCAGTGTCTGGGAGGGACATGGCTGAGTGACTTGAGGAGTGAGTGATCAGTGTAGACTCCGTGCTGGAGGTTTGAGCTGGATGGGCAAGAAGTGGGAGGGGGCCGTGGGGAGCAGGGAGACAGGTATTCCCTGTGGAGATAAAGGAGGCGAGCGCCAGGCCGGGCATGGGAAAGTGGGGCGCATTCTTGGAGCGATGCGGGCAGGATGCAGGAAAGGGCAGAGTGGAAGCCGAGGCAGCTCTAGAACCTCCACTTAGAAGGGCCTTGGGGTCAGCACCCCAGATGGAGGGGGAGCTTCAAGCCTTGTTTCACCAAGAAGAAATTGGGGGAATGGTAGCTCATGATGCCGCTACTGAGAACGACAGAGAGAAGACTGGAAAGGTGGGGCAGAAATAAAAAGCTGGGGATTTATGGTGGAGGTAGGAGAGCCCAGTGAGCCCTCAGGGCCTTTGTCCCTCTGCCCAGGCTTGAGCTGAGAATGCTCAGGGGTGAGCTGTAGCTCCGGGCGTCTGCGGGCCTGTTCTCGGAGTCTTTCTCATAATATCAAGGCTGCCTGTTTCCCTGGCCAGGATCTGAACTCTGGTCTGTCTGAAGTTAAAACGCAAACTGATCCCAGAAATGTCAGAATCTCTAAATATCTGGAGAAGCGATCTCTTAATCCACGCCCCCTCACCACCACATTACACAGATGGGAAGCAGAGGTCCAGAAGCGGGAGGCCCCGCCCAAGGACGCAGAGTGAACGGGCCACAGTGAGTTTTGCTCCAGCCTGGTGTGGGCTTTTGTCGTTTGTAGGCCTGGGTTAGGGGAAGAGGGTGAGGAGGGGGCCCGAGGAGGGGGCCCAAGGAGGGGTGTAAATGACAAACAAATGCCAAATTAGGAGCCGTCGGTTGCCAGGGTGTGTGTGTGATCCCAGGTGAGTAGGATGTGAGTGGGCTGGAGCCGTCATCATCCCGGGCTTTCCTTCCCGGAAAGGAAAAAGGGCCACATAGGTGGGATCCAGGGGAATATTGGGATGTGGGGGAGTTCAGGGGGTGGCCTGAGAAGAGGAGGCTGTTGCCAAGCAGCGAGAGACAAGACTATATTACAGCGGCACAGAGCATCCCAGCCTCTTGGGCCTGGCCTTGTACAGCCCTGTAGGTGATACCGTAGTGTTATCTGTCACCCCTTGTTTATGGGGAAGAATGAGGGCTGCAAAGGTCACAGCTAGGAAGAGCAGCGCCAGGGCTGGGGGACTTCAAAGCCATTTCCTGGCATGTCCTGGGTGGCTGCCCTCCTGGTTCTCAGCCCAGCTTGGTCTCAGCAAGGACCCAGGACAAGTGAACTTTTGCCTTCCTTCATTTCTCCTCCATCACTCCACCCCCTTATTTGTTAATTAGAAATATTTATTGAGCACCTACTATGTGCCAGGAGCTGTCTGTGACCTTATAGAACTTATGCTGTCACCCCTTAGCTGCCCCACACTGGTAGGTTGGGACCAGAAGGAGGAAGTGGGTTGCTTCACTAAACACCCCTTTCTCCCTTCACACCAAGCCCTTCCCCTCTATCCCCTTCCAAGTCCATCTACCCCAGATGGGACTTTTTTTTTAAATTTTTTATTTTTTTGCTGTACGCGGGCCTCTCACTGTTGTGGCCTCTCCCGTTGCGGAGCACAGGCTCCGGAGCGCAGGCTCAGCGGCCATGGCTCACGGGCCCAGCTGCTCCGCGGCATGTGGGATCTTCCCGGACCAGGGCACGAACCCGTGTCCCCTGCATCGGCAGGCGGACTCTCAACCACTGAGCCACCAGGGAAGCCCCAGATGGTACTTTTTGCTGGAACTGCCTCCTGCTGAAATGGAAACCAATCAGAGTTAATTGTTAAACCTAATAACTGGCGAGAGTTTCACCTGGTTAGGCTGCAGGGAGAGGGCTGACTGCTAGCTGTGCCCCCCAGGAGAGGGGTGGAGCTGCCCAGGTTTTTCTGGCCTATACCTGCCACCCTGTCCCTACTCTGGAATCTGCCGCCAGGGCCTGCTCCTCCCCTCCTCCCTGGGGGGTGAGAGGTGGACTGCCCCTTGGATCCTTTCCCTTGACTCCAGCTGAGGTGACCCTGGGAGGTGAGTACAGGCTCTGGCCCTAGTCCAGGGGCCTCTGGGTGAGTGTTCTTGGGTGAGATGTGGGGGAGGGCATGGCGACGAGCCTAGGAGACCCAACCCAGAGGGCAGGCAGCCAGTGAACCTTGCTGGCTTTGCCTCTTGCTGGGTAGGGGTGGGGAGGGTTGGGAATTGTACCCTAGCGGCCTAAGCCCTGTGTGCAGGACCGTCACCCAGTGCAGCCCATGCCACTTCCTTCCCTTTCCCCTCTTCACTGGTTATCCTGTTAGGGGCCATTCTTTGCCATTTAGACTGGGACAGGAGGGAATTTAGTGGCAAAGGCTAGAAGCCTGAGCCCCAGACCGGGCCCCTGCCAAGCTTTAGGGACAGAGCTTAGGCTTCCAAGTCAGACAGGCTGTGGGTCAAACCTGGGGGACCTTGGAGTGATGGCCCATCTCTCGGAGCCATAGTGCCATCTGAGCAATGGGTACTCTGTCCCTTTGTCACCCGCGCTGTAAGTATAAAGGCACCAGAGGCCGATATTAATATCAGGCTCCGTAGGGGGTTGGAATAAGTAGACACCACTCTATTGACATTCAACTTTATTTTGGGAGGCCTAGCTCTGGCTTAGGGCCAAGGAGGCCACCAGTCCCGCCCTCTAGGACTTGACTGTTAGAGCTGCCCCATACAGTAGCCACCAGCCACGTGAGACTACTGAGCACTTGGAATGTGGCTGGTGTCACTGAGGAACTGAATTTGTAATCTTATTTAATTTTAGTTAATTTAAAAATTAAAAAGAATATTCCAGTTATTGGAAAACTTCTGTGTATGTTTGTGAACTTAGATTTGTGCAAACACTTTTTCAATTGTCAAGGCTAAGACACTGTAAATATCTGATGAAAATTTAGTGTGAGAATCGAGATGTGCTGTAAGCGTAAGGTGTACACTGGATTTAGAAGACTTAGTATGAAAAAAAAGATTGTAAAATATTTCAGTAATACTTTTGGATTTTTTCTTTTTTGGTGGGGGTGGGTCTCAAGGCTTGTGGGATCTTAGTTCCCCAACCAGGGACTGAACCTGGGCCCCCAGCAGTGGAAGCGCAGAGTCCTAACCACTGGACTGCCAGGGAATTCCCTCAATAATACTTTTGATATTGATGACATGTTAAATAAATATACTATTAGGGCTTCCTTGGTGGCGCAGTGGTTGAGAGTCCGCCTGCCGATGCAGGGGACGTGGGTTCGTGCCCCGGTCCGGGAGGATCCCACATGCCGCGGAGCCGCTGGGCCCGTGAGCCACGGCCGCTGAGCCTGCACGTCCGGAGCCTGTGCTCCGCAACGGGAGAGGCCACAACAGTGAGAGGCCCGCGTACCGCAAAAAAAAAAAAATAAAAAAAAATAAATATACTATTAAAATTAATTTCACCCGCTCCTTTGTACTCTTTTAAATGTGGCTACTGGAAACTTTTAAATTACATATTTGGCTTGTATTATGTTTTGATTGGACAGCTCTGTTCTACCCTAAGTTGAGTTGGACACATTTGAATAATCATACAAGAAAATAGAGCCTAGTTATTCGGGGAGGTTTGGGGGTGAAGGTGAAGTCGAGATATTCCCCCACTCACCACCCCCCATACCTGGGCCACACTCCATGGTGGAATGTTACGCAGAATAACTCCATAGCCTCAAAGATAAGATCAGGGCTTCTGGTGTCAGATGAAGAGCCCCTGTCTGGGTGGCCATGCTATGCACTTGCTCTGTGGGTGACCTTAGGCAAGTCACTTCACTTTGCTGAACCTTAGTCTATCATCTGTAAATCTAGGCTAAGGGTGGGATTTATCTCGTTGATGGAGGGGATCACCTGAGATATAATCCAAGTGCACGCTTAGCACAGTGCCTGCACATTTGCACGGCAGAGTCTTAGCTGTGGCAGTGGTGACTACTACTCCTGGTTGTGGGAGTTGTTGCTAGTGCTGTTGCATCTATCAGCTTGGATTCAGTTATTCCATTTGTCCAAATGGGACATGGGTCAGAGGGAAAGGAGGAGTTAAAAGAGATTGAGGGTGGGAACTGGGGTGGGGATTGCTTGCCTTTAGGGATAGCTCCTTGGGTCTTCTGGTTCTATAGGTGATCAGGCAAAGATGTGTGCCCATTTTATAGATGAGGAAGGTGAGGCCTGTTGAGGGGAAGTGACCTGGCTATATAGCCAGAACCTGAATGCAGGACTTCCCATGCCTATTGTAGGAATATTGGAGCCAGCGTTAAGAGTCCCCCTCTGGGGCTTGTGAGAGCAGGGCCTGACCAGGAGTCTGGCGCTTATGAGAAATGGTTATGAATAGTCTTCTATAACTGCAAGGGATCTCGACACCATTCAGTACAACTGTCTTATTCTTGAGTTGAAGAAACAGAGACCTGAGTGTGTGTATGTGTGTGTGTGACCTCCCTAGGATCAGCCAGCAAGTTGGTGGCCAAGCTGGAACTGTTTCTGTTTGTTTAGATCCAGCCCTCAGCTCGGCCCTGGCGGGACGGATGGCCCTGCTTGTCAGCCCCTCCTCTCCTGCCCAGTCCCCAGTGAGCGCTGAGAAAGAGGCTTTTGTTTCACCCGCTCCTTCTGGTTTCCTCTCAAGGTAGCTTCACCACCACCCTCACTCCATCTGCCCAGATTTGCATTTGTCCCTGTTCCAGGTTTAAAGGGCCCTGAAATCTGAAGCTTCTCCACACACATCTACTTTCTGGATAGCCGTGGGGGAGACCAGGGGATTTTTCATCAAGAAGGCCTAGGTTCAAATCCTTCTTCTACCATGAATTCCCTCTGTGGCTCTGGTCAAGTCACTTGTAATTTTTTCGTCTCAACATCTTCATCTAAAAAAGAGGAACCCAGGGGCTTCCCGGGTGGTGCAGTGGTTAAGAATCCACCTGCCAATGCAGGGGACACAGGTTTGAGCCCTGGACCGGGAAGATCCCACATGCTGCGGAGCAACTAAGCCTGAGCACTACAACTACTGAGCCTGCGCTCTAGAGCCCACGAGCCACAACTACTGAGGCTGCACGCCACAACTACGGAAGCCCGTGTGCCTAGAGCCCGTGCTCCGCAACAAGATAAGCCACCGCAATGAGAAGCCCACGCACCGCAACGAAGAGTAGCCCCCGCTCGCTGCAAATGGAGAAAAGCCCGCACACAGCAACAAAGACCCAACACAGCCAAAAATAAAATAAATAAAATTTTAAAATAAATAATAAAAAAAGAGGAACCCAAATGGTTAGCATATAACCGGGCAGTTAAGACCCTGAGCTCTGGGTCTCACCCCTGTGCTGATTCTCTAATGATCTTCAGTGAGTCATTTCAACTCCCTGGGTCCCAGTGTCCACATCCGTAAATGGCGACTCCTCCTGGATTGTTGTGATAGGGAACTGCGCTGAGTTCTCCACATGTAGCGTCTCATTTAATCCTCCCGTTAGCCCTGGAAGCAGACACTATGACTCCTTTCCAAATGAGGAAACCGAGGCTCAGAGAAGTGAGGTGACTTGCCCCAGGCCACTTTGCTAGAAAGAGGTGGGGGCAGAATTCAAACCGGTCTGCATGGCTGCAGAGCCCCAGCTTAAACCACTGTCCTGCACTGCCTCCCGGGTCCCTCGGTACCTGGCCCCCAGGGTGAGCCTGGGCTCTGGGAAACAGTGGATGGGGAACCAGGTCGTAAGCCGCTGGGTGATGGATGTTACAGCTGCAGTGACAATGTCCTGAGGCCCCTGCTGGCCTCTGGAGCGGGGGCAGGAACAAGTTGCTCGGGCACACAGCTTCCGCTTCTGCTGTTCCAAGCTCAGCCCAGGTGGTCTTCCTATTTGCTCAGTTCTTGTGTTCTACGTGAAGCGGAAATACTTCATCTCACCTGGAGATAACTGTTCTAAGTGTGTGACTCCAGGGGCCCCGAGGATGCTCCCTCCAACGATCCTGCCCACTGTGTACTAGGCCAGGCCTGCAGTTGGGGCTTAAAGATGATTGAAAAGGGGCTTAAATACTCTGTGAGTGAATTAGACCAGAAGAGAACATTAATGCTAAAAAGACCTTAGGGACCCCTGAGTCCAACCATGTTTATTTTATTTTTAAATTTTTTTTAAATTTATTTTTTGGCTGCATTGGGCCTTTGTTGCTACGGGCCGGCTTTCTCTAGTTGCGGCGAGCAGGGGCTACTCTTCGTTGTGGTGTGTGGGCTTCTCATTGCGGTGGCTTCTCTTGTTGAGGAGCATGGGCTCTAGGTGCGTGGGCTTCAGTAGTTGCAGCATGCAAGCTCAGTAGTTGCGGCACATGGGCCCTAGAGCATGCGGGCTTCAGTAGTTGTGGAGGCGGGCTCAGTAGTTGTGGTTCATGGGCTCTAGAGCGCAGACTCAGTAGCTGGGGTGCATCGGGCTTAGCTGCTCTGCAGCATGTGGGATCTTCCCAGACCAGGGATTGAACCCATGTCCTCTGCACTGGCAGGTGGATTCTTAACCACTGTGCCACCAGGGAAGTCCCCAACCATGTTTATTTGACAGATGGGAAAACTGAGTTAAGGATAGGCCAGGTTGAGAGAACAATGGGTGTGGCTCGTCCTGGGTGCTGGAGACCAGGGGACTGACATGAAATAGGCACCTGAGGGGTTGGCAGACCTCTCTCTCCCTTATCCCCCCAGATCTGGTCCACCGCCGAAGTCTGGAGATACCACCGCTCAAAAGAGCTCTGGAATCCATCCACCTCATCCGAGCTCTGCTGTCCCCACCCCAGCCTGGGCCCTTGTCACATGTCCCCAGACAGCCACAACAGCCTCCTAACTCACATGCCTAAAGCTACTCTTGCCTGTTTCCAGTCCATTCTCGACCCTACAGGTCAATGGTTTCTCATTGCTCTTAGACTCAGGACTGAATTCTTTACCTCAGCCTCCAAGGCCCTTCATGGCCTGGCCCCTCCTGGCCGCTCCAGTTTCATATTTGTTACTTTCCCTTTTGCTCTGCATCGTCACACAGGCCTTTCTGTGTAACAGGTTCAGCAACTTCCCAAAGGTTCCTCAGAGAGTCAAATGCCAGCCTCTCAGTTTCCAGCTCCACGCTGGGTCCACGAACTCAGTTCGGAGGTGCTAACACCGTTTCCTCCTTCCAGGTGCCTGACCGCCGTCCTTACCCCCAGGGAGCCGGTGTGGTCGCAGCAGGGGTGAGTGTTACAGAGGCTCAGCCTCATCCTGGCTCTTTTGCTCGGGTTGGACAAATTTGGTCTTTCAGCCCTCAGGCTGTTTTAATATATTTTACTGCTGGGGAGGCGAGAGGATTTGTCTAGGCCACAGATTCCTGGTGGGTTTGAAAAAGCGGGGCGGTGCTGAGGGTCATCTCTGGTTTTGGCTTGTTTTGAGGAGGGACTGCAGTGGGTATTCATTAAGCACCTCTGTGCTAGGCAGCACGCTTTGCCCAAATTGCTGATCTGTCCACCACGGCTGGGGACGGGTGGCCTCGGACCTGGAAGCCGGATCTGCTGACTTGCAGACCTTGTTTTCTTTTGCTTAACCACTGTGAGGTTGTAGACTAGATTCAGAAGAGGGTGTTTTCATTCTGTTCTGCCACTGACTCCTGCGTGACCTGGGGCAGCCACGTCCCTCTCTGTTGGCCTCAGGGTCATATATACATTGTCAGGGCGGGGAGGTGGGCTCAGAGTAAATGAGTTGCTTTCAGACTTTCCAGCAGTGAAATCCCCTTTTCAAATGAACCCCAGAGAATCTCAGTGTACAAAACAATAGAGGGGTGGGATTGCAGCCGTGGTCGAAGTTGGGGTGGGCCGGGGGACTCTAATTGGCTAAGTCCACAGCACCAGCAGCCCTCAGACAATGACGGAAACCCGTCCTGGGCTCTGTGCAAGACACTTTGCAAACTGCTGGCCTGGGACATGTCAGAGCCCCTTTCCACCTCCCGGGTTCCGTGACACTGGCAGGGTGAGGGTGTGGAGAGGGAACTGGGCCAATGAAGTTATACTGATTGGGAAATTGTGAAGTATTATGCAAATGTCATTGTGGGGTTACTAGCACAACTGCCAGGGCTGTGATGTTGTCATTCTAGAATCCTCTGGTTTTTACTGTTGATTAGATGTGAGGCACCTCTGTACCTAGGGGAACTCTCCTGTGTGTGTGCGTATGTGTGTGTGTATGTGTAGGGAGCAGAGGCTATGGACGTTGAGGTGGGGCTGAGCCAGGCCAGGGCAGGTAGAACAGATGCCTAACAGAGCTGGGAGCATGTTGCTCCCGGGGGTGGTAGGGACAGAGGTGCTTTAACGCCAGTTTAAAGGAGAGATTTGACTCTTTCCTGCCAGCGCATGGGCCCCACAGAGATCTCTGGGCAGGAAGCACTGCGAACAAGGAATCCTCTGTCCACAGTCACGGAACAGCCAGGACAGAGGAGGTGGATTAGGAGTTCCCAGGAGGGGGCCTGCCAGGCTTTCCCTGACGTTTGGGCAAATGGGTGGGGAGAAGGGGAACTGAGTGTATGTGTACATGGTAGGGGGAAGGTCGCGGTCGGTTCATACATTTATTCCACAAGTTCCTTGAGCTTCTGGAGCCCTCCAAGGAGCCAGGCTCAGGGGCAGGCAGCTCTGCAGGAGTCAGAGCTGAGAAAGGTGAGACTCTAGATATTAACTACCATCAGTTTACCGGAGGAGACAGGAAATGTGAGAGATGATAGATTTTCACAGGCAGCCTGGTGCAGTGGAGTTCGTTTGGCCTGCGAGTCCAGAGCCCTGCGTTCAAGTGCGTGCGCTGACACTGACGTGCTCTGTGGCCTCGGCCTCATCGTTTCCCCTTTCTGGGCCTCAGTTTTCTTTTTTGGAGAATGGGGGTAGACACAGCAGTCTTGGTTACTTCTTAATACTCTTCTGAGCGTCCGTTAGAATAAGGTATTTCAGATCTCTGGGGGCAGCAGAATCCCGATACGTACGCATTCGCGACAGAACTGCTGTGGTTGAATTCGCAGCAATTTACACAGAATCTTGTTGCCCTCCTTACTGC
Source organism: Stenella coeruleoalba (assembly GCF_951394435.1). Taxonomy (NCBI): domain Eukaryota; kingdom Metazoa; phylum Chordata; class Mammalia; order Artiodactyla; family Delphinidae; genus Stenella; species Stenella coeruleoalba. The sequence goes on along the minus strand of NC_137161.1, from coordinate 23,061,382 downwards.
CCTTTGTTCTGTGGGTGTTTTTGGAGGTGCCTCTGCAGATTCCCAGGGCTCTGGGAAGCAGTGTGTGAAGGCCATTGGGTCAGGATGATTCTTTAGAACATGCTTTGCGGACTGTCCTTTGCAGCCCAGATGACAGGGATTGTGCTGGAACACACAGGAGCAGTCATAATGCTGCCTCTGCCCTGCCCTGCCCATGGCCAGCACAGACTAAGTCTTGGTCAGAGCCTGTATAATTGGGCCTGGATTGTTCAGAAACAAATGACAAAAACTCTATTCAAAGTGGCTTTGAACTTCAAAGTGGACTTCAGTGGATCCTGGGGCAGTTCATAGAACTGAAGGATGAAGAATCAGATAGACTCCCCATCTCTCTCCCATCACGGCTTGTCTCTCCTCTCTGCCCTTATGAGGAACTGGCTGTCCACTGCCCCAGCTTAGCAACCCAAACAGAAAGAGGGAACTATTTTTCTTCTAGGATCTATATATCAACCCAAGGGAAGGACTCTGATTGGTTCAATCATTGTTGCTGGGGATAGGGACGTTCCCTATAGTGGCCCGGCCTGGGTCAATTGTCTACCTGTGTAGCAAATGGAGGAGCAGAGCTAACACCAGAAGAAGGGGGAGTGGACAGAGCCATGAGAACATACGCACATGTTAGCGGAATCTTGGGTTATAGGAGAATGAGTAGCTTATAGGCCTGCGAAGCACCATAGCTCCTCTCTTCAGTAATAGTAATACAAATATCAACAATGATAACAATAGGTAATGTTTATTGAATTACTCTCTCTATGCTGAGCATGGTCTATTGTTTTTCATGTATTATTTCATTTAATCCTCATGACAATCCTTTGGGTAGGTGCCATTACTCTCCCCATTTTATAGATGGGAAAACCGAGGCATAGCTAGTGAAGGTCACACACTGAGTAAGCGGAGAAGCTGGGGTTCAAGTCCAAGGAGTCTGTCTTCAGAGCTCACGCTCTGATCACTATGTCTACTGCCTCCCGTCAGCAGTTCAAGTGGATCCTACATCTACTTGCGTGCTGCTCCGTGACATGGAGCTCATGATCTGCAGAGACAGCCCAGGCCCAGGTTATTCTGCTCTGGGAGTAGAGAAAGTCTTCCTTATGTTGCACACAGATCCACCTCCATAGATATCCATTCATCCGTTGTGTATCTCTGTGGTAGGCTTTTCAGGAGATGTAAAGAAAACTCATCTGTGGGACTTCCCTGGTGGCACAGTGGATAAGACTCCATGCTCCCAATGTGGGGGGCCTGGGTTCGATCTCTGGTCAGGGAACTAGATCCCACATGCATGCTGCAACTAAGAATTTGCATGCCACAACTAAGGAGCCCGTGGGCTGCAACTAAGGAGCCCACGTGCTGCAACTTAAGGAGCCGGTGAGCTGCAACTAGGGACCCCGTCAGCCACAGCTAAGGAGCCCATCTGCTGCAGCTAAGACCCGGTGCAACCAAATAAATAAATAAATATTTCTTTTTTTTAAAAAGTGCAGATTATTAAAAATAAACAAGAAAGAAAGAAAGAGAGGGAGGGAGGGAGGGAGGGAGGAAGGAAGGCAGGAAGGAAGGAAGGAAGGAAGGCAGGCAGGAAGGAAGGAAGAAAGAAAGAAAGAAAGAAAGAAAAGAAAGAAAGAAAGAAAGAAAGGAAAGAAAGAAAGAAAGAAAGAAAGAAAGAAAGAAAGAAAGAAAGAAAGAAAGAAAGAAAGAAAGAAAGAAAGAAAAGAAAGAAAAGAAAGAAAGAAAGAAAGAAAGAAAGAAAGAAAACTCATCTGTGAACTTGCCTGAAGGGTCACCATAACAAATAAGTCACATTACTGAGCTCCCAAGCTGTGCCAGGCTCTGTGCTGAGCACTTAATGTTCATTGTCTCATTTAATTGCAAGAACAGCTCTGTGGAGTAGGTACTATTATTGCCCCCATTTTCCAGAGGAAACTGAGGCTCAGAGAGAAGTGACTCTCCCATGGTCAGGTGGCTAATAAATGGCAAAGCTGGCCTTTGAGTTCAGGTTTGCCTAGCTCTGAGCCTGTGCCAGAAACCACTGCAATCACCTGTGCCCCCCAGAGGGGAATAAATAAATGTGTGCAGGTGTTGGCTGTGACACAGTCAACAGTGCACATTGCCACTGGAGAGGGACAGGAAACTGATGCTCAGAGAAACGGGGGGGCAGCGTGGGGCACAGCAGTCAAAATGTGCTTCCGGGAGGAGGGGACATTTGATCTAGGCCTTGGACGGAGCTGGATTGGGACGTTTGGTTCAGGGAGGGCTCTCCAGGAGCTGCCTGGGAAAAGGCGTGGAAGGGAGAAGCAGCAGTGGTTCAGTTTGGCCAGAACTAAAGAGCTGGGGTTGGGGAGGGTGACTAGCCCATCTTTCAGGCTTCCCAGAAAGACCCCTCCTTCCATACTATTCTCTTCAGAGATGTGAAGAAGTTTGATCATCTCCAGCTGCACACAGGTGTCCAGATCCTTCACCTTTTATCCCACATAGATGGTGGACAAGGGCATCTGGGCACCAACAGGTGTCAGTCCTTCATTCCTGGTGGCGAGTGATGGGAAGAGTGCTCCCCTGTGGTCCATTGCCCAGGGGTCAGCCTTTCCTCCAGGCAACACAGGCTCAAGGAACCAGGATTGTTTCTAAGAGCCTTGGTGAGCAGTAGTATTCCCCATCCCCTCCCCAGCCAGCAGGCTGAAACATGTACCTCTGACCCACGGAGAGGCCCCCTTTCCTTCCCCCCGCCCCTTCAACACACAACAGATCTCATCTACCTTGTCAGGAGATGGATAACGCCCTCAGGGCCTGGGCTCTGTCCTGAAAGTGCCTTCAGATTTTTTCTTTAAATAACTCAGGTGGAAAATTGGGGGAAGAAGCTGTCAGCACTGGGAGCCTCCAGGTTTCATAGGATGGGAGAATGACAGGCATGTTTACTGAACTGGACTCACGGCGTGTCAGAGGCTCTATCACCCCCATTTTACAGAGGAGGAAAGTGACACAGGTACAGTTGTCACATGAAAGGTAACATCATTGTCTCTTGCAGGAGGGATGGAGGTGGGGGAGACTCAACAGGGGAACACCTCCCACCCACAACAGCCTCCTCCCTGCTCTTGCCCAGAAACTCCTCTCACAGTGGTGGCTTGGAAATGCTGACTCTGGCTCCCCTGTCTGTTCCCCAGCCTCTCCCCGACATGGATACTGACCATTTCCCCTGGTTTGCTGCCTGCCTGAGAGCTAGAGGGGCTGTCTCGGGGACAGGGGGCCAGGCTTCACAAATGTCAGACAGACAAGACGCAGATGTCCAGTATTCCTTCTGTGACCCCTCTTGTCTCTGGGATCCCTGGATTTCTCCGACCCTTCTTGGAGGGATTCCAGCATTGCTGTAGGGGGAAAAGAGGTAGAAAAGGGCAGGGGAATTTTTTCTTGCGGTGGGTGGTGTGTTCTTCATCGCCATGGCTTTTCACCTGGACTAGAATCAAAGTCCCTTATATTTTTCCTATAAGGGCTTTTCTATTCATCATCTCATCAGATTTCCCCCATAATCCTGAGAGGTAAGGCAGGGAGGATAGAATTATCCCCATTTTGCGGATGGGTTAACTGAGACTCAGAGAAGGTAAGTGACTTCTCCAAGGTCACACAGCTAATGAGTGGCAGAGCAGAGCTAGAAGATAGAAACCAGTGTCTGGAATCCTGACCTTTCTTCCTGTTGCTAATGGCTGTAAGGACAGCCCCCTTTCTGGCCCAGTCTGTGGGGGTCATGTCCCCAGTTCAAACTTTCCCAAGCTTCCTAAGGCCTGCAGAATAAAGCTTCATCACCAGTTCTGAATTTGATCATCCCCTAACCCAGCCCTGGCCTACTGCTCTTGCCAATCCTCGGCTGACATAAGAGGATGGCCTTTATCTTCTGATAAGGTGGATGAGATTAGACATTTGTTGGGGAGGATCCCTCTGTGGAATGTTGGAGGCACCTGTTTCAGCCTGCTGCCCAGGGAGCAGATGGGGAAACTGAGGCCAGGGGCAGCACAATCGTTGCATTCAGGGCAGCTACAGAGGCAAGGCTGGGAAAAGGCTTGGGCTTGGGCTGGCCTGATATAGTGGGCCCCTTTCCCAGAAAATCCACAACTTTGTTTCACTAAGTGGAACACAGTGTCCACTGAGTGTTTACATTTTGCTCCACTTCTGCCCCAGAGAAATTCTTCCAGGGGCGCCCTGGCCTTTTGGCATCTGGGCCAAACCAGGGAGGAGCCCTGTGTTCCTAGGAGCATTGGGGCTTGAAGCTCAGCACTTGCTAAGTATAAATGGGGTGCAGGCAGGAATTAGTGGTGATGGTTGCACAACTCTGTGAATACAATGTGGGCACGTTCTCTACCTCCAGACCTCCCTGGATTGGGGGCAGCAAGAAACAAAGGCGCTGAGACTGGCTTCCTGGGCTTTATGGGGGCCTGGGGCAACTGTTTTGGCCTCTAGAACTCTTTGCTGACCAAGTTAGTTTCCCCATTTGTAAGTTGGGGACTAAGACTCAGACTAGGAAAGTAATTGGCGTCAGTTGCTGGCCCTGGATGCAAAGGGGGTGGGGCAGCTAGCCGTGGAGTTGGGGGCAGCATTATAAAACTAGAAGAGCAGACACTGCTTTCTTCACATGTGTGTCTCACATATGAAGAAAGGTCTCAGGAAAGGTCTGAACGAATGACCTGGGCAGGTCCCTTTCCCTCTCCAGGCCTCAGTTTCCCCCTTGGGATCCACTCTCCACAGTCCTTTGTATTCCTGCTTTTCTATGATCAGTGAGTTGAGATACATGGTTGCCAAGTTTTCCTGGGGGTCAGTTGCCTCATTTGTCAAACAGGGATGACAAAATCAGCCAATCCTACCCATCTCAAGGGTTACTGCTGCAAGGATCAGAGAAGTGACTATGTTGCTTTGGGCCATGTCAGGCTTTGGCAAATGGGGAGTTGCTTTAGCAAGGTGACATGCTCCCACGGGGCAGTGGAATGAGCTGGAGCTCCAGACTCAGACAGACTTGGGTGTAGTCTGTCCCTGCTCCACCACCTATGGTGTGAATTTGAATATTTCATTTCTCAATGCCTCAGTTTTACCATCTGTAAAATGGACACAATAATAATTCTTGCCTCAGAGGTTATGGAGGCCAAATGAGAGAAGGCAGGCAACCTGCCTTTGACAGATTCAAGTGTTTAATAACTGATAGATTTTGCTATCAGTTTTTGGTGGCCATAATGATGATGATCACTGACCTTTAGAGACTGGGATTCTCTGGGGGCCAGCGGGGCTAGTGGTGGCAATGTTATTGTTATGAATAATCTCTTATATCTCTTTGACACTTTACAAAGCATGTTCACACGCATCACTGTATGTGACTTTCAGAGCATTCCTTAAGAAGGCGTTACCATCTCCATTTTATTTATTTAAAATTTTATTTAGTTTTGGCTGCGTTGGGTCTTCGTTGATGCGTGCGGGCTTTCTCTAGTTGTGGCGAGCAGGGGCTTCTCATTGTGGTGGCTTCTCTTGTTACAGAGCACGGGCTCTAGGCGCGCGGGCTTCAGTAGTTGTGGCTTGCGGGCTCCAGAGCGCAGGCTCAGTAGTTGTGGAGCACGGGCTTAGCTGCTCCGCGGCATGTGGGATCTTCCCAGACCAGGGCTCGAACCTGTGTCCCCTGCATTGGCAGGCGGATTCTTTAACCACTGTGCCACCAGGGAAGTCCCCCATCTCCATTTTATAAGTGCAGTCGTGAGTTTTAGGAGAAGTGGCGTGCCCCTGATTTTAGCTCAGGTCTTCATGCTTTGGGAGCTCGACTCCTGGCCAAATGTGTTACGGGGGTCAGCTCTGGGTCTGGCAGCACCGACAGGGAAGTGGGGGACGATTGTTACTGACCCTCATTTTTACCGCATAAGTTTTGGAGAGTGAGGGAGCAAGTGACTGAGTTAAATGACAGAGTGGCTGGCTTGGTGGCCTTGCCAAGTCACAGAAACACACACACAGGTCTTTTATGTTGGCTGCGCCGCGCAGCATGCGGGATCTTAGTTCTCCAACCAAGGATCGAACCTGCGCCCCCTGCAGTGGAAGTGCAGAGTCTTAACCACTGGACCGCCAGGGAAGTTACCCGCACCCCCGCCACAGGTCTTTAAGTCCATACATTCAGGGTGATTGGGGGCAACCTGTCTCTCACTTTGGGGCCCAGGATTTCTGAAGCTGTGGGCCAACAGTGTCCCTGCTTGTTCAATGCAGCCTGCCTGGATCCTGAGCCTCTTCCGTTTCTCGCTTCTGTTTCCGGCTCCCCACCCCACCCCCAGGGCTGGGGCCTAGAAGTAGATTCTGCTTCCAGTCAATCCGCCACTGAGTCTTGATTTAGTCAACCAGTGTGCACTGAGTTCCTGCCCTACGCCAGGCACTGCCCAATGTGCTAGGACACAGAGGCAAACAGAGCAGGTATACACAGGATCCGTTTTGAACGGCAGAACTTCGTAGCAGTCTCTGGCAGTTTCCAAGCAGTGGCGAGGAAGGTGTCTCTCGGCTGCCCCGTGGGATGCATGATTTTGAATTTGGGAAAATGTGCTGTGGGAGGAAGTAGGTTCTGGAAGCCCTGGGCTGAGGGGGGTCCCTCTCTGCCATGGCCTTGCTGTGTGACCTTGGTCTGGTCCCTGCCTCTTTCTGGGCCTCCTCCTCCCTGTCTACCAAGGGAGGGGATTGGTTGAGATACAAGAACAGTCTCTGACGTTTGTAGGGCACCTGCCTGGCCCATGTGTCCCATGCTTACAAAAGCCCAGACTGATGCCAGGGTCCCTTCCTGCCAAGCGGTTGGCTTCTGAGTCTTGCAGGCCTTGGGAGTGGTCTCTGAACTGGGTTCTGAGCCCTTGGGAAAAGTTGATAGAATCATCAGCCCCTCAAATAGTCTGGCCTGTGGGCCCCGTGTCCCCGGCTGGCACTAGTGCTGACAGAACAGATTCCGGCAAGGCAGCCCCTGACACAGAAGCCCTGTCCAGCAGGGGCCCTGCATACTGGTGGGTTTAACCTCTTATGCTTTCCTTTGGGCAGGAGGTGGTGAGAGGTGGGGTGGAGGTGGGGTGAGAGCAAAACTTAAAGGCTCCCTGAAACATGGAGTTGACCTAGCACCTCCAAGGGAAGGGTGGCAAGATTGGAGACTGAGAGGGCAGGTTTTCCCAAGTCCACACCGAGTGTCAGTGCTGCAGAGCTACCTAGGAACGCCGATCTCCTGCCCCCCTCCTCCAACAGTCACATCTTGTGCTCAGCTATTTCCTGGGTCTTGGTTACTGAGGTTGGGGGAGAGCAAGGGGTAGAGCATGTGTGTCCCCAACAGAGCAGAGAGGGTGGGACTTCATCCTGGTGGCTGTGGTTGGGAGGGGAGAAGTGTTTGTGTGTCATTTTTGTCACATTTCCCTGCCTCCTGTCATGTCTCCCAGATAAGTTCCTGGGTCTCTTGCCCTGGTGGCACTGACAGCTGACACATTGAGAGTCCAGAGGGGGAGGGGAAGCAGAGGGCAGGCCCTTGTTTGGCCACAGGAGGCCTGGCAAGTCCCAGCTGTGCCTGATTCCGGGTGACGGAGCAGTTCAGCACTGAGCGCCCACCCTGGCCCTGGGGCAGTGCCTGTGTGGCCTGGCTGGCAGGCCAAGAGGCCTCTGTGTCCTCCCTGCCGCTTAGCTCCTGGTGTCTGCAGCCTAGTCACACCCCTGTAGCTCTGGGTTCTGCCCCTTGGCCTGGGCACAGGCACTGGTTTGGCAGGTTTTGCTGCACCCATGAACAGTGGGAGGATTGCAAGCTGGAGCAGGGCCGCCGGAGGAAGCAGTGCTGCCCTGTCCTTGCCTCCCTCCCCACCCACCTCTGCCCCCTTTGCCATCTTTCTCAAGGGAGGCTGCACGGGGAACTGGAAAGCAGAAGCTGCTCAGACTCCTAGTTCTTTTTTTTTTTAATTTATTCATTTATTTATTTATTTTTGGCTGCGTTTGGTCTTTGTTGCTGCACGTGGGCTTTTCTCTAGTTGCGGTGAGCGGGGGCTACTCTTCGTTGCGGTGCGCGGGCTTCTCATTGTGGTGGCTTCTCTTGTTGCAGAGCACAGGCTCTAGGCGCACGGGCTTCAGTAGTTGTGGCTTGTGGGCTCTAGAACTCAGGCTCAGTAGCTGTGGCACGTGGGCTTAGTTGCTCCGCGGCATGTGGGATCTTTTCGGACCAGAGCTCGAACCCGTGTCCGCTGCATTGGCAGGCGGATTCTCAACCACTGTGCCACCAGGGAAGCCCTAGACTCCTAGTTCTGACTCTATCACTTACTCAGCATGTCACATCTCTTCCCCTTCTTGGACCTTAATGTCTTCAACTGTACAACAGAGTTTTCAGCTCAGTAATCCTCAAACAGCCACATACTATGATTCCATTTCAAGCTCTGCCATGTTCTTTCCATCCTTAAGCAGGTCATAGCACACTGAGTGCCTCAGGTCCTGAGTGGGTAGAATGAGGGCCACAACCCTTGTCTGTTTCCTGGGGAAGGTGATAGGATCAGCCAGCATCCTAGCAAGTAGCCCGTCTCCATCTATAGTCTGGCCTGCCCTTATCTGGCTCAAGCAGAGGGAGAGAGTGTACCTAGACTGGGGGCTTACTCCAGGGCACCCACCACCCCGCCATCCTGAGCCCATAATTGCCTGGGAACCAGGCTTTCAGAGCTTCTCCATGAAGAGGTTGGGGGAGAACCTAGGGGGAAGGCCTTCGCACTTGCGGCCTCCTCTTCCTCCTGACTTTTACATCAACTGGGGGTCCAGTTCAGGGGGAAGAGAGAAGGCAGGAAAAGTCCACCACTGCTGCAGCCCCGCTCTGTGACACTGGGTACATTGCATCCTCTCGCTGGTCCACATCTATACAGATCATTATACCCTCAGAAAATTCAAATTATGACAATGTATAGGTCAGGAGAAGGAATAGGAGTTAAAGAGGACATTTCCAGCCTGGGAAGGGAGGAGAGAGAGAGAAGGAAAAGAGGATTAACATTTACAGTGCCAGTTACTTTGCATACATTACATACTATATCTATATTCTCAAGTCTCCTTTCCAAGTGGCAGGCAGAGTGGTCTTCGTAAAATACACATCAGACCATGTCACTCAGTGTCTTTCCTCTGCTCCCAGAATAAACTCTGAAATCCTTACCATGGCTACAGGGCCCTGAATGAGCCTGTCTCTGCTTCCCCCTCTCCAGTCGTGTATCTCCTCATTGGTCATTTATTTCTTCCGTTGATTTAACAAATTTTTCCCCACCTCAGGACCTTTACATGTGCTGTTCTTTCTGCTTTGAATTCTCTTTCCCTGGCTCTTTGCAGTCTAGGATCCTTCTTATCCTTTACAACTCAGCTTAGTTAGACACCTTCCTTGCCGGCCCCACCGCACTGCTCTCTACCTCCGCCTCGATTCCTCACAACGCTTACCACAATTTGTAACCATTTGTCTTTTATTTTTAACAGCACGTTCGCTCCACATTGCATGGCACCTAGTAGATATTCAGTAGGTATTTGTTGGATGAATGAATGAATGAGTTGTAGGGAAATGAGATGCTAGTTAAGTGCCTGGCTCAGGGCATGGCTCTTAGTAGGTGCTCAGTAAATGGCAGCTTTTCGTGACAACCAACATGGCTGGGATGGTAAATACCAGTTTATTGTGGCTAGAGCACGCATGCATGGGGCCAGGGGATGCAGTGGGAAATTAAGGTTGAAAAGGTGAGCTGGGGGCCTTCTCTGGCTCTCCAGTGGTTAAGACTCTGTGCTTCCAATGTAGGGGGCACGGGTTCGATCCCTGGTCGGGGAACTAAGATCCCACGTGCCACTCAGCATGGCCAAAAAAAAGAAAAGATGAGTTGGTACCAGATCCTGGTGATTCCTTGATGCTAGGCCAAAGAGTTTGGACTTCCTGAAAGACATTGCTGGGAGTCACAGCTGGGCCATTTCTGGGAACTGTAGAGCTCTACTTCTGAGCTGGGGGCTCAGACTCTTAATACTTGAAGAGGTCGTGCTGTGTGGTTGGAGGAAAGTAGGGTTGGAGGCAACCCCAGAGGAACAGGCTGGGCCCTCTCCGGAGGCTCTCTGAGGCAGGCTATTCCCAAAGCCCAGAAAGAAAGAGCACTGCCGGGAACAAGCTGTGTTTTCTGATACCACGTTGCCACTACACTGTTCCCGGGGTCGCAGAGGACTGGGGCCACCTAAGAGTCTGATGCTTGGACTGCTATTCTGGCTCATCGCCTTAACAACCATGTGACTTCTGCCAGCTTCATTCACATCTCTGATCCCATTTCTTCAGCCGTAAACAGGCTGCGTTAAGTACCTGCCTCATAGGGTCTTGGAGAGGATAAATGAAATGGTGCTTAGCAGAGAGCTAAAGGTGAGCTGTTATCTCCATCCAACAGTGGGGGCTTCAGAAAGGGCATTCCAGGCAAAGGGAACCACAAGTGCAAACAAAAAAATGCACAGGCATGAAACAGGAGGGTGCTTTGGAGTGGTGGGAGTTTGCCGCGCACGCTGGGGATGGCAAGAAAAGAAAAGTGGACCACAGGCTGGCCCAGGTCCTGCAGCGCATGTGTACTGGGCCAGGAGCTGGAACTTGTCTGGAGGGTGATGAGGGCCACTGCAGGGTGTTATATTGGGAATGGTGTGATGTGATTTCTGGTGGCGGGAGGATGGGTTGGAAGGGCAAGGCTGAGGCCTGGAGGCCAGTGGGCAGGCTGTTGGCGTGGCCCTCACCACTGTTGGCAAGCAGCAGTGGTGGGAAGTGATGGGCCTAAACTTGGGCATGTGGAAGGACAAGAGGGAACAGATGAGAGATTGGGTGACAAGGGTGAGAGGATGCAGCACAGGGCCTGATGGGTATGGGGCTGGGTGGGGAGAGCAGCCGTGTCCTGGATGGTGGCAGGCTTTCTTTCTTTCTTTTCTTTTTTTTTTTTGTGGGATCTTAGTTCCCCGACCAGGGATTGAACCTGCACCTTCGGCAGTGAAAACACAGAATCCTAACCACTGGACCACCAGGGAATTCCCTTTTCTATCTTTTTTTCCTCTTTTTTTTTAGGGTTTCTTGCTAGGTGCCTGAGGGATCGTAGAGCTGAAAGCACGACCAGTGCATGTGGGTTTGGATGTCAATAGTTTGGCTTTTCTGGGAATTGAGAAGCTTCCTAAAAAACCTTTTTTTTTTGTTTTGACTCTCGGTGTGGAAAATCTTTCTAAAATCTGAATAATTGATTCCTCCCTGAGTGACAAGAGAGCCTTCTGTGGGGATGCTGCGCACACCTCGTCCCTGCTGGGCTAGGGACTGGGCAAGGGAAGGGGTGCTGGCTTGGCCTGTAGGTGGCCAAAGCTGGGGGTTTTATCTGGAAGTGGTTTTTCAGCATCCATCAGTTTTCTTGTGATTTTCTTCCTTCTTCTCAAAGTGTGTACAAAGAGGTAATTCCGGGGAGTGGAATGATTTATGTATTCCAAGGCTCTGGACCGGGGGCCAGGCAAATTTTCAAAAGTGGTATAAGGGGGACTTCCCTGGCGGTCCAGTGGTTAGGACTCTGCACTTCCACTGCAGGGGGCACGGGTTCAATCCCTGGTCAGGGAACTAAGATTTCGCAAGCCGTGCGGTGTGGCCAAAACAAAACTAAAAAATAAAACCCCAAAGTGGTGTAAGGTAAGCTCCTGCCTATGCCCTGCCCTCAGTAATTTTTCTGGTGAGTGTGGACTGGGCGCTGTCATTCCAAAGAACCATAGGTCTTAGATTTTACACTTTACAGATGGAGGAAATGAGGCCCCAAGGGGAAGCGGATGAGACTTGCTCAGGTCCAGTTGTGAATGAATGCCGGAGCTGGGCCTGGACCAGGCGCCACCCTTCCAGCTCCAGGCTCTCCTGTGGCTCCGCAGCTGGCACGGCCTCTCAGAGGAGTATGGGGCTGATGAGCTGAGGAACATCCACACAGGGCCCCAGCCCAACTCAGGGGCACGCACCTGGTGAGAGAGGACCCCCGCAGACAGGGCAGGACTCAGCTATTGTCCTAAGTCCCCAACTAAGAGGCCCATCCCTACTCCTCCTCCTGATCTGAGATGGGTCCAGAGGCCTGGCTGGAGGTCGGAGGCTAAAACCAGAAGGATTGGGTTGGTTCCCTCCTTATGAGAAAAGGAACAGAGAGCCCAGTCTGAATGGGGTGGAATACAGTCTGCATCCTACTTCAGCTGATTGCTGTGCTGAGCAGAGGCCTTTGTCTGCGTTGCCAGGGGAACCAAAGCTTCCGCCTCCTTCCGGGGCTGTGATTGGCTCCTGGTAGAGCTTGAGCTTTGGTGAATGGAGGGGCTTCCCTCCTGCCTACGTCTTCCATGGAGGTGAGAGACTAGAGCGAGGCTGCGGTCCCCATGGAAGCACCGCATAGGTTTTTGTGCTCTGCTCCTTCAGGTCTAGCGGCGATGGGTCCCCTTGTTCGTTCACTCTTTCATTTATCCCAGGCAGCATCCGCTCCGGGCCCTTCATTCTTCCAGGTCTAGGAAAACTAACCTATGAGTCAGAGGACCTGGCAGAGCCACAGACTCACTCTTGGCCTTGGGCGGTTCCCTTCGCCTCCCTGGGCCTCAGTTTCCCTACTGTATGTAAAAACAAAGGCATTGGGCGAAACTCTCCGGTCCTTCCAGCTCCAACTTCCCTGACCACACAGCTCATACCTTCTCCTCTTTGACTTCCCATCCTCCCGTCTGGCCTCTTGTTGAGCTCTGATCATGTTCTTTTTTGTAGGTGCCCATGCAAGATACAGGGCAGAATAGGGAGTTGCAACCAGCTCTTAGCATTGTTTTTTTTTTTTTTTCCCCTAGGAAAATTTTGTTCTCTGAAGCCTCTCCCAGAAGCCCCAAATCCTGCAGTGCCTCTTGTCTCATCCCTTTCACTTGGACCCCAGGCTCGGGGTAATATGCCAAGGAGTAGCTAACGATGGATGCCCATCTCTGCTCAGGGTGGGGCGGAGCATCAGGCAGGGCAGAGCGGGCTGGGGCAGGTGGGGATGGTTGGAAGAACCCTGGGGCTCAGCAGTCCTGGGTTCCAGGCCTAACTCAGCTACATGCTGGCTGGGTGACGTCGGTCGGGTTGCTCAGCTTCAGTTTCTGCATCTGGGACACAGGAGTGGTAATGCCACCCTTGGGGTTTTGCAAAGGTTGAACGTGATGACACGCCTGCCCTACAGGAGGCACCGAGTCCCCTTCCCTGGTCTCTCCCCTAAAAAAGGTAGGGAGCTGGGGAAAGTCCAGACCGAGGAGGGCTGGGGGTGGCAGGGCCTGTGGTGCCACGTGGCAGGCTGTAGCCGCTGGTCTTTCCTGGCAGCGCCAAAAAGCAGGGAGCAAAGCGTTGCCTTGGGCGGCTGATGTCTGAGTGGGGGAGGCCGCGTGTCAGAGCTAATGTTTGAATAACACTTTCAAGATCCTCCAGGGACCTCAGATAAGGATTTTTCAGATGAGCTGAAAATGGAGCAAAGTAATAAGTCTGAGCTCACTGGCAGGAAAGGGGGCAGCCTAATTGGTACTGGCCTTGTCTCGCCCAGCCATGCTCATTACCACAGGCTGACTGGGAGAGTGGCCCCTGCATCTGGACTGTGGGCTACAGTAAGGAAGGTCAGTTTTCTCAGAACGAGGGCGTAATGGGTGACTCGGCCCCGCTTCTTGTTGACTCACTAGATTGATGGTCAGAGGTGGCTTCTTAGGTCATTGGTCTTCAGAGGCTGGTTCAGCGTTTAGCTCTATGACCCAGCCTCGCGCCACCACTGGGCTGTGGGAGCTGCCGCCTGGGCCGGGCCGCTGCCTGCCCTGGGTGTGGTGGGAGGCTGGGATGGGACAGTGAAGTGGGATGTGCGCGCTGCTGGGGGCCCTTCCCTCCTCTGCTCAGGTCTGCCGGGCTCTGTGATGAGGTGGGTGGACAGAGGAAGGGGCTTCTCAGGCAAAGAAAGCAGGCTGGTGGTGTGACTCTGGGCATGCTGGGTGTCCGCTTACACCAAGGAGGCACAGCATCTACGGCATGGGTCTCAAAGAGGCTGAGGAAAGGCCCAAGAAGTGAGTGTGTGTGTGTGTGTGTGTGTGTGTGTGTGTGTGTGTGCAAGTGCACCCGTGTATGTGCCTGTGTAGAATGTGGTCCCCACGGAAACAGGTGGCAGAATTGGTGTGTGGTTGTGGACCAGGAGTGCCTTGTCCTGAAGACAAAGAAACTCCTGACCGGGCTCTTCTACCTGAAGCCTCCTCTGCTTTGCTGGGCCTGGGCTGGGAGTGGATGGCCGTGGGGCAGAGCATCGCTGCTTCTCCTGGGTGCCTGGTTTCCACTGGAGGTCCTGCTCCTGGGACACTGGCCACTCTGAGACTCCTCAGTGGGGAACGTGTGCGGGTGGATGACTGATTCTTCCTGGTGCCTGGGTTGCCTTGTGAATGCTGTTGGGGACATAGGGACGAGCATCTGGTCACCAGCGCCTCCCAGGTGCCTCCCGGGGATCCCCACTTCCTTCTCTTCCCTCATCTCCGTGACACCACGCCCTTCTTTCCAGCTTCCCCACTACCTCCCTGGCCGGCTCGAATTTGCCTGTTCCCCCTCCTCTCCTTGACTGCTCAGTGTGTGGCGTCCTCAGGGCTCCATTGCAGTTTTTTGTTTTTTAATAATCCCTTTTTTAAAAAAAAATGAGCAAAGTAATAACAGTACAGAGATTTTGGAAAACAGGAAGAGGAAAAAAATGACTCCTGAGTGTTGCTGAGAGTTTGGTTTCCTTCCAGCTCTTTTTTTACACAGTCATCGTCCTCCCCAGTTCATCTTCAGGGCTGTCCTGTGGTTTTCACTTAACGGTGGATGCGAAACCGCCTTCGGTGTCATTACAGAGGATTCCGTTAAATACGTGATCCATTCACCCCTTTTCCTGTTGATGGATAGTCAGGTTGTTTCCAGTTTGTTCTCTTGTAAATAACATGGCAATGAATATTGCCTAAAAGTGTTTTTTCTTCATTTCAGATGATGTCTCTGAGGGTGGGGACCCAGAAGGGGAATTCTGGGTCAAAGGCTGTGGGTGCCTTTCAGGCGCTCAGTAAATCTTGCCCAACTGCTGTGCCACTTTACAGCCCCAGCGTTCAGGGTGATGGAACAGGAATCGCTTTGGATTCCTTTCAGGTCTGCAGAACCTGTTCCTGGTGTCCAGCCCCTCATTCACTCTACGATGGGGGCAGAATAGGGCTGTGGAGTGAGGCTGCCTAGGTTCAGACCATGCTCCCCGCTTGACCTGCTTGACTCTGTTTCCTCGGCTGTAAAATGGGCATGATGGGAGTGACCGCCTCGCAAGGTCATCGTGGGGCCTTTTCAATCCGTGTAAAGTGTGGAAGCACACAGCCTGGCACTTGATAGATGCTGAGCCATGGTGACAGTGGCTCAGAGAGAGGAAGCTACCTAGTGACTCAGACTGAGCTGAGGCCAGCACTCAGCCTTCTGCTTTCCGGGAAGTCTCTTTCCCTGAAGCCACCCTACCCCTGCAGATGGTCTGCCTTACGGGGATGTGTCCCTTTGTTGGAGAATGTGGTCGAGGGGCTGAGTCCGAGCGAAGCTGTAAGGTAGTGTCTCCCTTTCCTCCCAGAACCATCCGTTTTTCTGGAGTGCTGTTTCCACCAAAGGTGTCTCTCTGGCCTATTCCCTAGAGATGACTCAGGGTATGTTCTGGCCCTAGGAATCTCCCTGGCTGGCCCTTGAGGAGAAAATTTCATGGAGGGTTTCAATCCTGGAGGGAAAAGTGGGCTCCAAGGCTATATTAATTTTCTTTTTTTTTTTTTTAAGGTTTTTTTTTTTTGATGTGGACCATTTTTACAGTCTTTATTGAATTTGTTACAATATTGCTTCTGTTTTATGTTTTGGTTTTTTGGCCACAAGGCGTGTGGGATCTTAGCTCCCCGACCAGGGGTCCAACCCACATGCCCTGCATTGGAAGGCAAAGTCTTGCCCATTGGACCGCCAGGGAAGTCCCAAGGCTGTATTAATTTTCTATTGCTGTTGTAACAAATTGCCAGGGAAGTAGTGGCTTAAAACAACCTGAATTTATTACCTTATAGTTCTGGAGGTCAGAAGTCTGAAAGTGGACCTTATGGGGCTAAAATCAAGGTGTCGACAGGGTTGTGTTCTTTGTAGAGGCTCCAGGGGTGAATCCGTACCTTGCCCTTTCCAGCTTCTAGAGGCCACCCACATTCCTTGGCTTGTGGCCCCCTCCTAGTAATGGCATCATTCCAACCTCTGCTTCCATTGTCACACCTCCTTCTCTGACACTCACTCCATCGCTTCCCTCTTTTACTTATAAGGACCCTGTGGTTGCATTGGACCCACTTGGATAATCCAGGATAATCTACCCATCCCCAAATTATTAACCTAATCACATGTACAAAGTCCCTTCTGCTACGTGAAGTAATATAGTCACAGATTCTAGGGATTAAGATGTGGTCATCATTGCGGGGGCCATTATTCTGCCTACCACAGTGGCCAATTCTGGAGGCATCTCTGGATTAGTGGACCCCCAGGTACTGCTGGAATTGTACCACCAACCTCCACGATGGAGGAAAGGTCAGGGGAACCCAGATCTAATTATGGTGCAGTTGGGGAGGGGCCTAAGAGACCGTATCACCAGGTTCTCTGTGGTGGAGGCCCCTGAGGGGAGGCAGTGTACCCTGCTGCAATGTGACAAAGGTGTTCCACAATGTAAGCATCAGAGGATGTAGCCCCTGGCCTTCACGGATAGGTGTGGGCCTGCTGTGAGGCACAGGAAGCCCAGCAGCCCCGTCCAAAAAGCACCATCAGTGCCATGTGTATATGTGTTTGTGTGTGTGGTTGGTCATCTCATCTGCGTCTCTGCAGCAATACTCTTGGGAGGGGCCAAGGAACAACTCTTTAAAAAAGCCCTTTCTGTTCTTGTTCTAAGCAAAATAATTACACAAGTGACTAATTTTATCCCTAATCCTGTAATTACTTTATTCTGTAACTGGTGAGAGGACTCCGAGCTGTGCCTCTAGTGCCCCTTCCGCTGGCCAAGCTGGCCTGGTCTGCCAGCACGGAACCCCGCCTTGCTTCTGCCCTGGGCCTTCCATGATGCCAGGGTTGCTGCTCTAGTTCCACTCTGGCTGAAGCCAGCTATACTTTGGTATTTGGGGTCTAAAAGACCATCCTCCCTTTCCCCCAAATCCACGCACAAACACAGCTGCCTGGAGAGTAAGAGCTCGTGATTATGGAATTAAGTCCGTAGGAGTCAGGAGATCTGGGCTCTCATTCAACGTTCTCATTAACTTGCTCCATGACCTTGAGCTAGTCATTTCCCTCTGGGTCTCGATTTACCTGTAAAATGGGGCCCTTGCCAGCTTTAACATTGCATGATTCCATGAGGGGAGCTGAGAGAGCAAGAGCTTTGAGACGGAGGTACCTTCTTGCTATCTGCTGGCAACATGATCCAGTCATAGCATTAAAGATCGCAGTACTAACAAGAGACATCATTTATTGAACAAGCACTGTACCAGATCCTTTCTTTTTTTTTTTTTTGTGGTACACGGGCCTCTCACTGTTGTGGCCTCTCCCGTTGCAGAGCACAGGCTCCGGATGCTCAGGCTCCGCGGCCATGGCTCACGGGCCCAGCTGCTCCGCGGCATGTGGGATCTTCCCGGACCAGGGCACGAACCCGTGTCCCCTGCATCGGCAGGCGGACTCTCAACCACTGCGCCACCAGGGAAGCCCCAGGTCCTTTCTTAATATTTTTCTCATTCTATATTCAAATGACTGTATGAGGGAGGCTTTACAGAAGAGGAAATGGAAGCAATGATTGTATAGGGACTTACCCACCAGGAAGTGGCAGAGCTAGGACTGTAAGCTCTGCTCTTAGCTGCTGCCCTCCCATTCAGCTGGGAAGTGGTGGAGCGGGGCTTTGCACCCAGGTATATCTGTCCCCAAAGTTCTTGCCTTTCCCATGAAGCGAACACCCCAGGGTTAGGCTTATCGGGGTGACTAAACCTATTGAAATTTTAATATTTAAACAAAGTTGACACAACAAAAAAATAGGGAAGGCAAAATAGGAAACTCCAGGAGAACAGGGAGACAGGTACCTCAGGGTTGTGTTCCAGCTTTGCTGCTGGCTCACATTATGACCTTAAGCAGGTTCCCACTTATCTCCAGGCTTCAGTGTTCCCATCTGTATGACAAGGGATGGAATTAGATGGTCTCCAAAGGCCTTCCTGGTGTTGAGGCTCTGCAACCGTAGGTCACCTGGTTCCGGAAGTTGCCGTGGGGTGGGGGTCAGCCCATGGTGTAGGCCAGTGGGTAGGTGAGTTGGCAGCCCTGGTAGTTTCTATTATGTCCAGTCCCGTGAGAACGGAGACTGCTCAGGTTTCATCCCACAGAGCATCTGCAGAGCCACTGAGGTGGACCACGGAGTCAAGAACACTGTGGAGGAGGTCATTTCCTGATGCTCCTGCATGGTTCCTGCCCAGCTTGGGCTCTTCGCTCTCTCTGGGGTCTGGGTCTGGCCTCTGCCTTTGCTCCAAAGACTGCACTAGCCTCAGCCAGGGACAGACAATGGCTGCAAGTCTGTGTGTGGTTTCTCTGGCGGGTGCCTAGAGGCCTAAGCATAATGAATAATAAAAGCTACTTTGTGTTTCTTAGGATGACCGCATGCAAAGCACTTTTCTTGCGTTATTATGTTTGATTCTCTTAAAACCATATGACACAGGTGCTTGGTCATTCCCACTTAACAGTTAAGGAAACAGACGCTGAGAAGGTTGAGTAATTTTCTCCACATCACACAGCTAGTGAAGGATAGAGTGGGATTTGGGATTCTGACTGTAGAATCCTGGTCTTGGTCTTATGTCTTGGTATCCCATGGGCTGAAGGAATAAGCATGAGGTTAGGAGTCAGCTGGTTTTTAAATCCCTACTCTCTGTTTACCATCTATGTTTACCATCTGTGTTTCCTTGGGTAAGTTACTTTATCTGTCTGAATTTGCATTTCTTTCTCCATAAAACACTAATACCTGCCTGTTAAGATTAAAGGTTACTGAGATGATGATGTAGGACAATGCCCAGCATGTGGTCGGTGGTCCCTAAAGGCCTTTTACCATTTGCCCCACTCTCTCCTTCCCACTTTCCTCTATTATACCAGAGGGTCCTGCCACCCTGCAGTGCTCCCCACATGTAGCACATAGCTCAAGGCCTTTGCACATGCTGCTCTGCTGCCTGGAAGTTGCCATCTCTACACGTTCTTTCTTCCTTCACTTCCTCTGGGCTTTGATCCTTCCTGTTTCTCTGAGGATCCTGGGCAGTGGTGGAGGAATGAGGCTAAATTTTCCCACAGGCTTGTGCTCCAGTGATGACGAGAAGCACCACGCGGTGGGGACAGAATTGAGGATAGAGAGCAGACCCTGAGCATCCTGGAGGTGCAAGTCTCTACTGAAAATTCCTCCATTTATGCTCCATGGCTTTACAAGGGTGCGCATGCAAAGTGTGTGTTTCCTCTTTGGGTCACCCCATTTCTGTATTAGTATACTCTCACTTTTTCAGTTCTTTCTCTAGTTTGGTCTCTTAGTCTTTTACTCTCTTCCTTGGTTTTCAGACTGGCACTTTTTGTTAAACATTTTTTATTGTGGTAAAATGCTCATAACTTAAAATTTACCATCTTAACCGTTTTTAAGAGTAGAGTTCAGCAGCGTTGGGTACATTCACGTTGTTTTGCAGCCGTCATCACATCTCTCACCAGAACTTTTGTCCTGTAAAACTGAAACTCTATACCCATCAAACAATAACTTTCTACTCTTCTCTCCTCTCAGCTCCTTGTGACCACCATTCTACTTTCTGTATCTACGATTTTGACTACTCTACATACACCACATAAGTAGAATCATACAGTGTTTGTCCTTTGTGATTGGTTCATTTCACTTAACATAATGTCCTCAAGGTTCATCCATGTTGTAGCATGTGTCAGAACGTCCTTTTCTTTTCTTAAGGTTGAATATTCCGTTGTATGTATATACTGCGTTTTGTTTATCCATTCATCTGTTGTCGGACACTTGTATTGCTTCCACCTCTTGGCTATTGTGAATAATACTATGAACATGGATGTACGAACATCTCTTCGAGACCCTGCTTTCGATTCTTTTGGGTAAATTTACCTGGAAGTGGAATTGCTGGATTAGACGGTTAGCACTTTTTTTTTTTTTTTTTTTTTTTGCGGTACGCAGGCCTCTCACTGTTGTGGCCTCTCCCGTTGCGGAGCACAGGCTCCGGACGCGCAGGCTCAGCGGCCATGGCTCACGGGCCCAGCCGCTCTGCGGCATGTGGGATCTTCCCGGACCGGGGCATGAACCCATGTCCCCTGCATCGGCAGGCAGACTCTCAACAACTGCACCACCAGGGAAGCCCAGCACTTATTTTGAAAGCCACTGTTTATTGTGTGCTTACTATGTGCCAGGAACTGGGTTAAGCACTGACATGTCTTGCCTCATTCAGTGCCTACATTCACTCTGTATCGTGAATACAATCCAGTGATAGAATTATCTGCAATTTGCAGCGGAGGCTGCAATTTGCAATAAAGGCTCAGAGAGGCGAAGTTATTTGCTCAGTCTCCCAGCTGGGAAGCACTGGAGCAGGGCTTGGAGCTCTGACCTGCCGCCAGTCTTTGACCATCGTGCTGTACTGCCTCCCAGTGGCCTCTTGTTCTCCACCTGTCCATCACGTTTTCTGCCTCTGCTGTGTAGTTTCTCTCATTCGTGCTCACATTGTCATTCTCCTGCTTTGTGTGTGTTTATTCTCTCTCGAGACTGTGTTCACCCTCTCTGGAAACTTTGAGCAACTTGAGTAAAGCCCCTCTGATTATTAAGAAGTTTTTGTGACTTGGAAACCTGCAGAGAGAGGCCTGTAACTTGCTTTCTAATCATGGTTCTCTGGATTTATAGCTGCCTCTCTCCCAGTGGCCTATGGGATCTCCTTCTGCGTCATGTGGTTGCGGATCCACAGAAAACCTGCCCGGTAGGGTCAGTTCCCCTGGGGGCAGGGGCACTGTATCCCCCAAAGGGGTAGTGTGGGAAGAGAGAAGGCCCAGCCAGTCAGAGTGGGATTCTCCTGGCTCGCTGGTTTCCTAGCAACAACACAGAGGCAGAGAATTTTACAGAAGAATGGAGAAAGAGAGGCTATGATGTGGGTTCCAGCACACTTGCCTTTTCCGGAACTTCAAAACAATCAGCGCAGACTTCCCTGGTGGTGCAGTGGCTAAGAATCCGCCTGCCAATGCAGGGCACACGGGTTCGAGCCCTGGTCCGGGAAGATCCCACATGCCACGGAGCAACTAAGCCCATTCGCCACAACTACTGAGCCTGCGCTCTAGAGCCCGTGACACAACTACTGAGCCCGTGTGCCACAGCTCCTGAAGCCCACGTGCCTAGAGCCTGTGCTCCGCAACAAGAGAAGCCACTGCAATGAGAAGCCCGCGCACTGCAACAAAGAGTAGCCCCCGCTCACTACAACTAGAGAAAGCCTGCACGCAGCAACGAAGGCCCAATGCAGCCAAAAATAAATAAATAAGTAAATTTATAAAATGGGACAGCCTGGTTAAAAAAAACCAAACAGAGCAAAATATCCCCAAGTTTGGGTGATTTACTGATTATCTAGTCCAGCTAGACTTAAAATTTGCATATTAATCAATCAATTTCTTTAGTCAATCTATAATCAATTTCTATAGTCCTTTTAAAACTTTTTTATTCCCTGAGAAAACCAAAATTCAAAAAGAGTCATGTACCAAAATGTTCATTGCAGCTCTATTTACAATAGCCCGGAGATGGAAACAACCTAAGTGCCCATCATCGGATGAATGGATAAAGAAGATGTGGCACATATATACAATGGAATATTACTCAGCCATAAAAAGAAACGAAATTGAGCTATTTGTAATGAGGTGGATAGACCTAGAGTCTGTCATACACAGTGAAGTAAGTCAGAAAGAAAAAGACAAATACCGTATGCTAACACATATATATGGAATTTAAGAAAAAAAAATGTCATGAAGAACCTAGGGGTAAGACAGGAATAAAGACACAGACCTACTGGAGAACGGACTTGAGGATATGGGGAGGGGGAAGGGTGAGCTGTGACAGGGCGAGAGAGAGTCATGGACATATACACACTAACAAACGTAAGGTAGATAGCTAGTGGCAAGCAGCCGCATGGCACAGGGATATTGGCTCGGTGCTTTGTGACAGCCTGGAGGGGTGGGATAAGGAGGGTGGGAAGGAGGGAGACGCAAGAGGGAAGACATATGGGAACATATGTATATGTATAACTGATTCACTTTGTTATAAAGCAGAAACTAACACACCATTGTAAAGCAATTATACCCCAATAAAGATGTTAAAAAAAAACTTTTTTATTATGGAAAATTTCAAACATGCAGAAGAGTACTAGAGAGAATATTATAGTGAACTTCCATGAACCCATTGCTCAGCTTTGACAATTTTCAGTAAATAGTCACTGCCCATCTATCCAACAGTGTGGAATTGAAATAGTTTATTATTCACATTTCTAGCTCCATGCATCACACACAGTAGTTGCTCAGTAAATAAGTAAATGCTGGATGATTACAAATCCTTTCCCCTCTCTGGGTCTCAGTTTCCCTATCTGTGTGGTGAGAGGGTGGGACCAGATGATTTCTAAGAGCTGCGGCGTGGTACGGTGGTCAGAGCATACACTTTGGTGTTAGACACACTTGTTCAAATCTCGTGCATTCCTTAGCTGAGTGTCTTTAGGCAGATTTCATCTCAGGTTCCTCATCTGTAAAATGGGGATGCTAGCTCCTGCTTCTCAGGGGTGGTTTTGAGCACTGAATAAAGTAACTCTTTTGTGACTAGTACTTATTACTGCTATTTTTAATATTAATATTCAGATGGGAAGATTCCATGTATTTCAGAAATGCAAAAGTACATCGGAATTGACCAGAATTCAAACCCTAGGATTCAGCTTCTTTTTTTGTCCCAGTCGGCAGATAGTCAGGAGCTCAAGAAAAGGGAAGTACAGCCAGAGCCAGTGCCCCAAGTGTGGAGCTGGGAGCAGGCCCAGAGTGGGGGCCATGCAGGCTGATGCCATCTCCTCCTCTCCCTGCCCCTACCACACATGGGTGCCACAACCCCTGTGAGAGGAGCCTGCTGGCTGCCCCCTCCCTCAGTGAGACAGGCCCAAGCTGGAGAGCCCAGAGGTGGAGAGAGAGGCGCCACAGGATGTCGCGTTGCTAGGAGACCCGAGGAGGCAGCAAGGACCCGTTGCCAGAGCTGGAAGGGAATGATGGACTGGTGTGGAGATGCAGGGCATGTGGCCCCAGAAGGGCTTTTGTGGGGTTCTGGGCAGGGGGTGGTGGTATAGCAACTGTGAGCTCAGCTGGGCGGAGGGGCTCTGTAGAATTCGGCTCCTAAGAAGTGGGCTCAGGGTAACCTGTTCAGTTCTTCCATTTAACTCCTTTTGTGTCAATCTCAGACCTGCATTTGAATCCTGACTCACTCTGGGACCTTTGGCAAATGTTGTGCAGCTATACTTGCTGGGCCTCATCTGTACAATGGGTATAATAATGCCTGCCTCACAAACCTTTGGGAGGGTTCAGTGAAATGTGTATAATAAAGTGCTCTATAAAAAGGAAGACAAAGTGTAAATGTGAAGGTTCACTACCACTCTTATCTTTATTATAATAATTATTATTTCTCTTACTGTAGAATGAGACACACTCTCTCCGGGATTGGACTCTCCCTGTCTGCATGAGTTTCATGAACAGGGGGCCTCGGAGGAGGGGACTTCCACTGTGGAGGCCTGTGTCAGGGGACTCTGGGCAATGGCTGGATGGGGCCCCCGGTTAGTGAAATCCCAGGGGGCAACTTGAGGAAGGCAGCAAATTTCAAAGCCAGAGGGAGACTTGATAAGAGTGGTGGCTGAAGTGGCGGGGGGCGGGAGGGCTCTGCTGAGATTCCAGGAAGGGCTAGGATGGTTCAGGCCAGAACCTGTGAGTGAGCTGAGGGTTATGGGCCTTTCTTGTTGCCTCTCTTATATAAATAATATATGTCCACACACATCCACACAGCAGAAAATAAACAATGAAATAAAACCAAACCCAAACAAGCACAGAAGAAATTCCGCTATCATAAAACAATCCCTGGGAACATTATGTTTTGAATATTTCCTTCCAAGTTTTCTTTTTTCTATGTATGCGTGCACATACTTTATAGAAATTGGGTCACATGTCCCATATGCTTTTAAAAACTCTGCATTATGTTACGAACGTTATTACATAGAATCATATAGATCCGTGACACTATATGTTAACAGCTGTATAGTATTTCAGGATATGTGTTATCACTATTTATATAAAATACCCACTATTTTTGGACATTTATATTAATTCCAAATTTCCACTTCACTCTGGTATACAAGACTCCTGTATAATATAATGTTCTTATGGCTACATCTTTGAGTATATCCACTGGTCTCACAGATAAATTCATAGAAGAGGAATTTCTGGATGAAAAGGTATGCACATTTTTAAGGCTTATCATGCACTTTTCCAAAGTGCCCTCCAGAGGGGACTTCCCTGGCGGCCCAGTGGTTGGGACTCTGCACTCTCACTGCCAAGGGCCCCTTTACTCCAGAAAGATGAAACCAGCTGATGGCTGCATTGACACTATCTAAGTCTGCCTGGTTGACTGGGTGCCCATTCATAACCAGATTGCAGTGGTGTGGGAGTGGGTGGCTTACAGATAGACTGGGCAGGGGAAGAGGTATCAACAGCCACTCTAAAAGGACTTGTGCAGAGAGAGGCCCCTGGTGGCCTGGTGGCACTGGCTGGACTGGGCTGGGCTGGGAGAGGCTGTCGGTCTGGATCGGCTGCACTAGCTCAGGCTGGGCGTCTTGCCCCTGGTGTGATCCTGGGCTCATGCTGGTGTGATCAGCATGGTCACCAATCCAAGGCATTCGTTCCAGAAGCCAAGGCAGCCTGTCTGGCCATGCTGACAGACGCGGACATTCGCGTAGTGGGTAGTGATTCATCGGAGCTGGTGGTGGCAGCGGGAGCTCTGACAGAGTGGAACGGCTCTCACCCGTCCTGTCACTCAGCCTTTAAAAATAACCCTCACCTGTTCCAAGTGGCCACACCACCAAGTGTCTGGAAGTGCGGTCCCTTGGCTGTGGCTGTGTGAGGGAGGGCATGGGTGTGGCGCTGTGTGTGTGTGTTTTGGGGGGGCTGGAGGTGGCATCTTGGAGCGTCTTTAGGGATTGGCATCTGAGCCAAGGATTTGGGGTGGGGTAACAAGAGGCCAGACTCCTCCTCTTCTACCTTCTCGTGGCCGGGGACAATCTGTCTACTCCTTGGGAAGGGCCAGAGACAGCTGGTGGGGCAGGGGTGTCTTTCAGGACCATGTGCTCACTCTCTGCTGAGTTGGGGGGGACAGTGTGGAGAGACTGTTAAGGCCAAATGACAAGGGTGGAGGTAGGCTCTTGGAGGGATGCATAGCATTTAGCCGATCAACAACTGAATCTTATGAAAGCCCATTTCACATCTCATCTTTTTGGTGAAAATTTTAACATAGGGTTCCTTTAAATTAGATACAAATATAGCTGACTTCTTATCATGATGACTAGTGACCATCTAGCCAAGGTTTCTTAACCAAGTGTCCACGGACCCAAGGTGTGAACTATGCATGGGTTTCATGAGGTTTCTTGATGCTTGAAATCATAATAAGGTGTGTGTGTGTGCATGCACGTGTGCCTGTGTGCGTGTGTGCGTGTGTGTGTGTGTGTCTGGATGTGTGCCCATGTGCATTTTTCTGGGAGAAGCTCTGCAGTTTTTATTGCATTTTCAAAGGAAACCATGACCCATAAAAGGTTAAGAACACACTAGTCCAACACCCTCACATTAGAGGCAAGAAAATTGAATCCAAAGAGGAAAATGACTGCCCGAGATCTCACAGCCGAGATCAGAAACCAGGTTTATTGACGCTGTCCTCCCTGGCTAGTTCCCCGAGTCAGGACTGAGCTACCTGCAGTAGACAGAACCCCAGGCACCATTTCCTATGCCCTTTTGGCTGGCATGGGTCCAAATGAAAAGGCTTGAGGCTTTCAGTGGCAGTGGGCAGCTGGGTGCTCACCTCCAGACATCCTATTCGCAGGTCGTCTTGTAGGGGAAGACTCCTGGGGCATCTCCTGACCTGCTTCCTACCGGGACATCTTAGCTCAGGACATTAAATCTGCCCCTTTTGCCTTGACATTCTCCCCTGGTGGAAATGCTCCCTTGACACAGGAAGTGCCCCTGCCTTTCGGGAGAAGAACTGGCACTCTGGGCCTGGAGAAAAGTAAATGGTGGGATGGGGAGTGGGCCTAGGAATATTGTATGATGGACAGGCACGTAGAGACAGATGCTGGTCCATTGTCTGTGGGAGGAATTCCACTTTGTACCGTAGGAGTATAGATGAAGTGGCCCACGAGGATTAAAAATAATTAACATTGGGCTTCCCTGGTGGCGCGGTGGTTGAGAGTCCGCCTGCCGGTGCAGGGGGCGCGGGTTCGTGCCCCGGTCCAGGAAGATCCCACATGCCGCGAAGCGGCTGGGCCTGTGAGCCATGGCCACTGAGCCTGCACATCCGCAGCCTGTGCTCCGCAATGGGAGAGGCCACAGCAGTGAGAGGCCTGCCTACCGCAAAAAAAAATAATAATAATAATAATAATAATTAACATTCATTGAGCACTTCCTATAGGCCAGGCACTCTTCTCAGACAAATACATGTATTAACTCCTTTAATCCTTATAAGACTGAGGCACAAAGGATTAAGCACAGCTAGTAAACAGCTGAGCCAAGACATGCACGACATGGAGGCAGGTCTTCTGACTCCAGGGTGTAGAGGTGTAGAGTCTGGAACCAGAGTGGGCTCCTAGCCTCTCTGCCGGGAGCACGCATCAGAATCAGGAGAGGGCTGATAAAAGCACAGGCTGCTGCTCTGAACCCCCAGTTTCTGACTTAGTAGATCTGGGATAGGGCCCAAGGATTTGCATACCGGGAAGTTCCTGGGTGATGCTGCTGTTCCAGGGACCACACTTTGAGAACCATGGCTCTCTGCTTTCCTGCTCACTGATAGGAAGAGAGGAGCCCAGGGAATAGACGTGGTTATTGATCTCACCTGGATTATTGCAGTGCCTGCCCTGGGTCCAGGCCTCTCTTACCTCCAGGTACCTACTCTTTACCGGGGACAAATTAATCTTCCTAAAGCCCAGCTCCGATCATGTCGTACTTCCGCTCAAAGTCTTCTGGTGTCTCTGCTGTGTGTACCGGCGCTGTCCAGTGGAACTGGCTTTGGTGATGGAGATGTTCTACGTCTGCACTGTCCAATATGGTAACCATCAACCACACGTGGCTATGACTTTTACATTTTATCCCATTTTAACTAATTTAAATGTAAATAGTCACGTGTGGCTACTTGCTGGACAGTGCAGGAAACCCTTGGTGTGCCATTTGAGGCTCCCATTGGCACTATATGCCATTCCAGCCCCAGCCTCAACCTTGGGCATCCTTGGTTCTGGGTCATTCAAGGCCAGTTTCCTGGGAATTCCCTGGAAGTCCAGTGGTTCGGACTTGTCGCTTCCACTGCCAGGGCCTGGGTTCAATCCCTGGTTGGGGAACTAAGATCCCGCAAGCCACGAGGTGCGGCCAAAAAAAAAAAAAAAAGGCCAGTTTCCTGAGTCTCCCCTGTACTTCCCAACCCTGTGCCTCGTTTTATGCTATCTCCTCCGTCTGGACTGTCCTTCTGGCCTGCCTTTAATGCTCAACCTAAATGCTACCTCTGCCTTGAAGCTTTCTTTGACAGCTGCTCTTCTCTCATTTCTTTCCCCTCTGAACTCCCAAAACATTTTTTCCCTTTCTGACAACCTTTAGCATTTTAGCCTTCTATTGCGGTTGGCTGATTTGTTGTTTCCTCTCTTTCCTTAAACTTTCAGCTTCCGGAGAACGTGACCGTGTTTTCTAGTGAGCCCATGCCCCCAACACAGGTCCCTCCAGGCACACAGAGGCGCTCAATAAATCCCACAAACCTTTGCCCTGGTGCCTTGGGGAAACAGAGATGGATAACGTGCCCTTCCTGTCTTCAAGCTGCCACAGGCTCTCACGAGAGTCTGATTTGTGCCCAGAGGACCACTGAAGCTAATGGTTATTTTGGGCAGGAAGGTAAAAGCCACAGAGGGCCCAGTTGGCCAGGAGAGTCCGGCAAGAGCCGCCCAAGCAGAAGCCTGGGTTTACATACACAGACGGCTTCTCTCTGCCCAGCCTGGCCTGGTGCGAGGAAATGGGAACATCCAGACGTGGCTGCCTGGCCATTTCATGAAGCTGGGGATTAACAGTGATGCAGCGGCTGGTCTAGCTGTCTGGGGCAGATGGGTGGATGAGGAGAGGATTGCAAAAACTGCAGAGCAGTGCCAGCTCCTGGAAGTTGAATATTGGCTAGGTGGCACCTGGGCTGGGAATGTAAGTGCAAGAAAATGTTTGTAGTCTGAGCAGCGGACAGACAGCAGGTGAAATTTTGCTGGTCTGGCTTGGGGGTTTATGAGTTCTTTAGGACAGTCCCTATTGAAATGGAAAGATGGTTGGAAAGAAAAAAAAACAAAACCCAGCTTTCTAGCTTCAGACTAAGAGTATTTCACACCCCAAAAATCTCTAGCATAGATTCATCTCTGGGACAAAAACATTAAAAAAATAAACCTTATTGAAGTTATAATATAAATGCAGAAAAGTACACAGATCATAAGTTTACACATATTTATGTAACTACTTCCCAGACAGGAACTAAAGCATGGCCAGCATCTTTAGAGTAAATTTGTGTTAAATCAAATGTATGCAGGATTAATGGTGGACAAACAAGCTGTGGAATCAGGCAAACCTAGAATTGAATCCTGGTTCCCCCACCTACGAGCAGTGTGACTTCGGACTAATGGCTTATCTGCTGTGAGCTTCATTTCCTCCCCTGTAAAATCAAGGTGGAATATATAATCTCTGCCTTACAGAGAAGTAAGAAATTAAAAACTGAAAATGTACGCATATTGCTAGACACAGTGCCAGCACGTAGAGGGGTCCCAAAGGCTCTCTGCGATGGTGATGTTGATTGATGGTGTCGCTGCAGCATCTTCTGGCGCAGGGGACCACAGACAAACGCACATAGCCTTTCTCCTGTTGCCTCCCACTGCTCTCAGCCTCAGTGTGATCCTCTCCAAGGTCTCTTCTGACTGCAAGGGATCTGTGATGCTGTGATGATGCAAACCTCAGCTGACACTTCAGGCACCCGATGGGAGGCTGGGTGGATGTCTGAATCCAGTGGGAACGTGGCCAGATCTTTTATGTTCAGGCCCCAGGAGTATGGCTCCCAGACGTCTTAGGGGAGGGCTGATTTACCCGGGGCAGCAGGAGCATGGAGATCCATTAAGAAATGTAGCCGAGGTGGAGTTTGGGTCAGCAGGATTCAGCGTCGGCAGGGTCCTGGCATCCTGGGTGAACTCCTGACTCCGGCTTGCTCCCTGGCCTCTGGCTCTGAGAGTGCAGATGTGTCCCCAGGGACCTACACCATGCACGTATTTTGAGCTGGGCACTGGGGGGAGCAATTCACACATCCCAGGGCTGGAGGGCAGAGTGTAGGGGGGAGGGGGGAGGCCAAGAGGTTCCTTCTAGCTGGGAGGGCTTATTGTAAAGGGGAGGGGATCAGGAAGGACTTCCTGGAGGATGGCTGAAAGAATGATCGTGGGAAAGGGAAAGAGGGTCGCCCAGGGAGAGAAAAGAAGCTCTGCAAAAGCAGAGGGGCAGTGCCAGCACCGCCGCGCCCTGGGGGCTCAGAACCATTGAGTCTGACTGAGCTTCCCCTCAGGGACCCTGAGGATGAGGCTGAAGAGGCAGGTGAGACCAGGCTGTGAAGGACTGCAGAGTCAGGCAGAGAGATTGGAGTTGCTTCATCAGAGAATTGTGGCCACTGAAGGCTCTTCCCACGAGGGAGCAGAGCGGGACCAGCTCCTTAGAATATGCACAGTCATCCGACCCACATTGTTTTTGGCCAAAGATAGTGGCCAAGTGTTCAAGCCACTAGAGTGGGCTGTGAGAGCCTCTGGGATGCGCAGCCCTGTGCAGGGGCCTGGCTGTGGGGGAAGTGCTGGGAGAGGGAGAAGGGGAGGAGCGATGGAAAGGAAGGGACAGGCAAGGTTCCCATCTTTGACAAACTACAGTCTTGTTGGAGAGGTCAGAGGGCCTCATCACAACTGAACTCCAAATTCAGAAGTAGAGACAAGAGATGTGTGGTGGGCCCAGCAGGCTAGAGGAGGGACAGACTGGGTGGCAGAGGCACGGAGGGTGAGCTTCCTGGAGGAGAGGTGACCTTTGGAGGCTTTGGAGGGACTGAGGGTACCGCAGGGGCCTGCTAAGCCCTTCCTGGGCATTCTCTCATGTCATGGGAGCTTGAAGAGGTGGTGCGGATATTACCCCCATTGTACAGAGGTGGGAACTGAGGCTCAGAGAGGTTTAGGCCCTGCCCAAGGTCACACAGCTCCTGTACTATTAATGTAACTCCCCTGTCCCTGCCCCGACCCCCTCCCCGGAGGTAACCACTGCCCCCAGACTCTTCACCACACGAAGGATGGACAAGTGCTTCGTGCTGTGCGACCCTCTGTGCAGCTTCGTCATCATTCCAGGCCAGAGCATGACCGAAGGCAGGAGTGTGTAGTTCCCACGGTCTGGGCTGGAAGGTTTGAGGGGATGGCGAGGTCCCTGGGGACTGTAGTGCTTTGGGAGGCTTCTTGGAGGAGACTGAAGGAGAGGCGGTAGGGGCAGCTGGAGCCGGGAGGTCCCCGTCAGGTGGGCATTGCTGCCCACCCCTCCACCTACACCCGGACACAGCTGCCCTGCAGGGCCTTCCAGAGAGCACCAAAGATCAGTGAGCGCGGCCTTGTCAGGCAGAACCTCCCAGGCCTGTAGATCACGCCGATCTGGAAAATTTGGCTTTGGTAACTTCCCTCCCCGAGCTGGCCCAGCTCTCAGCTCCTGGGGCTGCAGCACAGCCCACCCAGGCCTGGCCGCCCTCTGGGGCCAGAGCCAGAGGCCCTGCAGCTCTCTTGCCCTGGCATACCTTCCTCCCCATGACCTTGCCTTTAACCGAGTTTGGTTTAGGTGTCCCCTCCCGCAGGAACCCTTTTCTGAGCCCCATGGGCTGGGCTAGGACCTCAGAGAATCTAAACCTGTGCTGACCAAAAGAGATATGTGAGCCACACATGCGAGCCACATATGTGATTTTCAATTTTCTGGTAGCCACGTGAAAAAAAAAAAGCCAAAAGAAACAGATGAAATTATTCTAATGATATATTTTATTAAACCTAATACATCCAAAATATTATCATTGCAATACAAAAGTTATTAAGGAGATATAGTACATTTCTTTTATTAAATCTTCAAAATCTAGGGACTTCCCTGGTGGTCCAGTGGTTAAGACTCCGAGCTTCCACTGCAGGGGGCACGGGTTCAATACCTGGTCAGGGAACTAGGATCCCGCATGATGCTGCGCAGCGCGGCCTAAAAAAATAAATTAAAAAAAAAATCTTTAAAATCTAGTGTGAATTTTACACTTACAGCACATCTCAACGTGCACGAGCCACATTTCAAGGGCTCAGAAGCCATATGTGAGTAGTGGCTCTCTGACGGGTCAGCAGAGCCTTAGAGGCAGGGAGAAAAGCATAAGGGTTGAAGCTCAGTGCTTGGCATCAGACAGATCTGGCAGTCACACCCTGGCCCTGCCATTTACTAGCTGGGTGAACTTTGGGAAGTCGTTAACCCCGAGCCTCAGTGACTCCAGCTATGAAAGGAGTTAATAATTTCGATGCCAAAGAATTGGTCTAAGGATTAAACAAATGTGTGACTGGGGCCAGGCACAGAGCTAGTACTCAGAAAGTGGTGGTGATTCATCTTACAGTACCCTCTGATGTGCAGGTCTGTGTGCCTTTCTCCGCCGCTGGACTGACGGCGAATTCAAGGACAGAGGCTACCCAATTCCTCTTGCCTTCCCCAGGCTCAGCGTGCACATCACTGATTGCTAAATGAAAGAGTAAATCCTTGCACTACGAGTGCTTGCCACCCGACCCTGCTGACCCAGGAATCAAGGGGCCCCTGGTGTCCGGGAGTTGTGAGACCACTGACTACCTGGGGTGACCTCGGCGAGGTGC
This sequence comes from Stenella coeruleoalba, assembly GCF_951394435.1. Classification (NCBI taxonomy): domain Eukaryota; kingdom Metazoa; phylum Chordata; class Mammalia; order Artiodactyla; family Delphinidae; genus Stenella; species Stenella coeruleoalba. The sequence goes on along the minus strand of NC_137161.1, from coordinate 23,029,138 downwards.
TGCTTTGCTCTGGGCCTTGGTTTCCTCATCTGAAAGATAAAAGGGGAGGGGTGGGAGGGGCCTGCTGGAGTATTTTGTTTGGTCTCTGCCCCACCAGTGGCCTTGGGGGACTGTAGCGGACACCATGTGTTTTGCCTTCCCAGCCAAGGGACAGCATCACTTCCATCCTATTCCTGGCTTTCCTGTATCCTAGCACTTTTGCACCATCAAGTACCCTCCAGTTAAAATTTAAGAAGAAAGACTTTCTCCTGCTTCCCAGGCAGACCCGAGAGGGGATGAGGAGTCCTGTCCTTTCTCTTCTGCCAGCATCTGCTAACCCATCACAGCAACTCAGCGACAGAAGCAGGGCAGGAAGAATCTCTCCCACTTTATAGGTGAGAAAACTGAAGCTCAGAGAGGTCAAATCATCTACCCAAGTAACACAGGAAGAAGTGGCAGAGCCAGGGCTGGAAGCCGAATTCAGAAGAGCCCCTCTTTACAGGGGGTGGGGTGGAGGCTCCCATCCTGCACCTGGGGCCCTAGCATTTCTCCATGGGGGCTTTCACAAGATGTGGTTCTGGGTTGGTCCTGTGCCTCAGTTTCCCTGCCCTGGGAATGAAGGCAGCCAAGTAACTGGGGAAGTGATTTCAACTGATGCCTACAGGGGGCCGTGTGTTCTTCAGAGAGTTCCCCCACCCCCCTTCCCCACCACAATCAGATTTCTCTGGAAAAGGTTATTGTGGGGTGAAGTGGAAGATGTCTGGTCCAGAGAGTCAGTGTTACTGTGCAAGTGTGACCTTGGACAAGTCACTCACCGCTCTGGACCTCAGACCGCCTGTTTATAAAATGGGGGGGGGGGTGACAAGATGTGAGAATGGAACATGAAAGTACTTTGCAAACTAGAAAGTGCTAATAGAAATGTTAGCCAATAATAATAATAGAAAGAGAAATAATGATAACAGTAGAAGAAGCCCAGTTTTCTGTGTGGTCCCACTGACCTGAAGGGAATTGGGCCCTTCGGGTATAAAACCAGAAGAATGTTCTGCCTTGGTTTTTGGAGTGTTGCCTGGATTCTTCTGGGAAAGTGAGAGGCTCCATCTAGCTGAGGAGGGTGGGAAAGTGGTCCTGCCCCAGGGGAGGGAGGGGAAGGCTCCTGCCTGGGGAAAGAAAGGAAGGGGAGGAGGGTTGAGGGAAGGAGAGTTGAACTAGGAGGAATGGAGGGCTCTGGCTGGGCAGCTCTGTCCTGCTCACAGGAACCCAGGGTCGGGAAAGGCGGCAAGCAGAGGAAGCTAAGAATCAATTTGGAATAAAAATACTTGAAGCAGGCAGTCAGAAATCTCTTAGCAGATGTGTGTATGAAACAATAAGTCCATCTGGTGTAACTCCTAAGTTTTACTGGTCCTTTCACTCATTCATTTGAAGAAATGTGTGGTGAATTGAATTCAAGCAGAGCACCCCAGAGTGGCAAAGTGACTTGCGCAAGGCCTTACTCCTGAGGGCCTGGGGAGTTCCTGGGAAGAACTGAATTTTGGAAGCTGGGGAGCGAAAAGTCCAAAGGCAAAGGAGAACATCTACAGGGAAGTCCGCCCAGCAGGACTCTGGTCCTTCTGGGAATTGGCCCTGTGCTGGTTTGTCCCTCTTCCTGTCTCCTGTCTGGAGGGAGGGCATGTTCTCTAGGACTGGGAGAATCTGGTTTCCTTCGGCTCTCTGCTCTCTGACCACCCCTGAGCCTAGTGGGCAGCAGAGAGGGTGAAGGCGCCAGAGAGGGTGAAAGCTGTGTCTTGGGAACATTTGGTGAAGGAGTGCGTGACATTTAACTTGGAGAAGAGAAGGCTTGATTTGGGGGTGGGGAGAAGGGACATGGTTGCTATCTTGGGTTCTCTGAGGGAGGCTGGGGAGAGGGCATAGCCTCGTTCTGTGGAGGCCCTAGGGTTGGTACTAGGACCTGGGGTGGAAGGTCACTGTGACGGAGCATCCACCTTGGGAGAGAGGAATGGAGGGGGGTGCTGCCTGTTGCTGGAGTGTGGGAGTTCAGATGGATACTGGTGAGGCTGACACCGAAGGAAATGCAGCCTGCCATGGGGAGGGGGTGGTGGCGTCCCAGCTTTGGGCCTCTGTAATTTCCAGTGTGGTGGATTCTGCAGTGCCTAGAACAGTGGCTGGCACATAGTAGGTCCTCAGGAATGATTTGAAGAATGAAAGAATAGATGTGTATGCCTGGGATGGTGGCGGTGCTGGCTAGGGAGTAGGGGTCATGTGGCCTGCAAATGCGGACCCATGGGCAGAAATCTTTGGGGATCATGTTGTGGGTTACACAACCATCTCTCAGGACTTCCCCACAAACTGGGAACCCTAGAGATAGGTACAGCCACCTCTTTTTTCACTGTTGGCAAAGTGAGGCCCAGAGCAGGAGAGCAGTGTGCCCAAAGGTACTGGTTGACCCATGACAGAGCTGGACTAGAACCCAGGCCGTTGGAGGTCCTCACTGTGGATCTCCTAAGTTGGTCTGGAGGGCTTTCTGAGACAGCGCTGCTGGAGGGGAGGAGCAGGGCTTCACTTGGTTTTGAGCCAGGACCTCAGTGCCACAGGCCAGCTGGCCACCCCCCAACCCCACCTTCCTGGAGCCTGGATGCACATCCAGAAACATCTGTACACGGACCCACTCCCCACTGTTACACTTATGGCCATTGTCACCGAAGCACATATGAACAAATGCACACATACACACACGGGATCCCAGGAGACATTTGCATGACCTCCTCCACGGTGGGGGAGGAGCGCTGAGTCCCAGGGAAGTTCTGACCCGCGCTGTGAGCTACAGGGGAGGCGAGGGTATTCGGCTGGGCCCGGTGGGCTGAGGCTGAGTCACCCCTTCTGCGTCAGGGATCCTCTCCTCTTCCTCTCCCCTCCGCCCCCTCCTCCCCCGCCGAGCCCCCAACAGGGGTTGGCCTGAGCGGGGCCAGGGGCTGTCCAAGGCCAGGGTGGGGTCAGCGGAGGCGCCGGGCTTGGCTGCCGATGCACAGTCCCGCGGTGGACCGGTAACTGCCGCTGTGGCAGCGCCCGGGAGGAGGTGGCCTGGGAGCCTGAGAGAGAGGGAGAGGGAGACCGGCAGGGAGGAGGCGGAGGCAGGGGCAGGGCCGCCGCGAGGGAGCAGGCAGGCGCGCGGCGGCTGCCCCACGGCTGGGCGCAGAGGCCGGGCGGGGGCGGGGACTGGCCGCGCGACGGGCGCCAGGCCCGGGGCTATAGGCACGGTGCCCAGCCCCCGGCGCACGCCGAGCCGCCGCCGCCGCCGCTGCTGCAGTCGGCATCCATCAGCGGGCGGGGGTGTCGCGGACCAGGCTGCTCCGCAGAGCCCAACGCGGCCCGGCGCGCCCGCCCCGCCCCGCGGCCTGCCGGCCCGCAGGAGCCGAGGGGGCGCCCCCCTCCCAGCCTGCCCGAGATGGGGACCCCCAGACCCAGGTAGGCACGTGCGGGGGATCAGGTGGCACGGGGGGCTAGGGGCTCGGTACCCGGAGGCCCAGCCTCCAGCCCTGGGGGAGGTCGGGACCGACCGGCAGGAACTGAGTTTGCAGGCTCTTGGCCCTCCGACCAGTGCGGGGGAGGTCCTTGCTGTTCCTCCCTACCTCCCAGGTCTGCAGCCTCCCCGAGGCCTGGAGAGAGAGGTGGGCAGGCGAGGGGGCTGACGCTTGCTGTAGGGATGAACGATTGCGCTGGGTGCTGGGCTGGCCCGCTCCGTTCTCCGAGACCACTCCTGCCGCCGCCGTGGAGGCCGAGAGCGCTCCGGATATCTCCGTCCAGGCTTCCGATGCTGCAGGACAGTCTCTTGGCTGAAGATTGGGGTGCTGGGGAGCTCTCGCCCTCACCCTCACCCTCTGGTTACAGTCCTTTCCCCACTCGGGGCTCACTTCCCATCCCACCTCCCTTCCGAGTCTCCCAAAGCTGGGGGGATAGAACTTAGCCCTAGGACCACTGAGGTTCTGGCCTGGTGTTGTCCTGACCAGAGGCTTCCCCTACCCGTTAGAGGGAGAGGACTTGTGGGTCCCAGTTGTGTCTGGCACCTTCACACTTGGGGACATCCAGGGCCCCAAGAGGCTGGGATCTTGGGGGCAGGCATGGTTGTGGTGGCGAGTGACTACAGCCATCAGGGTACTTACCAGATCCTAAGGCCACTGTCTGGCAGGGCTATGGCTGGGGGTGGTCCCTGGGGACCGTAGGAGGCTGGACAAGGAGGAGGAAAGAGTTCTGAGGATACTGGTCTCCTTTGCGGCACTGGCCGTGGTCCTTGCTTCCCAGCTCCCCCCCCTCCCCCCCCAGAGCTCTGAGAATGCATTGGTGAGGGAGAGACACTGCCGTGTGTTCCTGCCTCCTCTGCACCCAGAGGTGGGAGTGTAAGAGGGCTGGGTTTAGGACCTCTCTGAGGCCCTGTGGGGTTCAGCTGCTCTATCTCTCCGCCACCTCCCAGCATTAGGAGTCTTCCAGATTCAGTAGCAGCTGGGCCAGGTTGAGAGCTAGGGACGCGAATGATGCCCTCAGAAGCTCCTGGAAGAATCGCGGTGCTGCCTGTCCCGGACAAGGGTGTGGAGAAGAGAGGCGACTGTGTGCCCGCCTGCCCACCCATTCCTCCATATGGAGCCTGCGGCAGTGGCGGCCTGTGCCAGCCTCCTCTCTGAGCCACTGTGGCCCAGGGAGGCTCTGCCAGCTCCGTGCAGAGATGAAGCTGGCTTCTGCTGGCCAGTCTGAGGTCATGCCTGCCTGCTGATCCCATGTACCAGATTTGTGTATGTGCAGAGCATGGTTCCTTGAGGGGCCCCTCAAGGCAATCCTGGAGAAGGAGATCAGTGCAGGGGGCATGATTCCTATTAAACCCTTCCTGGGCCACATGGCCATTCCCTGGGCCCAGGTCTGTGAGCTTCATGGAGGACTGCTTCCCAGAACCGTCATGAGTGGAATACTTGGTCCTGTAGTCCTCACTCAGTAAATATTGAAACGTTGAATGAGGCCTAGAGAGGAAGAATGACTTGTCCAAGGTCACAGGCAACTGGGTGAGAGAGCCAGCACTAACGTACCCAGCTCTTCTAACTGGTTTGGGGTTTTTGCAGCCCAAATGCCTGCTTCTGTGCTGCTGCGGCTGTTCCATACGCAGGACTCTGATGGGCTGGGCATTGTAGCCTGGAGCCTGAGTCTGCCTCTTAGGAGGTGCCTTCCATTGGTCTCCCAGCCCTTGCCCCCAAAAGGTGAGAAGGAAAGAAAGGTCAGGCTGCCTCACAGATAATGGGCCAGGGCTGAGGCATAGGCGGCTGGTAGCCCTGGTCCCTCTTGGGAGGATGCAGAGCCAAGAGGATGCTGGTGCCCAGGCAAGTTCTGGGTCTGAGCATGCGGGGGCAGTAGAGAGGGTCTCCTGACTAGGCCGGCTGAGGTAGGAGGTGCCTCTGTGTTTGCTCCAGCATGGGTGTCCTTGTGAGCCTCTTGGGCTTCTGTGTCCCCATTTATAAAAAAAGGATAATAGGGGCTTCCCTGGTGGCGCAGTGGTTGAGAGTCCGCCTGCCGATGCGGGGGACACGGGTTCGTGCCCCGGTCCGGGAAGATCCCACATGCCGCGGAGCGGCTTCGCCCGTGAGCCATGGCCGCTGAGACTGCGCGTCCGGAGCCTGTGCTCCACAACGGGAGAGGCCACAACAGTGAGAGGCCCACGTACCGCAAAAAAAAAAAAAAAAAAAGGATAATAATTTTTATCTGGAGTAATACCAATGATTACACAATCAGTGTGAGGACATTTATTGAGCACTTACTGTATGCCATGCACTGGGACAGTAAATGCTTTGCATTACCTCACAGCAACCCTGACAAGTAGGTGCTATTATTATCTTCTTTTTACAGATGAGTAACTAAGGCTCAGAGAGATCAAGTTACCTGCCTGAGGTTACACAGCTGGAAAGTGGGTGGTTGAGTCCAGAACCCCTCTCTCTACCATGGCATTGTACCTGGGGCAGTGTCTGGGAATACCAGGCCGGTGTCCAGCAGAGCCAGACACCTGATGTGCCAGGGCTGGTCCAGGTGGAGAGGTCTACGTGTTGGATCTTGCGAGGCAAGGGCGGCTCTGTGGCCCGAGTGCTCCTGTGGTCCTGAGGGATGGGGGCAGAGAGGTACTGGCTGGGAGCCTGAGAGAGGGGTTGGCTGTGGCTTTCTGCTTCCTGGCCAGGATCCCCCGGAAGTGGGGAATGCTGTGGACTCCCTGCTCCCATTGGCTACGAGGGAAGACTGGTTGGCTCTGAGGCTGGTTGGCCCTGACACTCACCCCTGCCACATTTGATAGGAACCCAGTGACCAGAAAATGCAAGGGAGGGAATGCAGGGGCACCAGCTGGGACTGTGAAGAGGAGGCCCTGAGGGGAGGGGACGGAGCGTGGGTGGGCCGGTGGGGGTGGGAGCACGCTGGCACTGCTTCCTTTGTGGGCGGGAGGCTTGTGGGTAAGAATAGTCGCAGCCAACATTTATCGAGCACTTACTACATGCCAGGCACCTGCTTTAAGGGCTTAACTCATACAATCTTCCAAAACCCTTTGAGGTAGGAATTCTTCTTCCTCCCATTTTACAGATTGAGGGAACTGAGGCTTAGCCAAGAAAAGACAGTTGCTCAAGGTCACACAGCTCGGTCGGTCGTTGGGGAGCCAGGATTCAAATCTAGGCAGTGTGAGTCAGAGCCACATTCCTGATGGCAATGTGAGCTGCCCACAGTTTCTTCTCAGAGGTCATACTCAGTTTTGTTCAATTTGAAAAATATTCCCTGAGTACCTCCTGCAGGTCGTATATGGCCTCTGGGGAAGCATCCTCTCCTCAAGGGTCTCCCAGTCTAGCCTAGAGAGACACGGACATGACACAGGGGAGGTAAAGGAGGTCCTATGGCCTATCTCAGCGTGGATTCCTATTCTGGTGATCAGGGGAGGCTTCAAGGAGATTGGGGCCTTTGTGCTGGGCACCAAAGGCCAAGTGGAATTTTGATAGCTGTGGGGGTAAGGGCACCCACTCCCCTGGATCAGAGGGGAGGGAAATAGGGGTGTCTTTGAAGAATGGGCAGTCTGGTGTGCATGCAGGAGATGGTGCAGGGAGCTGGGGGGTGCTGGGAGGTGACTCAGAGTCAGCTTGTGTTTGGGTCTTTGTCAAAGCTCTGGAATCTGCGGGACCTGAGTTCTAGTCCCAGCTCCACTGTGTACTAGCCACGTGCCCTCGGGCTATCACTTAGCTGATCTGAGCCTCCGCTTCCTCATCTGTCAAATGTGGACAAACACACCTATCTGATTGAGACCACATTAGGGTTGTTACATAAAGGACCTAGAGCAGTGCTGGCACACCACAGGGGCACAGCTAACATCAGTTCCCTCCTCCTTTAGTCTCGCTCAAATGTCAGACACAGGTGTTTCCACTTGACAAGGAGCCTGGAGGCTGCCGGAACCTTTGCGGGTGTTTGGTCTGCATTGGGGCACGCGTTTGGGGCATGACAGAACCATGTCTGGGAAGGTCCCTTTGGCGACTGTAAGGACCATAAGTAACGGGTGGGCTCGGCCTTGCAGGAAAAACATCTGCACTGTGGGGCTTCTCTGGTGGCGCAGTGAGTGGTTGAGAGTCCGCCTGCCGATGCAGGGGACACGGGTTCGTGCCTCGGTCCGGGAGGATCCCACATGCCACGGAGCGGCTGGGCCCGTGAGCCATGGCCGCTGCGCCTGCGCGTCCGGAGCCTGTGCTCCGCAACGGGAGAGGCCACAGCAGTGAGAGGCCCGCGTAACACCCCCCTCGCAAAAAAAAAAAATCTGCACTGTGGACCTTGAGGGCTGGCGAGGAAGGAAGGTGGAAACCGCACTGAGATGTCCCCTGGAGTGGTTGGGGGAGGAGCAGGTTGGGGTGGGGGTCATGCATTTGGTTTGCAGCCTCATGAGTTTAAGATGAAGGACTGGTCTCCCTTCAGTCATTCCAAAGGTTGTGCAGCGTCTTTGTGCATCTGGTGTTTTTTTTTTTCTTTTTGCATAATTTCCTTTGGATGAATCCCCATCAGACTTCTCCCATAATAGTAGCAAATTGGGACTAAGTGCCCGACAACAGGAAGATGATTGAGAACGTTTGGGAACATCCAGTGGATAAAATAATATGCAGCCGTGAACAGTCACAGAAATACTTATGGAGTTGTGCACTTGTGAAGCTCCTTTGCATCCTTTCTTCATTTCATTTCATGTCCCTGTGACAGAGGTGGGACGGAGGTTAGAGCCTTCCCGTGCATGAAGAGATTCAGGCTAGGCTCTCATCTCTTTGAGGGCAGCGTTCATGTTTTCTTCATTGTTCTGTCTTCGGCGTGTGGCTAAGTGATTTGCAAATGCTTGTCTGGTGAAAGAATTGATTGAGTGGACAAAGCAGAGGGGAAGTGACTTGTCCAAGGTCATGCAAGTAGGAAGACCCAGGACCTGGGTCTCCTCATCTCTACTTGCTGCATTCTTCTCACTCACCACTCAGTACCTGGGAGGGGAGTAGGATGGAGAGGTTTGCAGCGAGGACTGTGGACAGACCAGGGTTTAAGTCTAGTTTCTGTCCTTACTGACTGTGAGGTCTTGGCAAATCAGTTCATCTTCTTAAGCCTCAGTTTCCTCATCTGTAATATGGATTGTCCAAGTACCTGCTTTTAAGCTTGTCGTGAAGACTAAGTGATTTTAGGTTTAGGCATGTAAAATTCTTAGCATGGGAATTCTAGCACATTCTAGCATACAGTGAAGCACCCACGAATGTTAGCTGTGTAATAATGATGATATAATAATGTGGAACTATTTCTGATGCAATTAAAGTTTTTTGTTTTTTGTTTGTTTGTTTTGGCCACGCCATGTAGCATGCGGGATCTTAGTTCCCCGACCAGGGATCGAACCTGTGCCCCCTGCAGTGGAATGGAGTCTTAACCACTGGACCGCCAGGGAAGTCCCTCTGATACAACGAATGTTAAATAGAAAGAAACCCATAAAACTATGAGCACTCAGATTAAAGTGGTATAAAATTAGGTCTGACCATAGATACAGATTGGAAGAGAACAGGCAGGAATGGCATTACAGCAGGTACTGTGGGAAGTAAATGACTGATCCAAACAAACCTTTTTTTTAAAAAATATTATATTTACTTTTTCTTTCTTTTTTAAACCAGAATTTAAGGCCACATTTCCACTTTTATAAATTTATTTATTTTTGGCTGCGTCGGGTCTTTGTTGCTGTGCGTGGGCTTTCTCTAGTTGTGTTCTGTAGTTGCGGCGAGCAGGGGCTACTCTTCATTGCGGTGCGCGGGCTTCTCATCACGATGGCTTCTCTTGTGGAGCACGGCCTCTAGGCGCACGGGCTTCAGTAGTTGTGGCTCGTGGGCTCTAGAGTGCAGGCTTAGTAGTCGTGGCGCACGGGCTTAGTTGCTCCACGGCATGTGGGATCTTCCCAGACCAGGGCTCGAACCCATGTCCCCTTCATTGGCAGGAGGATTCTCAACCACTGCGCCACCAGGGAAGCCCCCTTTTTCTTTCATTTTAATTACAAAAGATTTATGTGAAGAATCCTAATAATTCAGAAGCATATTCTCTCCGTGGCTCCCCAACCAAAATCCTTTTCTCCAGAAGTAGCCAATGATAACAGTGTGATGCGGGTCCTTCCGGAATTTTTTTCTATGCCTACATAAACATACAAACCAGAATGGGACCATAGCTTGCATTATGGTTTTACAATGTACATTTTTTCATTCTATAGGCTGACATCTTTCCCTGTCAATGTATATGAAATCCATCTCAAAAATGTTCACAATAGATATGTAATACTTTTGTAATTCATTTTTCTTTTTTTTTAAATTAATTAATTAATGAATGTATTTTTGGCTGTGTTGGGTCTTCGTTGCTGCATGCAGGCTCTCCCAAGCTGCGGCAAGCAGGGGCCACTCTTCTTTGTAGTGTGCGGGCTTCTCATTGCGGTAGCTTCTCTTGTTGCGGAGCTCGGGCTCTAGGCCTGAGGGCTTCCGTATTTGTGGCACGTGAGCTCAGTAGTCGTGGCTTGTGGGCTCAGTTGTTGTGGCTTGTGGGCTCTAGAGCGCAGGCTCAGTAGTTGTGGTGTACTGGCTTAGTTGCTCCGCGTCATGTGAGATCCTCCCGGACCAGGGCTTGAACCCCTGTCCCCTGCATTGGCAGGCGGATTCCTAACCATTGCGCCACCAGGGAAGCCTCTGTAATTCATTTTTCAATGGATAAATCCTAGTTCATTTGGCCATCAACAGGGGGTTGATGGACATGTAAAGTTGTTTCCAATTTTACTCTATTCGGAATAACGCTGACAATGAAATTTCCTAGTGTTTAAACAAAATCAAGTGAGAGAGATTCAGAAACTGCGAGATCACGAAGCGTTGCCAAGGAAGGTCTGCTGCTTCTCCCGTCTTCTTTCCCCTCCTCGCCTCCCTTCTCAGCGGAGCCCGGAACCCGAGGAGGCAAGGACACTGCTCCAAAGCCCATGTTTGTAACTTCAGCTCCGTGCTCCCTCTCACCAACTGCTGATTGGTGAGGTCCAAGCGAATGATGACAATAAACGGATCTTTTAGATTGTAAAGCACCCTGCATGTGGGAGAGGTTGATACTGCTGTTATTATTTCTACATCCAGAGCAACGGTAGCTTTGGTTACGTGGTTGACAGCAAGTCGGAGGTGGTGGGGTGTAGCAGGATCGAGGGGGAAGGGCATGGGGCTGTGAGTCAGCAGACCTGGGTCCACATCCTGGCTCTACTCAAACTGAGTAGTTGTGTGACCTTGGCCAGCTGAGCCTGCCTGGGGAATAAACCTACCTATCTCGGGTGACCCTTGTGGAGCTCACAGGAGACGAAACCTGGAAGCTCATTGTCCAGCTCTCAGAGGATGTCCCACCAGAGGGAGATCTCTGTCTGCCTTTGCAGTCTTCAGTGTGGTCCAAGTGGGAGGCATTTCCCCTTTCTGATGCTGTTACTCTGCAGTTCTGGGCATGTGGTCCCCGGCCTACAACTGCACGTCAGTCTGTGGCTCCGCGGTGGCACGTGAAACCTTTGGGCAAGAAGCCAGTGCTGACGGGTGGCAGCCTCTTCACGTTGCTTGGTTTTATTTAATGCGGTGCCCGTGGGTACCGCAGGCCTCTGACAAATTGCCGTCTCCCCACTGCCGTGTGCGGACCTGAGCATCAGTGGGGATGACTGCAGGCCCAGCTCCTGTTTCCACGCCTCTGACTCCATTAGGGGACCGGCTGGTAGGGCGGCACAGTCCCCCTCCTCCCTCCTCACAGGCGGTCATTTCATTCATGTCCACCGGGAGATTGTCACTCAAGGAAGTGAATGTTCCGTACTGGGGAGATCCTGGTGGCAATTACCATCATCCCCAGAGGGGAAGGAGAGTAGGCTCTCTCTCTCACGGCGTTTTTTCTTTTAATTCTTTTCTTTTTCTTTTCTGACTCCTAAGTAATACATGTTCATAGTAGAAAAATTGTGTAACACAGAGAACCCCCTTTAAAAAGCCCCCAAAATTCCTGCTCTAAGGGAATGGTATTGTTAACCTTTGAGCCTTTAGACTCAGAACTCAAGATGAGAATTTCTAATATTTCTTGAGCACTAACTGTGGGTTTTGGCATGTAAGTGCTTTACGGGCATGGTCCGATTCTGTTTTCATAGTAAACCTGTGAAGTGGGTGAGATTATCATCATGATTTTACAGATGAAGACACGGAGTCACAGGGAAGTTAAGAGAGTGTTCAAGGTCTCCAGCCTCCTATTTTATCCTTAACCACTAGACTAGACTGCCTCTTCCCAATTGCTCCTCCCCTCCCTCTCTAATTCGTATATCTATTTAGGGTCAGGTGGTGTATCAGTCAGATTCTGGCAGAAAACAGAATTCCACTCAGATGCTTCAACTTGGAGAAGTTAATAAAGCTGCGAGCAGGGTTAAGGGAACCCACAAGGGGTACCCGCAAACTCACAGTGACAGAAGCTGTTACCTCCCTTTGGCCTGAATGAACAGAGGGAGGGAATAGTGTTACCAGAATTCAGCAAGGAGCTGTCACAGAGGGGGGGGGGTTCAGCCACCACCAGAACCACAGGAAGGGCAGTTGGGAAGATATACCCCTGTCCCTCTCTGCTTCCACCCTCTGACCTCCTGCCAGTGACTCCCATTGGCCAAAGGCAATCAGAGGTTAGCAGGCAAGGGAGTTCAAAGGGTAGTCCAAGGGCTCATCCTCCCGCTTCTTTGAGCAGGGCATGGTTCTAGGGGTGCAGATGAGGACCAACAGCCCAGGAGATGGTTGTAGGGGGACGGGGAAGATGTACTCCCTGGTTTCCCCCAAAGAAAGGATTATCCTGGTAACTCTGATCATTGAAAACATCATTCAGAACAGAAGAATCTCACTTTCTGCCTAGCATTCTCTTTGTTTTGGTGTTTTCCACACCCTGTCCATTTCTTTCTCTCTCCACTCCTTCCTACCGTTAGTTCGTACCTGGTTCAGCATTCCCACAAACACCTGGGTAGAAGTCGTCAGTGTCTCAGCTTTAGAACAGAACCTTCCTGGCTAGGGAGTGATTGTTCATGACCACGGGCACTCGTGGCTGTGTGTGCCCCCATGCTGTTTCATTGCTACGTGTATGTATGCAAAGACACACTTCCGGTACACATGTCGTAAACATCTGTGATATACTCTCCCTTGTCTTTAGCGTGACTGTAACTTTTGTGTTTCAAAGTCCTTTTGTTCTCTGAAACATCCTTGCTCTACACAGCCCTGCTCTGAAGTGGGAGGACAGGAGCTCTCGTCCTTATTTGACAAATGGGGAAACTGATGCTCAGAAAGGGGAAGTGACTCACCCAAGGCCCATCAGATAGGAAGTGGCAGAACTGAAACAAGAAACAGTGGTCCCGATTTTGAATTCAGCTCTTCCAAGTGTATTTGCCTTTCAATCTTGGGAAGTTTTTCCTTAGCCAGCTTCACCCCTGGGAGAAATTATTCAGCACGAACCCCCTGAGGCTGCTGAAATGTCATGTAGTGGGATGGACTTTGAAGCCAGAGAGACTTGGCACACCTTATGACCTTGGGCAAATCGGTAGACCTCTTTGGGTCTCTGTGTCCTCATCAGTAAAATCAGGAGGAAAATAATCAGGAGTTTGGATGGAAAAGTCAGCTGCGTAAGGTCTGATAAGTTGTCAGGACAGGCTGGCTGGCTGGTAGCCAGAAAGGCTCCCGAGGTGAATGCAGCCCAGGTCTCTAGACTTGTCTCATTGGTGTCCCATCCACCCATCACCCATGTGTTTTTCCATTTATCCATCTGCCCATCCCTCTGACTCCAGACTCCCTGGGTTTGAATTCTGACACTATTTACTGGCTGCGTGATCTTGGGCAAGTTACGTCACTTCTCAGTGCTTTAGTTTCTTCTTTTGTAAAATGGAGATGTTAAGAGTACCTATTATAGGTTACTATGAAGATTAAATGAGTTAATTGATGTAACATGCTTAGATCAGTGCCTGGTAAATAGCAAACTCTATAAATGTTAGCTTTATTGTTGTTATTTATTAAGAACTGCGCTAAGCCCTGGGGAAAATGGTAAATGAGACAGATAAATTTTTTTTTTTTTTTTTTTGGGCCACGCTGCACAGCTTGTGAGATCTTAGTTCCCTGACCAGAGATCAAACTCAGGCCTCCTGCAGTAGAAGCGCAGAGTCCTAACCACTGGATCGCCAGGGAATTCCTGAGACAGATAAATTTTTGTCTTTGTGGAGTTTATATTCTAGAGGAGAAATAGAAAGAAATAAGTCAGTCAGTCAATCAGTATAAGTTCCGTTTGTGAACTTATGAAAAAACCAAACCCGGCATGCTTGCTTCATGGGAACAGAGTTTCTGTTTGAGGGGCGATGAAAAATTTTGGAAATAGGTGGCAGTGGTTGTTGTACAACATTGTGAATGTAATTAATGCCCCTGAATTGTTACACTTAAAAGTGGTTAAAATGGTTAAAATGGCAAAAACAAAATAAAGCAAAACTGAAAAACCAGCTATAACCAAAAAAAATAGAAGGAGGGACCCACTTTAGACAGAGTGGTCAAGGAGCACATAGATTGAGATCTGAAAGGTGAGAGATGTCAAGAGACAGGGGACAAGTCCGCTGTCCCTGCAGAGGGACCATTAAGGGCAACCCCAAGACAGGGGCAAGCCTGGCGTGGCTGAGGTGCAGACAGAAAGCCAGTGTGACACCGTCATCACAGTGATGGTGGCAATAGGGGTGGGGAAGTAGTGGGAGCTGAAGCAGGGGCTGTGTGCAGGGACTCGGAGCTTTGATAAAGAATTTCTGTTTTATTTTGATGGGAGGTCATTGGAGGTTTTAAAGAGGGCATCCAATGGAGGTTTGAAGAAATCCTTGTGGCTGCTCTGTGGAGAATAAACCCTAAGAGGGCCCGAGTGGCTACAGGGAGGCCATGGAAGAGGTAGGGCAGCCATGCAGGCAGGAGCTGAGAGTGGCTTGGACCTGGACGGAAGTGGGGATGGAGAAAAAGAACAAATGCAATTTACTGGGCTCAGAGATGCTGAGTCATGCGAACCCTGGTGGGACAGCTTGATGTATAAACCGGTCGATTCATTTTTAATGAGAGGTACAACTGCAAGCCAAGTGGATGTTGCCTCTTCTGGGCAAGGACACCCTCCCCCTTCAGGCCACCGAGACAGAAAGCCACAGCGTCTGAAGGCTGCTTAGTGACTCCGGAAGGCAAACCCGGGGATCCAGCCAGTGGTTGCAATGTTGAAGAGCATCAGAGGCTGACAGCCTGCTGAGCTGGCCCCAGAGGGGGCCAGGCAAGCATGCTGGGCCTCACTGGGCCCCTCTCTTCCAGACAGGGCTGGCGCAGGCACTGTCAGAATTTACCTCTCTGGCTGACCTTTCCCTTTTCTAATCCTGTGCATTTGGGTTTTCATATGTTAGTGTCATCAGTTAGGCTTTGCCGGCCTCTGTCTCCCTCTATCCATCTGTTCTGGGTGGGCACTTCTTTTTTTTTGTTTTTTTTCTGGCCGCACCATGCAGCATGTGGGATCTGAGTTCCCCGACCAGGGATTCAACCCGTGCCCCCTGCGGTGGAAGCATGGAGTCTTGCCACTGGACCACCAAGGAAGTCCCTGGGTGGCCACTTCTAAACTCCTGCTTCGCAGACCACTCCCCACTCTGGCTTCCCATTACTGCTTGTAATTCTGGACCCTCTCAGGGTTGTTTTATTGGGTGCCGTCTTTATGTTATTTTCCTGAATCTCCATCACCCCCCTGAGAGGGAGGGAAGACTATCTCTGTTTTATAGGTGAGGTGACCTAGGCTCAGAGGAGTGAAGTCTCTTGCCCAAGGTCCCAGACTGAGCTAGTGGTGGAGCCGGGCTCCGTGTCTAGGTCTGACTGACCTGGGTCTGCCCCCTGCCTTGCTGCCCTGCATGGAGGGGTCCAGGAGATGACTGTGTATGGGGTCCCTGATGCTGGGCCTGGCCCGCAGTGGCTCAGCAATGGGAGTCTTACCCTTTCCAGCAGAGTAACACTTCTGACTCTTGCAAAGCTGCCAGCCCCCATCCCCCCACCGCACTCCTTCCCTTCTCCCTGATTCCAGCCTGTCCCTTCTGCCAGGCTGGGTGGAGCTCACCTTTATAGCCTTCTTGTTCCAAGGAGTCAGGATGTCAAGGCTCCTCCTTGTCCTCCGCACAGCCCTACTTATTCCCACATCTGGGCGTTTGCCCGCGTAGTGACTCAGCCCAAATGCCCTCCCTGCCATCTCCTGTCTAGATTCTCCCTTTTTTCAAAACCTAACTCCCTCACCCTGCACTCCCTACCCTCTAAGTCTTCTTTGGGAACTCCAGGCCATACTCCTGATCACCAGGTCCCAGAATCTTCTAGAGGCTGAAATGTACACTGGCAAATCTAAGTCACATCCTGGGTGAGTATCATCCTCCCGTGTTGCGATGAGCTCCACGGGAACCAGCACATGTCCCTCCGGGTCCCCTACGGTGCCTGGCCGGCTTGACCGCACAGCGGGCTCCATCAGTCTGTGCTGACCTGGGCCTGGGCAGCACCGTGCCCACGTGACTGGCTGTGGTAGAAGCCAAGGCCAGGTTCTTGGCTCGCATTCTGTGCCCCAGTGAGAGAACCATGCCGTTATCCCTGGATTTGTGAGATACAGAAGGATCTCATCATAGGTTTAAAAAATAATAATGTGATTTTTCTTTTTAATTCATAACTTTTTTTAGAATTTAAACAGATTTTATTTATCCCTTTCTCATCCTGTCATACCAGGCCATGTGCATTGGAAAAATTTATTTTTTAACTTCTAGTTTTTTTTAAATCATTCAAGAAATCTCCAAGTATAGTAGAAGAAAATGAGAACTACAGTTAAACAGAAAGAAGAAAAAAATGATTTGTAGACCTGCCTTCTAGAAGCAACCATAGTTAATATACTTGGCTGAAATTTCTGGCACTATATGTGTGCATTAATCAAACTAGGGTCAATCTGTACAAACTGTTGTGTATCATGCTTTCTCACTCTGGTGAAAATTTTCCATGATTCCATGATTTAAAAAATATATATATATATTTATTTATTTGGCTGCATCGGGTCTTAGCTGCAGCACACGGGATATTTCATGGCAGCACGTGGGCTTCTCTCTAGTTGTGGCGCACGGGCTCCAGAGCTCATGGGCTCAGCAGTTGGGACACATGGGCTCTCCAGTTGTGGCGTGCGGGCTCTGCAGGGCGCAGGCTTAGTTGCCCCGCGGCATGTGGGATCTTAGTTCCCCAACCAGGTATTGAACCCACATCCCCTTCGTTGAAAGGTGGATTCTTAACCACTGGACCACCAGGGAAGTCCCTTCCATGATATATATATATTTTTTTTTTTTTAATTAATTAATTTATTTATTTTTGGCTGCGTTGGGTCTTTGTTGCTGTGCGTGGGCTTTCTCTAGTTGCAGCGAGAGGGGCTACTCTTCGTTGCGGTGCACGGGCTTCTCATTGTGGTGGCTTCTCTTGTTGCGGAGCATGGGCTCTAGGCGCTCGGGCTTCAGTAGTTGCGGTACATGGGCTCAGTAGTTGTGGCTCACAGGCTCTAGAGCGCAGGCTCAGTAGTTGTGGCACACAAGATTAGTTGCTCCACGGCATGTGGGACCTTCCTGGACCAGGGCTCAAACCCTGCATTGGCAGGCGGATTCTTAACCACTGTTCCACCAGGGAAGTCCCACTCAAGCCTCTTTTGCTCTCTGTGTCTCACCTGTAAAAGAAGAGGAGAAGACTAATTATCTCAGAAGGCTTCCAGCTCCTTTCCTCTGAGGTTCTCCCAGCACCAGGCAGTCGTGCCAGCAGCCTCTGCTAGAGACCTGGGTGGTGAAAGCCTGGGATATTTATTTAAGATTACTCTCCCGGCTATTTCCAAGATGATGCAGGCCCAGGGAAGGTTCAGAGAGTACGGGCTGAAATCAGACTGAGGCAGAGGTGGGAGCAGATGCGCTGGGCTCCCTGGACCCATGAGGGGCATGTGGATTCTGCTTCTCCCAGCACAAAACGTACAGATTAGTCTATGGTTCTGGTTTTTTTTTTTTTTTTTTTTTTTTGAAGCAAAATTAAGCAGGCATTTATTTTAAGGGCTCTTCCCTGTAAGCCTTATCTAGCATTATGGCTGATATCCTCCAGTGAGGGCTTAGAAGAAAGCCAGAGCCAGGCAGCTATGTCTCAGTTTGACACCATGAGGCTGTGAGCCCCCCTGAGCAGCTCTTCTTGCTTTGAGCTCTGGCACAGAGTCAGCACTTAGTGTCATATAAGCAACAGAGAGCCTTTATTTAACTATGGCTTTAAATTATACCCTTAAAGCCCGGGGTAATGACGTGAGTGGAAAGCATTTTTGGGTGGGGTTGAGGCAATGTGGACCAAGACCTTCCCTTCCTCCTCATCTTCTTAACGGCGGCATCTGTAACAACAGACCCTCTCATCTGTGCTATGAGCTCCAGCTTACAAAGTGTTCCACTCATTATCCACGAGGTGGGAATTGAGGATGCTCGTGACCCCTCTAGGGCCCTAGAGATGTTGGGTGGCTGAGTGGGGTGCTCAGGGCCCCTGACTTTCTGTCCAGTGCCCCTTGCTTTGGGTGGGGCTGGTGGCCCCTGGAAGGCAGGGGGAGAAACTGAAGAATAAAAAGGAAACGTGGGGCTGGGGCTTGGGGCATGTGCACAGCCCAGGGTGAATCCTGTGTCTGTCTGTCTAACTGCCCATCCAAGGCCCCATGGTGGGTGGGGTGAGGGAGGGACCTGCCAAGTCTCATCTGAATCTTTCTCATTTAGTATGATGGATTCGGAGGAAGGCTTTAGACTCAGGGGTGCGGGTTCCTGCTCATTTCTCTGTTACCCGGTTTTAGCTCCAAATTTCTTTTTTTTTTGAGAGGTTTGTTTTGATCAATGGGGGTCAGAAATGGGTGCTTTTGCCTTCCTAAAAACAAACAAACAAACAAACAAACAACATGGGTTAAAAATATATAGATGTATTTTTTAAATTATACAAGTAATTCCAAAGTGTATGAAGTAACAAATGAAGCTCCCTCTCTTATCCCGCCCTCTCTCTTTGTCCTCTATCTACTTCTGAATTATTAACCTCTCTTAACAGTTTGGTTATCCTTTCAGATCTTTTACTACATGTGTACAAACACAAAGATGTATTGTTGAGGTTATTGGTATTTTTTTTAATATAAAAATGGGGCCATGCCATTCTTTCTTTCTCTCCCTTTCTTTCTTTCTCTCGCTCCTTTTCTCTCTTTGCAATTTGCTTATTCCAAAGAGCAGCTGGGCAACAGGTCCTTGATTCTCTGAAAGCTCCTCACTTCCTGCTCTGAGGGGGAAATGATAAGCATAATCGGTTGCAGAGATAATTTCTAAGTCCCTCGCTTTTTGGATGAGTCCTAGTGAGACCAACCAACGGCCCATTTGTGGCAGATGTGGGGCCCGAGTCCAGTTCGCCTGACTTTGACATCATCAGGGCTATGCGTTTTTTAAGAGTACCTTCCTGCGTTATCCCTTTAAGTACATCCTGACAGCATCCCTGTGAAGTCAGGGGGCAGGAATTATTGAGGCTTGGGGCATGGAGAGCCTTGTCCGATGTCAGGGCTGGAAAGGCCAGGAGCACAGGGCTCTTTGGGTTGAGTTCCATTTATCCCACATTGATTGAGGGGCTACCGTGTGCCAGGTGCTGTAGTGGGAGAGACAGCCTGGCCAAGGGCCTGCCTGGAGGTGGTCACTGACTGTCCCTGGTGCTCTTGGCAGAGTGGGGTCCCCTGGAGAGACTCTCCTCGCCCTTAGGAAGGACCCTGATTCCAGACCTGGGCCAAGAGCTTGGAGTCCCTGAGGAGCTATATGGCACAAGGGTGGGTGGGGGTCTGTGACCTCGGCTGTTGCCACCGAGCCCTCACTTCTCATGACTCTGTCCCCATCCTCACTTCCTCTGTCTCTCCCTCCCTCCCTCCTCCTTCTCTCTGTGGCTTTTTGTCCGTTTGTCTCCATCTGTCTCTCGCCACGTGTGGTTCCTGTGCCCCTCGCACCGTTCTGTCGTACCACTGCTGCCCCTCTCCCCCATCACGTGCTCTCTCCTTTGTGCCAATGCAGGCGTGCTGGTCACCATGACAACAGAGACAGGCCCAGATTCTGAGGTGAAGAAGGCTCAGGAGGAGGCCCCGCAGCAGCCTGAGGCAGCCGCTGCAGCTACTACCCCTGTGACCCCCGCAGGCCACGGCCATCCCGAGGCCAACTCCAATGAGAAGCATCCGCCCCATCAGGACGCCCGGCCTGCCGAACAGGTGTGTGCCTGAGAGCACGGGATCCCTCTTCCTGCCCAGCCAGTCCTCCAGAAGGGAGGCAACAGGGAAACTGAGATGTATTATTGACCCATTACATGCCAAGCACTGTGCAGGGGGCATAGTGTTCATTTCTATAATTAATTCTCTGAGACCTAAGAAGGTAACTGTTGATTTCCCCATTTTACACTTGGGGAAACAGAGCCTCAGCAGGATGAAGTGAGTTACCCAAAGTCACATTGCTATAAAGCGACAGAAGTGCAAGTCAGATCTAGATCTGATTTTGAAAATCGGTGTTCTTTCAACCTTATTTTCCTATCCCCCAAGGCTGTCCTTTCTAGCGGGGCAAGCCCAGGGTGACTGCAGAGCAAAATTCATCACCCTAAAAAGAGACAGAGGACTTGGGGGTTCATCTGGCCATTGAATTCACACCTCCCCTAATTCACAGCTGGACCAGAGAGGGCAGGGACTTGGCCAAGGTCATTGAGGGTGTCAGTGACAGAGTTAGGACTAGTGGGCAGGGCTCTGGCCTCCCTTCCCTCCACTAGATCAGTCCCAGCCCCATGCTAGACCCAGTGACAGACTGAGGAGGAGGAGGCCATGTCCTGATCGCTCATGCACTGTTCTCAGCAGATAGGACAGCTCCCGCCTGCAGGGGAGCAGTGGACCCCTCGTATGAGCCCACCCATTGTACGCAGAAGCTCTGGCTCTCTTCCTGCACACACCCACCATTGACCGTGGTCACCTGGGGGGTCTTAGGGGGCAGTGGCTCTCATTTTGGGGTCTGTCTGAGCCCCAGCTGCATCCTTATTGCATCTCATTTGGACGCAAAGCTATGGTTTCTAGCCCGCTGACTAAACCCTTCCCTTGGTTGGACCTGTAGAGCCTAGACATGGAGGAGAAGGACTTCGGGGAGGCCGATGGCCTGTCGGAGAGGACCACGCCCAGCAAGGCCCAGAAGTCGCCCCAGAAGATTGCCAAGAAATACAAGAGTGCCGTCTGCCGAGTCACTCTGCTCGATGCCTCTGAGTATGAGTGTGAGGTGGAGGTAGGGAGCACCACAGGCCCCGTCCTTGGTCGACCGTCCTCAGAGCCAGGACAGGCCTCTGTGCGCACGCAGCCTGGGCCAAGCCAGAGGGCATCCACTCTTCAAGGAGGCCTGGACCGACTGCCGCGTCCTGGGGAGATGACCCGGCCAGCCCTCCTTTGCACAGATGGTGGCACTGAGGCCCGCAGAAGGCTCTTCTCATTGCAGATAGTGTTAGGCGAGGCACAGGGCTGGTGCCAGGAATCAGGGTGGCTGTACCTCGGCAAGGAGTCACCGTTTTGGGGCTGATCTATAGCCTGGTAGGACCTGGGCTCTTTCATCTCACCCAGCAGACGCTGAGGTTTCAACCAGAATCATTTTCATTTATATAATGGGTGTGGAGAAGGCTTCTCCCTGTGAAGTACCCTATCCAGGGCACCAGGACAAACTGGTCACTCGAGGCTTCCATGGTGAGGCGTCCCCCAGGCATAGGGAGGTGGCCCATTGGAAGGACCCTCCCCCCCAGGCTGTGGAGACACCCTGTGGCATGGCTCTGGCCCACAGTGGGTGGCTGGGCAGACACCTCCTCTCTGGGATCAGCCCTCCTGGTCCCACGTGTAGCATCTCCCTTTCCTGTACAGGCTGGAACTCCCACCTGAATTCTAAGCTCTCACTCGCCCCCTTTGAGGTTCTGCCCCGGTCCAGGCACCATTCCTGGCCCATCCACATGTATGGAAGAGTCCAGAGGGTGGCTTTACTGCTGAGAGTTACAGGACCCACCTCCCTTTCTCCCCCGATCCCTGGTCTTAAGGGACCGACTTCTGAGACCTGGGAGGCTGGCTCTGTCGTCTTTGCCGGGTTGGGTTTTGTTTTTTTTTTTAATGTTTATTTCTTCCATAGAAAGGTTGCAGGGTGGACATCTTGCCTACTCCTGGGCAAAACAAAGGGATATCTTCTCCCTCTTTCCTCCTGCCCATGGTGGCCCCAAGGTGCTGTTTCAGCTACCCTAGAAGAGCGTAAGGGTTTGGCTGAGGCCACTCTCTCTGAAGCTCTCCTCCAGGCTCAGGAATCCCTTGGTTTCCCAGCTGCTCCCCAC
Organism: Stenella coeruleoalba; assembly: GCF_951394435.1. Classification (NCBI taxonomy): domain Eukaryota; kingdom Metazoa; phylum Chordata; class Mammalia; order Artiodactyla; family Delphinidae; genus Stenella; species Stenella coeruleoalba. The sequence goes on along the minus strand of NC_137161.1, from coordinate 23,007,206 downwards.
ATTCAGGCCTGGTGCCAGTCCCCAGTGACCTAGCCAGACCTTGCAGGGACCTCACCCGCTCCCTGGAGTCCGCTGCCTCTTTGGGTAGTGACTGCTTCACGCACCCCCTGCCCCGTGATCCCTTTATCGATGCTCATCCTCACCCCTGTGGGTTTGGGGTACCCAGCCAGGTTCTGGGCTTTGTCCTTCTGAATCCTCAGGCCCAGGTGGTGTTCAGAGAGGTACCACGCCTTGCTGATGGGAGTTGGGGGGAGAAGGTGGCTTGAACAGTGCTGCTTGCAACTGAGGCTGATTTAGGCTCTGTGAGCCCCTGTGGAACCTCACTTGCTGCCTGGGTAGAGGTGATGCTCCCTTAGTGTAAGGGGAGGGGCCAGTGGAGGACAGTCACGCTGTGACCCTGAGTCCCAGGCCCTCCCCTCCTCCCCTGCCCGTGTCCCTCACATGTCAGGTGGCTTGTCTCTTCCTCTCACACTCAAAACTCAGACTTTTGGTTTTCTGCTCCTTGGGTCCAACTTAGCCTGTTTCTCCTAATCACTGTACAGGGAGGAAAAATCAGTCACTCCCCCACCCCACGCTGGCTTTCCCTCCAAGCAGGTCTGAGTTACAGGAGGGCCCCAGGAGGGCTTGGAAGAAGGCAGTTGATGGGCTAGGCATTAGTGTCCCCCCAGGATTCCTTAGGACTTGGAGAGCAGAACCAGGTGGGTGGCAGGAGTGCTGAGATCCTCCCCAGATGCTGGAAACCTCTTGCAGGTTTTCAGGTCGTCCTGGTGGAGCCTGGGGCATCTCCCCGCCCCATGCTGAGGTGTGTTCCGGCCTCACGGCAGCTCTGCTCTTCTCTTCAGAAACACGGCCGGGGCCAGGTGCTGTTTGACCTGGTCTGTGAGCACCTCAACCTCCTGGAGAAGGACTACTTTGGCCTGACCTTCTGTGATGCCGACAGCCAGAAGGTGCCTGGACTGGGGAGCGGGGCTGACTGGAAGGCCTGCCCTGGGTGGTGGGGGTCTCTTCCCTTAGGCCCCCATTGGCCTGGCCACATCCCATGGCTTCCATCAGTCCTCAGATCTTCATTAGGTACCTTCTGTCTGCACGCTTCCAGGGTTCAGCCTGCCCTGTCCATCCTCAGTTCTCTGTCTCCCCTGTGCCCCTTCCTTGGGGGCCTGCAAGTCAGCCCCAGATGGGTATCTGGAGAGCCGTGGCATGGCTTCCTGTGGGAGCTGAGGCACTCACCCCCCAGCCCCTCTTCCCCACCCTTGGGAAACTCCTGCCCGAGTTTCCTTCTTCCCACCAATCCCACTGCAGCTGCATTACCCGTTCACCGTGCTGCCTCCAAGCACTGCCAGGCCCAGGGCCCCGGGTCCCAAACCCTGAGTGAAGCCAGGCCTCATTCCCTCACCTCCCAGTCCCAGGGGAAAGGACCCAGACAGCTCAACCAGGGAAGGGTGTTCCCAGCTAAGGGGCTGTTGGCAGGCCATTTCGGGACGTTTCTCTCTCCTAGCCCTACCCAAGTCCCCTCCTCCATCTCCCTCTAATGAACTCTATCTTCTCCTACAGAACTGGCTGGACCCCTCCAAGGAAATCAAGAAGCAGATCCGGAGTGAGTGGCTTGCTGTGGTTGGAACCGGTAGTGGAAGGTGGCGGGGGGGCTCCGGGCCTTGAGGGCCCTAGGTGCGCTGCTCCCTCCTCCTTTGGGAAGTGCGTTCGGACCCTGAGTTCGTTTGCTGTGTGTGGCACATCTTGGGGAAGGCAGGGTATTGTTTTAGAGATGAAGAGCCTGAGGCCTGGACAAGAGGAGTCACCCAGCAGGTTAGCAGAGGGATCACAGCTGCCTTCAGGACGTCAGCCCTAGAAGGGACCTGCAGAGTCATCTAGGGGAAGGGGACAGACCGATGGCCTCAAAACAGCCACCTTCTGTCCAGGGCCAGTGCAGGCTTCGGTGATCAGTGACCTTTGACTCAGCTCAGAATCCTTGTCCCCACAGTACTCTAGGCCACTGCCAACTGAGAGGAGTGAATGTGTCCTGTGTTTAATGATGGGTGACTGAGGCCCAGAAAGAGGCAGTTGTTTACCCAAGATCACAGAGTGAGGTATGGGCCACGCCAGGTCTTGAGCCCTGGCCCCCTGGCACCATCCTGCACTCTTTTCAGGGCCTGGGTCAAAGACAGATGAGCAAGCCAAAAACCTGTCTTTTCTGGCCCAGAGGAAAAAAGGCATGTTGGGAGGGGGGCGGGGCAGCCTTCCAACGCCAGAAGGGGGAGGTAGGTGGCCTCAGCCAGGGGGCATGCGGTGAGTGGGGACTTGGAGCCTAGAGGCAGTGATGCCTCCACTGGGGGCTCCTCCCCTTGGGTGTGCTTGGGCTTCCTGGTCCCCTGGCTGGAAAGCTAGAGCCAAGCCTGTTGCCGTGATAGCAGGCAGCTGGGCCTAGGGATGCCAGCTGACTATGCAGGAGGGGGCTGTAGCCTCCTGTAAGTTGGAGATAAAGAAGCATGCTCACGGACAGAGCCCCCCTCTCTGGGGCCAACAGGGTCCTAGGCCTGGCCTTTATGCTGTCCCCAGGAACCCCAGCCCAGCTGGGAGGCCTGGCTCTCATGCCTGAAAGAATCAGAACACCCACAGTGGCTGAGAGTGTTTGAGAAGGACCAGGACCTTAGAAAAGAGAAACTGCTGACAGAATCTTTGGGTCTCGACTCCCTCCCCAGGGCAAGAAGTGATCCCCTTGGGTTATGAAGGAGCAGGGCTCCCTCCTTTATTTAGTAAAGCCACAGTCTCTCTTCCTACCCCTGCAGTCTCCACCCACTCACCCCAGTTCTGGCTTCTGGGGCCCCCACAGAGCAATTTTTTACCCACTGTCTTGATTTGTGACAACTCCAACCTTCTGAAGGTGGCACCTGAGTCCTTATGTCCTGGCCTTCAGAGTTGGGTATATTTCCTCCCAAATCTCAGGGCCCATCACCTAGGGCACTGGGGGCAATTCCTCCACCTCTCTGCATTCCCGCATCTCCCTAGCACGTGGATTAGTGATTACTGCCTCACTAGGTGGGGATGAAGGTTCAGTGATGTGAGTGTGGACAACAGCCAGCACATAGTAGGTGCTTCACATAGTAGGAGGCAATCTGGTGTGATGGTTAAAAGGACAGATGCGGGAAGTAGACTGCCTGGATTTGAATCCTGACTCCGTCACTGCTTCTCGTGTTATTTAATTGCTCTGTGCCTCATCATCTGTAAAGTGGGGGTAACCCTTATCATTAGGGTTGTTGTGAGGATTAAATGAGTTATTAGGCGTTCAACACCTAAAAGGTGCCTGCCCATAGTAACACGCAGTTTGTATTAGCCATTATTATTATTATTAATTGTTACCATTATTCTCTCGCTCTCTTTTTTTCTTGGCTGTGCTGTGTGGCTTGTGAGATCTCAGCTCCCCGGGATCGAACCCGGGTCATGGCGGTGAAAGCCCGGAATCCTAACAACTAGGCCACCAGGGAACTCCCCCATTGTTATTCTTGAGACAGGGATTGTTTCCCCTTGAGGCTGCTGTTTCCAAGGAGTCAGCTGCAGTCAGGAGCCTAGGTTGTGGAGTCATATGATCAGAGGCTAGACCTGTTTTCTATCGCTGACTAGCTGGGTGATCCTGGGAGAATGACTTAACCTCTCAAAACCTGCATCTATTAAAAGGAAAGTCTACCTCAGGATCACTATAAAGATTAAATTCCAAAAACACGTGTAAAGTTCTTAGCAAGCCAAGCGACTGGCACTTAGTAAGTGTTGGAGACATGACAGCTGTAGGGTGAAGATGGTGGTGCCTGCAGGGACAGGATGGTAGTGATGGCATGGCCTCCAGCCCTTCCTGTCCACAGCCCTGCCCTGGATGGGTCTCTCTTTCTCACTTTGTCAGAGGTCCCTTTAGAGCATGGAGCCCAAAATGTCCCAGGGGTGGTCTGACCGTTGTTCCGGATTATGGCCTTTCATCAAGGCCTCCTCCCTCCCCCCTCTTCTTAAGTGGTCATCCCTCTTCTTGGTTTGCAGAGCTTGTTTCCAGCTGAAACCGCAGCGTTTATTTTTCTCTACCTTGTAAATGTGTACCATTGATTTTTCATATCTAAACGTGGAGGTTAACATTTATCCCTGGGAAATGTTCTTTGTTACTTTTAGCCCATTATATTTGCTTTTGGGTCTTGTTTATAATCCAATTCTGCCATCTGAGATGGAGTCACCATTATATAGGGCAGAGTTTTGCAACATGTTTTCTGAGAAACTTTAATCTGGAAGGATGCCCTGTGACAAATAGATGCAACAGGTCAGATGGATTCTGGGAACTCTTGAACGCATGTCCCCCTTCAAGAGGTGCAATGCACAGTAGCAGAGTGAGGGCTCTGAGAAGTCCAAAGTTAGGAAACCTGTTTAATGTGGTATTTTCTAGATTAATTATCTTCCCATGAATGTCCTGGGGCACAGACTTTGGTGTAGAGGGAAGAGCATGGGCTCTGGATCCAGGTGGCCTGGGTCTGAACCTCAGCATTGCCACTTCCTAGCTTGTGACCTTGGACTGGCCACTTTACTGCCTGGGCCTCACCGTCCTCATTTACAAAATGAGGATAATCATTATCAAGGACTTACTTACAGGGATGTTGTGAGGTTTAATGAAGCAATGTTTGTAAAGTAATTAACAGCATGTCTGGCATGCACCATTGTTTTCTTTCTTTCTACCTTCCTTCCCACTGCTAGTTCACAAGTCTGTTAATCTGGGCCTCAGTCTCCTCATCTGTCAAGTGGGAATAATGTGCCAGCCTCTCTTATTGGATTGTCCTAAGATGATTGTTATGGGAAGACTGAAAAATTGCCCATGGCATGGTGCATCTGGGCCACCCACCGGGGAGATGGGGCCTCTCTGATCTCTCCTCCATCCTCTCCTCTCAGGCAGCCCCTGGAATTTTGCCTTCACAGTCAAGTTCTACCCCCCTGACCCTGCCCAGCTGACAGAAGACATCACAAGGTGAGGGCTGGGGAGGGGTGGTGGTGGAGGGGGATGGACACAGAGCCCTGGGAGACACAAAGTGGTATATGGGTACGTGATGGCAGCTGCAAACCCAGATGCCTACTGAGGCCAGGCAGACAGCATCAACAAGGGAAGCCAACTCAGTGCAAGAGAAAGTGATGCAAACGGAGTGGTCGATGGCAACTGACCCTTGACTTCAGAGGGGGAGGTGTCACAGGGAACAGTGGGGCTCAGTGTGAATTCAAGAGGACAGATGCCGCTTAAAACAGTTGCCGTTCTGCTCGGGCAGTCACTGTCATGTGGGAACCAGGCCTGATAGTTGGAGTGAAGCTAGAGATTTGAGAGTAAAAACCACACTTTTTAAATATTGGCAACTAATTTAAACTCTTCAAAAGCATGGGGTGGGCCATCTCTGGGTAGGATAAAGCAGACATGTCTGAAGGCCGATGTGCTGGCTGGACCGCCAGGTTTTAACTTTGGGGATAGGAGGGATTAGAACACAGGTGCCTTTGCAAGTGGGAGTTTGGTCCTGTGTGCTACTCTGTGCACATGGCAGGCGAGCGGGAGTCAAATGAGGCATGTGACCACCCCAGGGAGGCAAGCCCAGGCTGCTGGGGTGAACGTGGGTTGTAGGTGCAGGCCTTGTGCCTCAGTGCCAGTAGATAACAAGGCTTAACGATTAGAAGGGGGTGCAAAGCATCTCTCAGGATGAGAGCTTCCATGGGGCTCATCCTGCCTCTGAAATCCAAAACAGGGAGGGGCCTTTCTCTTTATCTAAGCCCCTTCCAAAGAGATAGTCTTACTTTACAATATCCTGGGGCTGTGCCATCCTTGTGCTGGGCCCTAAACACCCACCAACCATAGGATGTGGCTTGGAGTTATTCCTACGGCAGGAGAGGGAGCTACTAAGCCGTCCTCTGTCTCCCATTGGGTCCCTTCTTAATCTCTGCCATTTGCCAGGCAATGGGCCAAGGTCAAGATACGGACTCTGGCCTTGGGAGATAAAACAGATATCCCTGGAATAGATCAGACCTGAGGCCTTGGCCTCATTAGCCCCGCTCTAATCCCTGAGGTCAGCTTGGGGCCAAGGTGGCAGCAGCAGGGTCTAAACTTCATTCCCGAAAGGGCTGAGAGCTTTAGACCAATACAGCCCCCACCCCCTGGTCTTGCCCACTGGTGCCTCTCCTCTTTGTGCTGGTCCCTGGACATTTGGCCTCTAGGGACACCAGGAAGGAAGTTAGCCCTGCCCGGTGTGGCTGGCCTCAGAGGATGGGGTGGTAGTAGCAGCTGATTTAGTCAAAAATATTTAGAACCCAAATAAACTGGTCAGAATGACAAAGTGACTGAAATGAAAGACTGATCAGTGTGTTTGGTAATGATTTCTGAATTTGGAGACTTTTGAATGATATGCTTATAAGCCCACACTCGATGCCTGTAATGTTTGAGCAGCTGCTGGCTCTGAGCCTCTGCCGTGGCTCTGAGCACACACTGAGGCCACATGTATTGTGCTTTTGGCCAGAGCTTCAGTTCTGACTGCAAAATAATGTCGTGGAGCAGTAAAAACTATACTAAGTAAAAGCCACTTAAAAGGAAAAGAAACAAGTCATTGGAAAAAAAAAATGGTGAAACATAGCAAAGTGGGCAAGGAGGTATTGTAGGCTGAGCGTGAACTGGAATATTAAAAAAAATTACACAGTAACTTAAAAAGCAATAAAAAGTGCTTTGAAATGGTTCTAAAAGTTGTAAAATCATCCAAGTGTGCATGAAAGTTATAAAAAAAATCATGGCCTAGTGGTTGGAAATGTTTCTTTTAAACCAATTTGGACAATTCATTTAGAGCTGGAGCCAAATAAAAAAGTTTTGAGAAAACATTGGCAAACAGGTTAGTCCAGACAGTGGAATATGGTGCAGAAGTTAAAATGAATAAAGGGGTCACGTGTGCTGACATGGGAAGGGCTCTAAGGCACATAGTTGGGAGTGAAAAAGCAAGCTGTGTGGGCAGATATAGCATTTGATAACATTTACATGGTAAAAACACCCATGAACCAAAACTACATGCATTTTAAAAAATTTGTTTTATTGAAGTATAGTTGATTTACAATGTTGTGTTAATTTCTGCTGTACAGAAAATGATTCAGTTATATATACGTATATACATATTCTTTTTCATATTCTTTTCCATTATGGTTTATTATAGGATATTGAGTATTGTTCCCTGTGCTATACAGTAGGACCTTGTCGTTTATCCATTCTATATATAATAGTTTGCAACTGCTGATTCCAAACTCCCATTCCATCCCTCCCCCACCCCCTCTCCCCTTTGGCAACCGCAAGTCTGTTTTCTATGTCTGTGAGTCTGTTTCTGTTTCATAGATAAGTTCATTTGTGTCATATTTTAGATTCCACATGTAAGTGATATCATGTGGTATTTGTCTTTCTGTTTCTGATTTACTTCACTTAGTATGATAATCTCTAGTTGCATCCATGTTGCTGTAAATGGCAATATTTCATTCTTTTTATGGCTGAGCAATATTCCATTGTATATATGTACCACATCTTCTTTATCCACTCATCTGTCGATGGACATTTAGATTGCTTCCATGTCTTGGCTAATGTAAGTAGTGCTGCTGTGAACCTAGGGGTGCATGGATCTTTTCTAATTACAGTTTTTTTCTGGATATATGCCCAGGAGTGGGATTGCTGGATCATATGGCAACTGTATTTTTAGTTTTTTGAGGAACTTCTGTACTGTTTTCCATAGTGGCTGCACCAATTTACATTCCCACCAACAGTGTAGGAGCGTTCCCTTTCTGCCACACCCTCTCCAGCACTTGTTATTTGCAGACTTTTTAATGATGGCCATTCTGACCGGTGTGAGGTGGTACCTCATTGTAGTATTGATTTGCATTTCTCTAATACTTACCGATGATGAGCATCTTTTCATGTGCCTATTTGCCATCTATATGTCATTTTGGAGAAATGTCTATTTAGGTCTTCTGCCCATTTTTTGATTGGGTTGTTTTGTTTTTTTGTTATTGAGTTGTATGAGCTGTTTGTGTATTTTGGAAATTAAGCCCTTGTTGGTTACATCATTTGCAAATATTTTCTCCCAGTCCGTAGGTTGTCTTTTTGTTTTGTTTATGGTTTCCTTTGCTGTGCAAAAGCTTGTAAGTTTGTTTAGGTTCCATTTGTTTACTTTTGATTTTATTTCTATTGCCTTGGGAGACTGACCTAAGAAAATGTTCGTACGATTTATGTCAGAATGTTTTGCTATGTTCACTTCTAGAAATTTTATGGTGTCCTGTCTTATATTTAAGTCTTTAAGCCATTTTGAGTTTATTTTTGTGTGTGGTATGAGGGTGTGTTCTAACTTCATTGGTTTACATGCAGCTGTCCAACTTTCCCAACACCACTTGCTGAAGAGACTGTCTTTTCCCCATTGTATAGTCTTGCCTCCTTTGTCGAAGATTAATTGACCATAGGTGTGTGGGTGTATTTCTGGGCTCTCTATTCTGTTCCATTGATCCATATGTCTGTTTTTGTGCCAATATCATGCTGTTTTGATTACTGTAGCTTTGTAGTATTGTCTGAAATCTGGGAGGGTTATGCCTCCTGCTTTGTTTTTTTTTTAAAAAAATTTTTTTTTAATTTATTTATTTTTGGCTGCATTGAGTCTTCATTGCACTGTGCGGGCTTCCCATTGCAGTGTCTTCTCTTGTTGCAGAGCACGGGCGGGCTTCAGTAGTTGTGGCTCATGGGCTGTAGAGTGTAGCCTCAGTAGTTGTGGCGCATGGGCTTAGTTGCTCCGCAGCAGGTGGGATCTCCCCAGACCAGGGCTCTAACCCATGTCCCCTGCACTGGCAGGTGGATTCTTAACCACTGCCCCACCAGGGAAGTCCCTCCTGCTTTGTTCTTTTTCCTCAGGATTACTTTGGCAATTCTGGGTCTTTTATGGTTCCATATAAATTTTAGGATTATTTATTCTAGTTCTGTGAAAAATGTCATGGGTAATTTGATAGGGATTGCATTGAATCTGTAGATTGCTTTGGGTAGTATGGCCATTTTAACAATGTTAATTCTTCCAATCCAAGAGCATGGGATATCTTTCCATTTCTTTGAATCACCTTCAATTTCCTTTATTAATGTTTTATAGTTCTCAGCATATAAGTCTTTTACCTCCTTGGTCAGGTTTATTCCTAAGTATTTTATTTTATTTTTGATGTTATTCTAAAAGGGATTTTTTCAGCAATAATGGAGCTTCTGCATGTAGAGGATTGGTAACTTGTTCCATGGTGGCAAGAAAGAAGTCTTTTTTTTTCTTGCTGTATAATGTTTCAGTTTTAATAATTTTGAAGCACTTGGATGCATTCAGAAATTAAAAATAAAAACCATAGATTAAAAAAATAAATAAAAGGGATTTTTTTTTACATTTCCTTTCTGATATTTTATTGTTAAGTGTAAAGAAATGCAGCCAATTTCTGTATGTTAGCCTTGTATCCTGCTGTCTTGCTGAATTCATTTGTCAGTTCTAGCAGTTTTTGTGTGGCGTCTCTAGGGCTTTCTATATGTAGTATCATGTCGTCTGCGTATAATGACAGTGTTACCTCTTCCCTACCAATTTGGATACCTTTTATTTCTTTTTCCTGACTGATTGCTGTAGCAAGGACTTGAAATACTATGTTGAATAGAAGTGATGAGAGTGGGTATCCTTGTCTTGTTCCAGATTTTAGAGAGAAGGCTTTCAGCTTTCACTGTTGAGTATTATATTGGCTATGGGCTTGCCACAAGTAGCTTTTATTATGTTGAGATATGTTCCCTCTATACGCAGTTTCATAAGAGTTTTTATCATGAATCGATGTTGAATTTTATCAAATGCATTTTCTACATCCATGGAGATGATCATGTGAAAACCACATGCATTTCTATATGTCCATGGAGGAAAAAGGTCTAAACACCACAGGGATAACAGGAGTGACCTCTGGGGGAGGGAATTAGGACTGAGAATGGACATCAAGAGGAAATTTAGAATTATCTCTAAAGTTTACATTTTTCCCACAATAAGAATATATTAATAGTATAATTAAAAATACATCACATTTTTAAAAAATGGTTAAACCAGCAAAGCAGTCCTAATTTAGCTTGAAAATGAGTTAGAAATCGAAAATGTTCCTATAGTAGGAAAAATCCTTCAAACTTAGAAATGAACAAAAATGCTTAACGTTGCACGAAATGTTACATAACCATCTTCTAGGATACACCCAAAGTATTAACACACGACATGCCAGTGTCTGGGAACATTTCTCTTCTGCTGCGCTGAGCGTTGATCAGTTGGTGCTGATGGATCGGTGGGCAGCTGTGCCTGGGGTAATCTAGGGAGGGAGTGGCCCCCGTGCCCATGCCAGCTCTCCCCTATGTCCAGATACTACCTGTGCCTGCAGCTGCGGGCGGACATCATCACAGGCCGCCTGCCCTGCTCCTTCGTCACGCATGCCCTGCTGGGCTCCTATGCCGTGCAGGCTGAGCTGGGTGACTATGATGCTGAGGAACATGTGGGCAACTATGTCAGCGAGCTCCGCTTCGCCCCTAACCAGACCCGGGAGCTGGAAGAAAGGATCATGGAGTTGCACAAGACGTACAGGTGAGAGGGCCTCCGCCCAGTCCTCCCCTTGCTCCTTGCCCTGTTGGCCAGAACCTTCCTGGCTAGGCCACCGGATCGTATGCTGTAAGTACCCCACCTGGCTCTGCCGTTGATGTGAGGTGTGTCTGAGAGCACATCATCTCATCAGATGGGAATGATGGTAACTTGCTATGTGACCTTAAATGACTGCTTGGAACTTCAGGTTCTTAAGCTCTTGTACTGGTATGGTAATTCCCTGTCCTTGGCCTCTGAGAATCGGTCTCTTTAACTGCCAATTGGAGATGATAATAATGATTGTGTGTCCCTGGGTAAGTGTCCTGATGTCTCCGGGCATAAAGTTCAAAAGTTTACATTCTAAAGCCAGACCGTCTGGTTCACCTTTTGGCTTTGTCTATTTCTAACCGGAGGATCTCGGGCTGGTCATTTCACTTGCCTGTGCTTTAGTTTCCTCATTTGTTTAATGGGGGCGCTAATAAAACCTATGCTGTAGGGTCCTGGAGGGGCTAAATGGTGCATATTAGAGACACACTGCATGGTGGCTATTACTGTTGCTCTGTGATTTGAGGGGTTGGGTAGTTGATTGTGCAGTGGAAAGCAGCTTGTGCCAGGAGTTAGAAGATAGTTAACTGGTTGTGTGATTATGGGCTGGGTGTTTAACCCATCAGCCCCATTTGTTACCTGTATAAGGACTAATAAGGACTTAGATTATCAGTGTTTCTCAACTACTGGTATTCGGGGCAGGAGAATTCACCGTGCAGGATGTGTGGCATCCCTGGGCCCCAGGCATTAAATGCCCATAACACCCCCTCAGTCATTGTAACAACCAAAATGCATCCCCCATTTCCAAATCCCTGCCGTGAGGGTGATACCCGCACCCTGGGGGGACCCTTGGAACTAAATGATCCTTTTAAGCTGGAAGTACTTTGGACTCTAAGTCCAGGCTTGTCGGGGAACCCAATGTGATAAATGACGTGGAAGTGCGTTGTAAACTGTAAAGTGCTATGCATGTGGGAGCGGGTATGGTGGTATTATCACATTGCTAATAAGGATGGAGGGAATGAGCAGGGTTGCGTCCTGGGGAGAGAGGCCATCTGGAGAGAGGCCCAGGTCCAGAGGTGGAGGGATCATGGGCGTGGGGAAGAAAGCCTGCTGGGGTGTGATGGGACACGAGGTCTGGGTGGCAAATGTGTCTCTCAGAGACTTGCACACCAACTCTGATTGGCTAGTAACGGCTGCTGTTGTATTGTGTTGAGCAGGATACTGAAACCGTGCAGCCGGTTAGCAGTGTCTGCCTGGGTTCTTTGTCATCCCTGTTGTAGGCAGCAAGGTGTGTTAGGGATTCGCAAGAGTCCTAATAATTCAGAGGGGGAAGTTCAGATCAATATGGGCTGGAGAAATCCTAACGGCCATCCCTTCAGCTGTAACAGCTCTTTTGACATAAAGCAGATGGACTACCAGTGTCCAGGTATTCTGCACAAAAACTCCCCGAGGTAGACAGAGCACAGGAAACTGAGGCTATGAGACAGATGTCAACGAAGTGGCTGGGAACGTGAACCATGGAGCCACATTGTCTGGATTCAAATCCTGACTTTGCTACTTAATAGCTGTGTGCCCTTAGGCAAGTTATTCAACCTCTCTGTGCCGTAGTTTCCTCATCTGTAAAGTGGGAATAGCGATATCTACCTTATAGTCCTGTTATGAGGATTCAAATGAATTAATACATGTAAAGTGCTTGGAACAGTAACCAGCAGGTAGTACTCAATACATGTTACTCAGTAAACGCTGTGAGAGTGTACAGTTTCCTGGCAGCCAAAGCCAAGAAGGAACTTGATGAGTTACGTAACTCTTCTTTTCAGAAAGGAGAGAGATTCCTCCTTTCCTCAAGGGCGATTAAGTGGTTTCTGATACAAAGTTCTGCGAAAAGTAGCCTTTATGGGTAATAAGTTAGGAGCCCCGGGTGATAACGATAAGCAGTGTCATCCACAGTGGTTTCACTGTCGTGGAGAAACAGAATTCATGGCCCCCATTTAATCCAGTGGCAGAATGAGGCAAAAATCTGGACTCCCGGCTGAGGCCTTGAACGCTTCCTGGAGAAAATAAGGCTGGACCTGAGCTTTGGCAGGAGATGAGAGTTCAGTGGGCTGAAGCGGGGGCTAGGGGTGCACTGTCCGGCACTGAGAGCAGAGGTGAGGGACCGGGGAGGCCCAGCCGCACTCCTGCTCCAGAATGCTTGCCTTCCTGGAATCACAGGTTCTGCTCACGGTCATCTTTGGCTGGCAGGACTCAGGCCTTGGTCCTTCCACCGGCCACCAGCGATCACTTTCTTTCCCTTAGGGGCATGACCCCAGGAGAAGCAGAAATCCACTTCCTGGAGAACGCCAAGAAGCTTTCTATGTACGGAGTAGACCTGCACCATGCCAAGGTATTGCTGGGTGCCAGGGTTCCCCTAGGTTCTGGGGCATGCTTCTGAGGAGCTACCAGGGTCTTCTGGAGGGCTTGGTGTGCCGGACTCTGTGCTACCTCCAACCTGAAGCCTTTTCTCTTCTCATTTCTCATAACTTGACCTTCCATAACCCTTTATTTCCCCATGACCCTTATGAATTTCTCCTTGTATTATATTTATTTATGAATCTGTCTGTGCCACCGCTAGATTGAGAGCTTCATGAGGGAAAGACATAGGCCTTAACTTATTTCTGTATCCTGAGCATATAGCATATGACCTAGTATGCATAGGTACCCCTGACTGTTTGCTGGGTGAATGAATGATTGAGTGATTGATAGAGAAAATGATTGAACAAGTGAGTGGGTGAATAAAGGACAAAATGAATGAACAAATGGCTCTGTGAGGGATTAGTCAGTGGGGCTCCAGCAGGGATGCTCAAACCCTGCTCCTGAGGGCTCATTACAAGCAGAGCTCAGAATGGGATTTCGGGGTCATTCCACGGTCCCTCCTCACACAGGACTCTGAGGGCATCGACATCATGTTAGGAGTCTGTGCCAACGGCCTGCTCATCTACCGGGACCGGCTGAGGATCAACCGCTTTGCCTGGCCCAAGATTCTCAAGATCTCCTACAAGAGGAGTAACTTCTACATCAAGATTCGGCCCGGGGAGGTGAGCCTGCCTTGGAACTCCCTTCTTCACCAGGATCAGCTAAAACGGAGGGGACCCCGGCAGCTGGGCCTGGGTTTTTTCCTACCCAGGATACATGGATGGAGGTGCTGGGTGCTGGGTGGGGAGACAGTCCTCTTTTGCTGGGGCTCTCTACATAGACTTTGCACTTTAGGTATGTGCCTGCACACACACACACACACACACACACACACACACACACAGGCACACGGGAGTATACGCATAAAGAAAACCACATATATTCAGGTTATACAGATCAGGGAATGTTATGTCCATGTCCCTGATTTGCTTACATGTGGTACTCATACGAAGATACACACAGACACACGACTACACACACGTGCAAACATGAACATGCCCACCCTCCACATCCCGTCCATCACAAAGTCCGCTTGGTTCTACCTCTAGAATAAACGCGAGCCCGTCTGCTTCTGTCCCTCTGTCCACTGCACCAGCCGCCGTCTCTCCCCTCCATCCCTACACTGTCCTTCTCACTGGTCCCCCGGCCTCCACTGCCACTCCAGGCCATTTTCCTCATAGCTGCTGGAGAGAGCTTAAAAGTCCCTTGCATCAGTTCATGTCAAACCCACCCCACTCCCACTCCTCACTTGAACCTTCTGAGAGCTCTCCTTAGCTCTTGGACTCAAGTCCTAACTCTCTCTGGCCACCTGCCTCTCCCACGTGCCTCTGCCCCGCTGCCCCACGCCCACGCCCACGGGCACTCCAGCCCCTTCACCCTTCTCTGAGATCCTTGAATAAGCAAACTCTTTCCTGCCCTTTGCATTTGTTGTTCCCTCCACCTGAAATCCTCTGCCCCACCTTCTCACACAGCTTTGGTTCCTTTCCCATCCTCCAGTTCTCTGCTCAGAGATCCCCTGTGTAGAGGGCGTTCCCTGATCACCCTTTCTAAAGTAGCAGGCGTTCCCTGTCACATCACGCATCTCTATCCATTCCTTTGTGCCCTATCAGTATCAGAGATGAGCTTGTTTACCCATTTATCATCCCCCCGCCCCCAAGAATCTTCTGTCTTGGTCACCCTGGTGTCTCTGTTGCTTAGCTCTGGATCTGTCACAGAGTAAGGGCTTAATCCAGGTGATTGATTAAATGAATGAATAAATGAACAAACAGGCCAGAGTCATACAGGCCTGAGAAAGAGGTTCAGAAAGGATGGACTGGTGGTGAGAGTGGGCCCAGGCCTTCCTTCTGACCCACCCTCCCTGGTTTTGCAGTATGAGCAGTTTGAGAGCACGATTGGCTTTAAGCTCCCAAATCACCGGTCGGCCAAGAGACTGTGGAAGGTCTGCATTGAGCACCATACGTTCTTCCGGTGAGCCTGCCCCTGGGGTGTGGTAACAGGGGCTGAGGCCGAGGCTGTGAGTGGATATGGGTAACGGCTGTGTTTTGTCAGTAGGAGGAGTTAGTAGGGACTCTAGGAAAGCCCTCCTCCTCCTCTTTCCCCAAGTCTCTCACCTTCTGGACCACTTAGAGTTGTCGTAGGTGGTGGGACAGCGGGACGGAAGGCCAGCTGTAGTCCAGCCTTGGGCCTGGCGTTGCGCATCTGATCCTCTCTCCTTGCCTCCATCCCTCCCCTGCAGGCTGGTGTCCCCTGAGCCCCCACCCAAGGGCTTCCTGGTGATGGGCTCCAAATTTCGGTATAGTGGGAGGACCCAGGCACAGACCCGCCAGGCCAGCGCCCTCATCGACCGGCCCGCGCCCTTCTTTGAGCGTTCCTCCAGCAAACGGTACACCATGTCCCGCAGCCTTGACGGAGGTATGTCCCACGCTGGAGGTGGCGGGGAGAGTGGCGTGTCGAGGGGGATGGGAGCATGCCGGGTCCTGTAGAATGAGCAGTGGAGGCGGTAAACACATCATAGTTGATTTGCACCCGGCATGGTGGCCCCAGAGCACTGCTGCATCTGGGGACTCTCCGTGGGTTAGTCTAGCCTACGGTACCACTTCTGCTGGAATGTGACACTGACACTCTGGGCTTCTCACAACTTCCCTGAGTTGCGGCCTTTTGGGGTCCCAGGTTCAGCCATATGGTTTTCTGGGCCCCCTTCCCGAGAAGCTTAGCAGTTCACAGCCTGTCACCATTCCGGAATGGTATATTGTAACTGCAGTGTGGAGCTGGTGATGCCTTACTGGAGGCGAAGGAGTTGTTCCCAATCATTTTTTTGGTTCCACTGGGCTCTGGGCTGATTGACATCTAACTGCATGTTAGTCTCCACTGCCCCCGTGTCTCTTGAGTTGATAGGTGCCCTGACTATTCATGAGAATTGGCCATACATTGCCCTGTATCAAGCAGACCAGGGCTTCTCAAAATGTGGCATCAGAACCAGCTGTGAGCTTGTAAACATGAGAAGTCCCAGGCCTTTACCTAATCCTACTAACTCGGCACCCTTTAGGGCCCAGAACTCTCCCAGGATATGCTCACAAGTTTATAGGAGAGGGTCAGAGGCCACATGGGGCATTGGGAGTTAGGCAGAGTTAGGCCTCAGCCTTGATACTCACCAGTTGCTCCACGGATGCAGGAGGTGGTCCATAAATATTTGAATGAAAGCATGGGAGGCCTTGAGCAGCTTAACTCCCCTGGGCCTATTTCTTCTTCTGCAAAATGAATAATACCTACTTCATTGGGTTATAGGGAGAACTGAACAAGTAATACCTCTGCCACACCCAAAACAGTTCATGGCACATAGTAGGACCTTAATAAATTGTAGGACCACTAATAAATTATTATTGCTTTTAGGTTTGTAGGGGGTAGCTTGAAGGTAGGAGATGGGGACTTTGGTGCGGGACCAGCAGATGCTCCCAGAACATATTGGGGCTGGCCTCCAGGCAAGGCAACAAATATTTTCTTAGTGTTAAATGTGTGCCAGGCCTTGTGTTAGGTCCTGGGTACGGTTTTCAGTATAAGTATGGCCCTCTCCTTTGAGGAGCTCACAGAATAGTAGGTTTGTCAGCGTCCAACATGATTCAGCTGGTGGGAGAAGTGTGTACAGAATACAGAGCAGCCCTGTGGAGACAGGGTTGGGCTAGGGTCTTGAAGGATGCTTAGGAGTTTGCCAGGGGATCAGGAGAGTCTGCTATGTTTCCAGTAGTATGGAGGTGAGTCCCGCCCCAGGACTCCCTGGCCGTGTTCGGAGGACATGCAGTTTTGCAAGGGTCCATTTGGGGCTCAGGAAGCTCCCTATTCTCCTTGAGTAGGTACAGTGCTGAGAGCTGAGATTTAAGCAAAGGGCAAAGAGGGCTGTGCTGTCCTTCTGTCCTCCCCTGCAGCTCCCATTACCATGCTGGGGGCTGAATGAAACCCAGATTGTTCAGGGCAGCAAAGGTTGGCCCAGAACTGGTGAAGTTCATTATCTAGGAAGCCCAGACTCTAAGCCAGGAGGCCTGGGTCCCTGTCCTGATTCACTGAAAGGTTACCAGTGAGACCTTTCTCCTTTCAAGGTCTCAATTTATCCTCTGTAAAGTGGGGATAGTAATTCCCATCCTAGCCATCAACACAGAGTATTATGTGGATCTAATGAAATAATGTGCATAAATGGGCAGTTTGTCAAGTGATATATATGAATAAAAGGGATAATTATTCTTTAAAAAAAATCTGTGCCCATCCTGAGGATAATCTGTGCTCTGATGATTTTAATGCAGTATTTTCCAGCCATTTTTTCCACTGAGACACAAGCCCTGGGCATAGTCTGGGTTTTGCCCAGTGTCTGTTATAAAGTCTATAATTCCATCCCTTTCTTTCCTGTTCAGGAAAGGACTTTGGAATGCCAGTGAGTGAGAAAGACGTTAGTGCAGGGATCCCCTTGATTTCTCCCTAATTTAAAAAGAAGGTAAATCATGTGCAAACCTCAGGACTTTAACTTTCACTAATAAAAGCTGATCTCACAGTATCTGTGTCTTGTTAAATAACGGTCAAGTGAGTATCTGCTACGACCACCACAACAAAGACATTTGTGAGCCAACACTGATTGAATTGGCTCACTCTGAGCCAGCCGCTTCTCTGAGACACATGAGCTTCTCTGTTCCTCCTCCCAGTTGTCTGAATTAGGTACTGTTTGTAGATGAGGAAACTGAGGCCCAGAGAGGTTGTATAACTTACCCAAGATCACACAGCCAAGAAGAGATGGATTTGAGATTTGAACCCAGGCTCGAGTGCTGTAGAAATCAGGGGAGGGCCTGGCGCTGGAGGTAGCTCTGGCTCTCACGCCCTGAGTGACCTGGGGAAGGCCACGCCACTCCTCTGGGCACTGGCTCCTTATCCCCAGCGTGTTGAGGCTGTGGTGGTATCTGCTCTACACCAGGCATGGTTGGGGGGGCGGTGGGTTGGCTCCTGTTCCCTGTGCCTGGGAGGTGACTCACATGGCCGCCCGGCCGTCTCTGCCCACTTCAGCAGAGTTCTCTCGCCCAGCCTCGGTCAGTGAGAACCACGACGCAAGACCTGACAGTGACAAGCGGGAGGAGGATGGCGAGTCTGGGGGGCGGCGGTCAGAGGCTGAGGAGGGAGAGGTCAGGACCCCCACCAAGATCAAGGAGTTAAAGGTACGAGCCCCGCTTTCTCGTACCCTCTGACCTGGGCGTCAGGAGGCTGATCCTGGGTCTAGGCTCAGCTTTGACCTTCAGGTGCCCTCAGCGGTGGCCGGGCACCCTTGCTGTGCGGCGCACCATGGACGGGGCCTTGCTCTTGGGCCGTGCTCAATACCTGGAATCCGCGGGTGGGAGTGGGGCACGCTGCCCACCCTGTACCCTTCCTGGTGGACTCTGGCCTCCTCTTGCTCACTTCTAATTTGCCCTTTTGCCTGTGATCTGGATCTGCACAGCCCCCTCTCACCCATGATAGGATGTCCCTGCAGGCCACAAGGGTGAGGTTCAAGTTCCTGCCGCCCGCCCCCATTTCCCACCAACCTGTGCGCACGCTCACGCAGGCCCGCGTGGCCTGAGACTCGCAGGTGTTCACTCACAGACGTGTACCCCCTCGCCCATAGGGTTATGCCCCCACACGTGCAGACAACGTGCGCACGCACACGGGCATGTGCACACACGGGTGTGCTGGTTTCCATCATGCACCCCCACCTTGGGAGCACAAGCCCCTGAACACACACTGACAGCAAGAAGCATGACTCTCCAGAACCCCACGTCCCATCTGCCGAGTGTGATGGGCCGCTTTGCCTCCAGGCCTCCCGCCCCCTTCTTCGCCTTCCTGGGCTCCCTGCTTCACGCCCCGTACCTTCTGACGACCTCACTGCCCTGCTGGTGGCCCACCCAGCTTCCCAGAGTGCTCTGGGCTACCTGCTGGACCAGGCCAGTCGCGGTATCTCTAATCCATTTGCTCTACTGACCCTGCTGGTTCCTTTTCCTCCTCCCACGTCCCGCTAGCCGGAGCAGGAAACCACGCCGAGGCACAAGCAGGAGGTACTGCATGGGGCCTGTCCCCACCCACCCAGCCATTCACCCACCCCAGCTCATTTGTCATCACCCCACCATCCATCCCAGGCTCACATCCCAGCACCACCTCAACTTAAGCTTCTCCTCTGCTCCCGGCCATCCTCCTCCCTCACCCAACCCCACCCTCCATCACCCCCTCCCCAACTTAAGCTCATCGAGAGACTCCAGCCCCCCCAACCAACCACCCATGTTTTCCTCCCTCCCCACCTCTCCCTCCCTTTCCCAGCTTCATGCTCTGCCTCTCCAGACCACGCCGTGCTTGCTTCCCACCCACTGACCATCCCCCACTGTGTCCCCCCGTTCTTCCAGGCCATTCTGTGCTTTCACTGAGCTCATCTCCACCCCCATCCCCCACCCCCCCACTCCCACCCCAAAGCCTTCTTTTGACTCTTCTCCTCCCTGTACCACTGTCTTGTCATGCCTCCGCATCTGTGTCCCCTGTGTCCCCCCCCCCCAAGCTTCTTTTTGTATCTATGGGCAACCAGATGTGGGAGTGGGGGGTGTGGGGAGGGAGGGGCCTCAGAGCACATCTGTCTTCTCAGCCCCAGGTGCATCTCCCGCGGGCGGGGCCCCTGCTGCTCCAGCTCTGCCAGGAAAGCCTCCTCCTCCCGTTTGCTGCTTCTCTCAACACCCTCATCCTGTGCTAACCACTTCTCCTTCCCTTTCACATGGTGTCCAACTCTTCCTTCGATACTTAACTGCAGGAGAAATGGGTCTGTTCTTGGGCTGCTGAGGGAAAGGCCAGAGGCTGGGGCGTCAGAAAGGCATGGCTCTTGGGTTTCAGCCCCAGTTCTGCCACTGACTCTTTGAGGGTCTTGGTAAAGTCCCCTCAGGCCCCAGTCCCCCATCTGCACAGCAAGGCATTTGGACTAGGTTTCCCCCAGGCCCTTATCCTTCAAGGATCCACTGCTCCCTTCAGCCTTGGGGAACACCACATGCTCACAGGACCAGTGTGGCAGGTTCAAGATGGAAGGTCACCAGCCACATCTTAGGTCTGTGGCGGCCCAAACCCACCCACCTGTGCACCCTCCATCGGGTTTGATTTCTCAGACAGACGTTGTCCTGAGACAGCTGCTCAGGAAGGGATGCAGGAGGTACAGACAGATGACTAGAGGGAAAGCAGAGCCTCAGTGGCATCGGTTTCCTTCCTTAGTTAACTTAGGAGTCAATCATAGTGGATCCTCGGATGCCAGAGATAAGCCCAGGGGAACTCTAGCCTTGTCCAAGGGCAAGCCTGCCTTCCAAGTAGTTGTTCCAGAATCACTGATCTGACTTTATAATGAGCTGAGGTTGTCTATTTCTTGTCCTGAGTCCTCAAACAGCTTTGCAGATAAGGGTCCTTGGGCTGCCAGCGCACCTGCCCTGCCTCCAGAAGTAGGCAGACTACTGCTGGTTCCCGTGCAAAGGCTGGTCCTCACTTGACCTAAGGGCAAGGGTACCTCTGTACCGCCCAGAGCTCCGACTTGGCAATTTAATAGCGACACTTCTATGACTCCAGCTGTACCTGGCTCGGTTCTTGTGTCCAGCCTTGGGACTTACCTCCCTTCTTCCTGGTCTCTGATTCTAATCTTCCTGAACACCCCACAGAGCCCTAGTTTCTCTGTCTGGCTGTATCTCACCCTGTCTGCCCTTGAGGAGTTGGTACCCACAAGGAATCTGGAAGATCCTGGGTGGTTGGGGAAGGTAGTGGCTCACGGCAGAGCACGCTAAACATCATCTCTTCCTGGGCCCTGGTGTGGAAGCAGGGCACATTTCTCTGGATGTCCTTGGATTTAGAAGGGCCCTACGGGGCCTGAGCAGTGGCACACGTTGGACTAGGAGGGGCCTAGACCGAGGATCCTGCTAAGCACAGTGGTCCAAGTCGTGGCCAGAGGTAGGTACCAGGATCCAGGAGGCCGAGCAGTGGGCCAGAGCAGCCCAGTGAACAGGACTGGTGATTTCTCACTGTGCTTTGGTTGTAACCATAGGGAAGTCACCTCTGCACCTTGTGAAACTAAAGGTAACTTACCCAGACCTGTGGGATTTGGGTTGACTTAGGTGTTCCAAGACCAGGAGCCAGGCAGGGGAGAAGAAAAGATGGTACTTGGCCAGAAGTCTCCTCTCCTTAACCTCAAGTGCTTTTTGCTCTTCTCTTTAATCTTGAGTGGTTTGTGTACCTGTTGGGGCTAGTCATCCCTGCCCTGCTTGGCTTATGGGACGCTGTGAGGGTGAGACAGGGCCGTGGATGGGAATCACCTTGCTGATGTAGGGCGGTGATGGGGACCATTACCATTTTCACCACGCCTTGCATCCTCTTCTTGGAGCTGTTCCTCTGATACCTGACTGTCCTCTCTGTACACCCAAGTTCTTAGACAAGCCAGAGGATGTCTTGCTGAAGCACCAGGCCAGCATCAACGAGCTCAAGAGGACCTTGAAGGAACCCAACAGCAAACTGATCCACCGGGACCGAGACTGGGAGCGGGAACGCAGGCTACCCTCCTCTCCCGCCTCCCCCTCCCCCAAGGGCACCCCTGAGAAGGTCAACGAGGTAGGTCTCACCCGAACCCCTCACCTGGGGCCTTGGGTAAAGACGGTGGGGAAGGTTGCTATGTACTGACTTACCCTCCCCCTCCACGCCCCGTTGCTGCGTAAAGTGGTGATGGAGATAGGGCAGCAGGTTAAGCTGAGGAAGACAAATTCACTCACTCTTGGAACCTGGGCCCCAGGGACCACCTTGAAAAACTCAGAAGACTCACCGTAGTATGGTGTATTTCCCTTCCATCAGCCAGAGTGTAATGGGGAAAGGGTGCTGGTTAGAAATGCAGGTTCTGGGGCCCCAACTCGGACCTACTGAATCAGAGTATTTGGAGGTAGAGCCCTGGAATCAGTATTTTAAACAAGTGCCCCAGGTGATTCTCACACACACAAAATTTTAAGAATCCTGGTAGTTCTGTCCAGTAACCAGACCCTTTTGTGCCTATTGTGAAAACACAGATGGTGGGAGGGTTCCTTCCTAGGAAGATCCTCAGAGCCCACCAGAAGGGAACAGATCCTCTAGGAAAGTCAGAGCTGTTCCTGGTGCTCCAGAAAAAGATCCCACATGACCTGTCTTTCAGAGTAGAAAGCATGGGGTGTTTTCTCATTGAAAAAGAGAAAGATAGGGTCTTGAGAATTCCTGTATTTATAATCCCAAGCTGGTACTTTTAGCACTGCTAAATCTTGGCACTCTTTACCCCCGTTTTTTGTTTGTTTGTTTGTTTTGTTTGTTTGTTTTTTGCGGTACGTGGGCCTCTCACTGTTGTGGCCTCACCCGTTGCGGAGCAACAGGCTCCGGACGCGCAGGCTCAGCGGCCATGGCTCACGGGCCCAGCCGCTCCACGGCATGTGGGATCCTCCCGGACCGGGGCACGAACCCGTGTCCCCTGCGTCGGCAGGCGGACTCTCAACCACTGCGCCACCAGGGAAGCCCAGCCCCCGTTTATATTAGGTGTTTTCTCTCCAGTGCTGCTGCTTCCTGGTCCTAAACCCTTCTGAGGTCTAGCCTTACCGTGCCTGGGTTTGAATCCCGGCCCTGCTGCCTGCTAGCTGGATGACTCTGGGCTTGTTACTTAACCCCTCTGAGCCTCCGTTAGATAGAGATAATAAAAGCACCTAGTTCCCAGGACGGTTGTGAGCATCCAATGAGATAAAACATGGAGGGGGCAGCAGAAGACCTAGATGCTCAGTGTGAGTTACTTATTGTTTCATTTGGAGAGCCTTGGAACTCTCCCACAGAAGGTTAATTTCAAAGCAGAATCCTTTTTAAAGTTGGGAAGGACCCTCGGAACCCAGTTGGCTCGAGGTCCTCATTTTACACATGGGCACGGAAGCTCAGGAAGGGGAAGGACTTGATCAGTGTCATAGCTGATAGAAGACGGGCCAGAACCTAATGTTCTTATGTCCCAGGCCACTGTATTTGCTATTAAATCACAGCTGCCTGGGAGCAAGACCAAATCATATGAAGCTCAGGAGACAGTCAATTGTGCCTCTGCTGCCCTTTAGAGCTTTGAAAACTGATGATGCAGCTGTGATCTAATAAGTGAGCCTTTGATTGAATCAGCACTCCCGTGGCCTCAACATGCCGGGTACCAGGGCCTTGTCTAGCGAGGCTGCTGTGGTAGCTCCTTGGCCGGTGATTCACGACGTCAGGGATGCCATGGGGGCCTCTATGTCTGGTGCCATGGAAGGAGGGCAAATCTCTTCACCCACTGAGGGCTTCTGTGGTCACCGCTGGCACAATCAAGACACTGAAGACCCTGGATGGGGCCATGGGGCTGGTCTAGTGATCCAGTTACACACGCCCCTCCTCCTGCCCCGAGAGACGCTTGACCAGAGTGGCCTCTAGTCAGTCCTGAAGTCGGTGAGGTGGATGTAGAGGCTTCCAAAGGGGTCAGACTCCAGCAGAGAAAGGAAAGCTGGGCCCTGGAGGACTGGACTCCGGGGAGCTGAGATGCTCTGAGCAGCCTGGCATGGGGGTGCCCCACCTGCTGGTGATAGCTGGAACTGCCAGAAGATGCGTCTCATTAAAAGGTGGAGTCTGTTCCACCTCCCATCCCCCCTACTGCCTCCCCGCAAGAAGTGTAGTCCATTGCTGGAGAGAAGTGTGGTCCAGGAGCTCACCTTGGAGCGATGGACCTTTTAACTGGCTTACAGGTCCCACTGGCATTTAGAGGCTCTTGAAAATTTGGGAGATGAGAGGAGCTGTCGCCAAGGACTGGACTGGGTCCTTGGGTGAGTGACGTCACTTCTTGGAAGCCTCACTGCCTTGTCAGTCCATCTAAAAGGGGACCAAAATTGCCACTCCACAGTGCTGTGGGGAAGGTCGAGTGAAATAATGGATATAAAATCACTTTATAAACTGGAAAGTGCTGGACAGTCCTGGGGCCACTGCTGATGGTAACTGGAATCCCTTATTCAAATATGGGCTCTCATGGCGTGGCTCCTTCCTGACCTAAGGATGCGGGATTTACAAAGCTGGGCTATTCACGGACTCTGTGTGTGTGTCTCTCTCCTGCTTTCTGTCCCTCCCTCTCTGTCTCTCCTTCCCTTCCTCCCTCTTCCCCTCTCCTCCGGCCCTGGGCCTCCCCTGCAGTCCCAGAGGACCCAGGACACCTCTCAGCAGGACTTGGCACCTGAGCCTGGGACGGCCACAGGCTTGGAAGTGTTCACTCAGAAAAGCCTCGCAGCATCTCCTGAGGTTACTGTCGTCACCTCCCCACCCACCCAGAACCACCCTAATAATCTTAAGAAAACCCTTTCTCTGGGCTGAGGGGGTGGGCCAGACTGCCCTGCAGGTGGGAGCAGTGGGTAGCTCATGTTGGCCCCATGCTGTGACAAGTGAGCGTCCCCTGTCCCAGGGGTCCATAATGGGCCAGCCCGTCCCTCATCCATGGTTTCTCAGGAAGGATAGGACTGAAACCATTCAAGGAAGACGGAATGGTCTGAGTCACCTCTGGCTTAAAAAGGGCAGGTAGAAATGACCTCTCAGGTCCCGCTGAGGCAGGTGACCTGGAGGCAGGTTCTGACTGCTAAGCTTGGGACCAGGGATCATGGCACCTAAATACCTCTGCTCTGAGGTCTTGTCTCTGTTCAGAAGCCTGAGTAAGGTCTAGCAGTGACTAATTAGCCCCTCCATCCCCTGCTTCCATTCTCTAAACTCCCCTTGGAGTTTGGGTCTGTCAGGGTCCCCAGGCAGGCAAAAGTGGGTGTGTTTCACCAGGGAGCATCCTTGGGGTTGTACAGATGTCGGTCCGGCAAGCATTCTAAATGAGGAGAGCATCACTTCTCTGCCCAGGATGGCAGTAGGCCGAGGGTCCTCGGAACTTCCTGTGCCCCTGCGTGGATGCCGGGTGGAATCCAGGCCCAGGAGCAGGGGGCTGCATCCTCCCTCTTTGCTGGGACTTCATAGACCGTCGGGATTGGAAGGGACCGATTGATCATCTGGGTGAAAATTCCTTCTCTCTGATAACCAACCCTGTTCTGTTGGCATAGTGTGTAAGAGGGCATATACCATTCTCCATTCCCAGAGAAAAATTTTGTAGCTGCTAGAAACGTCCTGAAACTGTAAGAGAGCCGTGAGTCAGCTACGTAAGTGGTAAAACATAAATCACAGTGCTACTCTGAATTTTTCCTAAATGTAAAATTAAAAACAAAGCTAGGAGCACTCTTGAGAGAAGTTGGACAGGAGTCAACAGCATCCCCAGGTCAGGGAAGCAGTGGTGCCTTGGAGCACAGAGATTCGCGCAGAGCCAAGCACAGGTGCCCTAACTTGGGGGGTTGCAGGGTTGGGAGGGCAACATGCGCCCTTCACCAGCATCCCTGAAAATTGTCCGTCCAGCCTGTTCCACAAGGGGGCTCTCCCTGTTCTTCACAGCAGTCCATTTTGTCTTCTTCAGTCATGTGTTGGGAAGTTTCCGTATTGAATTATAACCTGCCCTTCCGAGTCACCTGCCTGTGGGCCTCGCTCTGACCCCTGGCGCCTGTAGTCCCACTCTGCATCCTCCTCCAGGAAGGCCCTTCAGAGTTCAGCGTCCCCCCTGCCCCCCAACTCCCACTTTCTTCCGCAGCTTCTCCCGTGGGTTCTAGAGGGCTCCTTGTCCTGGACCCCTTTTTCTGGGGGTCTCCTGTAAAGAGCAGGGCCCAAAATGTAACCCAGAGCTCCAGGTGGACCCTGAACAGCCCGGGGTTAGCAGAATCCTGGCTGGAGATTTTCTTCCTGTCAGCTTGTGTGGGAACAGAACTGGCCCCACTCCAGCTCCCAGCTCCCGTTTCGCGGCCAGTCTTGCTGCAGTGGCTCCAGCTGACAGCAGGGGGTGCTCTGAGCAGGCACTGAAGGTCCCCTGGCTCAGTGGAAAGAATGGCCCGGCGGCTTCCCTGACATCTTTTATCCTGTGAATTGGGTCAGAGAGCCAACGCTTTCCTCTCTTTGTTCAGGCTCTTTCTCTCTTCAGGATTTTTACTTGTTAGATGCAGAGCCTCTTCTTCCCTCTGGGAGCCTCAGTTTCCCCTTCTGAAATGAGGGTAACAGGACCTGCTTCACAGGTCGCCATTTGGATTAAAGTTAATAACTTCTCCAAAGGGCTGACACTGCCTGGCACATAGTAACTAAATATAAGTACATGTTTCCCTTTTTCTTTCTGCAGAAACTTTCTGTTCTGTGCCAGCTCCCACCCCACTCAACCTAGTTTCTAAGCTTCTGGTTGCTAGAAACTAGTTTCTAGTTAGACGTGGGCAGGAATGTTCCACAAGGGGTCTCATGGACCATCTTTGGCCATCCTTGCCGGGCTGATGGTGTCAGTACAAGCTGAAATGGGAGCAGCTAAAGGCGCCTGCTTCCCAAGTAGAAGAGAAAGGAGGCTTTGTAGGCTCTCAGAACTCTTCCCTCTGGGATGGTTGCAGTGTTGTTGTCCTGAAAGCTTAACAACCTGAAGTAGAATCTCCGAAACCCACGCAGATTTTGTCTGGACCTCCCCCCTTCCTTTTCTCTCTCTTTCCTGTTGGCAAGATTCTCTTAATGAGGTTTGATTCCCTGACAATCATGGAGATTTTGCTAAAATGGAGCAGGGGGAGGGGTGGGGGAGGCCAGAGGGCTTATAATGCTCCCTTGAGTCTTCAGAATCCTTCAGATCTTCTGGGATCTGACAGACGCCTCACCGGGTCATAACCTGCATTGGAGCCCAAGCGCGTGGGAACCTGCCCCCTGCTGCAGTCAGGCGCAGTTTTCGGCACATCTTACCGTGGAGCTTTTCACAGGACACAGGATCAGAGACCGGGTTCTAGGCCTGCCTTTGCCACTGGCTCACTCTCTGACCTTGGGCACGGTGCTTACTTCCCCAGCCCTCAGTTTCCACATCTGTGCCATGAGGGACTTGGGTCAGAGCAGTGGTTTCAAAGGAGGGAGGCACTTTGGGGCACTAGGGCAGCCCAGGCCTCCAACTTCCACGGGGGGGGGCCCTGTATCTGTGTTACATATTGGATTGCCATCAAGATTTTGTGTGAAAGTATTCTGTAGTTTCGAGAAGATTTAAATCCCATTGGCCTTCTTGCGTTGCTGTTGTTGTTTGCACCTCGCGGCTTGCAGGGTCGTAGGTCCCCAACCAGGGATCAAACTCGGGCCCCCGGCAGTGAAAGCACCGGGTCCTAACCACTGGACCACCAGGGAATTCCTGGCCTTCTTGCTTTTTGAACAATTCTAGAAGTCCATCCTTCCCTCCTAAGTGTTGCTTGAAAAACTCTAGGGGAGGTAGAGGGCTGTTTTGTTGATGGTTGACAGTGCTGTACTCTCAGTGCTTTGGACCAGTGATGATGCTTGGATATTTAGATCTTTACCTTCTATGATATGTTCAGGTCAGTCCTCTTCCAGTCTTTCTGTGGATTTTGTTAGAATTCTCCAAGAACAGGCCTTGGTATTTGTTTCTTTGGGAATGAACCCCACAGAGTTCAAGCTGTTTCAGCCACTGCAGCGACTGGCACTAACCTCTAGAGCTGGTCGTTTGGTATATTTTGGTCTAATCTCTTTCCTTCCAATTAGCGCTTGCAGAAAGGTCCGATTTCAGGCTGTGGCCTGTGAAACTTAACTCAGTGCCTCCCCGACAACTCGACATTAGATCGCAGTTGGGACCCATATTCCATTGGCTGTAAGTCAGCAAGGCTCTCAGGCATTCTTTTCCTGACTCGACTGACTGTGACCTTGAAAAAGTCACTGACCTTCTCTTGGCCTCAGTTTACCCATTTGCACAAGTAGGAGATTGGACTGCAGGAAGTCTTAGGAGTTCTTTTGGCTCTAGCCTTCAAAGATTCCATGTGATGTAAGCTACTTTCCCCTCTGACACTGGCAGCTCTATTATTAAAAGAGGAAGAGTCCTGGACCATCTGTGGATTTCCATTCCCCGATGGTTAACACGGGGAGGGTATGAGACCGCATCCCATTTTACCCGGTTAGGGTGGTGGTTGAGGGCAACAGTAGATAATTTGTTGGGTGCCTTGATGGGAAGAGTAGCCTTGATGAGGCTGACCTGCCTTCCTGTCCCCAGCCAGCTGACCTTGACCAAGGGGGCAGGTGGACCTTGGTCCCTTCTTGCGGAGGGAAAA
Source organism: Stenella coeruleoalba (assembly GCF_951394435.1). Lineage (NCBI taxonomy): Eukaryota > Metazoa > Chordata > Mammalia > Artiodactyla > Delphinidae > Stenella > Stenella coeruleoalba. The sequence continues at coordinate 22,978,888 of NC_137161.1, read as the reverse complement.
AGTGAACCCATTCTTAAGGTGCCTGATATTTCATGTTAACTCTTCTTGCTCCAATTAAAACGCAGGGTTCAGAGCATTGGGTATTTATAGAAAGAGAGTACATTAGGCCAGAAGAACTCAGTCTCCTAAAAGTGACCGCCACACAGCAGGAAGAAAGGGAGGCAGGCCTCGCAGACATGCTTGCTGACGGCAGACTCTCCAAGGTAGACGTCCTGGTGGACAAGTTCACCTTTCAAATGGCCACAGAAGAAAAGGTGGGAGCCAAAGGAGCAAACACACAGCGACAAGGAAGAATGATCACGAGCCCTGAAGGCTTCAAGTCAGTGTGGGAGGAAAGCCCCTGGGTCAGGGAAGGCCCAGGAGGGGCTTCTCTGGCTGCAGGCCGCAGGCTGGCAGGAACGCTCCCAGAGGGCTCCTGGTTCAGGGTGGACCCTGGGGAGGCAACCATCAGGAAGCAGCGGGCCTCCAGGGATCAGCTGGAGGGCCCGGCAGAGCTAAGGCAGAAGTGGGAGGAGTTCCAGGCTTGCGGAAGACCCGCCACCCCGGCCACTGGCCCTGCAGAGGTGGATGTCCCCTCTCCAGCCTCCGACACGGGAGGACTCCGGTCGTTTCTGCTGGACCCAGCCTACACAGAAGCCAGAGCCGACTCGAGCGATGAAACCGACACTTCCTTTGCAGAGAGAAGCTTCTATTTAAACTATGGAGAGAAAGAGTCTGAAGACCAAGTCCTCCCTCCGGCCCTGGAGGAGAGAGAGGAGCACTTAGATGCCCCACCTGGCTGCGAGAGCAGGCGGAAGCTGTCGGAGGAGCTCACGGAGAGCTCAGAGCTGGACTCCTCAGGCCCATGGGGCTCTGCTGCCACTGTCGGCAGAAACAAGCACCACGAGGGTGAAGCCCACTCAGCTTCCTCAGAGGGAGGGGCGGGGCCCCCCAGGAACCAAGGACCAGATGACCTGGAGGTCTTTGTCAAGCAGCTCGGAAAGGGACCTTCTCCAGGGCTGATGTTTGCTGAGTACGAAGCCCGGTGGGAGGTGGAAGGAGAGTCTACCCACCCAGCATCCTCAGTAGCTGCAGAGGAAGAGGCCCCCCAGAGTGGAGATTTGATGGGAAAGGCTGAGAAAAGTCCCCCAGGAGAATGGAACCACTCACCTCACAGAGGAGGGGGCATGCGTCCAGACAGCCAGGTCTGTGTCCTTCCGTGGGCCATCCCTCCTAGCGATGTCAGGAAGCCAGCCAAGCCGGACAGAGGCAACTTCCTGCCCAGAGAGAGGGGACCAGTTCACACCCAAACAGGAGAACCTGTGACAGAGGACAGCAAGGCCCCAGCGTTTCTTCAGATGGAGGAGGTGATCACCCCCCTCCCAACCTCGCCCCGTCCCTTTGCGGCTCAGACGTCTCCAGAGGAAGCTTCTTCAAGCCCAGCCCCTTATGGGTCGGGGGAGCCTGTGCAGCTCAGGGACCGCTTTGGAGAACAGTCCCCCCTATTTCTCAAACATGCCCATCCTCCTAAAGAGAGCCCGGAGCCCAAGGACCGAGTAGGGCTGGCTGTGACCCCAGACGGAGGTGAGCGCAGGGCCCCTCCCATCGCCAGCAGGAAGCCCAGAGTTGTCCCTGAAGAAGCCCAGGGGTTGCGGTTCCCTTCAGGGAAGCAAAAGGAGATGACCTCTTTCCAGGCTGGGGGTCAAGAGGGCTCCCTGGAAGATATTAGCAAGACCTCTGTGGCCAACAAGATTCGGATCTTTGAGACCCACGGAGCTGAAACTCGCTGGGCGAGTCAGGGTGAAACCAGGGCCTTTGCAAACGAGTTGTCTTCGGAGGCCTCTGTGGGGCAGGTCGAGCAACAGCGGAGTAGGCGTTTAGACCTGGGATTTGCTCAGTTTCAGCCCCCAGAGGACTTTGCTGCCCCCAAAGCCACACATTCCTCCATGATGCCGCCAGCTACCAGACACTTCTGGGAGGGCATTTCTACCCCATCCCCCCGGGAAGGATGCATGGACGTCGAGCTCGTGTCCCCCAGTCCAGACTGCGAAACTACACTGGAGGAAGCTACTGGGGGAACTGGCCACGTGAGCCCCCGCCCCCATGCTGCCCCCAGCCCGGGAGCTGACCGCATGCCGCGTAGTTCTTTAAAAGCATGTTTCTGTGGCCCCTCGTCATTACTGCCACCAGAGGCTGCTTGTCCATCCCTATGAGTTCTTTTCCCTAAACGGGCCTGAGCGTAGCCCAGGCGGAATGACGGGTTCATCTGCTTGGCCCATGTTAGCTTAGCCACACAGACCCTCGGCTTTTGGTGTGACCTGGTGCCCGGAGGGTCACGCAGCGCCGGTGGAGAAAGTGGCACCGCCTCCAGCAAACTACACATTTGCTTTGCCTTGCTGCCCGCACCTGCTGGGTTCCTACCGTTTTGCTTGGCTTGTCCAACGATCTTCCTTCATCCTTTCCCTTCCCTGGTGCTCCTGCCTTGGGGAAGCTGACAGTCCAGAGGTTTCCATCCTTCACTTCCGGCTCCCTCTCGGTCCTAGTGCCAAGTTCCTTTCTGCCTCCTTAAGACTAACTGTCTTCTCTAATCCAGAACAAATCCGGAGACGCGGTCAGGCAAGAGAAGCACGTTACCAGCTTAGCAGCGAATCCCCCAGGAAAGGGGGGGCACCTGAGATTCACCAGCCCCTCAGGCCCGCAGGTCTCTGCAGCCCCTCGGTGCCCTGATGACCTGGTCATCTTCGCCTGGCCAGGGTGCATCGCTGCCTTAGATCCCCACCTGCTCTGGCAGCGCCTCTTGTGGCAGCTCAACTCTGGCTTGTCTGGAATGAGTCCTCACACCTCTCAACCTTCCGGAAGCTGGCTAAAGCGAGGCTTGTCTAGCAAGTGAATCTCTAAGTGCACCGAGTCTCTGGAGCCTGAAGCCAAGTACTTTAAAAATATTGGGTGGGGCTTAGATTGGTCTTAAAAAAGAATGTCGTAAAACAGCCCAAAATGTGTGTGGTGTTTAATCCCTGACAGGCCAGTTGAGAGGTATGTATGTCGGACAAGAGTTGCTGGTCCCCCTCCAGCACTTCCTTGGCCTGCTGTTGTCAATTACACTGATGGGAGCAGAACCTCCACTCACGGAGCTCGGGGTTGAAGTGATGTAGCGCCCAGCTCCCACGAATTACCCGGTGTTGCTCCTCCCTCTAGACGATGCTGACCCCTCCCACGGAGACTCAGTGGAATTGACAAACCGTGTTGGCTTCCTCTTTGTTCCTCAAAGCTCTTGGCTCCAGCCTCTCTGCCTCCCTGTCCTGGGTGGTCCTGAATCCCTGGGTCTCCCTCCTTGGTTTTTGCCTCCTTGATGTCCGCCTGCACGGATGGGCCTGGGGTCCGGGCTCCCATCCCTGCCTTGTGCGCAGTGCCGCTTCTGATAAGCTCCCAGATCCAAACCTTGGATGGGGCCTCCTGTCCAGGACCAACTGGCAGGATGTTTGCTTTGTACTTGCTTCTGCCGTCAGCCGGAGACCCTCGGAAAGGAGTGTCCTCGCTCTTGAGAAGTGTTCTTTTTTTTTTTTTTAAACCTTATTATGGTGTCAAAGAACCTTTCCGGGGGTGTTTTTCTTTTCCTGACCTCCTCTTCCATTTGGGGCATCGAATGGCCCCGAGATTTCTTCTGTCATTCACCATCTTGATTTCTCTCTTTCTCTCTCTCTCTCCCCACATCCCACACCCCCATTCCTTTGATTTTACCTGGCCATAGAGAGCAGGGCTGAGGGAGGGCTCCGAGGAGAAAGTCAAACCGCCACGGCCCAGGGCCCCAGAGAGTGACACGGGAGACGAGGACCAGGACCAGGAGAGGGACGCGGTGTTCCTGAAGGACAACCACCTGGCCATTGAGCGGAAGTGCTCCAGCATCACGGTCAGCTCCACGTCCAGCCTGGAGGCCGAGGTTGACTTCACGGTCATCGGCGACTACCACGGCAGCGCCTTCGAAGACTTCTCCCGCAGCCTGCCTGAGCTTGACCGAGACAAAAGTGACTCAGAAACCGAGGGCCTGGTGTTCTCCCGGGATCTCAACAAACGGGGCCCGAGCCAGGATGATGAGTCTGGGGGCATCGAGGACAGCCCAGACCGACGGGCCTGCTCCACCCCGGATATGCCCCAGTTCGAGGTACAGTGGAGCATCATCGGGACCCGGGCCCACCGGGCACTGCATGTTCAGAGGGCCCTGGGCCATGTGTGAGAAGACTGAGCCACCAGCCTGAAGCTCTGTTCCGTGTTGCATGACCGCCCCTCCGCAGAACAGCATGGTTCTGTGCTCGCATGTTCGGCAGCTCGGTTTACCCCTAACGTGCACTCCTGGGCGCTTTAACCCTCTGACCCCGTCTCTTGCCTGAGGTCAAGTGATGACAGGCAGTCTGGTCCTACGCGACTCCTCCTCCCCCTGTCTGTGTTGCATGGCACCTGCAGAGACCGTGTGCTTGTGGACTCACGGGGGCGCCTGCCGCCTGCTCTGAAAGCCAGATGGTGTTTTCTGATCGCGGCCCTGGCTCCCCTCCCCAGGGCCTGGGGTCTTGGGGTAGTGGTGGAAACTCTTAGAGAAGAGGAACCGTCATCACCTGGGGGGGACACGGGTAGACTGCGTCTGGGCGTCTCTGCTCCCTGTCCTTCTTTCAGAGGATCTTTGATCACATTTTTCCTTCGCTCTCCCACCTCTTCCAGCCCCAGCTCCCTCCCACGTTCCAGGCATTGAAACAGGAGCTCGTCTACTCTGGGCTTTCACTCCATGCTATACCCTCTGGAGAAGGTGTCTCCTCCCTTTCTCTGCCTTGCAAACTTGTCACCTTCCAGGGCCAAGTTCAGATAGCACTTACCTAGCAAACGCTTTCCTGACAACCCTGGGCAGAAGTGTTGCTCCCTGCTCCGCCCCCTTGCTCTGCAATGCTTCTGCTTCCAGCGGTATCACAAGTAGTCAGGTTACTGGCTGACAGGTCTGCTTTCCTACCAGGTGGCAGCTCCACTAAGCTTGTACGTTCCAGGCACTAATGATTAACTGAATGAACGGCTAGATCTCCGAGTTACAACCATCTAGAAGAATCCCCTCTTAACCACCCTCCCAACAAGCTAACTTTCATTCATTTATTCAGCTCACATATGTTAGCACCTGCTGTGTGTATAGCCATGAACTAGCTTCTGTGGAGGACTCAGAAGAAACTAATCATTTAACATAAGACTTCTAGAGGAGGCGTGGGAAACTGGTGGCCCTGGGCCAAATCTGGCTAGCAGATGTGTTTTCTTTGACTTTGATTTAAAAATCAGGACACTGAATATAAAATCCAGGGATTTTTTTTATATCATTAAAAAACAAAAATCAGATGATTCGGTCACTCAGGCCAAACCTGAGTGGACCCCATGTGCTCTCCAGTTCACCCCGGTCCTCAACAAGCCCGCTTCACTCGTTTACATCTCCTGCCTGGCCCCCCCGGGCCTCCAGGTGTGACTCCTACTCTAAAGAACAGCTCAGAGAAAGCAGCTGGGAGGTGGTGGCATAACCATTGAAGTCATTCAGGACTACGTATTATCAGGAAAATGCTGAGTGTGTGGCACGGCACAGAGCATGTTAATTGAATGGTGAATGTTCTCTTAATGGTAGCCTGAAACCCAGCATGCAGCCACCATGAGGTGGTATGGTGGCAGGGTCATGGGCAGGCTGTCCTGGCGCTGCTGGTGGTTCTGGCTCCCCTCTTGGGCTGTTTGTCTGTGACATCATACCAGGCCTCTTTGGCCCTGGCCTTCGACCCCCTCTGGAGACTTGGTCAGCGGCAGTGGCGGGAGATAGCCTGCTGACCCCGCGCCGCAGTTGCCTGTGAGTAGGAGTCGTGCCGGGGCTTGAGATACAGAGTGTTCTTCCCTCATCTGCCTACAGCCTGTGAAAACGGAAACCATGACAGTCAGCAGCCTGGCTATCAGGAAGAAGATCGAGCCGGAGGCTGTACTGCAGACCAGAGTTGCCACTGTGGACACCACCCAGGTAACCTGTGCCTTCCTGTGCACGCTGGGCCTAGGTACTGGGCATTTAAGGGTGGGGTCTCCGTCATGGCCAAGCCCCTTGGCCAGCTCTTGCTACCTTGGCTCCCCCGGAGCCACCATTTTAACCCTGATGCTCTTCTGAGCTTCGTTGTCCTCCCTGAGCTCCGGGTGTGGGTGGTGGGACGGGTTCTTATCCTGGGCAGACTACACCTCTTAAAGCCTCAATTTTCCCATCTGTAAAATGGGGAGGCTCACGTCTCCTTCATCCTCCTGGGAGTGTTCTAAGGACTAGCGGTTAGCGGATTAGACCATGGCTTTCAGATCGCTTGAAGGAGGTGGAGAGGGTTCTTAAGATATCCCAGGGGAAGAGGAGAGAGAACCCAATTCAGCTTGGGTCAGAACAGCTCACATTGGGTCATTTTCGTGTGTGTGCACGGGGGTTCCACATCACATTGACAAACTGAAAAAAAAAGATAAAATGTCATTTGTCTTAGCAAGATGAAACATACTCAGTCCCCCGGAGACGCTGTTGTAAATAGACACGGGTGCATCATTACAGTGCATTTCCCAAGTTCCTTTTGTGGTTTTTAAGCTTTGAAAATGGAGACTAAGGGTCTGATAGATGCCCTCTTGGTTCTTTCTGGCCAGAGGAACCGCAGTGCTGGGGACTCTTTTGCCCTGGAGACCAGTCTTTGTCTTAAGAACTAAGGAAAGATGTAAATCTACAAAATGTGGGCAACTCTGCCGTTTCCAGACTTTTTTCTCTCACTTTTATAACATGCATAGAGGTTTATGAGGCTGCTAGTGCAGCTGTCGAGACTCTTGAGTTCTGACAAGCTGTGTGACCCCGGGGCAACTTACTCCGTCTCTGATCTATTTTGTTTTAGTAATGTGTGTTGGTTTTGTTTTTATACAAAGAAATACAAAGAAAACTAAAAATGGCCCCAAATTTTACAGCTCAGTAACCCCTATTGACATCAAAACAAAATAACAACAAAATATTCACAGTTATGAAATTCAAACAGAACAAAATGAATTTTTTTCTGAGTGCTCCCAGAAAAAAAAATATATGCATATACCAATATACGTTCTTATATCTCTAGGTATTTAAATTTTTTACACAAAAGAGATCATTCTCTTTTACACTTTACCTTTTTTCTTTTTTTTTTAAATAAATTTATTTATTTTATTTTTGGCTGCGTTGGGTCTATGTTGCTGCGCATGGGCTTTCTCTAGTTGCGGCGATTGGGGGCTACTCCTCGTTGCGGTAGACGGGCTTCTCATCGCAGAGGCTTCTCTTGTTGCGGAGCACAAGCTCTATGCGCACAGACTTCAGTAGTTGAGGCATGCGGTCTCAGTAGTTGTGGCTCGCGGGCTCTAGAGCCCAGGCTTAGTAGGTGTGGCACACAGGTTTAGCTGCTCCACGTCATGTGGGATCTTCCTGGACCAGGGATCGAACCCGTGTACCCTGCGTTGGCAGGCGGATTCTTAACCACTGCGCCACCAGGGAAATCCCTTTTTTTTTTTTTTTTAATACTTACCTTGGAGATCACTCCATGTTGGCACATGTGGCCCCACCTCACTCTCCTTGTTCCCCCTTAGGAGTGGATCCTGATTTAGCATGCCTTTATCACCTATCAATGGACCTGTGATGGTTTTTGTCTTTTGCAGTTAATGTTGAATGCTGCAGTGAACTTTGTTGTTCAGACTTCCTGGCGAAATTTTCAAAGTTTATGCCTGAAGGGTGAATCCCTAGCAATGGGCTCGCCCAGTCAAAGAATACAGGCATTGAAATTTGGATAGGATGTATCAAATTATATGGGATTATTTTCCCTTTGTGAAATAAAATGATTGGAATGAGCTGGAGGACCTGTGAGACCCCTTTGTAGTTTGGTCTGTGTGTGGACGCATCCCCTCCCCAAGTGCATGTCTGCTCACGCTGCCCGTCACTTGGTACCTGGGGATGCCACGAGCCCAGGTGGCAGACGTTGCAGGCGTATCTGGCACTCTCCCTCTCTCTCTCCCCTCTCTAACGACTCCTCCTCTGGCCAGCAGGTTGACGGGACTGCCCCAGGGGGGAAGGAGTTCATAACAACTACTCCCTCCATCACCACAGAGACCATATCAACCACCATGGTAAGTAGGACCGGAGACCTCCCTCTCTGACCAGCCCCATTGGCCCTGAAATGGCCAGATAACAAGCTAACCTCGCCAGCTATGGCAGGAAGTCCTCATCCGCCCTCACAGCATCAGGTGTGGCACACACAGTCAGACTTTTATTGTCTGACACACAGTCCAACTTTTATTGACTGGCCACAGGGCATCCAGTCAGACCTCAGCTTTGCAAATTGAATGATGTAGGAGGTGGCATCCCTGAGTCTCAGTCATCTGGACCATCTCAGCTACGGCAGGGATAAAGAGAGGACGGTACTATTTGATTAACTGACTGTCGGCAACACAGGAGGGTTGTGCCTGAAAGTCCTCCCTGAGTGAGGTCCATCCTCCTGGCAGCCATGGCTCAGGATTTGGGACTGTGTCCTGAGGGACCCTGTGGTTCTGCTACCTATTTGCTGCCTGACCCATGAAGGAAGGTCTTTAGGTGTCCTCATCTATAAAATGGGAGTACTCCCATTCTGCCTGGTTCACGGGCTCTTAAGAGAGTTCAGTAACATCAGATTCTTCAAATGATGACACAGCACAGCTAGCATTCAGCCACAGGTTATGATACCATGCAGTGTGCTCATGGGGTAAAACCAGAGCTGTGAAGTGGATGCTCTTTTTCCCACCCTTTACAGATGAGGAAAATGCAGTTCAGAGAGGTACAGTGACTTACCCAAGGTCACACAACCAATACGTGGTAGAGCCAGGTCAAACCCAGGCATTCTGATTCCCGAAGCCCCACTGTCCACCTCAACCACTCTGCTCTGCTCCCTCATCCTGACCGTTGTGAACAGTGGCTGCGTGGGGCTGGGGCTGGGGCTGGGGCCGAGCAGGTATCAGTGCCTGGGCCAGATCTGTCTTGAGCTGTGGGAGGTTGTTTTCAAATGCTTTCTCTTGCCAAACCCCTCATATGCACATAGGAAGAAAATTACATTAATTTAGACGACCCAGCAGGAAGGTTTTGAGTAAACAAAGATTTTAAGAGAAATAAGCCCAAACCAGTTATCAGCTTGCACGCTCTCCCCTGGTCGCTCAGTTCCTCCTCTCCCCTCACCCCTTCACCACGTGGCATCAGGATGCTTATCGGGCTAAATGTAAATTCGTACCATGGTGAGCAGGCAGTCATATCATTCATTCACTCATCCATCCATCCATCCATTCATTTGTTCTAAAAACATTTCTTAATCTCTCCTCTGCCCAGTATGGGGAGTGGAAGAAAAGATACTGCCTGTTAGAACTCATTCATCGAAATAATAATCACAGGCACATCTAGTGGGCTGTGCCTTTGTGTTTAGGTCCTGGGCACACAGTGGTGAACAAGGTCCAGCTCTCCCACTTCCTGGCTGGATGACCTTGGGCAAGTTACCCAAACCTTTCCAGACCTCAGTTTCCACTTCTGGAAAATGGGGTGAGGGGAAATAATAGCATATCTCCCAAAGGGTTGACGTGAGGCTAAACTAAGGTAATCTATGCAAAGCCCTCCAAAGAGTGCCTGGCACATTACAAGTGGTCTGTAAATGTGAGCGGCCGTTACTTTTTCCTGCCTTTCCTAGGGGGCATAGGGTGTGGAGTGACACTGTAGGAGCTGGGGAAGGCTTTATCTAGGCGGTGACATCTGAGCTATTCTTGAAGGATAAATTAGGGTGCAGTCATGGGAGGAGGTCTCCTAGGCTGTGGGAACAGCGGATGTAAAGGCAAGGATGTGAAGGAGCATAGCATTTAGGGAAAGGAAGTGGTCAGTGAAGCAAGATGTCAAGTGTGGGGGGGGGCAGGGGGAGAAGAGGCTGGAAAGGAAGGCTGGGCCAGGGCTTGAAGGGCCTCGAATGCCATGTATGAAGTTCAAACTTCATCCTGGAGACCATGGAGAATCACTTCAACTTTTTAAGTAGAGGCATGATGTCATCAGATATGTGTTTCTGTGTTTTAGAAAGATTACTCTAGCAGCCCGTGTGGGACATGACTGGAGCAAAAAATTCCTTCCCTTGGGGGCGTGGGCCTCTTTTTTTATTTCTCCTTCCTTCCTTCCCCTCCTCCCTCCTTCCCTCCCTCCTTCCTTCAGCAAATATTTATTGAACACCCACGATGTGTGAAGTAGTGTGCCAGGCGCTGTGAATCCAGCTCTGCGGGAGACAGACAGCATCTCTGAGCCCACATTCTACTGGGAGAGACCGGAAGAGCAGGCAGGGAACTAGTTTAGGGGTGGGGGCAGGGCCAGGGTGCGAGGAGTTGGAGGCTGACCAGGAGGTCAGGGTTGAGGGTGCCTGGAGGGAGGAAAGTACCGGATTGGGTCACTGGTAGAACGTTCAGGTGATAGGAGGAAAGACGGGCCGCGACGCCGCGCACCAGTCCCGCTGGTCTCCGAGAGCGAGCTTGGCCCTGGGAACCTGTTAGAGAGGAAATTCCCAGGCCCCGCCCCAGACCTATTGACTCAAAAGCTCCGGGGCGGGGCCCGGGGGAGGGGGTGGTCTCTGTTTTCACAAGCCCTCCAGGTGACACCCCTCAAGTCCGAGAAGCACTAATAGGAACAAGGAGCACAGAGGGGGGTTGCTCTTTAGCGGCAGGTGTGTGTTGGGGGTGGGAGGCAGCGAATTCCATTTTGGGTCTGATGAGTCTGAGGCGCCTGTGGGACGTTTCCAGGGAAAGTGTCTAGGCAAGTCTAGGGTTCAAGCAAGATCCGAGCTACAGATAAAGCGAGAGGGGACAGTGGCCTCGATGAGGCAGTGGAAGCCTTGAGTGGCTGAGGCGTCCCAGACGGAGGCGGCGAAGAGGAGAGCCCGGAGTCCGCCGGAGGAAGGGCCGGGGGCGGAGATGGCGGTGTCACCTTAGCCACGGAGAGGGGCTGCGCCTCCTAGAGGCGGGAGAGGGAACTGGCTGAAGATACAGGAGAGGCAGGCGGAGCAGCTGGCACCTTGTGGTGCCTCGGAATGACCTGTGTCCCCATCAGGGTGAAGGCGGAGGTGAGGCTTTTCCGGGAAAGAGGGGTCAATGGGAGAAGCAGAAGCTTGAGGGGAGAAGGGCCTGGAGGGACAATAGGATTCAAAGGGGCTAGTGGCTGTTTCCTACCCTGGGAGAAAGGAAGCGTTGAGCCCAGAAGGCTGCCCTTTTAAGACCTGCTGCTGGGCCACATTCTGGGACTGCCTCTGAGAAAGTAAGTGCCTTGTGCATGGAATGCCAGGTAACCAGGCCACCGACAGCCTCAGCTGGAGGCAGGCCTCCGGGAAAGGTGGGGCGAAGACAGAGGGCTTCTGTCCTCACCTGTCGCCTGGCAGGCAGAGGTCCAGATCTACTACCCTGCAGCCCACTGGGGAGCTGCAGAATGGACACAGCTTCTGGGCCCCAGGACAGACAAGGCTGATCCCTAAGATGGGGCAGGAAGTAGGAGGTAGAGGCCAGCAGCTGGGCCCCTTCCAGATGTGGGCCAGTAAGTCTAGGGCCAATTCCAGGAGTATCTAGCAGTTAGACTCCAAGGTAGGACCAGGAGAGCTGGCTCAAGGGCAAGTGTTCCAAGGGCAGAATGGCATGGCAGAAGGAGTGCACTGAATTTGGAGTCTGACCAACTTGGGTCTAAATCCAGACTCGATCACTCACTTTCGGGGGGCTTGAACAAGCCACTTCACATGCCCTGACCTTCCAGTTTCTCAACTATAAAAGAGGAATATTAAAACAATTTCCTATGGTTGTTCAGAGGCTTAAATGAGATCATGCAGCCTTAACACAATGCTTAGCACATAGCGAGTACTCAGAAAACAGTAGTTAGTATGTTCTTAGTAGCCAGCCTGTACTCCTATATTAACCTGACAGATTTCCATTTGCAAAGCCCTTTCTCCTCTGTTATCTTCATAATATCTCTGTGAGAGTGGGACAGGGGTCCCCTTTTTAAAAAATTTCTTAAGACTTTATTTTTTGAGAGCAGTTTTCAGTTCGCAGCAAAATTGAGAGGAATGTACAGAGATTTCTTGTAGACCCCCTGCCCTGGCACACATACAGCGCCCACCACCAACCCGTTATCAACACCCCTACTAGGATGGGACATTTGTTACCACTGATGAACACAGACTGCAGGGGTCCCTTTATGTAGGTGAATCCATGAGGCCCCGAGAGCGGAAGTGGTTCCATCCGGGTCACGTGGCTGGAACGTGGCAGGGCCAGGACCAGAACCTGGATGTCTCGACTCCTTTGTTAGTGCTTCCAGGGGGCAATACCGCGTCTTGTTCACCACAGTGTCCCTAATGCCAGGCACTCAGTAAATGTTTGTTAAATGAGTGGGTAAGTGTGTAAGCACGTGTGTGAGCGAGCGAGCGAGGGATGAACAAGAGCAGACTGGACTGAACGATGCCTTCAGCTCTCTGCTTCTGAGAGAAGAAGCACTATTCAACCTTGTGGCCGTGAGAGCTGCATGGCCACGTGCGCCAGCCATCCTGAGGGCCTGCCCACCTGAGACCTGGCCCTCTGAGCACTATTGTTTCCCCAGGAGAACAGTCTCAAGTCCGGGAAGGGGGCAGCTGCCATGATCCCAGGCCCACAGACGGTGGCCACGGAAATCCGTTCTCTTTCTCCGGTAAGTGGGCAGGGCCAACCCAGGCTAGCGGACTCCAGGCAGAGAATGTGGACGCGGGTCCACAGGTGGCCTGCAGCAAGTACGGCGTAGAGCGTGGGAGACTGCCCCTTTAAGTGCAGCACCAGGAAACGGCATCACATTCAGATGCCCACAGGGCTCCCTGGTCCCCACTAGAGTCTCATCCGTTGGTGGTGCCTGTGATGTGACAGCTGCTTTGCATCTGCTCTCCTTACTGACCAGGAGGAGCAATGGACGAGGGCTCCAGAAGCTTGGACTCTGGACCCAGCTCTGTTGGTGGCTGCCTCAGTCGCCCACATCTGTCGCCGTGAGGTCTCTTGCAGCTCCTGTGTTCTCCAGATCTGTTGTTTTCGTCATTTAGTCCCAGAGAGAGCACGTTCCCAGCCCTGACAGGGTGGGGGATTGGGGGGGCTCTGTGTCCACCTTGGATCCCTCTGTTCATTCTTGTAAGATGCCAGGATTCTTAAATTCTAGGGTCTTGTTAGGATTCTGGACCTCAGGAATCTCAGGTCCTAGGAATCTTAGATTCCAAGGTTTGAGGCTATCATGGGTCTAGCATTCTGAAGATTCCAGTATTCCTGAGTTCTTAGACTCAGTGGCTCAAAGCATCTTGGCTTCCAAACTTCACCTTCATGGGACCCCCCCCACACCCCGACTCCTCCCTTGGTTTACCCCACCCCCGCCCCTGTCCTGCAGAGTCCAGTGTCCTCACCTGAGCCCTGGGTGGGGGGTGGTTATATTCTGCAGATCATCGGGAAAGATGTCCTCACCAGCACCTACGGCGCCACCGCGGAAACCCTCTCCACTTCCACCACCACCCATGTTACCAAAGTGAGTAGCAGCAGGATGTCGTGTGCCCCCAGCCTGGCTGTGGGGCTCGGGAAGGTCATTGCCATGGCTCTGCCTTGTAACGTGGACAGAGAAGACCTGCGGTGTTCCCAGTTTCTGGGAGCTTTGTTCTGTGATAAGGGTTGTCCTAGGTGCCGACCTGCCCTTCAGCGTTGACAGCCAGGCTGGGGGGATGAGACCATCTCCTTGGAAGAAATTGTGAACCGTGGCGTTTGCGCCTTATAGATCCTAAGTGCTAGAGGGATTTAGAGGGGGGTGATTGAAGGAAGGCTCAAAGAATGAGGAAGGGTCTTCTGGAAAAAATGGGGTTTGTATAGGGTCTTGGAAAGCCAGGGCGGACTCATGAGGGAGGATGCAGACGTTCTAAGCCACGGGGAAGATGGGAACAGAAACCGTGTGTTTACTTATTCATTCACTGAGCAAATGTTAGTGAGCATCAACCTCACGCTGGCCTCTGGGCTGAGGGCTGCTGGAGGGGCTGCAAGCAATGCACATGGGGAAACAGGAGAAGTGGTCTCTGTCAGGAAGAAGCAGCACCTAGGGGACGTAACTGGGAAATTAGGTTGGACTGGAGGTAGGGGAAGCAGAATAGAGACAAAAGACAGATCCCAGGACAAATGTGATAACAGAGGGTCTGAGTCTGAGAGCCATTGGAAAGCCATCAAGGTTTTCAAGATGGAGAGTGACCCAGTGAAAAGGGGTTTAAGGAGAGGAGATTAGGTCCACCAGGATGTGCAGGCAGATGGGAGAAAGAAGAGAGAGAGAGTCTCTCCATAGAGAGACTAGGGATGGAGGGCCTGGTGCAGGGTGCGGGGAGGAAGAGGCGGGGCCAAAGAAGGGAGACATTCCTGGTGAGACAGCCATGACTTAGCCCGTGAGGACAGAGGGCTGAGGACAGGCTGGCCAGCATGTCCATGCCTGAGTGGCCAGGGCCCAGGCAGGGATGGAGGCCTGGAGGAGAGAGGCCAGAGAGCCAGGATGAGTTGGAGGTTTTGCTCAAGCACCAAAGGAGGAGTCTGGTAGGCAGCACTGGCCCTTGAGGAGCACAGACTGTCCCAGCCCTGCCCACTCCCATGCAGCACGGTCCCCAGAAAGCACCCACTCCTACCAAAAGCATCAGTGAGCGATGATGACTTCACTGAAAGCTTTATGGGAAGGTGTTCCGTCACACACCCCACTGCATACAGCTCAGATAACTCTTCTTCCCAAAGTCCCTCCTAGCCCTGCCACCTGGGAGCCCCCCTCTTCTTTCTGTCCACTCCTGACCCCAGCTGGGGTTTCCCTTAGCCACCACCCGCCTTTAATATGCCAAGCAAGTAGGTCCTGCCCTATCTTCTACTTCTAAACTTGCACCCGAACCCCAGCCCTTCGGAAAACAGTGGCGGTTTTAAGCATATGTATAAGCATCATCAATGCAGTTTTCTAGTATTGTTGGAAGTCATTTAAAGTAGAACCTTGTCACCATTCACATTTCATTCATGTGTTCATTCGACAAATCCGCATTTAGCACCTGCCCTGGTCAGGTTGGACAGGGGAGTGGGGGAGGAGGGGATCCAGAGATGAACAAAACACAGCCCCTGCCCTCGTGAGCCCCAGCCCAGTGAGCAGGGCCAGGTCACACACACAACGTCAGTACAAGGCAGAGAGGCCCAGGACCGTGAGAGATACGAACGTGCCGCTCAGGGAGTACCGAGGCAGGACGGAGGAAGGACCGCTCACCAGGGTCAGGGTGACAGCATTTGAACCGGGCTTGGAAGAGCTAGAGGGGGCAGCTTGGTAGTTGGGGGAGTGGTGGCAGCCAGGCAAGATGTGCAGTCTGAAGTCCCAAAACCAGAAAAAGGAGAAAACCGAGGGAGCCAGGAGAGAAGGCGACTGCTGGTTCCAGCCTTGCCCTTGAGGGATGCTTTGGACCGGTCCCCTGTCGAGGCTGCTGCCCCAGCAGGACCCAAGGCTGACCTCACCTCCCTCTCCCTCTGCAGACTGTGAAAGGAGGATTTTCTGAGACGAGGATCGAGAAGCGGATCATCATCACCGGGGACGAAGATGTCGATCAAGACCAGGTATGGGGATGCAGAGCATGGTTCCCAGTGGCACTGCCCAGGCCCCAGGCGCCCCCATATTGGTTTACCCATGGGCGGCTGCATCTGTGAGCAGAGATGTCCACTTCCTACTGACCCTGTCCAGAGGAGAAGCCCTCAAGGAAGGGGCACTGACTGGGAGTCAGAAGGAGCCAGAAGACCTGAGCTCTGGCCTCTCCCCTTAACTCCTGGTCCTCAGCTGTGTGCTGGAGGGGCCTGTTGGTCTCCGTGGCCTCTCCCGTATTCCATATGCTCTGACTCCTCACTTTGCGGTTCTTTTCCTCCAGGCCCTGGCTTTGGCCATCAAGGAGGCCAAACTGCAGCATCCTGACATGCTGGTAACCAAAGCTGTCGTATACAGAGAAACAGACCCATCCCCAGAGGAGAGGGACAAGAAGCCACAGGTGAGGCTCATGGGGTTCAGCAGCCACGAGATGGAGGAGAGAACAAGGTCCTCCGAGGGGCATTTCCATCTGAGGACCCACCAAGAGGCTTGGTCCCCAGCACAGCTCTGACCTCCCCAAGCTTCCTGGTTTGGGGCTCCAAGTGGAGAGGTAGCTCCCTCAGATATGACGAATCAGAGTGCAGAGGGGAAGGAAGGCTGGTTCCTTGGTTTCTTTGGGGTTTCAGGCTCCAGACCCAGAAAAGTAAATCCAGAAGTGGTCAGAACAGGGGAGAGAGGATTGACAGTGGGTACTGAGGTGGGACAGACAGAGACAAGTGTACCCTCACTGACCACTGCCTGTAGGCTGGAAGTCGGAAAAAGTCCTGCCAGGCCCAGGGCCACATTCCTGTCCCTGACTCTCTGTCTCCATCACCGGTCACTGGATGTTGCCAGGGAGGAATTTTTTTTTTTTTTAAATTGAAGTATAGTTGATTTACAATGTTGTGCCAATTTTATTTTATTTTTTAATTTTTTAAATTGACGTATAGTTGATGCCAAGGAGGAATATGATGGCCAGAGCCCTCGATCCCATCTGTCTTGCTAGATTGGAAACCCTTCTCAGGCCACCAGGGGCGAGAATCTTAGGGACCCCAATCCTTACTCTTTCCACTGAAGGGCTATCAGTGCCTTCGTGAATAAGAGGAATGAGATGAGGAATGAGAGAGGTCTTTTAGCAGATGAAATTCGGGGAAGGGTTCTGGCCCGTCTGGAAGTTTACTGAATTTGGTCAGACCGATAATAACAAAATCTCACAGACATTGAATTGAATGAAATAAGTCAAACACAAAAAGTACATACAATGTGAGTCTATTCATAGGAAGTTCAAAACCAGGCCAAACTAATCAGCGATGATCAAAGTCTGAATATCGGTTCCTTCTGGGATGTGGCATTGACAGGGAAGAGCCGCAAAGGGAACTTCTAGGGTGCTGGAAATATCAGCGTCTTGAACTGGGGGGGGGGGGGGTTGCATGGGTGTGTATGTATGTAAAAGTGGACCAAGCGCCACACTTAGATTGGTATACTTTACTTACTTCACACCGTATACCTCAATGAAAAATAAATGCATTTCAAAGTCCCCCGCAAACAGCAGGTCTCCCTTTTGTCCTCTTCCCTGATGAAGAAACCCAGTGTTTTCTAGGAAGATACAGAATGTTTCTTTCTCATCCTTTGATTACCACCCCCTTCGTGTCAGAAGGAGAAGCACTGAACTTCCTGCAGTGACGGAAATGATTTTCTGTGCTGTGCAGTGTAGGGGCCACTAGCTGCACGCAGCTGTTGAGCACATGAAACTGGCTAATCTGAAATGAGATGCACCTTGAGGGTAGAATAGGTGCCGGAAAAAGGAGTATAAAATAACTCAGTAATTTTTATATCGATTACATGTTAAATGATAATGTTTGGATATATTGGGTTAAGTAAAATACATTATTAAAATTAATCTCACCTGTTTCTTTTTACTCTTTTTCATGTAAATTAAAACATATGAATTTTAATTTAGAAATTAAAATTTTCTATATAGCTGGAAAATTTTAGAAAACCAGAAATACTAGAAAATTTAGAAAATACTGTCTAGAAAATCTATTATCTAAAAAATTTTAAATTCCGTCTGTGGCTTCATTTCTGTTGGACAGCGCTGGTCTAGAAGATGTAAAAACTGATCACGGGCAGAGCCTGCCTCCCAGCCTTCCTCAGACTTTCAAGTAAATTGTCACTCCTGTCCTGTCAGTTGCCCAGTTACTGTTGCTTCTGTCCCCCAGATCTCAGAGTGGTAGAGTGTAGGTCACTTGCCAAGCTGGTGCTGGGCTGGCAGTATCAGCTGGGGAACACAAATACTAGAAAACTATTGCCGTAAAGTCTGACTTAGAAGTGCTGGGCCAGGACCTGGGAATCTTTATTTATACGTTGGTCCTTAGGAAGTCCATACGCAGCCAGGTGTAGGAGCCACTGATGCAAAGAGCTCTGTGCTGGGAATCAGGACCTGACTCCACTCCCAGCCATCCTGCTGACTTGGCTGTGTGGCCATTGGGGTCTCAGTTTCCTCATTTGCAAAAGGAAGAGATGGACAAGCCCCCTTCCAGTTATGCACAGTCCTCTGACTGTGTGTTTGCTTTCCTAGCTTCTCGTATCTTCTCCATTCCCCGTCTCACTCCTCCTCGTCTTTCCTGGGGCATCCCAGCCAGCCCCCCAGGCTCCTGCCCGCCCGCGTTCCCTGGCCATTTGGAGCTCTCGTCCCAGCCTCCACGTCCTGCCCACCCCATGCAGTCTTTCACATCTGCCCACCTCACTGCTCCCTTTGCGGTCCTTCCTCCTCGCCCCTCTTTTAGTCCTTTCTTTGTTGCCATTGTCCCACGCATCACTACACACGCTCTCTCTCTCTTTTGGATCCTTCTGTAAAGGTCACCTTGCTATGTTGTCCTGGAGAAACAGAAGTTTCTCCCTTGCCTTTTCTGCCCACCTGCTTTCCCATTAGTTATCGCCAAGTAGGAACCACCTCTGACTTTTAGTATAGTCAAACTCACTGATTCTGGGGGAAAGGTCTTCTCTGAATTAGAAAACTCTTTTTTAAAGTACTTGAAAAATGTTGGTTTGATGGATGGATGCATCTTGGCACCCGGGATGGTAGCCCTGACTCGAATCTCAGTCCTGACCGTTATTAGCTGAGCAACTTTGAGCACGCTATTTAACCTTCTCGGCCTGTGTTGCCTCATCAGCCAAATGACAATGACATAGTAACAATTGCAGTAACTTATGGAGTCCTTACACTCTTCCAGGCACCTGGCTGTGCACTAGGCGCAGTACTGTCACCTGCTTATTCATTTTACAAAGAAGGGAACTGAAGCTCTGAGATGTTAGGCGATTTGCTCACAGATTTGGAGCTGGGAACACAAAGAATTGGTTAGAGAGTCAAACCTCATCTGTTAGACTCCAAAGCTGCCTTATGGCCTTAATCTCCTGACCACGCTGACTGTTCACAGTATCTATCTCATAGGGTTACTGAGATCATACATCTACAGTAGTAAGCACCGTGCCTGGCACATAGTAAGTGCTCGATAAGAGTTAATTATGACCATGATTACTATTAACACAAAGTAAGCTAACAAAATGCTGCCCGTTTGGACTCTGCTGTAATAAACAGAAAAATACATGATCATACAGTATTGTTTAGATGTCCCCGGTCCTTCTGAAGTGTCTGTGGGCTTTAGAAGATATCCCACAAACCCAGAATCATGTGTACACTGAGTTTTGGGCAGGTACTTTATTAATCGATGAGGAAACTTAAGGTGAAGCCGGCACTGTAGGAAAAAATCCTCAGAAAGTAGCAGAATGGAGTAGCAAGAACACACCCAGCTTTGGACTCAGAAAGTGTGCCCAGAGGAATCTGCCTGGGCCTCAGTTTTCTAACCTACAAAATGGAGTTAATCTATAAACTGGAGCTGCTGTAATAATTAAACAACATCTATGAGTGTCAGAGTCCTCTCAGGCTGTTATAACAGAACACCGTAGACTGGGTGGCTTAAACAACACACACTTAATATCTCACAGTTATGGGGGCTGGGAAGTCCAAGGTCAAGGCGCTGGCCAGTCTGGTTCCTGGTGAGACCCTCTTCTGGTTTGCAGACAGCCATCCTCACGTGGTGGAGAGCAGAGAGAGAAGTTATCTGTCTCACGTCTCTTTTTATAAGGGCACTCATCCTATTTATGAGTGCCTTCTAAAGGCCCCGCTTCCATATACCATCACCTTGAGGGTTAGGGCTTCAACGTGTGAATTTCAGGGGGACATAAACATTCAGTCCATAACAATGATGTACCAGGTGGTATCTCACATACAGAAGGTGCTCGGCGATGTGAAGCTGCTTCCTTGTCCCAATAGTTTTGTCATGTTGAGGGGTTGATGAGAGCCCTGAGCAAGTCAGACCCTAAACTTCTATCACCAGCCTGGTGCACGAGGCCCTGTTTCCACGTGGGCATCCATCTTGCCAGTCATCTTCTCTCCCCTCCCTGAATCCTCCAGGAACACCTGTCCCTGCTCCAGTAGATTTCTTTATGAAGTTCTTCCTCCTTGAAGTTCTTGCTGTGACTGTGAAATCACGCCCATCTTAGAGTCTTCTCTTCTCTCCCTGCAACTCACAGGCCAGATGTGTGGCTTCTGCTCCATCTTTGTTCACTGGCCCATCTCCTCCACGCAGGACCTGTCTCCCAAACATTGCCAGCAAGAGGGCAGCATCCAGCCAGCTTCCCAGAGCTTTCTTACTTTCAAATTTTTAATTAAATGGGGGTGGGGATGACCTATTCCAAAGCAGGAGCCTAGGGTTCTCGTCTTGTTTCTGCCACCAACTTGCTAAGTCATTGAACCCTCTGGGCTTCGGTTTTCCCATTTGTCAAATGAGCTGAGAAGGATCAAATTTCTACAACTCCGTTAGCACCTGACCATATGTAAGCGGCAAAGGGCAGGGACAACAGGCCACTTGTTAAATGGTTTGGGGTAGTTGCTGTGTGTCAGTCATGGTGTTGGGCCCTGGAAAGACAACAATAAGTAAAACACAGCCCTTGCCCTCAATGAGATCAAATGTGGTTAAGTTAACAACAATAGTAATAAGAACAGCCAGTATTTACTCAGCACTTACTATATGCTGAGCCTTGTCTTGAATCCTCCCTACAACTTCGTGAGGTGGGACCCATTTTACAGAGGGAGCAACTAAGGTCTAAAGAGGTTAGGAAACTTGCCCAAGATGACAGAGCTAGTAGACTGTGGAATGGGATTTGAAACTAGAATTGTCTGATTTCAGAGCCCATGCCCCTTAACCTCTGAGTTTTGGAGTCAAACCTGAGTTGGAATCCAGACTCCAGTTTCTTTACTTAAACAC
The DNA here is from genome assembly GCF_951394435.1 of Stenella coeruleoalba. NCBI lineage: Eukaryota > Metazoa > Chordata > Mammalia > Artiodactyla > Delphinidae > Stenella > Stenella coeruleoalba. The sequence goes on along the minus strand of NC_137161.1, from coordinate 22,957,918 downwards.
TCCTCTGTGGGGTTTAACCCCCAGGACACAGCAGGCAGTGGCAAACAGAAGGGAAAGACAAAAAAAGAAGATCTGCAATCATGACTAAACATTTCTTAGAACTGAGAGCAGATAGAAAGACAAAAGGAAACAAGTATAATCTTAGCTTTCAGTGTTCAAGGAAACTTGGACAAATTTTCCAGCCAAAGTAAAAGATACCACCTGCCTGGAAACAACCCAGAAAACACGCATGGCCTTTGGAGTCAGAGAGTCAGACAGAGGTGGCTTCAGTTCTCAGCGGCCACTTTCTTACAAGCTGTGTGGCCTTGGACAAGTCACTCTATCTTCCCTAGTCATAATAAATGGCACACGGTAAAGACAGGGAAGACAACCTCTTGCCATGTATTTAAAGATGAGTGACAAAAGTTACTAACTCTTCTTGTTCTCCTCCTTCCTTTGCATCTTCTCCCCGCAACACCTCTGGCTTCAGGAATCCTGACCTCTGTGAAGAGATGCTGGCGTTTCTGGTCCAACCCAAGCCAGAGAACCGTAAAGAAGGGGCCTTCATTCTGGATTCTCCAACTCAACACCGACGTCCCAGCTGCGACGTACTGTCCCTGACAAGAGACTGGGAAAGGAAAAGCATATATATATAGATATATATATAGATATAGATATATATACAGGAAACATCACGTCCTTGCACTGCTGCCGGGGCTGGCCGAGCATTCGGCCGACAGCAACGGCCAACATCTGAACGCCTACATTTCCTTTGCAGACAAATTGAAGAATTGGTGGGATTGTTCAGGAAAAAAAAATTATAACAACAATAATCCCTTGCTCCGCCCCCCCCACCCCCCGCCGCGCCTGTCCCAACCCCCCCTTGAAGCCCCGCGGAACAACCAAGACAAGCCAGACCGCGCTGATTGTAGAAGTACAATGCGACCCGGGTTCTACATGTTCCATTCAGTGGACGAGCATCCCATTTCTTCTTCTCCTGCGTCTGTTGCCCACTCAAATGCAAAGGAAAACACTTCTGCAGCCAAGCAAGAGAAGCTGCAGCAGCAAGACACGCCCCGTCAAACGTTTTCCAAGAGAGAAAAGTCCCTGCTCGGAAAGGAGGAGGAGGAACACTAGATTCTTATTTTTTGGGTCTTGACACTGGGCTGCAAAATCCACCTTCCTTTCTTCCGCCTCCCCTCCCCGTCGACTGTCACACATCTTGTCAGTCATTTTCTGTCTGGGTTCCCTCCTCCCTCTTCCCCACCCCACCCCCGCCTCACCTTCTGTGTCCTGGTCCTGCTGAGGGCCACTGCAGATGACTCTCACTGGAAGCGAGAAAAAGCAAAGCAAAGCAAGAATGTGAAACCAAGCCGCAGGAGGTGAAGTAGACATTGTGTGTTATGGGTTCTCATTATGAAGGTGCAGCTCGTAGATTCGTACGGATGTGCTTTTAAGTTATGTATATTACATATAACAGGAAACAAATATTAAAATAAACAGTGCTGGTAAGTATGAAGCTGACATTTTAAAATTATAATTATCTGACTGTGATTGATGTATCCCAAGGTTCCTAGATCTCACCGAACCGACCCTGCCAAGGAGACCCGGACTCTGGCTGTGGGTCGCTCACAGTAGGAGCCGACGGTTCAGTGTAGAAATACAGTGTGTGGTGTTTGTAACTGACTGATTGGTGGGGAGGGGCGGGGTCCCCAGGTGGAGAGGCAGGGATTTTGGCAAGAAGGGAGCAACACGGGTGTGGTTCAAGATGCCTTCTCCCCCTGGGCAGTAGCAACCAGGGGTCTGGTCTGTGCTCAGGCGTGGGGTCCAGAGTTAGGATTCTGCTGCACAGGTCTCCCGGCTCAGCGCCCCCGCCTCCCTAGGAGGCTCGCCTCCTTTCTCAATCTCTCTTTGTTTTGCCACGTCTTGCCTTTTCCTGACCGCATTGTGACAGCTGACTCCCATCCCGAGGGAGGTGACATACCCAGCTGCCGCGGAAGATGGTGGCTTCCACCTGGCTGTCTGAACATCCCCAGCCCAGTCTTTTCCTTTACCACTCCTGTATTCTGTCTGAATCATTCTCTGCTTCCTGGGCCAAAGCAGCCATGGTAGAGACTGAACACAGGGCAGGCCCTGATAGGTCAAAACCGCACTCCCAACGGCTTCGCCTGCCCCAGAGTAAGCCGAGGAGGATCTACGTATAAGACCCTGGCTTTAGAGACCTCGCCTTCAGTCGGCGTCTGCGCTCTGAGCCTGTGCCCTCGGAGTCCCAAAAATGGCCTTGAGACCACAGAAGCCCTTGGAGAAGACCCCCATCAAAAGCTTGGCATTGCCCTCTGGCACACGTGGGCCTTCCCAGGCTTACTTGACACAAGATGCTTCCCTGAGCTTAATGAGGCCCCTTCTGAGGGAGTTTTTCCACACTGCCCTTCACTTTCTCAGTCCCATTTCATTTCCCCCATCCTGCTTCTAAAGCACGCGGCAAATTCACTCAACAAATATTTATTGAGTACTTACTTGTGTCAGGCACTATCCTTAGGCTCAAGGAGAAAGCGTGGGGGGGAGCAGAGGGACCTGGGAAGAGCCCTGAGCCAGGCTTACATCTCTAACCGCTCTGAGAACATTTCCGAATTCTCTCCAATTATCAGACATTGCCTAGGGATGTCCCAGAGAGGGGCTTGGCTTGCTTATTAGTTACCCCGGTGACACATATGCTTAGCTGCTTAACTGGTGCTGACCTGAGGCAGGACAAGAAACCGGAACAGTGTTTGCCTCTGTGGGCAAAAATGGGATGGAGAGAGGGCGGAGAGAGCCCTGCACCTGGGGCCCAGGTGACACAGTCAGCCACATCCCCTCTGGGGCAGGCTGGTGGCCCACTCCAACTCCCCCTGAGAGCGAAGGCACACTTCGAATGCACCAGGTTCTTTTTACAGTCCTGGGAGAGAAGCCACAGAACCTCGTTCCTGTCCTCCTCAGCCTGAGAGCCCCCAGCGTTTCTGGGCCAAGAGCTGGAGTGGCTCCGCCCTCTCCGGGCCACCTGGAATTGGACTCAGGCATCCCTGTCTTTGCAGGAACCAGGTGTCCCGAGAGCACTGGACATACCTCAGAGAGAGAATATTTGTTCTGGGTCTGTGCCTGCCTACAGACCCTAAGGGTGTGGCTTTAGGGCAGGGAAGATGTGACCAGGCTTCTTAGCTTGTGGGCCAGCCAGGGTTTGTGGAGCTCTCCATCCCACAGATGTTCTGACCTTCCGCCGAGAGGCAGGCAGTGCCAGCAGGGAGGAGGGGAGCTGCAAAGCTGAAATCTAGGGCACTGTTTCCTCCCCATCCTCCTCTTCATAGGGAATATAGACGTTTGTCTTGTCTGTCTTCAACCTACTTTTCCTTTTTACATTTCGCATCCTTTCTGTGCCACCTCTCCACCCAGGAGACCATGTAGCATGGTGGAAAAAGTCCTGGAGGGCAGTCAGGAGTTCTGGGTGGCTATCCTGGCTCAACCCCTAACTCACCACGTGCCACTGAGCTAGTCCCATTCCCGCTTCGGGGCCTCAGTTTCCTCACGTGCAAAACGAAGAGGAGAAAGCAGAGGGTCTCCATGCCCTTTTGCCACTCTGCCAGCCTACAGATCTTTGTTTTCCCTTCTTTTGCTTTCTTGGGATCTTTTCCATCTGAGGGTATAGGAAGTGCCAAGACCTGTTTCAGTTTTTGAATCCTGCAAGCACATTCCAAGACTGGCCTGAAACTGCATGAACAACATCACTCTAAATATATACTTTTTTTTTTTTTTTCCAAAAGCACCTTCCCAACCAACTGCGATGCTGTCCTGGTCCTTTTTACTCGCACCCTTCTCTCCTCTCTTGTCCCCGCACTCCCCCACCTCAGTGCTCCGTGCTGTATGCGTGTGCTCTCTGTTCTTGTATACTCAATAAAAGTGAAATAAATGTGTTTGATGCTGAACCACAAACTGCCTTGGCATCTCTCTCTCTGTCTCTGACCTAGGCTACCAGTACAAGGTGGCATCGTGGGAAGGGCTAAAACTGGGTGGAGAGATCCCAACTGGGACACTTTCATTCAACCTACAACACTTTCATTCAAATATTTGCAGATCCCAACGTGGTCCAGGTCTTGGCTTTGGCTTTACACGTACAACAACAAATAAGACAAAGCCCCTGACCTCCAGGAGCTCACAGGCTAGTGGAGGAAGCTGATAACAAAACAGGTGAGCACTCAGAGATGATTCCAGAGTGATCAGCACCAGGAAAGAAGTGCATCAGGGAAGGGGATCGTCACTGAAGGAGACCACTTTAAATAAGGTGGCCAGTTATGGCCTCCCTGAGGACATGATTTTTGAGCTGAGTGAAGAGAAAGATCGAGTAAGGTGAAGAACTTGGGTGAGAGCATTCTAGGCAGCAGGAAGAGTAGGCGTGCGGACCCAGGACACAGAGGGGCTTGGTATGTGGAGACACACTTGAAAGAAGAGCACCGCCATTGGGGTCTTTTCCCACATCCTCCTTCATGGGAGCCGAGTGGATAATGTATACAGCAAATGTTGCCATAACCCCATACATGCTACCCGTCCCAACGTTGACATCATCTTTCTTTCAATTGACTCTCTGTAAAAAAAAAAAAAAAAAAAAAAATTATTTAAAAAGGAAACTATATTACTTCCACAAATGAAAAACTAGCGTCACTTGGCAAAGGAAGGAGGTCTTCATAAGTAAATGCAAGAATATTAAAACTTAAAAACCATAATCCATGTGAAACCTAAATGTGTCCCTTGGGCTACCTGAGGTTCATGTACCAGGACTTTGCTTTCATTCTACCAGACAGCTCACCCCAAACCACCTTTCTTTACTACCCCAAATCTCACAAGCAAGAACCACTGCTAACTCTCTGGTCCATTTTCTTCCAGTCTTTTCTCATGTATATGTATTTTATCAGAGTTGAAGTCACCTTGTACATGCTGTTCTAAACACTTTTTTTGGTGGGAAGGCTGTGACGCAAGGCATGCGGGATCTTAGTTCCCCAGCCAGGGATCGAGCCTGGGCCCCCTGCGGGGGAAGCCCGGAGTTCTAACCACTGGACCGCCAGGGAAGTCCCCCATTCTAAATACTTTTAAAGACTTAAATCCTGAGCATTTCCCTATAACTTCAAACACTAAATACTGTCTTTTCTTTTTAAAGGTAATTCATTAAATGCTACAAGATGCTATGCAGTGAAAAGCAATTCTTCAACTCTCTCCAGACTCCTGTCCATTGTCAGAGGCAATTGCTTCCCGGAGTTTTGTGAATCCTTCCCTGAATTTTCCCTGTCGGTTTCCTTTAGTTATGTGTCACACCTGGGGTCCTGAAATAGGACAAGGTTTGCAAACATTGGGTTCCCACCCACCCTGGATCTGTGTCTCTGTCTCCCATAAATACAGAGTCAGCCTCCAAGCTGCTTAGGAATAACCTGGCTGATTCATTTAGATCAGTGACTCTTAACTTGTGTGTGTGTGCGCGCATGCGCGTGACTTTGTCCCTCGAGGAACATTTAGCAATGTTTGGAGATATTTTTCGTTGTCATAACTGAGAGGTGCTACTAGCATACAGTGGGTAGAGACCAGGGATGCTGCTAAACATCCTACAACACACAGGACAGCAGCCCTACAACAAAGAATTATCTAGCCTGGAATCTCAATAGTACCAAGGTTGAGAAACCTGATCTGGGTGGACATGCAACCCACCAGCTGGGATTCCTGAGCTACCACCTATGGCTCCTGTGCCCATAGTTCAGTGCCCTGAAGTCTCAGAAGATGGTGAGTCCTGCTAGAATAGGGAGCTCTGAAAACAGACCAAGGAGCTCAGCACCTAAGGCTGGAAATGGGGAGGGGTGGGGAGGGAGCTGAGCTGCTTCATGCAGGAAATGGAACTGACATGACAGACAGATTGACACGCATGACTGTGACTGATGGAGGCCATCTCTGGCTAATCCAGCAGCAGCTCGTTGTGATCAACCATGACTGCAGGGCCCGGTCTAGTCTGTAACCCACTAAGGGATGAATTTTGACTGAGACAGATTGGCATGCTTAGTAGGGTTAGTGCAAGGATTAGACATCATACACCAAGTGGCCTGCCCTATGGATCTTGCACTTACCTAGGCAGCCCTCACAATCATGTAAGCCAATTCCTTGTAATAAAGCTCTTATATACCTCCTGTTGGCTCTGCCTCTTTGGTTGAACCCTGACTGATACAACCACCCAGCACAGGGCTAGGCTCCAAAATAGAAGCCATTAATTAATAAAGAATTACTGTCATTAATTAAATGCATAATATATGTATTGAGCTGGGCCTTTGTGCCTGGCTTTGTGCTAGGTTCCAGGAAAACAGTGGAGAACAAGACAGGCAGGTTTCCTCCCTCAAGGTGCGTTTACAGCCTGACTGAGATATCATAGTAGGCCCGCACTGTCGGAGGACACTGGGTGGTTATAGCTAGAGGGACCGATGTGGTGACTACTGCTGTGAGACTGGTTCTCTCTGGGCTGGGTTTCTGAAGCTCTCCTCTACAGCTGAGTATGGTTGGAAGCTGGGACCGGGTGATAACGGGCCAGCTGTGACACTGTCACTCGGATAGAGATCGACTGAACCGAACCACGACTGAGCCTCTGTCTGTGGCTACTGGGCAGCCATGAACTTGACCCCAGCCTCAGAAACCATGACTGATTGAGACCGAAAATCCATGGCTGGTGGATGTGTTTCTGGAGCGGGATATAAAGTGCATCGTTTGATGAAAGTTATTATCCACTGTTCAGAAGCTAAAACCAGTAACTAAAAGTAGCAAAAGGCAATATTTGATGGGGCGGAACCTGCAGAGGCGGACCGTTCCTCCCGCGACCGAGAGATCCGCCCGGCCCCTTTTCCCATTGCTCCAGTCCGGCGCCCGAGAGGGAGAACTTCCGGTGCGCTTCCGCGGTGCCTGAGCCTGAGGCAAGACCCAAGTCGGTGAGCGCGGCCTCCTGTCCTCTTTTAACTCCTCTGCTTTCTTTGTCTGTGTGGTCCGGCCACCCCTCTTCCCAGCTTGGGATCGCGGAGGGCCCTGCACTAGGGCACCTAGCGGGGACTGGGACATCCCCGTCTGTGGGCCGGTGGTGGGACCCACCTGTCTCTACAGGCCTTGCTCCCTGAGAAACCGTCACCAGATACACCGTCGCCAGGACTTCCTGGGGCACCCGCGGTAACTTGCTTTTTTTCGTAACTTTAGAACTTGCGGGCCGGAGGCCGTGGCTCCGCCTGACGTGGTTCTGAGCTACTCTCTGTAACTTCGGCTAAGGTCTTTTCTCCGAACCGAGGCTTTGTTTCTTATCTACAAAATGGGTATCATGCTTTTATTAAACAAATGTTTACCAAGTGTCTAATATGTGCTAGAGATACAAAAGACCCACGTCTCCTGGAGATGACAGCCCTCTATTAACATTTGCAAAATTGCAGCTGTGATAAGTGACATGGAAAGATACGAGGCACCGTGAGAGCGAATTACAGGAGAACTGACTTAGACCCGGTCAAAGCAGCTTTACTGAGGAGATGAATATTGAGCAGAGATCAGAAAAATGATTTGAGAAAGAGGGGAGGGAAGAGTTTTCTATCGGGGAAGCCTCCTGTTTGAGGGTCTGAAAGGGGTCAGTTTGGCTGCAACAGAGAGCGTGTGGGGGAAAGCATGGTATGACACAAGCTGGAGGAGTTGCCAGGGACCAGACCGCGCAGGCCTTCCTTGTAGGTCATGGTAGGAATTTAGTTTGCCAAGAGCCACGTGAGAAGCCTCTCAGAGGATATTAAGTATGGGTGGTGACATGCTTAGATTAGTGCTTTGAGAAGGTCACTCCAGCTATTGGATGGAGAAGGGATTGAAGGGGCGATCGCTCTCTGGGTGAGGGATGTGGTAGCTTAGCTTAAGGAGGTGGTAGAGAGAAGTGGGTGGATGTGACTTTCTGCCTCCCAAGGCATCTTCTTTGTGCCAGGCCATGTGCCAGCTGCTGAAGATATAATGAGGAGAATTACAGTCTGGTGGAAATAGAAGGAAAGGAATGGCATTATCAAGGAGGGGCATACAGATGCCACCAGGGAAGATGGCTAATTGATGAGCAGTTATTCTAAATGCGATAGCTGTTCATCTAGCAAATATTTATTAAGTACCTTCTGAATTCAAGATTAGGAATAGGAAAATGATATAAATTATTCAGAGCAGTGGCTTTCAGACTTTTTTGATTGTGACCTACAGTAACAAATACATTTTATGTTGTGGCCAAGAGTCCATTCAAACACACAAAGCTTCCGAAAACAGTACTTAGCTTTAATATTTATGATGTACTCTGATTTTTAAAAATTCTGTCCTTTTATTTTAAAAAATTAATGCTGGCTGAGATTCCCTAAAATGATCTCTTGACCCATTAACAGGTTGTGACTTTCAGTTTGGAAAAATAATGCTGATTTAGAGTGAGAGTCATTTGTGGTGGGTATTGGGTTAAGACAATAAAATATGTCCTTAACATTTTTGGAAAAGGGTTGCTCTTCCTTTCCTCATGGTTTTATTTTGTTTTGTTTGTTTAAATAAAATGAGTAAAAAGGATTAAACAGGCAGCTGGTCCTTCTGTTTGTGAAGTTTTGGGGCCTTGTTTGTATGTCTGGCTAGATTGGAAGTGCCTAGAGGGCAGTAACTGTCTTACTCTGTGAATGTTTCTGTTAGTGCCTGGCAAAGATCCTGGCACAGTGCAGGCATTCCAGGGTTATTTGTTGAATTGAATAGGTAGGTGTCTTGGGACTAAAGGGTTAGATAATTGTCCTGTTTAAATTAGTTCATGTTGGAACCATTCTTTTTTTTTTAAATTAATTAATTTATTTATTTGGCTGTGCCAGGTCTTTTTTTTATAACAACACCTTTCATTAATTAATTAATTATTATTATTATTATTTTTTTTGCTGTGTTGGGTCTTGGTTTCTGTGTGAGGGCTTTCTCTAGTGCGGCGAGCGGGGGCCACTCTTCATTGCGGTGCGCGGGCCTCTCACTATCGCGGCCTCTCTTGTTACAGAGCACAAGCTCCAGACGCGCAGGCTCAGTAGTTGTGGCTCACGGGCCTAGTTGCTCCGCGGCATGTGGGATCCTCCCAGACCAGGGCCCGAACCCGTGTCCCCTGCATTAGCAGGCGGATTCTCAACCACTGTGCCACCAGGGAAGCCCTGGAACCATTCTTATAAATACAGAGGCAGTGTGTGTCTGCTTACAGAAGTTTTATCAGTGTGTCCTCATGGGTAGTTCAGAGGTAGACAAAATAAATGTTCTATGGTCTTTCTCTTCGGATCCAAGGCCAGCTGTGCTTCCTGGATCCCTTCTGGGTGAGCAGTCCAGAGCTGCTACTGCCTGTGAACCCTTTGGGAAGTCGTTTCACTCTCTGGACTTCAGGTTTTTTATAAGTAAGAGAAGAAGGGTGTGGTTGTGGTTGAAAAGCTCTTTCACTGCCCAAACCTTTTGTGAATTTTAGATACTGAGCACCCACTTTCCACCTTTGGTCCATTTCTGGGCCTTCCCTGAGGCTTACAGGAAACTGAGTGGGTGCTTCTCAACTCTTCTGGGGACTCTCCAGCAATAGGTTTTAGACAGAGTTAGAGTTTAAGACAGTTTAGGCAGAGTTATAGTTAGAATGGACCAGCCAAGCTTTCTCTGCCTTCATCCTCTGTTGTGAGAAGGAGATCTGAGAGTAGATCCTGAGTGAACAGTGGAAAGAACACTGGCCTGGAGGGCAGGGTACCCAGGTTCTAACTGGGTCCTCTGTGACCTTGAACATGTCACTTTTCTTTAACTGATGTCTTTCCAGCTGTGAAGTGAGGGTTCTTGCTCATTAAACCAAAACACAAAACCCCTCTTCTCTTTGAGTCTTATTTTCTTCATCTGTAAAACAATGCGGGGTTGTGGTGAAAATTAAGGGAGATAATTATGTCAGGGGTCTAGTTCAATATCTAGCACATAGAGAATGCTCAGCAAATGAAGCATCCTTCCCCAGGTTCTGATTAACTCTGATATATTTCTTTTTCAGCTGTTCTGGAAAACTAGAAAAGTTTTCTTTTTGGTCACTCACCACTGGTCCCATGGCTGCCATGCAGATGGATCCTGAGCTTGCCAAGCACCTCTTCTTTGAAGGGGCCACTGTGGTCATCCTGAATATGCCCAAGGGGACAGAGTTTGGCATTGACTACAACTCCTGGGAGGTGGGGCCCAAGTTCCGGGGTGTGAAGATGATCCCTCCAGGCATCCACTTCCTCCACTACAGCTCTGTGGACAAGGCCAATCCCAGGGAGGTGGGCCCCCGTATGGGCTTCTTCCTTAGCCTACAGCAGCGGGGGCTGAAGGTCCTGCGCTGGGATGCAGTCCAGGAAGAGGTAGACCTGTCCCCAGCCCCAGAGGCTGTGGTGGAGGCCATGAGGGCCAACCTCCAGGAGCTGGACCAGTTCCTGGGACCTTACCCATATGCCACACTCAAGAAGTGGATCTCACTAACCAACTTCATCAGCGAGGCCACAGTGGAGAAGCTCCAGCCCGAGAGTCGGCAGATCTGTGCCTTCTCAGATGTGCTGCCTGTGCTCTCCATGAAGTACACCAAGGACCGGGTGGAGCAGAATCTACCCCGCTGCGGCACTGAGTGCAAAAGCTACCAGGAAGGCCTGGCCCGGCTGCCCGAGATGAAGCCCAGACCCGGCACAGAGATCCGGTTCTCCGAGCTGCCCACACAGATGTTTCCGGCAGGTGCCACGCCGGCCGAGATAACCAGGCACAGCATGGACCTGAGCTATGCTCTGGAGACCGTGCTCAGCAAGCAGTTCCCCCAAAGTCCCCAGGACGTGCTAGGTGAGGAGGAACGAGGCTTTGAGAGTGGGCCAGGGGAGGTGTATATAGTAGGAGGGCTTGAGAACAAGGAGTACATCTTGGGTTATCTAGTCCAGTGGTTCCTAAACCTGGCTAGGAGGCGGTCTTGCCCAGAAGGCTTGTTAAAGATACAGATCCCCAGGTCTTACCCCTGGAGGCTGATTCAAGAGATCTGGATTGGGGCCCCAGCAATTTATCTCTCTGTCTACCTAACAGACAAGCACTGTAGGTGAACCTGATACAGACAGTCCTGTGTTTGTGTACTGATGGTGTGGCCCAGCCTCCCTGCCACCACGTCTTACAGATTGAGGTCCATAGAGGGAAAGGATTTGGCTGCTAAGTGGTGTAGTCGAAGTGAGACCAAAGCCTAGGGCTCCTGGTTCCCAGGCCCAGCCGTGTTCCTGGGGGCCTCCCACCTCCCCGCTCAGTTTGCTCCTGACTCTCTCAAGGCTTCATCCAGAACAGTGATTTTCTTTTTCTTTTTTTTTAAAGGTCCAATTCTTTTTCTTTAAATTTTTAAAATTTTATTTTAAAAAAATTTTGGCTGCATCAGGTCTTAGTTGTGGCACGTGGACTCTTTCATTGTGGTGTGTGGGCTTCTCTCTAGCTGTGGCACGCAGGCTGCAGAGTGTACGGGCTCAGTAGTTGTGGTGCACGGGCTCTCCTCTAGTTGTGGGCACGGCCTCCAGAGCACGTGGGCTAAGTAGTTGTGGCGCATGGGCTCAGTTGCCCCATGGCATGTGGGATCTTAGTTCCCCAACCAGGGATCGAACCCACGTGCCCTGCATTGGAAGGCGGATTCTTAACCACTGGACCACCAGGGAAGTCCCAGTGATTTTCTTTTAATTGTCATAGTTTTTATTGTTGTTTTCCCCCTTATTACAAAAAAATAACATATATTCATCCTAGAAGAAAAACAAAAATAAAATTCCAAATCCCACCACCTAGAAATAACCATTGTTTTGCACTTTGTTGTACTTATTTTCCATCTTTTAGGTATATATTTATATGTATTTCTCAGTTTAATATATTTTTGTGTTTCCTTTTAGTCTTTTTTTATTCAATTATGTGTTTTTGTATATATAATATTTTTACAAAAACAAGACTACAGTATATTATTCTGTAATTTGCTTTAATATAAACATTTTTCCATGTCACTGAAATGGTCACTTCTCTTTAGTGGCTACTTATGTTCCATAGTAATTGAACCAACCCCTGTTGATGGATCTTTAAGATGTCCCTATTTTCCCTATTATAAGTGGCGTCTAATGAATGTCCTTGTGTGCCCTTCTGCATACATTTCGGGGTGAAATTGTTGGATCAGAGTGTGCATGTTGCCAGGAGAAGGTCATGCATCCTTGCCAGCTGGTGAGGCTGTTGCCCATCACCTTTGACATGGCATTTGATATGGCAGTTTAGCAAAGGTCTCTTCCAACTGGATAGTTGAAAAATGACATCTTGTTTCAATTTATATTTCTCCGATTACTAGTGATAGCGAACATTTGTCACATCTTTAATAGTTGTTAATATTTTTTCTTGTATAAGTTGTCCAATATTTACATCTTTTTCTATTGGAAGATCAGTGAGAATTTTGAATATAGGGCCTTTTACATAATAGGCTTAGCTGATAAAAAGGGACATTTTATGGGGTGTATCTATTTTCATTTAATAAGTAACACTTGAAATTCTGGCTTAAAAATAAACAGAAAAAAAAATGAACAGAAATCCTGTTTTCTACCTCTTAAACATTTCAGTTCTTCAAAGTAATCTTGTGAAAAGGTCTGTTTCAGGGATTACTGTATCTTCATGACAGTCCTTTGAAATTATTTCTGATCTCATAATTTAATTTTAGACTGAGCCAGAAATGTATGAATTTAAACAAATGCCCTAAATTCAGAGAATAAGCTCGTATTTTCACAAACTAACAAGGTAAAGCCAACCGAAGAAGCAAATCATTAACCTCTAGAAAAGGTTAAATTTTCTAACCTATAGAAAGTTTAACTATATTTTGAAAATACTGATCAAATGTTCAAAATATCTAGACTAGGTAGCTATCCACACAAATCAAACTTTGTTCCACAAGCCTAGGAACAGAGAACTAGTTTTTCCAGGTCTCCAGAGGTGACAGATCAGACACCATGCATTTAAAGAGGTATTAGTGTTGAGTACATCTGTTCTTTTTATGGCCCACACGTAGATATACCACAGAAGCCCTCCTTAAATTTGAAGCCAGAGAGAGCGTCTCTGATCAGCAACAGTTTATCTTGGCAACTAGAGACCCAGCTGCTTGCCCAAGGACAATGGCTTCTGGATTACCAGGTCTCTGTTTGAGACAGGGATCTGGTGGGAATGTGGGAATAATAACTAAGATTTCTTGAGTGATACTTTGTGCCAGGCATTATGCTAAATGCATTATGTATACTATATTGATTCATTTAATCTTCACTACAACCCTCAAATAAGGAAATTGAAGCATAAACAGATTAAGTAACGTGCCCAAAGTCACACAGCTGCTAAGTGGTTGGAGCTGAGATTTGAACCGATGCATTTTGGCTCCAGAGCCCATGCTCTTAACCACAGGCTGCTCATAGAGATCAAATCACAGAGCCCTGTGATTAAACTAGGAAAAATAATTTGGCTGGCAGGCTAACCCTGGAACAAGTACTCATGAATTTTCTTGTTCAGGGAGGCTCTAGGACTGTTCCCACCCAACAGAAATCTGTTTTAGGGCTTCCCTGGTGGCGTAGTGGTTAAGAATCTGCCTGCCAAAGCAGGGGACATGGGTTCAAGCCCTGGTCCGGGAAAATCCCACATGCCACGGAGCAACTAAGCCCGCGAGCCACAACTACTGAAGCCACACTACTGAAGCCCATGCGCCTAGAGCTGGTGCTCTGCAACAGGAGAAGCCACCACAATGAGGAGCCCACGCACCGCAACTAGAGAAAAGCCCGCGCACAGCAACGAAGACCCAATGCAGCCCAAAATAAATGAATAAAGTAAATAAATTTTAAAAAGAAATCTGTTTTATCTTTCCATTGTTCAGTTGCTAAGCATTAGATGTGTGACCTTGGGCAATTTGCTTGACCTCATCTATGAAATGAGGCAAATACCACCTTCCCTGATCACCTTGCGGAGTTGGGCTGAGGATTATGTGGTGTAATGCAGCATTTCCCTGACCCTGAAGCAGACCGTGTGCATCAGAAGCACCCGGGAAGCTTGTTAGAGCTACAGATACTGAGGCCCCATCATCTGTCCTCAACCAGGATCTCTGGTGGTGAGGCTTGGGCAGCTTTATTTTTAACAAGTTCTCTTAGTATTTCAGATGGGCAGCCAGTTTGGGGATCCACTTGGCATAATATCCATGGACACATTTGTAAACTTGTTAAATGCTAGGCAGATACTCTGTGTGCCTCTTCTCTTGCACTCAGATGTCACAGAAATCCAAAACCAGTTTGGTTTCTCATGGCTTGAGTTTATAGCAGTTCAGCAAACTTTTATTGAGCAGCTGCTAGGTGCAAAACCCTGTGCCGGGCTCTGGAAGAGTGACAAGGATAGAAAGCCACTTATTGCTGAGGCCCAGTGGAACTGGCGGCTTAGTAGTGTCAGCCGGTACTCCTGTCCCTCAGGATCATTTCTCCTCTCTGCACCTTTCAGGTGAACTCCAGTTTGCCTTTGTATGCTTCCTGCTGGGGAACGTGTACGAGGCATTCGAGCACTGGAAGCAGCTCCTGAACCTTCTGTGCCGGTCAGAAGAGGCCATGGTGAAGCACCACACCCTTTACGTCAACCTCATCTCCATCCTGTACCACCAGCTTGGTGAGATCCCCGCCGACTTCTTTGTGGACATTGTCTCCCAGGACAACTTCCTCACCAGCACCTTACAGGTGAGCAGGCTTTTGGCTGACACCCAAGTGGGTCAGAATTAAGGCCAGGGTGTGTGAAAGTGCCCTTGGAGGCCTACCTTTTTTTTTTTGCTGTTCTTTCCTGAGCCAAGTTGTCATCATTTCAGTTTCCTAATAGTAGTTTGTTCCCTGGTTCTCTCTCCTACTTGATTATAAGCTCCTTAATTCCAGAGACCCTCTCTCCTTCTCTCCGCCTTGCCCCCCAAGGTGCCTAGCACTGGGGTACTTGGAATTTGAGTCAGCCCCACCCCTTGAGCAACTCGGCTCAAAACAGTTTTTATTTCTGCCTCCCTGTAGCTGTAAGTTGCTGCAAACCAGTAGGACAGAGTTTTGAAGCTAGTTATTCCCAGGGAAACATCTGCAGCTCCTTAGATCTCATTTAGGCATTAAAGTAACTTTGATTTCCTGTTCAAACAAAATGTGCCAGTTTCTTCAGAGATTCTCTGACAGAAAAAGTGAAATTTGCTTTTAACTCAGCAATTAAATTTTCATTATGAGTGATAATTAGGGAAGAAGCTTCAAACAACTTACAATCTCCATCCTGTGCTATTTCCTCCCTTTGCAAACAGATTAGCTTCCTTTATGTTCTTGGGACAGCCTCTGTCACTCACATTGTGTAACTTTCTCAAGTATAGAAGAGGCAGAAGCTGCAGGCTGTCAGTTTCCATACTTTCTGTTTCATGACTTTTTTTTCACTGTGTGTGAGACCCCCACAGGCCTGCTCCTTAAAAGGTGGCTATTCACTAACCTCTCACTCCCACCCATGGTAAGGGAAGGAATGAACAGTCATTAAATGCCTGTGGCATTTAATAGGCACCATGCTTATCTCTTTATATGGGTTCCCTCATTTAATCTCTCTGGAGCACGTGAGACAGGGAGGATTATTCCCATTTTACAAATGAGAACGCTGAGACTCAAAAAGATTAAATCATTAATATAAGGTCACACAGCTAGTAGGTGGCAGAGTCAGGATTTGTACCCAGGCCTGAGTCTTGGTTTAAGGCCTATGCTTATGCCCCTACATACCGAATACAGTGTAGATCCCCGCCCCCCCCCCCCCCCCACCGAAAAGAGTCTTGATTGACATTAGTGGACATACCTATCAGGGGCCTGTTTCTCAGAGATACAGAATACTTTTCTAAAACCAGCATTCTGTTGGAAGAGTCCCTGTGATCAGGCAGCTGACATAAACCTCTGAAGTTGAAGGACTTGTGTGGACCATGGGGATGAGTCAGTCAGGCTGATGGTTTGAGCCTGGTGTATTCCACTTCATGAGAGTTATAAAACTGCCCTTTTATTGGTTCTTGATATCACAGAGAAATTAAATCCCTTTAGCCTTCCTCTGCAGGGGAAATCGCCCCAGTTACTGGGTCATGGGTTGCAGAGCAGTAGGAGGCAGCAGCCTGCTAACTGGCCTCTGGCAGCGGGAATACGTGCTGCCCTTGTGATATGCCCTAGTGCTGTCGTGCAAACATAGGAGGGCCGCAGTGTGTCGTTGGCTGTCCAACCATTGTCAGCATGACCAGCAGCTGAGCTCTCATTGCTGAGGCTTTGTTGCCAGCAATGATTTACAAAGCAGAAAGGGCCCAGCTGGATTGCTCGATGTCCAGGTAGGGTGTGCAAAGCTGATGATTAGAAGAATTTTGTCTTTGGACTTTTCACCAAGAAAATTTGATGTCATTATTTGGAAAAATCCAGGACATGTGCCTTAAAAAAAAATATATCAACACCTGTTTTTTGTTTTTTAAAGCACATTCTCTGCATTCAAAGACCTTATTCTTTTTTTGTTTTTTTTTTAATTAATTAATTTATTTTTGCTGTGTTGGGTCTTCGTTTCTGTGCGAGGGCTTTCTCTAGTTGTGGCAAGTGGGGGCTACTCTTTGTCGCGGTGCGCTGGCCTCTCACTATCGCGGCCTCTCTTGTTGGGGAGCACAGGCTCCAGATGCGCAGGCTTAATACTTGTGGCTCACAGGCTTAGTTGCTCCGCGGCATGTGGGATCCTCCCAGACCAGGGCTCGGACCCGTGTCCCCTGCATTAGCAGGCAGATTCTCAACCACTGCGCTACCAGGGAAGCCCCCTCAACACCTGTTTTTTAAGCATCCTTTCTTTATATACAACGTTCTTCTCAGAGTGTTGAGGAATATGTATATGAGTTAGCCTGTTTCTTAGAGGTACAGAGCACTTTTCTAAAACCAGCATACTGTTGGAAGAGTCCATGTGATCAGGCAGCTGACATAAAACTCTGAAAGTTGAAGGACTTGTGCAGAAGCATCTCTTCATTGATTTAGCAGGCGTTTGCTGTGCACCTGTTGTATACAAGGCCCTGTTCTAGGATGGGAAATGTAGCTCTGGGCAAGACAGACAGAGTCCCTGACTTGGAGTTTAGATTTTGGTGGGAAAGTAAACAAATGAATTAACCAGATAACTCCAGGTAGCCCTAAGTGTTTTAGAAGGCAGTACCATTTTCCTAACCCAGGCCTTTTGGTCTCATCTAGACTGCATCAGAGTTTATCAACTTCCATGTTTACCCCCATCAGTCCATCTGTCTCCCACACTGCCACCAAAATGCACCTCTGATTCTATTTCTCTGTGGTCCTCGTTGCCTAAAAAGTTAAAAGCCCAAACCTAAGTGATAATACCCATTCTGATCGGGCTCCTAATCTGTTTTCCAGCTTTTCCTTCCTTTCCCTATTTTCCACCATCAACTCCAGCAGCAGTGGTCTCCTTGCAAGTTGCCAGACATGCCATGCTGTTCCATGCCTTCCTCTTTTTTTTTTAATTGTAAAGAATACGTAACATGAGATTTACCCTCTTAATTTTTTAAGTGTACAGTACAGTACTGTTAACTATAAGCAGAGAGGATCTCTAGAACTTTTTCATCTGGCACGACTGAAACTTTGTACCCATGTTTCATGTCTTCTTAACTGAACCTGATTTTCCCTCCGCCTGTACTTGTTGATCCTACAGGATGCCCTCTAGGCATCCCTCTCTGTGGTGCCATCCCTGATATCTCCCTCCTTTCCATACTATTAGCCTACTTTGTACGTGTCACTATTATATTGCACAGACTGTGCTTGTGAAATGTATATATTGTCTGCCTGACTTCCCCACTGAGCCATGGGCTTTTACCAGACGCCTATTTTTTGTTCATCTGGTTATATGCAACACCTACTTGAGGCCTAGCACTGATCTCACTTTGTGTTATGGGGTGTTTTTAGTGCATAATTCCTGTGGCAGTGTGAACAGATGACCCTGCTATGACAGGTGTAAACAGTGAAGTCTGGTCAAAGGGCATTAGGAGCACCAGAGAGGGGTTGGTTGGTTCATTCAGGCTGGAGTTGAGATTTGAGGAGACAGAGAGTCAGGAATGGCGTTTTTGTGAAGGGGGGCATTTGATCGTGAGCTTGAAGGATGACACAGATTTCAATGGGCAAAATGCAGAAAGGGTATTTCAAAACTTTTCTCTTTTTTGATGGCAAGTTTCACTGATGCCATCTTGGCAGTGAGATCCTGTCACCCTACACACAGGCACTCACTCCGGGTGTTTGTGAGTGAATGAATCAGCCCATAAAAGCCTTCCTTAGCCAGCCGCCTGCTCTCCCCGCAGGTCATCAAGTAAGTGGAACTGGCTTTCTTACTTCAGAGTTTAAATGGCTGCTACACATGGAGAGGGACTGGTGTTTGTGTGTGAGCACTTAAAGACAGCCACATTAGCTTGTGTAAAATCAGCGACATAATGCCCTCTGCCAGTAGAGGCCCCTTTGAATAGATGCCACTGATTTTTACAAATCCCATGGATTAGCTTGAGTAAAAATTATTTGTTTTATAAAAATAGATACAGTTTTTTCTTTTATTTGAAGCAACTTGAGTCATCATAATTTGTTTAAAACCAATGAAAGGATAATCTGAATTTAATAGTATGTTATAAAGTGAATTATGTACAAAATAAGAATTCTTATTACTGATTGCATAGCATTTAGGCTTATAGTCATGTAACCTGGTTTTTTTTAATACTTTTAGTCGCAATAGGCCACTAAATAGGCTCTCCAGCTTCATTTCTTGCCAGTATTCGAAATACTAGTGTCCACCTTTAACTCTCGAGGGAAAACACTAGCTCTGACAATGATGTCTGTAGTACCGGCATACCTTGGAGATATTGTGGGTTTGGTGCTGGGCTACCACAATAAAGTGAATATCACCAAAAGTGAGTCACATGAATTTTTTGGTTTCCCAGTGCATATAAAAGTCATGTTTACTCTATACATAGTCTATTAAGTGTGCAGTAGCATTATGTCTTAAAAGAAAATACCTTAGTGAAGCACTTTATTGCTAAAAACTGCTAACCGTCATCTGCGCCCTCAGTGAGTCGTAATCTTTTTTTTTTTTAACATCTTTATTGGAGTATCATTTCCTTACAATGGTGTGTTAGTTTCTGCTTTATAACAAAGTGAATCAGCTATACATATATATATATATCCCCATATCTCCTCCCTCTTGCATCTCCCTCCCACCCTCCCTATCCCACCCCTCTAGGTGGTCACAAAGCACCAAGCTGATCTCCCTGTGCTATGTGGCTGCTTCCCACTAGCTATCTATTTTACATTTGGTAGTGTATATATGTACATGCCACTCTCTCACTTCGTCCCAGCTTACCCTTCCCCCTCCCCGTGTCCTCAAGTCCATTCCCTATGTCTGGATCTTTATTCCTTTCCTGCCCCAAGGTTCTTCAGAACCATTTTTTTTTTTTTTTAAGATTCCATGTATATGTGTTAGCATACGGTATTTGCTTTTCTCTTTCTGACTTACTTCACTCTGTATGACAGACTCTGGGTCC
Organism: Stenella coeruleoalba; assembly: GCF_951394435.1. Lineage (NCBI taxonomy): Eukaryota > Metazoa > Chordata > Mammalia > Artiodactyla > Delphinidae > Stenella > Stenella coeruleoalba. Next base: position 22,938,312 of record NC_137161.1, on the reverse strand, counting down.
ATCCACCTCACTACAAATAACTCAATTTCGTTCCTTTTTATGGCTGAGTAGTATTCCATTGTGTATATGTGCCACATCTTCTTTATCCATTCATCTGTAGATGGACACTTAGGTTGCTTGCATGTCCTAGCTATTGTAAGTAGAGCTGCAATGAACATTGTGGTACATGACTCTTTTTGATTTATGGTTTTCTCAGGGTATATACCCAGTAGTGGGATTTAGTTTTTTAAGGAACCTCCATACTGTTCTCCACAGTGGCTGTATCAATTTACATTCCCACCAACAGTGCAAGAGGGTTCCCTTTTCTCCACACCCTCTCCAGCATTTATTGTTTGTAGATTTTTTGATGATGGCCGTTCTCACTGGTGTGAGGTGATACCTCATTGTAGTTTTGATTTGCATTTCTCTAATGATTAGTGATGTTGAGCATCCTTTCACGTGTTTGTTGGCAATCTGTATATCTTCTTTGGAGAAATGTCTATTTAGGTCTTCTGCCCGTTTTTGGATTGGGTTGTTTGTTTTTTTTGATATTGAGCTGCATGAGCTGCTTGTAAATTTTGGAGATTAATCCTTTGTCAGTTGCTTCATTTGCGAATACGTTCTCCCATTCTGAGGGTTGTCTTTTCGTCTTGTTTATGGTTTCCTTTGCTGTGCAAAAGCTTTTAAGTTTCATTAGGTCCCATTTGTTTATTTTTGTTTTTATTTCCATTTCTCTACAAGGTGGGTCAAAAAGGATTTTGCTGTTATTTATGTCATAGAGTGTTCTGCCTATGTTTTCCTCTAAGAGTTAGATAGTGTCTGGTTTTACATTTAGGTCTTTAATCCAGTTTGAGTTTATTTTTGTGTATGGTGTTAGGGAGTGTTCTAATTTCATTCTTTTTTTTTTTTTTTTTTTTTTAGTAATGGCTTTTATTTATTTATTTTTGGCTGTGTTGGGTCTTCGTTTCTGTGCGAGGGCTTTCTCTAGTTGTGGCAAGCAGGGGCCACTCTTCATCGCGGTGTGCAGACCTCTCACTATTGCGGCCTCTCATGTTGCGGAGCACAGGCTCCAGACGTGCCGGCTCAGTAGTTGTGGCTCACAGGCTTAGTTGCTCCACAGCATGTGGGATCTTCCCGGACCAGGGCTCGAACCTGTGTCCCCTGCATTGGCAGGCAGACTCAACCACTGCACCACCAGGGAAGCCCTCTAATTTCATTCTTTTACATGTAGCTGTCCAGTTTTCCCAGCACCACTTATTGAAGAGGCTGTCTTTTCTCCATTATATATTCTTGCCTCCTTCATCAAAAATAAGGTGACCATAGGTGCTTGGGTTTATCTCTGGGCTTTCTATCCTGTTCCATTGATCTGTATTTCTGTTTTTGTGCCAGTACCATACTGTCTTGATTACTGTAGCTTTGTAGTATCCTCTGAAGTCCGGGAGCCTGGTTCCTCCAGCTCTGTTTTTCTTTCTCAAGATTGCTTTGGCTGTTCGGGGTCTTTTGTGTTTCCATACAAATTGTGAAATTTTTTGTTCTAGTTCTGTGAAAAATGCCATTGGTAGTTTGATAGGGATTGCATTGAGTCTTTGGGTAGTATAGTCGTTTTCACAATGTTGATTCTTCCAATCCAAGAACATGGTCTATCTCTCCATCTGTTTGTATCATCTTTAATTTCTTTAATCAGTGTCTTATAGTTTTCTGCATACAGGTCTTTTGTCTCCTTAGGTAGGTTTATTCCTAGGTATAGTCGTAATGTTTTTGGTTTGAAATATTTTGAGAATTACCAGAATATGACACAGACACAAAGTGAGCAAATGCTGTTGGGAAAATGGTGCTGATAGACTTGCTCAATGCAGGGTTGCCACAGACCTTCATTTTGTAAAAAATGCAATACCTGAGAAGTGCAATAAAACAGCATATGCCTGTGTTTTTGTCATAACACCAGCTCTGATAAATTTCACCTGCCTACTCCTGCACCTCCTGCCATCAACTATCACTTCTGCACACTTACTGTGCATTATTTCATTTAGCCCTCACAACAATGCTAGAAGTTAAGTATATAATCCCATTTTATAGATGAGAAGACAGGCACAGGCAGGTCACATAATTTTGCCTGAGTTTGTCAGAGCTAGTGGATGGCAAGGCTGAACTTTGATTCTAAAGCCCACTGTGGTGGGCTCCCATATATGATTAGAGCCCCAGATGAAACATCCCAAATTCTTTAAACTGACCTCAGAAAACATGATTCTGCTGCTTTTCGCCTTCTTCGTAATTGTTGTGAAGTGATAGTCTTGCTTTTAACACCACTTACTTCTTCTGCAAGTGGAAATAAAATGTACTACCTCTGGCTAGTTTCATTCTAAGTTGAATAATCATGTGGGAATTGAAAAAATTAGGAAATTTCATCTTTTTGGTCTAGCCACAAAATAGGATAAGCAGTGACTCAGCTATCTACCGTGGTATTTTGAATTTCTCAAGGTGACCTGACTGAACTCAATTTATTTAACTGGGGTTTAAAAGAAAGCTTTCACATTTCTGACTAAAGTACAATTTTACAATATATAGACTTAATGGTAAAAGTATTAATACCTTTTTTTTTTAATTTGAAGAAAAATACCCAATGGGTGTGCTTTTAGTTCTAAAGTGCAGATGTTTGTGAAATGTTATTATCCTTTTTCAAAAGTATTTTTAAAATATCCAGGATTAATATTCCCATATTAAGATGATTCATTTCTCAGTGATTTTAAAAAGTTTACTTGTTTCACTTAAGTAAATAAAATAACCAGATCATTACTAAATTTATATAAGAAGGCATACAATTAATCTAAAAACAAGAGAATCAAAGTAACTTGTTGTTTGGAAACCAGATATTGTCTAAACATCTCTTCTGAATTGTGAATTTTTAAAATAACAAGTTTGTAAACTATAGGGACAAAAATAGATCAATGGATGCCAGGGGCTAGGGTCAAGGGGAGGATTTGATCTGTAAGGGGGCAGTGTGAGGGAATATTTTTGGAGTGATGGAACGGTTCAGTATCCTGATTGTGATGGTATATGGGCCTTTAAACTCATAGACTGGATACCAAAAGAAAAAGCTATAAACAGATACCTATCTTGATTACATCATATAGTGGTTGCATGGGTGTATACATTTATCAAAACGAATTGAACACTTAAAATGGATGAATTTAATTGTATGTAAATTATGCATCAATAAAGTTGGTTTTTTAAAACGGGCAACCTAGGCTGTGACCTGGGTCCTGGAGGCCTGCAGAAGGGACAGTTCCAGAAGCACCTGGTCTCCAAGCCCCTTGGTTCCCCATAGGACACGGCTGAAAATATCAAGGATGTATTACGTCTGTGTCAAGACAAAAAGAAGGTTTTGGTAGGGAAGAAGGCTTTCGATTTGCCTACTGGGACTGGATCTTGCTTGACATTTATCACTTGCTCAGCATTTATCACCATCCTTATCTGTACAATGGGAATAGTAATTTCCTATCCTACCTCCCAGTTTGTAGTAAAGATTAGACTGACAAGTTCTTTAAAAAGGACATAGTGCTTTTCAAATTAGAAGCCTTATTTTTCAGACTGAAGCCTTCAGTTATACCTGCCTCTAGTTGATGTTACCCCCATGGCGATGTTGGAGAGGTGGGTGGGAAGGATGAATGACGAGTATGCACCCAGCCTGTTCCAGTCTCTCACTGCTGGCCATCCCTACATCTCATTCATATCCATTCAGGGAGCATCCTGTGGGCCCCAACTCTATGCCAGGCCCTGGGCGATCTGCTGTGTGGGTCACATTGATAATTAGGAAGTGACCCCTACTCTGAAGGGGCACAGATCCCTGTGATGCAAGCAGAGTGTGAGAAATGCCATAAGGGATGCTCAGGCGCAGTCCTGGGGGAACAGAGGTTGGAGCAGTTCCTTTCACCTTGGGCTTTTATAAGAGAACTGTCACAAGGAGATGGCTTGTGAGCCGGTGGCATTCAGGGGCCTGGTAAATAAGCCACGTCCTCCCCAGGACGAGTCCCTTATTCTGTCCAGCACCATCATGTAATTATCGAGCAATCATTTGGTACAGGCACTGTGCAAAAGGGACCCAGAAATAGATTTCATAGAACGTATGATCTTCTTCGTTCTTTTGTTCATTAAACATCCAATGGGTCCTTTTTATATGGCAGACTCTGTGCCAGGGGAGTGGGATGCAGGTAGGAAAAGGAGTCTCTGCTTTGGGGTTGCTCCTTGTCTCTTGGGAGAGCTCAATGGTAAATGGACGGTTACTGACTGAGAGTGAGGCTATGTCCCAAGTAACCCTGGGCACCGGGGGAGCACAGAGGAGCACCTGTTCCGTCTTTGGTCTGGGAAGACATCCCAAAGGAGGTGGCATCTGAACTGAGCTTGGGTCACTAGTAGAAATTAGTAGGTGAAGGAGGAGAAAGCAGGGGTGGAGAAGCGTGTTATAAGCAGAGGGAAAAGCCTGTGTGAGTAGAGGCACAGAAGAGGCAATGGAGCATGTTTGGGCAGCTGCTCAATGTGGCAGGAGAGGAGGGGCTGTGTAGAGAGTAGTACAATTTACCATGTAAGGAGGGAGAACAGGAAGAGGCTTTTGCTAATTCAGCCAGCAGGCCCCCACCCCCAGGACCTCTGGGGGCAGACCCATGGGTGCACAGGGCCTCCAGCACTAATGCTGTTTGAAACAAGGCTTCTCTGCTTCCCATACCAGGCCCCTCCCCAGGGTTCAGCCAGCCTCACGTTCAATGCTCCAGAGCAAGCTCCATTAGCTGCCTATGGACAGGCCACCGGCTTCCCCACTGCCCTCTCACCAGTGAGCTCACACAGCCCCTCTAATTAGTTATTGATCTGGTATTTTGTTGTAGCTGTGCTTCCTGCTCCTGTATTTAGTCGATTCCCAAGTAATGAAACTAAATTCTGTAACCCCCCACCTTCTGCTTCTGAACTCCCCTCCCCGTCACTTCAGTCCCTGCTACCACCCCAACAAAGTGTCTCCAAGCAAAGACCACTGACCATGAGCCTCACTCCTGCTAACAGAAAGACAGTGAGAGGCGGTTAGGAGGCGTGTTGTCCCTGGAAGCAGCTGCAGAGTACACCTGTTACCTTTGTCAGGTCAAGGCCCCTGGAACCCAGATTCCTTCCTTGGTGGCCTGCGGGCCAGCTGTGACACGAAGGTGATGGGGATCAGATTGCTGCTTTCACCCTCATGCTGCTGTGTCTGGGGTGGTCTTGCAGGGAGCCAACAGGTAGTCTGGGAAAAACTGCTCCTTCCTTTCTGGTAATTTTGACCCAGCCATTTAACTCCCCTCAGCCTCCATTTCCATAAAATAGGCATCCTAGTGTGTCTTCCCAGGGCCTTGTGAGGATCCATTGGACTACTCTATGAAACTTCTTTGAGAACAATAAAATAGTGTGAGAAGGAGTAATGGGTTTGCTGTCATTCTTAGAGAAGCGGTTGAGATCCGGGACAATCTGGAATGGAGTTCCAGAGGTAGGGAAAATTATTCTGTTTGCCCCTGCCCATGTTTATATTAGACGAAACTGAATTTAAAAGAACATCAAAACAAGGGATTAATATCCAGAATATATAAAGAACTTCGATGACTCAACAACACAAATAAAAAAACCTGATCAAAAAAGGGCAAAAAGGGCTTCCCTGGTGGCGCGTGCCCCGGTCCGGAAAGATCCCACATGCCACGGAGCGGCTGGGCCTGTGAGCCATGGCCGCTGAGCCTGCGCGTCCAGAGCCTGTGCTCCGCAACGGGAGAGGACACAACAGTGAGAGGCCCGTGTACCGCAAAAAAAAAAAAAAAAAAAAAAAAAAAGGGCAAAGGACTTGAATAGACTTTTCTCCAAGGAAGATATACACATGGCCAATAAATACATGAAAAGATATTCAGCATCACTAATCCTTAGGGAAATGCAAATCAAAACCACAATGAGACACCACACCCATTTGGGTAGCTATTGTAAACAAACAAACAAAAACAAAATAACAGATACTGAAGAGATTCTAGAGAAATTGGAACCCTCGTTCATTGCTGATGGGAATGTAGAATGACACAGCCACTGTGGAAAACAGTATGGTGGTTCCTCAAAACATTAAACAGAATTACCTTATGATCCAGAAACTCCACTTCTGGGTATATACCCCAAAGAATTGAAAGCAATGACTCTGTAAGAGATATTTTTATATCCGTGTTCATAGCAGCATTATTTATAATAGCCAAAAGGTAGAAACAACCCAAATGGCCATTGACAGATGAGTGGGGAAAAAATGTGGTATCTACATACAGTGGCATATCATTCAGCCTTAGAAAGGAAGGAAATTCTGGCACTCCCTACATGAGTGAACCTTGAGGACATTATGTTAAGTGAAATAAGTCAGGCACAAAAGGACAAATATTGTATGATTCCACTTACATGAGGTACCTAGAGTAGTCAGATTCATAGAGAGAAAGTAGAATGGTGGTTACCAGGGGCTGGAAGCAGGGAATGGGGAGTTAATGGGTGTCGTTTCAGTTGGGCAAGATGAAAAAGTTCTGGAGATGGTTGGTGGTGATGGTTGTGTAATAATGTAAATATACTTAATGCCACTGGACTATACTCTTAACATGGTGAATATTATGTGTATTTAGTACAGTCTTTTAAATTATAATTTTTTTAATGTTTAAAATGGTAGATTTTGTGTTATGTATATATTACCACAATTTAAAAAAAACAAAGCTTTTAAGGGGAATAGAAACCTCAGATTGGCAGCCTGGGGCCCATTTAGATTAGAGCAGCAATTCACCCTCACTGGGTTAGGGCCTGGGATTTTATGGGATCCAGGGGCTTATAAGCACCCCCATGCCTTTCTTAGTACCAGCTGGGGTAGCTACTGCCTCTTTTTCTTTTTTTCTTTTTTTTTTAACATCTTTATTGGGGTATAATTACTTTACAATGGTGTGTTAGTTTCTGCTTTATAACAAAGTGAATCAGTTATACATATACATATGTTCCCATATCTCTTCCCTCTTGCGTCTCCCTCCCTCCCACCCTCCCTATCCCACCCCTCCAGGCTGTCACAAAGCACCGAGCCAATATCCCTGTGCCATGCGGCTGCTTCCCACTAGCTATCTACCTTACTACGTTTGTTAGTGTGTATATGTCCATGACTCTCTCTCGCCCCGTCACAGCTCACCCTTCCCCCTCCCCATAACCTCAAGTCCGTTCTCTAGGAGGTCTGCGTCTTTATTCCTGCCTTACCCCTAGGTTCTTCATGACATTTTTTTTTCTTAAATTCCATATACATGTGTTAGCATACTGTATTTGTCTTTTTCTTTCTGACTTACTTCACTGTGTATGACAGACTCTAGGTCTATCCACCTCATTACAAATAGCTCAATTTCGTTTCTTTTTATGGCTGAGTAATATTCCATTGTATATATGTGCCACATCTTCTTTATCCATTCATCCGATGATGGGCACTTAGGTTGTTTCCATCTCCGGGCTATTGTAAATAGAGCTGCGATGAACATTTTGGTACATGACTATTTTTGAATTTCGGTTTTCTCAGGGTATATGCCCAGTAGTGGGATTGCTGGGTCATATGGTAGTTCTATTTGTAGTTTTTTAAGGAACCTCCATACTGTTCTCCATAGTGGCTGAACCAATTCACATTCCCACCAGCAGTGCAAGAGGGTTCCCTTTTCTCCACACCCTCTCCAGCATTTATTGTTTCTAGATTTTTTGATGATGGCCATTCTGACTGGTGTGAGATGATATCTCATTGTAGTTTTGATTACTGCCTCTTTTTCTAAGTTACTGTCCAGGTGCCCAGTAGATCTCCCCGGAGAGCAGGGCCAGGGTGATGGCCCCGCTGGCCTTACTCTCAGTGGGGCATCTCTGCCCAAGATAGTAATTTTCCATTCTGGTCCTGCCCGAGCTTCTCAGCTGGGCTTGGACCTTCTTTCTTGGTTTGGGGGGAGCACAGTAGGTGTCCTGAGCCTGTGCCAGCAGTGGCTGATCCACCCACCCTGGAGAGCTGAACGCCACGAGGAAATTTCCACAGCTTTCTCAGCCCCTCTGTGTTCTCAGGAGTGACTTATCCTCTGTTCTCTGTAGGTTTTCTTTTCATCCGCCTGCAGCGTTGCCGTGGATGCCACCCTGAGGCAGAAAGCTGAAAAGTTCCAAGCTCACCTAACCAAGAAGTTTCAGTGGGACTTTGAGGCGGAGCCTGAGGACTGCGCCCCGGTGGTGGTGGTTCTTCCCGAGGGCGTGGGGACTGGCTAAGTGGAAAAGCTCTCAGCCAGAGGAGGCCCCTTCCCCACGGCTGCGGTCCTGGCTCCTCCATTCACCTGTCCTACTGGGACTTACTGGGGCAGCAGCCCTGCCAGGTTCTACAAAGATGGAGCCAGAATTCCCTCCTTCACCAATAAATAAGTTCCTTCAGTGCCAGCGAGGCTGTACCCCATCTAGAAGGCGCATTTGTGGGTTCGCCGTCAGCCTGGCCTCGGTGCTATAACCTAACTGAATTCCAGATGAGCTCTTGGGAGAGACCTGCCTCAGCAGCAGCCTGCTTCCTCCCAGAAGAGAAGAAGTTGAGCCAAAAGCCCAGGAGAACCGATTGTTTATTCCGTAGAACGATTAGAAACCCTGGAGTGCCCAGGAGTCTGAGATGTCAGTTGGTGACTTTTTAAAAGTTAATCAGAGGGTAATAGGGAGATGAGCCAGGATTTCTGCCTGCCCCTTGTTGGATGGGAATACGTCACAGAAAACATGGGTGTGTGACCACCCTGGAGCCCCAGGTTGGGGAGGGCATAACAGAAGACAGTTGGGTTGAATCTGACGAGTGGTCAGCTTTTGCTTTAAGTCCCTTTCTCCTGTCCAGAGGTCCCAGTGGATAATCTTTCAAGATCATTGCAGCCCCTGACCTCAGAGGCGTTGCTAGTGCCACACCCCTCCCATCTGCTCCGTTCTGAGGCCTCAGACCCAGAAGTGGGCCTTGGTGACCCTTTGAATGGCCCCATTCCTCACCAGAGCCAGCACGAGTGTTTCTGATGACCTGGAGATTCAACGACAAAAGAGAAAGGTTCTTGCTTTGCACAGGCTTCTTTGGCCCTGTTGAAGTTCTGTGCCTTTATTCAGAGCTCCAGAGATGACCTGGTCAGCCTGGGTCCACCCCCCGTCCTGCTGTAGGGCTGTCAGCCACAGGAGTGATGGTGCTCCGGTTTCCTGGGAGTCCTGAGGGCCCGCGCATCATACACACAGGCCCTGCCACCCTGACCTCACACTGTTGTACTGTGATCAGAGTCCCTGTGCTGCTCTCTCCCAAGGCTGCGGCTCACACTAGGTTTCTGAATAAGAATCCCCTCCGGTTAAGACTTTCGGTTCCACTTGTCTCCTTGGAATTGTTTTTCCAAGAGCATAACGTACATTAAAGTCTTGGAGTTGAGACTAAATCCCCTGTGTGAGTCTCATAGTTCATCTGCCCAGTTCCCACCGCAGCCAGGCACTGTCCTTAGATGCACATGTCCTCCCTACCGGGCACCAGGAGACCCTGCCCAACCTCTGCAGGCTCTGGAGGAGGCAAGTGACCAGCGATGTCTCCTGTCACCAGCAGGGCTTCTGAGATGGGCACACCTGCAGGAATGATTGAGGCCCTGTATCTATATAGCAACCAGAAGGTTCACCTTGTGTGAATTTGCTGTTCTTTTTCTCCCCAAAGCCCAATCATCAGAACTACTGGGGAGCTTGTTAAAATTGCAGATTCCAAAGGAATAAAGCCCTGATCCATGCCGCAGCATAGACAAACCTTGGAAACACTGTGCAGAGTGAAAGAAGTTGGACGCAAAGACCACATGTTGTACGATTGCATTCTTATGAATCGTCCAGAGCTGACAAATCCTTAGAGACAGAGGGATTAGTGGTTACCAGGGGATGGGAGAGTGGGGAAGGGGGAGTGACTGCTAATGGGTACTGGGTTTCTTTTTGGGGTGATGACAAGGTTCTGGAAGTAGGTAGTGGTGGTGGTTGGCCAACCTTATGAGTATCATAAAAACCCATACAAGTGTATGCTTTAAAATGGTGAATTTTATGGTGTGTAAATTATATCTCAATAATTTTTAAAAGTTCAGACTCCCAAGTCCCACCATACAGGAACTCGGAGGCAGTGAATCTGGGTGCAGCCTGGGTTCTGAGGCACACTCAGTTTTGAGTTACTACCTAGAAGTAACAGCATTGCAATTTAGTACCTAGAGCTCCACTGGGACAATTTGTCTCCCACTGGCCTTGACAGGGCAGCATCTGGAAGTTGGATCATGTGACCTGTTCTCTAAGCTTGTTGGTCTTATGTCTGCACAGACACATACACCCCCCAACCGCGCCCACTCACACAAATGGGTTAAAGAAAAGCAGCTACAATGTATAAGTGCTCTGTTCTGTTAGTTCACTTAATCCTCACAACAGTACGTGGTAAGTGCTATTATTATCCCCATTTTACTGATAGGAAAATGGGCTCAGAGAGCTTCCGTCATTTTGCTAGGGTCCCACAGCTTGTAAGGATTGAGCTCAAGAGTCAAACCAAGCCCTTTGGTGTCCAGGGTCCGCACTCAGTACTGCATTCACTACTGTGATTTACTCCTTCCCTACCCTTGCATGTCCAGGACAGCTTGCTTTCTTCCTGCTTCCCCGGATCTAGCCTTGGCCCTGTTGACAGCCAGCTGTGTGACCGTGGGCAAGCCACTTACGTTCTCCGGGCTTCAGTGTATTTTTGTATAAAGTAAGAGAGTTTGCTTGGACTGAAGATTTCTGGTAAAGATACTCCAGGCTCCTTCAGGCTCCCTCCACTTAAAAATGGAACCTTGTGTTTTAAATGTTTTCAAAGGGAAACTATATTTACATGAGATAATATGGCTGGGCTGACAAAAAAAAAAAACAATAGGTCTCTTGTTGGGGGCTAGAGTGACATAGATGCTGTGTCTTCTCCTTCTCCCAGCTGGCAGTCCTCTGTGTCTTTGATGAATAAAAAATGTGAAAACAAATTAATTATTACTTAATACTTGCAGTATTTTTGGAAAGCAGAAACCTTGAAAACTGAGAACCAGTGGCGTTGCTGATCTCTAAGCTCCCTTCCAGTTCTAACACATCTAAAAGTGAAGCTATTGGCAGGAGCTGGCCTGATTTTAAAATCCCCTCAAATGCAGGCCTCCTGGGGTCTGGCTCTTGTTTGCGAGGCTGCTTTATCCTATTAACAGAATCAGCAGAGGTAGCGACTTTCCAACCCCTTCTGCTGTCCCCGTGACAAACCCTCGCTGCTCATAGCCCCGGTCCGTCTAATTTCTTACCACTTGAGCAGTGGAGGAGTTCCCGCCGCTGATTGCCTCTTACCATCGGCAATTATTTTCCCAACGTCATCCCTTTATAAATATTATTTAATATTCTCAGGGTGCTCTGACATGTTGGTTTCTCCAACTAATCAGACTTTGGCTTGACCAAGATGCCATCCCCTGCTGAAACGGGGGCTGGCAATGCAGAGGATGCCGTGGCAAAGCCATCGCTGAGTCACGTCCGCCAGACTTAAAGCAGGACAGAGTTGGGCAGCTCACCTGAGCCACGTGCTAATACTGGGGGCCGCATGGTCCTGTGATTCTGCAGAACCACCCCCGCTGACCACGGCACTGCCTCACCTTGGAGTTCACCACATCTGGCCCAGGCAGTCTTTGTTGTCAGTAGACCCTTCTCCTCAACATCCAACGTCTGTCTCCGAGGTGGTTCATTCTCCCCACAAACCCTGGGCTCCTGCTCTGGACTGGCCTCCCTGCTGAGATGGGGTTGAGAGCCAAGGTAACATCAGCTGCTCCCTGCTGGGGGGTGGGGGAGGAGTGTGTCCAGCCCTCCCCCACCTGCTAGGCCTTCTGTCCTGTGTCCTCAGTCTGGTGCTCACCTGTGTAGACTCAACAGATTTCTCTGGAAAACAGGGATCCTCAGGGTTCTCAGGCTGTCAGTTAAAATGCTCGGTGGGAGGAAGGTGGGAGAAGTCGGTGGCTTCCCAGTCCAACGTCAGACGCCTGTTCGAAAGGAACTCCACAGGGGTCTCTTCCTTGGATCTCTGTCTTGCTTCTTCCCTCCGCACAATTTCTCCATTTTCCCTTTGTCCGCCTCCAGACGTTCTTACCTGGCTCAAGTCTGGACTCTACACCGCTAAGGGTATGCCGACAGATGGAGTTTCATCTTGAGGAGAGGGAGCCATCCCATGAGAAGCAGAGAAAAATGTGGGACCTACACCAAAGAGCAGAGAAGCTGGGAGAGCTGTCTTGAAGGAGGAGGTCTCTGCATCCTTTAGAAGGGAGAGCTGGGACCCGTGGAAGAAACTGCAGGGGGCAGAGCTTGGCTTCATTCCTTCTCTACCCAACTAATACTCTCTGAGCTCCTGCCCCTGGGAGCTTACATTCCAGTGGGGCGAGGGACAGGCAATAAGTGTAATAAACAGACTGAAGAGTATGTTAGTTGTGAGAAATGCTCTGGAAAAAAATAGAGCAGGATAAGGGAAGTTGGGAGTCCTGGCAGGGTAAGGGGACATGTTGCAATTTAAATGGGGTGACGCTTGAGCAAGGATTTGAAGGGGGTGAGCAAGGGAGCCATGTGGTTATCTGAGGGAAGTGTTCCAGGCAAAATGAAGTGAGTGCAAAGGCCCTGGGGCAGGAGCATGTCTGATGTGTTGGAGGAGCACCAGGGGGTCAGCATGGTGTGAGTGGAGTGATCAAGAAGAGAATGGAAGGAGAGAACATCTTGGAGGGTACAGAGCAATCAGATTGTCCAGGGCTTAGGGACTGTTGTAAGAATGTTGCATTTTAGTCAGTGAAATGGGATCCATTAGAGGGTTTTAAGCAGAAGAGTGGCTTTTGTTTTAACAGGGTCACCAGCTGTCCTGTTGGACACAGACTGCAGGGGGCTGGGTAGAAGCAGGGAGACGAGTAAGAAGGCTAGTGCAGTGGAGGTGAGGGATGACGCTGGCTCAATCAGAGTGATATCAGGTATGCACGCTGGGGCTATTCATGACTCAGATCAGGGATGGACTGGATGTCTTCCAAGGGCCCTTCTAGCCTGATAACCTCGCCTCTGAAGTCTCAGAATCTGGGCAGAATACTGACTCGTGGGGTCCTCCCACCCCCACCCTACAAGTCCCCTGTCTACTGTGCCATCAGGGATCTGCCAGCCCTGCCTGTTCCCAGATGTCCATGGTACCTTAGGGCAGGTGAGGCAATGGTGAAGGGCTGGGGAGGAACTCACAGGAGTTCTGGGCTGTCGGGGTGGAGGCAGGGGACTCGATTGCTCTGTTGAGAAGCCGTAAATGAGTCAGGGCCGCGACAGGCTCTGGTCACACTGCCAGCGAGTGCTGAGGAGGGTCACACTTGCTGTTCGGGGGTTCTCGTGACTCACAGAGTTGAGGGCTGTTGGTACTAATTTGTCTTGGTCAAGAAGCGTTCACACACCCATCTCCACCAGGGAATGTCCATGGACTTCGAGGTGACTAACGTGAGCCGGCATGGAGGGGGGAGGTGCTCCCTCTTCTCTGCTGGGAACGTGCTGGATCCTTTATTCACGTTATTCAGGCAGAGCCGTAGGTCTTCAAGGAAGGTCTTATCATTCCTCATCGTACAGACAAGGAAACAAGGCTCAGAGAGGTGAGGCACAGGCTCACAAGTCTCAGAGCCAGAATCCCAGCCTGTCTGAGTCCGGCACGGCCCTGCCACCACACAGCTCTCCTTAATAAGAACGGTTACATAATCTGTGATAATTACCAGTGGATCCAAGGCTGCCAGCCTGATAACTGACAGTGTCAGCCACTTGCAAGGGTGGTGGGCAGGCCCCACTGGCCTCTTGGTTCATGACAGCTTGCTAATGTTTCCACCCAGACTCTTAGTGTCCGGAGCTGGCCTTGGGTACAATGGACTGACTGGCTCAGGCGAGGTGGCACCTGGGTGTGGTAGGAGGGGGAGCTGCATCTGGTCCAGAAGGAGTCTGCTTCTAGACTCTGTGGATCACTGGGGACCCCGAGGGGCTGCTCCGTCTGGGGCGCACCTGAGTAGAGGCCTCTCCCACCCTGTCCTGCCAGAGTTGCTGTTGAATTTGCAAAAGGTCTTTGCTTTACTGCCATATGTGAGGCCTCTGAGGGGCTGATTTAATGCCCAGACATCCTCCGTAGATCAATAAGCTGTTTTGTTCTGAGTCTAGGAGCCCAAAGGTAGAGAACAGGATGTAGGGGATGGAGGGAGTGTCTCTTCTTCTCGATTTTTGAATGAAGAAGGCTACACCATTGTTGATTTCCCTTTTGGAAATTGTCTATTTATGGCCTCTGCCCATTTTTCTTTTGCATCTTCTTTTTTTTTAATATACATTTGTCTTATATCTTAATATTAGAAATATTTCCCCCAATTTGCCTTTTAATTTTATGATGTTTTGAAATGTATACTTTACTTTTTTATGTCAAATATGCCAAGCTTGTTCTTTTTGATTTGATCTTTTTCCCACTGCTTTAATGCTGAAAAGTCTATTCCCATATCAAGATGAAATTTATACTAACCTATACTTTGTTCTAGTATTTCTCAGTGTTACGGTTTTTTATTGTATTTTGCCAGAGTCAAAACCATGTTTCCTCGGCCCCACTTAATCCATCCCCACTCCTACCTTTCACACCTCACATCCGTTCTCGATTTTTCCTCTCCAGATTTTAAGTCCTAACTACCGCCTCATGCCTCTGTCCTTTTCCTTTCCTCAGCCACCGAGGGCTTCTCATAAGCCTTCCTGATCCCCTCACAGCATCTACAGCCAGAACCACGCCCATATCTGGCCCTTGGCATTACAGTCTGGTGATGTGGAGTGCTTTTCTTGTTGCTTCCCAAGGCTAGAATCATTTGTTCATGATCCTATACTGCCTTGCTCCAAACATGGGGCTAAGTGCAGCAATGCTTTGGGTTTTTCTTTTTCTTTTTTTTTAAAGAAGATAGAATTTAGTAGAGGGAAGGGTCTCTTCCAGAGCAGCAGGCTGACTTCCTAGTAGTCTGGGAGAGTCGAGCCTGAACATGTGCTATAGATCAGTTTTTATAGCCAGAAAACAAAAGAATGGTCCGAGGTGAAAATTTTGTTTACTGATTGGTCGAGGCACATATACCTTCCTTCTATAGGGTGGGAGTGGGACAGGGCATATGCCTTTCCTTATTTGGGACAGGTCCCGTTGCCCAGGTGGGCATCGCCCACGTGGGCTCAGCAATTTCGTAACCATCGCAACATGATGGGGAGGGCAATTAAGCGTCCGGTAGGGAGTGTAATGCTGAAACTTTTTCAGGCCGGTTTTCTTTGTCCTTGAAGCACCATTGTCCTTGGAGCACCACATTCCCCCCTGTATTTATAGGGCCAATTCCTTGGCCCTGTTGTATACCCTGCTCATATCTACCTAACTGCCTAATTGCCTCTCAAGCATTCGGGGAACCCTTTTGTGAGAAGGGACAATGAACTCTCTGGCTGCTTCCTGCTGAGCGGAGGCCTCATGGGGCCCTGGGTTCCCGTTGCCTGCTCTGTCAGGGTGTATCTAGGGAGGAGTGCGGGCCCCGTGGAAAGTGATGGCGGCCTGTTCAAGCGTTGTACGAGTGTTGACTGGCTGGTATTCTTGTTGCATCACCATGTGGAGGTTTATTTGTTGTATTCTGGAAGAGACAAACTTAACAAGGAGGTTAAAAATACATGGCCCGAAGATTAGTAGAAGTAGAAAAGCCACTATAGGGCCTAGGAAAGGGGTTAGCCAAGAGAACCAGGACCAGATATTAGTCTTGAAGTCCCACCAGTCGAATTCCCCTGAGACTCCTTGTAGAATCCACTCAGCTCTTTCAATAATGGCTCGAAGTTGAGTCTGGACCTTGCCCGATTGGTTGACAAGAAAACAGCAATCCTCCTTTAACATTGCACAGGTCCCTCCTTGATTAGCTGTTAGGAGGTCCAGAGCTCTTCTATTTTGTAAAACCACTCCTGCTAGAGAATTTATTTGCTCTTGTAGCATGTTAATTTGAGCTGCTAGGTTGGCAGTCTCTTGTGTGAGTTCAAGAGAGAGCTGTCGGGCAGTGAAAATAGAGTTTAAAAGTCCAGCTGAGCCTGTTCCCATCCCTGTTAGGAGGATTGAAGAATGGCAAGTGGGACCAGAGAAGGAGGTCAGGGCTGAATAAGTAGCCCCAGTGTCAATTAGAAAGTTTACAGTAGCCCCTGCTACATCCAGGGTTACCTGGGGCTCCTCTGGTCTTATGGGGAACATAGGGGCTTGTAGACTGAGCCTCGGGCACCTTCAGTCATCTGCTTCCAGGAGCCCCAGATCTAGAGTGCAATCCGGTTCTTGATCCTGATAGTCAGTTACCACTCACAGGGGCAATTGGCCTTGCCCTCGGCCCAGGGGGCTGGGACCTGAAATACCCCGGGTGTTGAGTGGTTGTGGAATTGGCCTACCCGCTTGAGGGTGGGAGGGACAACTCCTCTTCCAATGGCCTTTTTGGCGACGGTAAGGGCACGGCGTAATGGGTGGTGGGGTGCAGCAGTTCCTGACAGTGTGCCCCTGGTGACCGCACTGGTAGCAGGTTGGTGGTGGCTTCTGAGACGGGAGAGGGGCTCCCGTGGGTCCCTGATTGGGAGGGACTGAGGCAAGAGCCATATATTGAGCGTGACGTTTTAATTTTTCCTCCTCTCAGTTCTCGTCTGTTCCTAGAAGGCTCCTCCCTGTTGTTGAAGACCTTAAGGCTGTGTCAAGTAGGACAGAAAATGGGGTCTGTGGCCCTTGCTCTAGTTTCTGTAATTTCTGTCTTATCTCTGGGGATGCCTGGCTTATAAAGTGAACTGCAAGTATAGCCTGACCTTCAGGGGTCTCAGGGTCTAGGTTGGTATATTTCCTCATAGGCTCTACTCATCAGGCCTGAAAAAGGGCTGGATTCTCAGAGGGTTCCTGTGTGACTTCTCTGAGTTGATTATAATTGACAGGTTTGATGATTGCCTTTTTCATACCTTCTAGTAGACAGCTAATCATGTAATTTCTCCTAGTGAGCCCTCCTGCTGGCCCATTTTCATTTGCCTGGTATCTCCATCCTGGGTCTGCCCATGGGACTCCCCCCGCTCGGTTCTCATTAGGATTTTGGGCATGTGTCTCATCTGCCCAGGCCTGAGCCAAGGCCCAGATCCTGACCCTTTCTTCGTGAGAGCAGCAGGTAGTTAGGACCACATGAATATCTTGCCAAGTTAAGTCAAGGGCTATAGTTAGGGCCTGGAATTCCCTGATGAACACGGAGGGGTCCTGGCTAAAGGAGCCCAGTTTCCCTTGAATATGAGAGAGATCAGACATGGGGAAGGGGACCTGAACTCTGATAGTACCTAGGTCTCCGGTAGTGACCTCTCATAGGAGAAGCATACTGGGACTCGATTCAGAGCGTTGGGCTGCTTGTGACCGAGTGTCGGGAGGGGAGGGAAGGTCTGCTTCCAGGTATGGAGGTGGGGTTGGGGAGCAGAAGGTTGAGGAGGAGGCTGGGGAGACTGGGGACAAGAAGGCTCATCCAAGATACCTGGTGGAGGGGGAGATGCGGAGGGACGAGGTAGTGAAACTGAAGGAGGAGGAGAGGGGAGAGGGCGAGGCATTAAAGTGGTAATGGAGAGACACATGCGACAGGAGTCCCTTGGGCTCGGATTCTGACTGAGGGCCATGATGGCCTGGATATATGGAACCTCGGAATCCTTTCCTAGTTTCCGACAATAGAGATCAAGTTGGAGGATCGTGTTGTAATTTAGTGTCCCATTAAGAGGCCATTGTTCTTGTTCTCTCAGTTTGTATTGGGGCCAAGCCATATTACAAAAGAAAATGGCAACTTCCCTGGTGGTGCAGTGGTTAAGAATCCACCTGCCAATGCAAGGGACACGGGTTTTATCCTTGGTCCAGGAAGATCCCACATGCCACGGAGCAACTAAGCCCGTGTGCTGCAACTACTGAGCCTGTGCTCTAGAGCCCACGAGCCACAACTACTGAAGCCCTTGCACCTAGAGCCTGTGCTCCGCAACAAGAGAAGCCACCGCAATGAGAAGCCCGCGCACCACAACGAAGAGTAGCCCCCACTCGCCACAACTAGAGAAAGCCCGTGTGCAGCAACGAAGAGCCAATGCAGCCATAAATAAATAATAAATAAATAAATAAATAAATAAGCCTCTTTTTTTGTTTTTTCTGTTTTTTTTTTTGCGGTACGCGGGCCTCTCTGCTCTGCTCTGTGAAGGCCTCTCTCACTGCTGTGGCCTCTCCCGTTGTGGAGCACAGGCTCCGGATGCGCAGGCTCAGCGGCCATGGCTCACAGGCCTAGCCGCTCCGCGGCATGTGGGATCTTCCCGGACCGGGGCACGAACGCGTGTCCCCTGCATCGGCAGGCAGACTCTCAACCACTGCGCCACCAGGGAAGCCCAAGCCTCTTCTTTTTAAGATTGTCTGGGTCAAATTCCTTCCAATTTGTGAGTCTAAGGGGATAGACGTACCTGAACACATTCTTAGCCTCAGTGCCATAGAATGGGGGTACTGAGAATTACTGATGGGCAAAAAGGCATCCCTCTTTGTCTCAGTGACATTTCCGTGTGACTAAGGCACCAGTGACCAGAAAAGGGAATTCCCGGAAGCCAGCGGGAAATTGACTCACCGTTAGAAGACGGGAAGGAGCTCTTGGGACGATCTAGAGGTGGTGGAGTCCTTTGGAGTCAGTCCGAGCCTAGGAGAAAGAAGCAGAAGCAACAGAAAAGAGGACTGAGGTTTCCTCTTCTAACCCTACTGAGGAGGCGGTGGCCAAGGGACTGGGGGCTTTGTGTTTTGCTTTGTCCATGATGTGCCTCATGTTGCACAGAAGTTGTCTTGACGGGGGCAGACTCGCTAATAGCCTGGTCCGTTCCATGACCCCCTTATCCTTTCACGGGAGTCTTCAAGCGGCAGGCGCCCTAATGGCTTTTAAATGCCTGACCCGTGCCCTCACGGTACCCTTTGGCCTAGCCCTCAGTCAGAAGGAAGACAGAGGGGTCCTCACCCGTTCTGGGCGGCAGTTACTGGGGTGAAGTGAATCTTCGGAACACACCAGGGTGTGGCCCTGGCCAGAGTTCCTCCATTGCTTCCACAGCAACTTGGCTGTTCACAGAGGGTCCCAAGGAATGAGGAGAGGAGGTGAGGAAAGAGATCCCCCCTGGAGATACCCGTACAGGCCACCAAATGTCGTGGTCCAAACGTGGGTTGGAAAAGAATCTCCAGACACAAGGCAGATGTAAAGAAGATAGAATTTATTAGAGGGAAGTGTCGCTGCCAGAACAGTGGGCCGACTTCCTCGTAGTCTGGGAGAGTCTATCCTCAGTGCTTTGTTGATGGGAAGATTACCTCTCCCTCCTTGAGAAGGCCCCATCCCTGCACTAAAGGCCCTGGAATGGCCAGTAGTTGCTGTTTTGTAGACTGCACAACCCATTTCTCTTCACCGCCCTTCTGATGTCAAGCCTTCTTTGCTTTGAGGAAGCCTTTTTCTACTCCATGTCATCTTTGGTAGGAGTGCCAATCATGGGACCTCATTCCATCCTTCTACCTGCAGAGATAGACACATAACTTCAGCTAAGCCACTTGTCACCTTCCCTGGGATGCTTCTTCTGGAAGGTGCAGAAAGATACTGCATGCTTTTGGAGTTATGGTGGTAGAGGACTCTCACCTGGACCTAATAGGGCTCATCATACCCATAAAAAAAAAAAAGAGCCCTTGCACCAGAGGATGAGGACAGCACAGAAGGAAGCTGAGATGAGAGATGAGAGTGAGAGAGAGAGAGAGCCAACAACATCACTGGAACACCTGGATCCAGCACCACCTGCAGCCCACAGTCCCCAGGATTCCTTCAAATGAGCCAAAATAACGCCTTTTTTTTCTTCCCTAAATTTTATTTTATTGTGGTAAGAACATTTAACATGAGATCTACCTTCTTAAGAATTTTTTAGGTGTAAAATACAGTATTGTTGATTATAGGTACAATGTTGTACAGCAGATCTCTGGAACTTAATCATCTTTCTTAACTGGAACTTTATGACCATTGACTTGTAACTTCTCATTTCTCCCTCCCCTGACCCTCTGGCAACCACTATTCCATTCTTTGATTCTATGAATTTGACTGTTTTTGATACTTCATACTATTCACAATAGTATGTGGAAACAACCTAAATGTCCATCCACAGATGAATGGATAATGCAAAGGTGGTATATGCATACAATGGAATATTATTCAGCCTTAAAAAAGAAGGAGGTTCTACAATATGTGACAAGCTGGATGAACCCTGAGGACATTATACTGAGTGAAATAAGCCAGTCGCAGAAAGACAAATACCTCTTTTCTTTAAGCCCCTTTGTGACAGGTTCCTGCCCTTTGCAACCAGAAGTTTCCTGACTAATTCATTCTTGCATTTGTGAGGCTTTGACCTTCATTGCCTTCCCATCTGCAAAACTCCCAAGATGTCAGAGCTCAAAGGAGCACTACAGACCACAGGCTGACCCTGCTGTTAGTGAAACCAAGATCCCAGGAGGAAAAAAGAACTCATTCAAGGTTACATGGTAAGTTGTTTTCTGCCTAAACAGAAAGCGCTTGAACTCACTGGCCAGCAGCCTGGACCGTGGCGCGGGCCTCAGCCATGGCATTGGAGTGCTGAGTGGCTATCGATCTGTTGTTTTCGGATGCATCACCCAGCCAAGATTGCCACCACCCCACAGGCATTTGTGCAGCCAAGGGAGAGCTCCAGGATGGGCCCAGGCCAGGCTGGGGAGGGCGTCAAGGGCTGCTGTTTCTGCTGTTCCAGACCCTGCGGCCCCTGTCGGGAGGGGGTGGCCATGATTGAGACCAGGGTTGCCATTTACTGAGCGCTCACTATGTGCCAGGCAGCATCTTCAACCATAGCAGCAGCTTTACGTACATCTGCCTTCATATGGAAGACTTGCCGCGTCCATGTGAAGGAAGTACTATGGGAATCCCCATTTCACCAGCGAGGAAACAGGCCCAGAGAAGTTAAGGAACTTTCTGATAGTCACACTGTAATTGAGCCACCCGCTTGGATTAACCCAGGCCGGCCTGACTCCAGAGCCCATGGTCTCACCCTTTGCATCAGGGGAGACGAACTCGGATGCTGACAAGGGGTCAGGCAGGCCCGTGGCTGAGTGGACGGGAGTACACCTCTGCTCCCCAGCTCTGGCCCGGGGCGGCCAATTCAAGGCAGACTTATCAAAGCTTCCAGTTTTTCAAGAGAAGCCAGCAACCTGGATTTTTATATGAAACTTCTCTATTTTTAAGTGTTGGCAACAAATTCAGATTAAAAAAAACAACACTGTGCAAGCCAACCAAAAGCACATTTGCAAGCCTGTGGATTGCAACTTTTCTACTTTACTCTACTCTGTGTGGCTGGAGAACGATATTCTTACCCACAGGGGTCTCTGTCCATCCTCTGGTGGGAGAACTGGTATTGTTAGACCCTGACCCTGCCCGGGCCCACACTCATTTGCTCTCGAATATGCCTCAAAGGCGAAGCACCAGAAGTGGGGGCTGGGTGGGAGCTGAGACAGCAGAAGAGACTTAACTATTCAATTTTACAGGTGAGGGCGGAAGACCAAGTGAGGCAATGTAAATGGTCGACATCCCACAGTAACTCAGCGAAAGAGCAGCTGGGACTAGATCTGAGGTCCTTTTGAGCCACAGGTGAGGTGCTCTTATCACCGTATTACCCAGCTGATGGCCATTTGGCTAGAAAGAGGAAACACCTGGATTCTGGAAAGGACAGACTTCCAGCCTTGCTCATAATGATAATACTAGGGAGGTTACTGAACCTTTCTGGGACTCAGTTTTCTCATCTGTAAAATGGGGGTAGTAACCACCTCTCAGGGTAAGAGTGAAGAGCAAATGAAGTACAGAAAGTGGGAGTGCCTGGCACACAATAAGTCTTTTTCTTCCGGATCTGTCCAGGACAGTGCCGAGAACCAGGAAGGCAAGGGGAAGACCTCGCTCATGCCCTTCACTCTCGGTATAGTTCTTACTGCCTCCACGCAGACTCTTTACTTGTATTCAGTCCACACTGAAGTCAGGCAGTGTCTGTCAGAATCGATGAGAGGGGAAGGCGATGGGGAACTGGCCGTGCATCAGGGCTGTGTCACTGTGAAGATGGCCCAAGATCACAAGCCAACTGGGCTCAGTGGCCTCTGGGGGCAGGGCTGGGCCATAGCACACGATGCCCTGGGTGCTCCTCAGAAAGAGGTTCAACGCGTTTCCTGCCTCCCATGGAGTAAGGAGGGTCCCTGGCGGGCATTCGTGGAGGCTTCAGGCTTGTGGACTCGACGCCGATGCTGCCCAGAGGTGGGGACTCCTGGTGATTCTCTGATCCAGACAGGTTGTGCCCCGACACACGCTGCCGCTCCGGTCCCTCACCGGAGATGTGACGAATTGATCATGACACCCTTTCTTTCTCAAGGTGATGCCCCAAGCAGCCCCAGCCAATGCAGGAAGCTGACATGTGAGGGGAAATCTGCTTGTTTTCCCCGATCCAGTTGAAGTGCCCTTGTCTTACGGCAAGGGGGAGACAGGCCCAGAGAGAGCAGAGGCTTCGTCCAAGGTCACCTAGCATGTTCATGTCAGGGTGGGCATCCCAGCTGCCCTGTGCAGCGCAGAGCGTGGGGCTGAGGCTGCTCAGTAGGGCAAGTGTCCTGCGGCCTCATCTACCTGCCGCAAGCTCAAGATCTGCATTCTCACCTGCGTTCCCCACCAGGAAGCCGCGGCTCTGCAAGCATGTCGGGAGTCTTAACCCTGCTGTAATCCTTGGACCAGTCCTTCCGCTTCTCCGGTGCTTAGTTTCCTCCTCTGTCACATAGGGTATTGGCTGTGCCCCAGGCTCCCGTGAAACCCCAGTGCCCAGTCGCTGAAGGATAAGGGGTTGCAGGGCATCTCCCCAAGCAGGGCACTGAGCTGAAGATGCTCACAACCCCTTCTGTGCACTGCATCTGGAGCCGGGGTCTGTGTGCCGGGCGTGCACTGATGCACGATGACTCGCCAGAGCGGGGTCTGTCCCCTCCCGCCTAGTCCTCGGGGACAGGGGTGGGGCTGCACCTGCTTCATCTCCAGGTCACCAGCCCTCAGCCCTGGGCCTGGCGCAGAGGAGGAGAGTGAGTGAATGAATGGGTGGATGGATGAATAATATCCTAACAGCAGTGCTCACCCAGCGCCCTCCGTGTGCCAAGCTCCCTGTACACATCATAGCTCATCCTGGCGGCCTCCTTGCGCTGTGGAGGGAACCACACCCCCTCCCCATCATCTGTTCACTATGCGCACATGCCCTTCTCTCCAAGCCGTGGTTCCCAGAGACCCCCAGAGCTCAGAGCTGTCCCTGAGACCCTGACCCAGGCCCGGCCAAGGCAGCCACCCCCAAGCTTCCCTCAGGCATTAGCGGCCTCACCCTGCATCCTTGGCCTGGCAGGACTGGGGAGTCTCATCTCCTCAGCCATGAGATCAGCCCCTAACAGAATGATCAGCCCTTGGCCTCCCCGTGTCTGCTCAGCTTGGCGTGTCTTTGAGGTTCTCAACCTATCACCTGGCCTCAGAAACAGCCTCTGGACCTGAGGGTCTCCACAAGGCTTTGTACTGACTTACCCCGACCTCAGCAGGAATGATCAATGTTGAGCCTCATGGGCCTCAGCGGGCAGGGCTGAGACCCGTGGGGTGAAGCTATGGGAGGCAGATCTAAAATCTCAGTATGAAGTAGAATTTACAGTTAAAGCTGCCCGGAATGGAATGGGCTCTTTGGAAGTCGTGAGTTCTCCGTTCTTAGAGGTATGCAAGTAAAACCTAGGCAGCTTAATGGGGCTAACAGAGATATCCACCAGGAGAGTAGCTTCACTAGGTGGTTGTGAAGTTCTCTTCCAGTTCTTTGACCACAAATCTCCTTTTTTCTAGGACTTTCTCCTCAAACCACGCCCCCCCCCCCAAGACAGACACAAGCAATAGCAGACCCAATTCAGGGCAGAGGAAAGGGGAGTCCAGAGGCTAAAGGAAAGTTGTCTGTGAACACACAGCTGGGCTCAGAACCAGGGATTCTGGAACCCAGCTGCCCTTTTTCAGGGGCTTAACTGGTCCTCCCTGGATCAAGTCCAAGGCTGATGTGGGATCCTAATCTCCAAGAGATTCCCCCGCTGGTGCTGGGTGTGAGGGCCAGGGAAAGCAATGGGCATGGGGACTATGGACTCTGGGTTCAATTTGGCAATATGTGGGGATACCTGGGGGACAGGCAGCTTTTCAGGGGCCCAATGCCATGGACCTCTGAAGGTCTCTACTTCCACCCCTACGAGCAGGACGGGAGGGAGCATAGCCCGGAACTCTCTGGCACCGGCTTCCTCTCGCGGGCTCCGCAGAGCTCACACTCATCTGTCTCTCTCACACGCTCCGTGCCGGGACAGACGCAGCAGCACCCACATCCAAACCACTCACACACATCAGACGCACACACACGTTGGGCACAGGGACACCCACACAGAGACAGAGACACACCCTCCCGGAGCCACGCAGACACCACGTGCAGGCACAAACGTGGACCCCCTGGCTGGGGAAGGTGGGCAGGCCGGGGGGTTGTGCGCTGGGTCCTAGTTCTGGAAGGTCTGATTCTGTGGAAGCCATTTCCTGCCTCTCCCCATGACTGACTCCGCATCCGGGGCCAGCAGGGCTGGGGTCTGCAGGGAGGCGGCAGAGCAATGCAGCAGGCTCTCAAGTCAGGTAATCTGCGTTCAAGCTTTAGCTCTACCTCCTTCTAGCTCTGTGACCTTGGCAAGTCATTGGACCTCTCTGAGCCTCAGCTGCCTCATCTGGAGAATGGGCATAAACATAGTACCACTTAGGTCCAGTAATCTCTGTAGCCTGCAGGCCTGGCACATAGTGGTGTGGAGTAAATGGAGATATTGCTGTTGGTTCAGGGCAGAGGCTCAGCTACCAAACGGCCACTCACTCCTTGCAGCCCCACATACGGTGAGGGCCCTTATTCATGAGCTGTCATTTCCACGTCTCCTTCAGGAGGCTACCTGAGGTCTGAACCCATGTGTCTCCCTTGCAGGGGCCCAGGACTGTGAATGTGTGTTCCCCACCTGGTGAAGACAGCTCCCAAGCCGCTGGCAAATGTGGCGCTCGGCCTGGGGGGCTAGGAGAGGGATGTCCCCAGAAACACTCTTTGATATTGAACAGTGAGCAACCCCTCCGTTAGAACCTGAACTAGACTCCTAGCAATTTCATACCATTGCATTCTAGACCCATGGACTGCAAAATCCAGAGTCTTTGCCAGCGTATGTTAGACTCTCAAGGATCTCAGCACAAATCTCAGAATCTTAGAGCTGTAAGGAGGCCTAGTAGATATCTGGTCCAGCTGCCTCACTCCTGGGATGGGATCTCAAACACAGAGCCTCTGAGTGGGAAGAGAAAGTTGAGTCCATCCTAGTCCAATTTGACGGAAGTGGCAACTGAGGCTCAGAGAGGGTGAGCCACTGGTGCGAGGTTGCACAGCAAGATAGTGGAAG
Source organism: Stenella coeruleoalba (assembly GCF_951394435.1). Classification (NCBI taxonomy): domain Eukaryota; kingdom Metazoa; phylum Chordata; class Mammalia; order Artiodactyla; family Delphinidae; genus Stenella; species Stenella coeruleoalba. Next base: position 22,912,736 of record NC_137161.1, on the reverse strand, counting down.
TGTTGAGACCAGAACCCTGCTCCTGGCCTCACAGGCTTAGACTTGGCCCATCTATGGAGGCCTGGAGGAGGTGGGGGAAGATGGAGGAGGAAACATTTGGACCAAAGCAAGGATTTTCCAGAGACTGTTTTTGAAAAATCAAACCAAAAAGAAAAATGGGAAAGGGTGCTGGCTTCCCTTTATTTTCTGCCTTGTCTTCCTCTGGGCACTCATTCTCTGCAGCTCTCAGCCGGCCCCCAGCTCTGCTCACAAGCTGCTTCCAACCGCCCACAGGCTTCCTAAAACGGTCTCTGCAAGCTAATTCCAGAGGGTGAATGGCAGAGAGCAGGCCTGGGGGGTGGCGGGGGGGGCGCTTCCTTAGCTAGCGCAGGCGCAGGGAGTCTCCTTGGGCAGGCGCAGAGCTGGCTGCCCCCACTCCCAGCCCTCTCCCCAGGTGCTTCAGCCCCTGCCCGCCCTGCAGGGGAGTCGGGATGGGGTCCAGCGCCCACCACTCACTGTCTGAGCTCTCAGAATAGGCTATTTATTTTTGCTTGTTCAAAAATTAATTTTTAAAACTCTGTATGTAATAATACATATGTAATAATAAGTATGCAGTAATATATATTTATCGTATAATAATTGGGAAAGTGTAAAGAAGAAAATTAAGATCACCTATAATCAACTTCTGTCAGTGAAACAACCATTAACATCTAAACATATATCCTTCCAGATTTTGGATCAAACACATATTATAGAAAGAAGGGCTGATTTCAGTACATAATGTTCTAAAACCTGTTTTTTCTTCCAATCATATATTCACAAACATCTGTCCTAGTCAACAATTGAGCTTCTACAGCATGATTCTTAGTGGCTGCGTAGCATGCTACATATGACTACACCACGCTTTACTCAACCAATCCCCAGTGCTGAAAATTTTAGCTTATGTCCCTTTTTTTTCCCCATGAGAAGCAACGAATCATTGATTCTTGTAGTTAAATCTTTGTGTTTATCCTAATTATTTCCTTAGGACAGTGTTCTGGAATTGGTATGACTGGTCAAAGGACTTACACTTTTTTTTTTTTTTTTTTTGGCGGTACGCGGGCCTCTCACTGTTGTGGCCTCTCCCGTTGCGGAGCACAGGCTCCGGACGCGCAGGCTCAGCGGCCATGGCTCACAGGCCTAGCCGCTCCGCGGCATGTGGGATCTTCCCGGACCGGGGCACGAACCTGTGTCCCCTGCATCGGCAGGGGGACTCTCAACCACAGCGCCACCAGGGAAGCCCGACTTACACTTTTTAAAAAACGATCAATGCAAAATATAGCTCTATTCTCTCCTCCTACAATGAACGTGTGATAAAGAAAGATTAGAAAATACAAATGATGAAAAAACTCCTTAAGTTCCCCTGATTTTTTTTTTTAAGATGATGGGGGTAGGAGTTTATTAATTAATCAATTTATTTTTGCTGTGTTGGATCTTCGTTTCTGTGCGAGGGCTTTCTCTATTTGCGGCGAGCGGGGGCCACTCTTCATCGTGGTGCGCGGGCCTCTCACTATCGCTGGCCTCTCTTGTTGCAGAGCACAGGCTCCAGACACGCAGACTCAGTAGTTGTGGCTCACGGGCCTAGTTGCTCCGCGGCACGTGGGATCCTCCCAGACCAGGGCTTGAACCCGTGTCCCCTGCATTAGCAGGCAGATTCTCAACCACTGCGCCACCAGGGAAGCCCAAGTTCCCCTGATTCTTACCACCAAGCTGCGGTTAAGAATTTGGCTGTAAAACACTAGGCTTTTTCATATGCGTGCATGCACGTGTGTGTGTGTGTGTGTGTGTGTGTGTGTGTGTGTGTATACACACATATAAATAATGTGATTCCACTGAACATGCTGTTTTGTAAAATTCTGACTATTTGTTCATGTCAGTAAAGTTACATTCACAGCGTCACTTGTATCAGCCACATAGTATTTCGTTGTAGGTATGTACCCCGGCATAACCGCTTTCCTACTGCTGGGGAACAGATTTCTGATTTTGCTCCAGTATGAACAGTTCTGTAATGAACATGCTTGGAGAAGCAGCTTTGCTTCTTGTCCACATGCATTCTTAGGCTCGATAGTAGTGAACTTGCTGGGTCAAGGGCTTTGTGTCCTTGATATTGCATCATTTCTGACCGTAACTCCAAACACCAAGCTGGCACAGAGGCTTGACCAGGCTCTGCTGGGGGCTACAGGGAAGGCCCCGCGATCTGTAGAACAGTCAGGCCTCCTCTCTTGGGTGGCTGCCTCTCCTCTCCTCCTCCCCCTCCCTCTTCCTCCCCCACCTCTCTTTCTCCCTCTCTTTCCTGTTGGCTCTAAGCTTGTCTTTTTCTCAGATGGCTCTTTCCTCTCCCAAGTCTGAACAGAGCGAGACCCCAGAGAACAGAGCAGTGCCATGAGGGATGGAGGGGCACCGAATGAGGAGAGGAAGTCCTGGGCTGGCCTGGTCCCCAGCAGCCAGGAAGCTCTAGGCAGAGCCCCCTCCACGCTCTCTCGCCTTGTTCTGCCCCACTGTCCAGGGCAGCTCCTGGCCCTTCCTGCTCTGAGCACCTCAGCTAGGCAGTGTCACCTCCCTTCTGTGTTGGCCACCCCCATTCTCTCCTCTGCCCAGGGTGACCTTCAGCCTCTGGTGGAGCTCAACCCCCTTCATACACCCCTCAGGCCTGCCCCCCGGGCCCCCCATGCCCTGCAAGGCCAGCGGCTCCCATCTGCCCTACCGTCTCTAAGCACCAGCTGCCAACTGGCAGTATCCTGGCTGCATCTTTCCCCTCCTCAGAGCAATGCAGACATGTCACACTTGCTCTCCAGCTGTCCACAGTCTCAGGTGAGTGCGGAGCTGGAGGCACAGAGAGGGGAACATTGACCCTGCCTCCTGTTATTATGCCCATTTTATAGATGGAGAAAGTGAGGTACAGAGAGGTTAAGGAACTGGCCCAAGATCTCATAGCCAGCAGGTAGCAGAGCTGGATTTAGAGCCCACGCTTGTCACCCAGAGCCAACCGAACGCTAATCAGGCTTTATATCATCCGAGCTCTGTGAAACCCTCCAGTCTGTCCTGGGCTCCCCAAAACCTTTCTTTCTCTGGCCTAGACCTTGGAACCCTCCCCTTGTCTGGGCCAGAGAGAGGAAATCTGTAAGCCACCCATTTCCATCCAATGCAGTATGCTCCCTGAAGGCAGCTTTGTCTGTCTCACTCCCTGGCATTTCCAGTGCCTAGAATAAGTGCTTGCAACGTAGTAATTGCTCAGTAAATCTTTGCTGAATGAAAGAACAAGACTTGCCCCGAGAAGAAGCGCTGTTTTGACGGAGCGGTGCCATCGCAGGCATGCGGTGCGGCTAAGAGAGAGGCCTGGAGCCAGGCTGCCTGGCCCAGTCCTCCCTGTGTGACACTGGACAAGTCACTCCACATCTCTGAGCTTCACTCTCCCCATTTGTGGGGCCACTGCACAAATGCTCTGGGGATATCTAGCTGCTATTATTACTATGTTATTACCCAAGGACACCTACCGCCCATATTGGAACTTGGGTCTGGACCAACGTGGTTCTCTCCCCACACGCCTGTCTCTGGATGCTGCCCGGGGCTTGGGGTAGGGGGTGGGGGCTGCTGCTGGGCTGGACCATGCCCTCCCCTTCATCCCTTGTCAGGAAAGAGGCCCTGTTGACACCCGATCCCAGCCCCAGCAGCTATTCTTGGTCCCTCCCCATATCACTCATCGCCAGGCATTTTCCCTCCTAAACTCGTTCTGCGTTTCCATAGGAACCGGGGGGGGGGCGGGGGGAGGGGGGAGGGGCCTCTCCCACGGAAGGGAACTTCATTTGAGGCCTTTCGGGAGCAGCTGGCAGCGCCTGGCGGAGCTTTTCCCACTGCTCCTCACCCCACTTTACAGACCCCTCCCTGAACGGCGTGTTCCTCCGACCGTGATTTTTAATGCATTTATCCTGGCGCTTAATTTATCCCGCGTTGTGATCAGATTTAGCCGAGAGCGCTCTGTGCGCGCGGGCCTGCCTGCATATTCATGAGCCGGTTCATTCATGCCACCTGAGAGGATGCCAGGTGCCGGGCGCCGTGGGCAGCGGCCTGGGCCCACGGATCCCACCCGCGGCAAGGGCGCCCCAGGGTCAGCGGTCAAGGGCCCGGACTGGAGCGAGGCAGGTGGCCTAGGGTACAGCCTGTGTGGGGAGTCACCGGGCGCAGGCTCTGGAGTCGAACTGGCTTTAAGTCCTTCTCTGCTGTCGCTAATGAAGTCGCTTCACCTCTCAGTTTACTCATCTGCAAAGGGGGCTGATAACGGCACTGCCCTGGGTCACTGGAAGGCTTGAAAGAGAGAATACACGTCAGTGATCACGGTGGTGGGGTGGGATGGGGTAGGAGCGGTGTATGCAATCAACACATTCTACCATCATCATTATGGTCACGGCTGAGCAGTCGTTCATCTGGTCTGGTTCCCCAGGGAGAAATAGGGCAGCAGCAGGGTGGTGCCTAGGTCTGTTCTGGTGGGGGAAGGAGGGGGGGGTTGTATTTCTCCCCAGCCTGTGCCTGCCTGCTGATACCCTTGATAACAGCATTGGGAGGCCAGTCCCCAAGAAGGCAGGAGAAGCCCAAAGAAGCCATCCAGCCTCTGAGGAAAGGCCACACATGTGGATGTGTGAGCCCTTCCCTGGGCCAGCAGGTCCTCAGGAGGCTGCGGCTCTGGAAGGAGGCCAGGCTCTTGGCTCCAGGTTCTTGTTACCCGTGGGAATTTTTCTGTAGATTTACTCTGTTTACTATTCATTCTGTCAGTTTACTGATGCCAACCCCTGCTGGGCTCTGGGGACATGCGTCCTCAAAGAGATCTCATCCTGTGAGGGAGGTGAGCTCAGGGTAGGGAATAGTCAGGACTTTCATATGAAGCCAGATCAACTTCTGTGGAAATTCAGAAGTGAAGTGGAAGAAGCCACCCCAGCTGGGGCATCAGGGAAGGCTTCCTGCAGGAGGTGGCATTTAGGCTGAGCCTTGAAAATGTGGCTGTAAAGAGACAGGATGGAATAAGAAGGTGTCTTGGTGTCTAAGGGACAGCAAAGGCCTGGAGATGGGAACTCGGCTTGGGAGGTGTAGTTCAGGTGGTGCTGGGAGAACCACGAGCCCCAGGCGGAGGGATCAGGACTGATTTCAGTTCATCCCTGAGGCAGGGAGCCAGAGGGGGATCACCTCTGTCCTTCACGTGTGTGTGCACTCAGAGGTCACGTTCCAGCTTGCTGGAGAAAAGAGGAGAGCTCCCGCCCTGGCTCTCCTGATTAATCTATAATTAAATCAGCACAGATGCCACAGAACCATGTTGTCATTAGGGGGCTGGTGAGGGAAGCAGTGATTTCTCTGTGAACCAAGAGCCCTGCCAGGTGGCAGTGTATTAGGCCACTCACAGGCAGCCATCAGGGGTGAGGGGCAGGCAAGGGAGGCCAGAGCTTCAGCCAGGAATAAGAAAACCAGCAGATCACAGTTGGCCATTTACATAGTCTTCCCATCACTATCTTGGTTAATCACGACAGTGCTACGAGGGGATTACCATTATTTGCTTCCATTTTACAGATAGAGAAACTGAGGGGCAGAGAGCAAAGGGGTGAGATAGCCTGGTTGAGGATGTGGGTTTTGGAATCAGAAAATCTTGGGTTCAGAATTCCCAGATTTGCCTCTTGCTGCCTGTGTGGCCCCAGGCAGATTGCTTACCCTCTCTGTTCCTCAATTTCTTCATTTGTATATTGAGGACAAAATACTATGACTTCAAAATAGTATTGTTGTAAGGATTGAATGAAGCAATCCATGCAAAGAATTTAACACAGTCGTTGGCACTCAGCAAGTTCTCATCAAATGCTACTACTTATCATCACGATTTGTCTAACTGCTTGCTTCTTGTCCATCTTTCTCACTAGAATGTGGGCTCCATGAGGACAGGGACTACGTCCACCTTGTTTACCTCTGTGGCCCCAGCAACGGTCACTTGGTAAATTATTTGTATCTGAGCCCGCAGTTGGTAGGCTGCAAAATGCCAAATAAACGTTAGATACTATTTTCTCTGTGTTCTGCCTTGCTGTAAAAAGGATTCAAGGAGACAGGTATTGTTATCATTGTTGTTATCTTTGTTATTATCACTGTCATGTCGCAAGTCTGTTATTTAGAGCTGGTCCTTCCTGAAACGGGTTCAGGAAAGGTCTAGAAAATGCAAGAAGCCTCAATCCACAGGTGGCTGCTAAGAAGTAAGGGAGCAGGTTGGAGGAGACCTGGCTTCTGGAGGAGTCATCAGGGCACAACTACAGAATCTTATCAAATCGGGGGTCCCCTTGCTCACCACTTACCAAATCAATACTCACAGGTGCTGATAGAAAGGAAAGATGCCTTTACTCAGAATGCCGGCAATCTGGGGAGATGATGGACTCAATGTCCCTCAAAAACCACCTCAGAAGATTCTGCTCGGCCATGAAAGTTTTAAAGGGAAGAAGGGAAGTAATCTCAGTTAATCACTGAGCTGGGAGGTCAGAGTCATCGCCATCCCCCTGCATGCAGGCTCGTGGACTACTTGTGATCTTCCTCTAGATGTTATCTTGTTCACACAGTTTGGTCACACAGTTTGTTTGCGAGATTACTGAAGGGGAATCTAGGGAAGAGATCTGGTCATCTGTTAATGTCATTCTTCTGTCATCTGTCATCTGTCATTCTTATTCTTCATTTCTACTTCTTTGATCTATGGAAATAACCGACAAGTTAGGCAAACTATTGTGTGATTAAAAGATTTGAAAGGTGTGCTTGGGCCAGAGATGAGTAGAGCATGGGGGTGCCTGGTTTAAAAGTTAGTTACTGGGACTTCCCTGGCAGTCCATTGGCTGGGACTCCGTGCTTCCACTGCAGGGGGCATGGGTTTGATCTCTGGCTGGGGATCTAAGATCCTGCATGCCATGCAGCCAAAAAAATAAAAATAAAAATTAGTTACAATATAGCTTTGCTAAAGTGACAAGAAAAGGGGCTTCCTGCTGAGGGTGGTTTCCTGGAAAGACCTGCTTACAAAACCTCTGGGCTACCCAGCAAGCCACAGCCTGGGTCGGGGGGTGCCTGGAAGAGCCTCTTCCTCTTGTCATCTGGGGGACTTTGGACTTGAAGAGAGATCAGAGGGGCTGGAGCCTGCAGCCCACTTAAAGCAGATTGGATCTAAGGGAATCAAACTTCGGTGATTCAGAGGGCGTTCGGGAATCATTATCATCTCTGTCCTGTGGGGCAGTGGTTTCCAACCTCTCCACTGGGATCTGTGGTTTGTTATGCAAATAAGTGTTAAAGTCCTAGACTCTCCAAGTGATTTACTTTAAGTATGATCAACTTGAGTAGATTCAGAGTCACAGAGATAACTGTGAGGCCCCGCTCACCTGCGTCCTTGAGTGGACGATAAAGGAATAGAGTTACCTGGAGCTTGCAGGACCTGGCGCCTCTCACCTGTACCTCAAGCCATGAGTAACTGATGTCTGCTGGCCGTCACTTACCTGTGACAAAAGGGCGTGTATGAATATGGCACCATCAGGGGCTGGTGTGCCCTGCCCACGATCCCGGAGGTGCCGGCTGATGGCCTCTCTGCCCGAAGGTGTTCTCCACTGTGTGGGCACGCTCAGCCAGAAACGCCGGGGCCTTAACGCCCCAGGAGCCACTCTCAACCGTGGGGGATAGGGGTGGTGGAGAAAGACTTCCTCGCCCCTCAGCGGGACAATCGCCCACAGCGGTAACTTGAGTATTAGCCCCGTTGTTGACGTCCCCCCCTTTCCTGGCTCATTCTCCTCGTCGCAAGCAGACTATCGCACCCCAGTCCTCATCCAGGATCTGCACCGGGGAAACGTGGGCTAAGACACCCTCCAAAATCATGTGTGCTTTCCTGACCTACAAAAATTTTTGAGAGGTGTCAAGGGCCTGCAGATGCTCAAGGGACTGCATCCATCATGGGGGCTGTGATGACAAAAATGTGGGAGCCTGTGGCGCTAGGTGGGGACGTGTTGGTCAGCAGATGGTTCTGATAAAGAGAAGCTGATGGTAAATGGAAAGCCGGGTAGCAGAGAGCTCCGTATTGTGGCAGCTTCACCTCAAACCCTTGTCGGGAGCCCGAGGCGGATCCTGAACTGAGGACTCTGTGCCGAACCAGGAAGGCACTTGCTTTGCTTTAGTAATCACCGATTAAGCACCTGCTGTATGCTGGGGATACAAAAGGATAAAAAAGGTGAATAAGAGTGAGTATCCTTGCCCCTGGGGACGTCAGTGTCAATTGGGGAAGAGATATGTCATCATGTGACCTGAGGTTAGAGAGGAGCTGAGAAGACTTGAGAGGACTTTGAGAAATTCATCCATTGATTTAAGATACACTTATTGAGTGCTTAGGGTATACAAGGCACTGAACTAGGCCTTGTGGATAGAAGAGAGATGGGTTACAGCTATACTCCACTCAGGAGTGAGGAAAGGTAACTGAAATGTAGAGCTCTTCCTGTGTGCCAGGCACTGAGTAGGGTGCCTTCCAAAGTTCATCTCATTTCTTCTCACAACAAACCCATGACGAGGTAGCTATTCTTATCCCCACTACACAGAAGAGGCCCAGAAACGTGATATAACTTATAAGACCATACGGCTGGCAAGTGGCAGAGCTGGGATTCAACCTAGATCTGTCGATTCCTAGACCCCAATACTATTTTTTCCCCTTGAATCAGCCTGTGGTTTTTGTCTTAAATACCCACTGAGTGAACCAGTTTTAAAAAGAACAAAACCTGGGAGCAAACCAGGCCAGTCTCAGATGGAGCCAGAACATGCTTTTGCTGGAGTCGAGCTCCTGCTCAGAAGCCCCGTCTCATCAACAGGGGCCCCAGCCTGGTCTTGACCCCTGTCTGTAGGGAATCCAGGACACCTGGAAGCCGACCTCATTCCACCCTGAAAAGTCATGGAGGGAGAGCTTGGTAGAGGCCCTCTCCCCGTGCTCACTGGGCCTCAGGTGCGACTGATGCGGGATTCAGGGCGGCTCAGGGCTCAGACCCTCCCCCTCACCTCCCCAAGAGTAGTTAAGGCAGGGCCTGGCTGGTGGAGGGAGGATGTTCCAGTTACTGTTACTGCAAAATAAACCACCCTAAAACTTAGAGGCACACAATATCCATTTAATTATGCTCACAGACTCTGTAAGTCAAGAATATGAACAGGGCACAGTGAGGATGGACGCCTCACTATGTCTGGGGCCTCCTCTGGGAAGACTCAGTAGCCGGGGGTGACTCGCCAGCTGGAGGCTGGAATCACCTGGAATTCCTTCACTCACACGTCTGATGGCTGATGCTGCCTGTCGGCTGGGACCTCAGTGGAGCTGTGAGCCAGATCAGCTACCTGCGGCCCTTCCATGCCACCTCTCCCTGGACTAGATTGGGCTTCCTCACAGCATGGCAGCGGGGTTCTAAGAGTGAGCACCCCAAAAGAGCCAAGTGGAAGTTGCAGCACCTTTTATGACCTAACCTTGGCAATCACATAGCCTTGTGTCACTTCTGCAATCATCACAAGCCCACCCAGTTTCAAGGGAAAGGAACATAGACCTTACCTCTCGATGGGACAGCACGTGGAATTGGAAATGCTGTTGTGTCCACCTCTGTCACATGATCTGCTACAGACATCATTTGCTACTGTAGGGTGTAGGTGGGTGTTGGCTGTCAAAGCTATTAGACCCGTTTGAGTGAGTGGCCGCCCTGAGTGGAGATGGGGCCAGCGTTGTGAATGCTAGAATGGGAGGTGGGTAGCCTGAGTGGGTCAGACAATAAGTAGCTTGACTGAGGTTGACTTCTGAGGTCTAGGCAACAAGGCTGGAGGTAACAAGGCAGGGCTTGATCTGGCAAAGAGGAACAGAGATTATTTTGTTTGTTTATGCACCAGCCCTGCCTCAGTACAGCCACCCTTTCACCCATCCATCCATCCGTCCATCCAACCATCCATCCTTTTATCCATTTACCTACCTACTCTCCTATCCACCTGTCCTTTCCTTTGTTCAACAGTACAGTTGGATCATATGCACATTGAACTTGCATAAATTCAACCATATCCTTAGCCAAACAGAGAGAGGGAAAACTAATTTTAAAAGCACAATTGACTCTACCTGCCATTCCACTCAGTGGGTGTTTGCCCCTGAGGGAACGTGAGCTGAGCCATGAGACTTTCCAGATCATCATACAGGAACATGCTACCAAAAAGGGTGGTGACAGCAAAACCACAAATGCCACAGTTCGGGGGGATTGATTGGATCTCATAGGGCAATTTTAACTGTTCATGTTTCACCTTTCATGCTGACTTTCCTACTTTCTGTATGGGATGGGACCCACCTCTCTGAAATGGGCTGGTCCCTGGTGGCGCAGACACAGTAAGACCTGGTCCCTGACCTCAGTATGCTCTGTCTATGGCGAGTGCAATGGGACAGGCACGCAAACGGATCATTACAGTGTAATATGGAAAATACCATGACAGTATTAAAATACAAGTCTGTATAAAATTGAAGAAGCATCAAAGGGCACAAGACCTCTGGTGGTGGGACAGGAAGAGCTTTGTGAGTGTAGGATGTTTGAACAAAATCTTTTTGTTTTTGAATTTTATTTTATTTATTTTTTATACAGCAAGTTCTTATTAGTTATCTATTTTATACATATTAATGTATATATGTCAATCCCAATCTCCCAATTCATCATACCACCACCATCCCCACTGCCACTTTCCCCCCTGGTGTCCATACGTTTGTTCTCTACATCTGTGTCTCTATTTCTGCCCTGCAAACTGGTTCATCTGTACCATTTTTCTAGGGTCCACATATATGCATTAATATACGATATTTGTTTTTCTCTTTCTGACTTACTTCACTCTGTATGACACTCTCTAGGTCCATCCACGTCTCTACAAATGACCCAATTTTGTTCCTTTTTATGGCTGAGTCATATATTCCATTGTATATATGTACCACATCTTCTTTATCCATTCCTCTGTTGATGGACATTTAGGTTGCTTCCATGTCCTGGCTATTGTAAATAGTGCTGCTATGAACATTGGGGTACATGTGTCTTTTTGAATTATGGTTTTCTCTCTAAGAGTTTTAAAATTCCTATTATTATATTTTTCACTTCTGGAAGTTTGACCTGGTTCTCTTTCAAATCTGCTTGTTCTTTTGGGAGAGTCTGTTTCTCCATATTCATGTTTTCAACTGGCTCTATTACTTCTCTAAACACATGGAATGTATTTATTTTATATTTTCAACCGTAGAATACAAACATCTGAAGTCTTTGGGGATCTGATTCCATTGTTTGTGGTTTCTCCCGTCTTGCTCAGGGTGGCATGTTTCTTGAATGCTTTGAATCTTTTAAATTGTCAGTTGGACCTATATCTGTGGGGATTCACTGAAGACTAGATTGAGGGTATTTTCTTCCAGGGAGGATTTAGTTTTGTTTCTGTTGAGCACCTGGGAGCACCACAGAATTTATTTTTGTAACTTTTATACTTTCAAAAATTGAACTATTTCCTATAAAAAGTAGTGTCCACAAGACTTTAGAGGGAATCATTATTCTAACTTCTACCATCACTAATTAGTTGTGAAACTTTATACAAATGGAATAATTCAGGATTCCTTGTCTTGATGTAACATTGATGTGATTCATTCATGCTATTGTATGTTGTGAGAATCTGTGTACTATTCTAGTGTATGAATATACCACAATTCGCTTATCCATTGTCCTGATAATGGACATTTAGGTTGTTTCCAGTTTAATGCTATTATGAGTGAAGCTGCTGTGAATATTCTTGTATATTACCTTTGGTGAACACAAGCACTTATTTTTATTGGATAAATATACCCAGGAATGAAATTGGTGGGTGACGGAGTATATTGGATGTTTGGTTTTAGTAGATACGGACAAAGAGTTTTCCAAAATTGTTGTGCCAGTTTACCCTCCCACAAGCCATGTATGAGAGTTCCCAGTGCTCTACATTCTCACCGACCCTTGGCCTTGTGTGTTTTTAATGCTTGCCATTCTGGTGGGGACGTAGTGGTATTTCACCGTGGCTTTAATTTGTACTTTCCTGATGATTAATGCTGTAGAACACCTTTTATGTTTATTGGCCATTTTGATATCCTATTTGGTGTGTGTCCAAATCTGTTGCCCTCCTTTTTTTGAACTTAGGCTTAATTGGAATTCATTGGAAAAGTAAAAATGGTGCATTTTCCACCTTATGTAACACTTCCAGCAGCGCGTAGGGCAGTGGTGCACTGATACTGGCTCTTGGAAGTAAAAAATAGCCTGATTTGTAGCATTTTCTGATTTCTGTGGTGTAAATACTCCAACCATAGCCGATTTCAAGCTACCAACTGAATGGCTCACAAAATTCCTGAATATTTAACAAGCAGCTCTCATGAGCCAGCCTTGATCAGCTCTGGGACACCACTCTGTCTGGGATAGCACCTCTAATGAAACTAATTGATATTTCTGCGGCAAAATATGTAAATATTCACAGTAATTGGTATAAAACAAGCCTCACATCAGTTGAGGTCAGTTTTTTTTTTGCCTGCACATGAGTCAACCACCAATTAACTGTAAAAGAACTTTCGGTTTACAGAGCTCTTTGGATTTTCGCATTGCACATAAAAGATTGTGGATCTGTAACTGCTTCTAGTCCACTGTTTGAAGGTTTGCTGGTGCTGTTAGGGCACGTCAGGAAATCCTCTTGGACTTGTGTGCACAGCAGCAAACAATGATTTTGAGCTAACTGACCTCCGAGGTCCCTTCTAGCCCTGGAAGTCTACAGCTTAAAGTTCATGAAATAGTCCATTAATTGTCCCCTTGGCTTTATTTCTATTTTAGCATTGCTGTGGAATAGAGATTTTCAGAACATGTATCCATATTTTTTTCTGGAACTTTTATTGTTTCAGTTTCCACATACAGATCTATGATCCTCCATCTTGAATTAATTTTTGTGTGAGGTAAGGATCAAAAATCTTTTTTGCTTTTTCATACGGATATCCAGTTTTGACAGCACTATTTATTGAAAATAAAAAATAAATATACTTTTTTTGTAAATATTTTTTAATTGAAAAATACATATCCTTTCCCCCACTGAATTTCAGGGTCACCTCAATAGCCAGGTGTTCATATATGTGTGCGTCTGTTTTTTGTACTCTCTGTTCTGTACTCCTGATCTACTGGTCTATCTGTGTACTGATGGTACACTGTCTTAATTACTATAGGTTATTTTTTAATTAAACTTTTAAATTCACTTTTTATTGACATATAAGATTATATTCGTTTCAGGTGAACAACATAATGATTTGATATTTATATATATTGCAAAATAATTGAACATTTAATTGCAAGATAATTGTAGGTTCTCATACAGTTGTAAGAAATAATGCAGAGAGATCCTGTGTGCTCTTTACCAAGTTTCTCCTAGTGGTAACATCTTGCAAAGGTATAATACAATGTCACAACCAGGATGTTGATATTGATACAATCTACCAATCTTATTCAGAATTCCCCAGTTTTGTACTCATTTGTGTGTGTGTGTGTGTGTGTGTGCATGTTTTCAGTTCTATACAGTTTTATCACACGTGTAGGTTCATGTATCCACCACCATCGAGATACACAACAGTTCCATCTCCAGAAGAATCCCCGTGTTTCCCTTTTTTAGCCACATCCACCTCCCTCTCACACTCTCTCCCCACAATATCAACCATCCCTAACCCCTGGCAATCACTGATCTAGTCTCCATTTCTATAATTTTGCCATTTCAAAAATGTTGTATAAATGGAATCACATAGTATGTTACCTTTTAGGATTGGCTTCTTTCTCTCTGCATAAATTCCCTTGAGATTCACCCAGGTTGTTACACTATCGATAGCTTGTTCCTTTTTATTACTGAATAGTGTTCCAGGGTGTGGATGTACCCTTTTGTTTAATCATTCACCCAGTGAAGGACATGAATTGTTTCCAGTTTGGGGCTATTATCAATAAAGTTGCTATGAACATTCATATACAGGTTTTTGTGTGAACCTAAGTTTCTATTTCTCTTGGATAAATGCCCACGAGAGTGCAATTTCTGGGTTGTATGGTGATAGCATGTTTAGTTTTTTAAAAATACAGACTTTATTTTTTAGAGCAATTTTAGATTCACAGCAAGTTGAGTGGAAAGTACGGAGAATTCTCATATACCCCCTGCCCCCGCATTTGTACAGCTTCTCCCACTATCAAAATACCCCACCAGAATGGTACATTTGTTATATCTATGGATCTACATTGACACATCATTATCACCTAAAGTGAATAGTTCATATTAGGATTTACTCTGTTGTACATTCTATGGGTTTGGACAAAGGCATGACATGTATACCATTACAGTATCATACAGAGTAGTTTCACTGCCATAAAAGTCCTCTGTGCTCTGCCTATTCATCCCTCCCATTTCCAACTTCTGGCAACCACTGATCTTTTTATTGTCTCCATAGTCGCCTTTCCCAAAAAAGTCATATAGTTGCAATTATACAGTATGAAGACTTCTCATAGTGGCTTATTTCACTTAGTAATATTCGTTTGTTTCCTCCATGTCTTTTCGAGATGAGCTTGATAGCTCACCTCTTTTTTGCACTGAATAATATTTCATCGTGTGGATGTACCACAGTTATTCATCCATTCACCTATTGAAGGACATCTTGGTTGCTTCCAAGTTTTGGCAATTATGAACAAAGGTGCTATAAATATTTGTGTGGAGTTTTTGTGTGGACCTGACTTTTCAGTTTATCTCGGTAAATACCAAAGGGTGCAACTGGTGGATCATATGCTAAGAGTATGTTTAGTTTAGTAAGAAATTGTCTTCCAAAGTGGCTGCACCATTTTGCATCCCCACCAGCAATGAAATGAGAGTTCCTATTGCTCCACATCCTCGTCAGCTTTTGGTGTTTTCAGTGTTTTGAATTTTGGTCATTCTAATAGGTGGGTAGTGGTATCTCCTTGTTCTAATGAGCAATTTCCTAATGACATATGATGTTGAACATCTTTTCATATGCTTACTTGCCATCTATATATCTTCTTTGGTAAGGTGTCTGTTCAGGTCTCTTGCCTATTTTTAATTATTTTCATTTATTTATTATTATTATTGTTGGCTGTGCCATGAGGCTTGTGGGATCTCAGTTCCCCAACCAGGGAGGGAACCCAGGCCCTTGGCAGTGAAAGTGCAGCGTCCTAACCACTGGACCGCCAGGGAATTCCCCTCTTGCCTATTTGTAAATTGGATTTTTCATTTTCTTATTGTTAAGTTTTAAGAATTTTTTGCATATTTTGGATAACAGTCCTTTATTAGACATGTCTTTTTCAAATATTTTCTCCCAGTCTGTGGCTTGTCTTCTCATTCTTTTGACACTGTCTTTCATAAAGCAAATATTTCTAATTTTAATAGCGTCTAGCTTATTATTTCTTTCACAGGTCATGCCTTTGATGTTGTATTTTAAAAGTCATCACCACACCCAAGATCATCTAAGTTTTCTCCTATGTTGTCTTGTAGGAGTTTTATAATTTTACATTTAGGTCTATGATCCATTTTGACTTAATTTTTGTGAAGGGTATAAGGTCAGTGTATATACTCTTTTTTTTTTTTTTCCTGTGGGTGTTGTTCCAGCACCATTTTTTGAAGACTACCTTTGCTCCATTGGATTCCCTTTACTCCAACACCAGTTGACTATATTTATGTGGTTCTATTTCTGGGTTCTCAATTCTTTTCCATGGATCTGTTTGTCTATTCTTTCACTAATACCACACTGTCTTGATTACTGCAGCTTTACAGTAAGTCTTAAAGTTGGGAAGTGTCAGTTCTCTGACTTTGTTCTTCTCCAACAATATTGAGTTGATATTCTGGGTCTTTTGCCTCTCCGTATAAACTTGAGAGTTAGTTTGTCAATATTCATAAAATAACTTGCTGGGATTTTGATTTGGATTGTGTCAAACCTATAGATCAGGTTGGGAAGAACTGACATCTTGACAGTGTTTTCTTCCTATCCATAGATGCGGAATATCGCTCCATTTATTTAGTTCTTCAATTTCTTTTCATCAGTTTTAGAATTTTCCTCATAAAGATCTTGTATATATATATTTTTAGATTTATACCTAAGTAATTCCTTTCGGGAGATGCTAGTGTAAATGGTGTTGAATTTCTTAATTTCAAATTCCACTTGTCCATTGCTGGTGTATAGGAAAGCAATTGACTTTTATGTATTAACCTTGTGTTCTGCAACCTTGCTAAATTCTCTTATTAGTTCCAGGAGTTCATGTGTAGCTTTATTTAAAACAACAACAACAACAACAACAACTGTCAAACTGTTTTCCAGAGGAGCTATACCATTTTACATTTCTACCAGCAATGTCTGGGTCATCCAGTTTCTCTGCGTCCTTGATCGCATTTGGTGGTGTCGCTACGTTATACTTCAGCCATTCTGATAGGTATATAGTCATAGCTCATTGTGGTTTTAATTTGCATTTCCTAATGGTTAATGATGTTGAACATCTTTTCATGTGTTTATTTGTCATCTGCATGTATTCTTTGGTAAAATGTCTATTCACGTCTTTTGTCCATTTTCTAGTTGGATTGTTTTTTTACTGTTGAGTTTTTTACTGTTAGAGTTTTATATACTCTAGAACTTAGTCCTCCAAAGTATAGTTTTCAATATACCCTGAAATCTAGTATTTTTTTAAAGATTTAAAACATTTTTATTTTATATTGGAGTATAGTTGATTTATAATGTTGTGTTAGTTTCAGGTGTACAGCAAAGTTATTCAGTTATACATATACATATATCTATTCTTTTTCAGATTCTTTTCCCATATAGGTTATTATAGAGTATTGAGTAGAGTTCCCTGTGCTCTACAGTGGGTCTTTGTTGATTATCTATTTTATACACACAGTAGTGTGTATATGTTAATCCCAGCCTCCTACTTTATCCCTCCCCCTCCCATCTTCCCCCTTTGGTAACCATAAGTTTGTTTTCTGAATCTGTGAGTCTATGGAATCTAGCATTGTCAGTCCTACAGCTTTATTCTTCTTCTTCAATATAGTCTCTACAGTAGAAAGTCCTTTGAACTTTCATATAAATTTTAGAATGTGCTTATCAGAACCTTGAGAAGATTTTGATTTGGATTGGGATCTATAGATCGATGTGAGGAGAAATGACACCTTTCCAATAGTGAGTGTGCCAATTTATGAACATAGTATATTTCTCAGCTTATTAAGGTCTTATTTAATTTCTCTCTGAAAGGTTTTGTAATTTTCAGTGTAGAAGTCTTGCACATCTTTCATTAGAGTTATTACTAGGTATTTTATAGGCTTTGGTGCTATTGTAAATGGTATTGTTTATTTAAATTTTATTTTTAATTGTTTATTGCTCATACATGTAAATACAACTAATTTTTGAATATTGACTTTTTATACAGAGATCTTGCTAAATTCACTCATTTTAATAGTTTGCTTGTAGGGTCTTTGGATTTTCCACATACACAAAATGTCATCTGTGAATAAGGATATTTTTACTTCTTCTGTTCCAATTTTGTACATTTTTCCCTTCCTGATTGCACTGGCTAGCCTGTAATGTTGAATAACTATGGTGATAGTGGACAGTTAATCTAAAGGGAAAAGCATTCAGATTTTCACCAATAAGTATGATGTTAGCTGTAGGGTTTTGTAATGCCCTTTGTAAGATTAATGAAAATGCTTCTATTCCAAGATTGCTGAGAGTTTTTATTATGAATGGGTGTTGAAGTTGATCAAATATATTTTCCACATCTTTTGAGATGATTATTTAACAAACTCTATTAAAGTGGTGAATTACATTGATAGATTTTTGAATGCCAAACCAACTTTGCAGTCATGGAATAAATCATATTTGTTCATGATGTATTGTGATTTTATACATGATTAGATTTGTTATGTCAATATTTTGTTTAGTAGTTTTGCATCTACATTCATGGAGATATTGGCTTATAATTTTCCTTTCTTGTAATGTCCTTTTCAGAATTTGGTAACAAGTTTAGGCTGAAATCATCAACCAAGTCACGAAATATTCCCTCCTTTTTTATTCTCTAGAAGAATTTATAGAATTGATTCTTTTTATTTTCTAAACATTTGAAAGAATTCACCACTGAGATCATCTGGGTTTAGAATTTTCTTTATGGTAAGTTTTGTTTTGTTTTGTTTTGGCCGCGCCGCATGGCATGTGAGATCTTAGTTCCCCAACCAGGGATCGAACCTAAGCCCCGTGCAGTGGAAGCATGGAGTCTTAATATGGTAAGATTTTTAGTTACAGATTCAATTTCCTTAATAGATATGACTATTCAAAACTGTCATTTCTTTTGTGTCTGTTTTAATAAGTAATATTTTTTGAAGAATTTGTCCACTTCAATGAAATTATCCATTTTTTGGCATAAAATTGTTTACAATATCTTGTTACCTTTTAAATGTCTGTAGCATCTGTAGTGATGTCCTTTCTTCATTCCTGATGTTGATAATTTGTGTGATCTTTTTACCTCTGTCTCTTCTTGATCTTTTTTCAGAGAACCAACTTTCGGCTTTGTTAATTTGGAGGTCCATTTTATTTATGTATTTATTTATTTATTGGTTGCATTGCGCAGCATGTGGGATCTTAGTTCCCGACCAGGGATCGAACCCATGCCCCCCTTCAGTGGAAGCACGGAGTCTTAACCACTGGACTGCTGGAGAAGTCCCTGGAGGTCCACTTTAAATTAAAATTCTCAGCTTGAATTTTTTTTTTTGGTAGCTCATCAATACTTACAGTTCAGACCTAAAAGCCATGTGAGGGCCAGTCAATGTCCATACCTTCGCAGGTGAGATTTTTCTTTAAGCTCACACAGATCTCAGGCTGAGACAGACAGTTGTCTTTGCTGCCTGCCTCTGTGAGGCAGAATCTCTTTTTAAATTCACCATTTTTTTCTGTGATGTAGCCCTTCCTGAATCCATAATTTATGCAGGATGGTCTCTGACTCATTTGGCTCTCTGCCCTGTGTGGGCCACAGACTTTGTGTTACCTGAGCTGTAGGTGTCTGCGTGGCATCTCACAGCTTCAGTGTGGGTTTCTCATTGGTCTCATGTTCCCAATTTGAGGATTTCTCTACTTTCTTTAAGACTTATCCATTTCCATATTTTTTTTAATCTAGGATTTTTAGATGTTTAATAATAGGAAGATTTTCGTATCTCAGACCCTAGGGCATTTGCAGTGGCTGTTCCTTCTATCTGGAAAGCTTTTCCCCCAGATACCTGCAAGGATGTCATATCCCCTTCACTCTTTTCCTCACATATTACCTTCTCAGTGAGCA
The DNA here is from genome assembly GCF_951394435.1 of Stenella coeruleoalba. NCBI lineage: Eukaryota > Metazoa > Chordata > Mammalia > Artiodactyla > Delphinidae > Stenella > Stenella coeruleoalba. The sequence goes on along the minus strand of NC_137161.1, from coordinate 22,893,366 downwards.
CTACCTGACTACCCTATTTAAAATTAATAATCTGTGCCAATTCTCCAACTCTAGCACTTCCTACTCCTCTTACCCATATCTACCTTTCTCTTCCTTTTTTCATAAAACTTATAATCACCTAATAAACTGTATCATGTCTTGCATTATGTTTTTTGCTTATTGACAAGTCCCCTATGCTCTAGGAAGGCTGGACCGTTATCTTTTTCGTTTACTGAAGTCTCCCAAATTCCTAGGACAGTGTCTGACACGTAGCAGGTTCTCAGTAAATATTTCTTGAATTAGTTGAACAAATAAAGGAATGCTTCCAGAAACTGGAGCCCTCTTGTTAGATAGAGAGAGAAACAGGGGTCTCGAGAGAGAAAGGGATTTGTCCAAGGTCACCTGAGAGGTGGTGGCAGAGCCAGGACCAGAACAATTACCCTTGACCTTTGTCCAGCACTCCACAGTACTGAAGTACAGTCACAGTCTCCTTGGAGATTTGCCCCAGCCCCCAAGGTGTGGGCAGCGCAGGAAAAACAGTCCTCACTTCACAACACTGTTGGCCACTTTCTCCTGGAAGCATGGCCTTCCCCAGTTCGGCCCCCCAGCAGTCTCTTGGTCTTTCTTCTGCTTCTCTGCTCACATCATTTTAGCCTCTCTTTTTTTTTGCCATGAATACCTTTTGCTGAAATACTGTAGGACTCACTTTCACAATAAGGTAACCGAACTGTTTCTAATAGAGGAACCAAGTAACATCCAACTCTCCATGTACAGCATCTTGTCATTTCTAGAAAAATCCTTTCACATTTTACGATCAGCTTTGGCTGGAAGGCCTGAGCTGTTGATTGAAGCCCAGAGGGTCTCTGGAGATGCTGCGTGAGAGTTTTCACTGCTCCTCTGTTGGCTGGGAGCCCCACCTGCCGCTGAGGAGGCCACAGCCCCACCGACGGATGAGGAGGCCAGGCAAGATGAGCTGGAACGTAGGCAGGAGCTGGGTTCTGCATGTAGGGATACCCAGACTGTCAGTTTCTCATCCCTCCTAGATGGGCTCTGGAAGATGGTCGTTTATGTGCACCTCTTGGGCTGCACCCCACAGGCCTACAAGGCCTGTGCTTGCCCAGCTTCAAGACCAAAGAGCGAGCCCAGAGTCAGCAACAGAGACATCAAAAAAAAAAAAAATTCAAGCTGAGAATTTTAATTTAAAGTGGACCTCCAAGGACTTCTCCAGCAGTCCAGTGGTTAAGACTCCGTGCTTCCACTGCAGGGGGCATGGGTTCGATCCCTGGTTTGATGAATGGGAGAGCTTACTTGTCTGAAGCAAGTCCTGGTGCGTGACACACGGCCGTGCGCGGTGGCCTGGGGGCAGGACGTGGCAGCAGTCTTCACTCTGCTCAACTCTTGAAGGTTGCCGATTCTTAAGGTTCTGCCCAGGTGATTTTCTTGTCTCTCTCGATGCCCTCTCCGTGAGTGACTTTGTCTACTCCATGCCTTCCCTCTCTCTGTCTCCAGCCCCAGCCTCTCCCCTGATTTCCCATTTCTCTGGACATCTCCTTACAAACCTCTGGTGACTGGGAGGCCCCTTGGGTGCAGGAGAAAGGCCTGGGTATGGAAGGCAGAAGAGCTAGCTCCATCACCCACTTGGATCAGTCACTGCTGCTCTCTGAGCCTTGAATTTTCTCTCCGAGAGAAATGGGGTTGGCCTCACAGGTTGTTGGCGGGCAGTGGCTTCCAGGGAGTCTGTGGATCGACAGCCCTTTGAAAACTGTAAACTACGGAGCCCGCAGGAGGAGCAGCTCCATGTGCCCTGAGATCCCTCACGTGACCCGGGTGCCCATGTGGCCTTCCTCCCGTTTGCCTTTTGCCCAGTCCTCGCCTCTCAAGGCTGTCCTATCAGCCGCTCACACCAGAAACCTGAGCCTCATTTTTGCCTCCTCCTCTCCCGTCGCCCCACATCAGGATCCATCAGCAACAACTCTTGATTCTGTCTCTTTGACATCTCTCCAGACTATCTCCTTCCTCTCCCTTTCCACAGCTGCAGCCTAGTCTAGGCCCATCACTCCTCTGGATGGTTGCAGTGGCCTCGGCACTAGCCTCCCTGCCTCCAGTCTCACGTTCTCTTGATGGCCATCCTCTACACTGGCCACGATTAAACAACATTGGATCACGTCCTCCCTGTCCTCTAAACCCTGTAACAGCACCTCTTTGCCTCCCAGATGAAGTCTGAGCTGTTCACCTGGTACTCAAAGTCTTTCCTGATCAAACCCCTGCTCTGGCCTCAGCTCTGCTGCTCTCCACACGCACCCGCACTCAACTGTTTGCTTTTCCCTGAATCCCCTGTGCCTCCTGCCTTTTGTTCATGCCAGCCCCTCCACCCAGCATTTCCTCCCTTCTTCCCTTGCCTGCTGTGGGGGTTGTCAGCCCCTGTAGTGCACTGCAGAGTAGGAGAGTGAAAGGTGTACACACAGCATGCAGGCATTTTGATATGACAGTGACCCCACTTTTGCCAGAAATCTTTGGAAATAGCCTCTCCTCCCCTTGGCTGAACCATCAGATGTGAGAGTTGCCTCTTAAACCCACCATTTAGACTAGTGTGATCAACCAGATGGGCTGGTTTAGGGTTTAGGACACAAGGGTTTAGGGTTGACCAGATATCCACGGGGTGAGGTATGTCTATGAGATGCTTTGAGTGGGATTCACTAGATACTAAGGTGGGATCTGGTCACCTCTTTGCTTGAGCTGGTGGTGTCAGATACCCTGGTGATATCAGCCTTGGAGACGGCTCAAGAGGACTGAGGCCAGAAAGGGGCTGAGACCCATCTGTCCACATCCTTTCATTTCTCCCCCTCCACTCAAGGGTCCTTGAGCTGCCAGCTACCACTCCTTCCCAACCTCACAGCAGCACCTTGTTCAGGTCTCGGGGGGCCATTCCAGCAAGTTTTAGCATAATCTGGGACTTTATCCTGGTTCCACCACTTTCTCCCTGTATATCCTTGGATAAGTGAATTAACTTCTTTGGGCCTCAGTTTCCTTTCTGAAAAATGGGGTTCTTAAATCCTACCAACTGCGGTATTCAGAGGATCAGCTGAAATGGTCCCCCCGAAGCTTTTGGTGTATGCACAGGAAATAAATGTCCTTCTGTCCATCCCACTCCCCCTACACTCTATTTCAAGGGAGAAGACTTTGTTCCATTCACATCTGAGATACTCTTCCTATTCTGCGTGTGGCCCAGGGCCTAACATATGACAGGTGCCCGTAAGTGTTTCTGAATTGGTCATGTAAGGGAGGGTGACTTGGGGGGATAGGTAGTGCCCTGTCCAGGGCATTCGGACATGGGGTAAGGGCAGCACAAATGCACCTTCCCCTTATGTCACACAGGCTTTAGGTTTTGAACCCTACAGACCCGGGTTCAAATCCTGGCTGTGCTCTTACTTGCTCTGAAATTTGGGGCCTGTGATCACCGGTCTCCATGCCTCAGTTCCTCATCTGAAAAGGGATGGGGGGATCCCCAGGTCAAAGGGGTGTGATGAGGGTCAGAGCCAACACACAGTAGGTACTCAGGAAACGGGACCCAACTCGTCCTCCTCCCTCCGTCCCTCCCTCCCTCCCTTCCTTTCTTCCATGTGAGAGATGTCTCCAAGGAGACGAGAGGAACTATTTAAGGAAAAGAGCTAAGGCTCTGGTGGGAGCAGATGGTAGCTCGGGCATCTGGGAGGCTGAGGCAGGTGGTCTGGCCCTTTAAGGAGACGGTGGAACCCAAGCACCTCCCGTCCCAAAAAGCACCAGGACGGGCCCTGGAGGTGAATCTATGTTGAGGGGCAGAGAAAAAGCATTTCTGGTGTCACAGAGAAGGGACAGAACACTGGACCTGGCTGTGCTTTTGACTCACTTGATGACCCTAGAAAAGTCCCCACCCTCGTCTCTTGCCTGTGGGCAAGTAGCAGGCCCCACTGAGTGGGGTAGGGCAAGGAGAAGGTAGGATTGCGGGGAGGAGGCTGAGTTCCAGGCTGAGACTAGTGTGAGGGAAGGCACCTGGCAGAAATTCATTCATTCGTTTGCTCACTCATCCATTCATTCCATTCATATGAATGAACGGAGCGCCTTCCTCAGCCAGGCCCTGAGCACACTTCATTTCAAGCCCTCCTCAGAACATCCTTGTTGTGATATTTTTTCCCCCAGTGTACAGACGAGGAAGCTGAGGCTCTGAGAGGCAAAAGGAGTTGCCCTGGTTCACAAAGGAAGTCAAAGATTCTTTCCCAGTCTTGTCCTCATTTTTCATAGATCCCCACCACCTTCAGCTGAAAATCCTGATTCCTCAGAGGACTTCAAGGTTGTGATGATCCAGCCCTGGCTGCATTCTGGCTTCATCTTTGAACTCTGAGACTTCAGCCCCAATGAGCTGCCCACAGTGGCTTGCAAGGGCCCAGCCTGGCCTCCAGGCCTTAGTGTACATTGTCCCCTCTTGCTGGAATGTACACTCTGTCCTTCCTTTGCTCATCAGACTAAGTCCTGCACAACTTGGGAGTTACCTCTTCCCGGACATCTTCCCACACTCCCCCGACAGTTGGTCAGAGCCCCTCTGGGAATGGTGGGTTTTCTTGGGTCTCCCCTGGAGCTGGCAAGGCTCCTGAGACCAGAGACATTCCTCCTACAACTGTGTATCCCCGGTGCCCAGCATAGGGCTTGGCCCAAGTGGTATCAGTGAGCATGGAATGAATGAATGAACAAGATGAGGAACACCCTGGGGCTCCACTACTAGCTTCACTCCTTGTGTTCTCCAGACATTTCCCAGGCACCTCCTCCATGCCAGGCTTGATGCCAGCCCCAGGGACAACAATAACCCAGGCTTGCAATTTACTCTGTGGTTTACAACGAGCTTCTATCATAAAAGTCACAAGCACCCTGCAAAGTAGGTGCTCATGCTTATGTCCATTTTCCAGATGTGGAAACTGAGGCCCAGTGAGGTTGAGTGACTTGCCTAGTCACAGCTAGTACGTGACAGAGCCAAGATCTGAACCCAGGCTTGCTCAGTCCAGAGGTCACACTCCTTCCACACCATCAAGACAAAGCAAAACAAAGCAAAGGAATATGTGAATACTCAAAAAAATTGGAAAACATAGGAAAAGAGAAGGAAGAGTGAAGTCCTATATTCCGCCCCCCCGTCGACCCTGGGATATATTTCATTAACGGTCTGGGAATCTCCTACTTTCTTTTGCTGAGCCTCTGTCTTCAAGGAAGTGACTTGGTCAAGGTCACACAATGCAAGTAGCAGGATGTGAACCCAGATTGCTGGCCACAATTTGAGGTGAATTCAATGTGGCCTCAGACGTCAAGGAGCTATATCCAGTTTTATGTAAGAGATGGAAGCAAACAGGTATGTTTTACTTTGGGTTCCCCCCAAAAGCAGCAGCCCCTGAGACAGTGACTTGAGCACAGGTAGTTCATTTGGGAGGTGATCCTAGGAAGTGGGAGGGAGGGAGTCTGGAGAGTGAGACAGGAGAGGAGAGAAAGTCAATAAAGTGTGCATTAGCACATGGCCACTGGAATGCCATCCTGCTGGGGACCTTCCAAGAACAGTGGAGAAGATGCCTCAGAACTGTCTCCTTGAAGGAGGAGATTCCTGACCGCATGATGGAAGGATGCTCCTAAGGGCATTAACTCCGCTGCATTTCCAAGTTGTCCTGTGCTTGAGCTCTTGTGACTTCAGAAAATGCTGTCTGTTTACAACAGCTAAGACATGGAAGCTACCTTCACGTGCCCAACAACAGATGAATGGATAAAGAAGATGTGGTACATATATACAATGGAATACTACTCAGCCATAAGAAAGAATGAAATAATGCCATTTGCAGCAACACGGATGGACTTAGAGATGATCATACTCAGTGAAGTAAGTCAGACAAAGAAAGACAAATATTATATGATATCACTTATATGTGGAATCTAAAAAAATAACACAAATGAGCTTATTTACAAAACAGAAACAGTCTCACAGACATAGAAAACAAACTTACGGTTACCAAAGGGGAAAGGGAGGGATAGATTCTGAGTATGGAATTAACAGATACTCACTACTATATATAAAATAGATAAACAGCTAGAAGTTACTGTATAGCACAGGGAACTATATTCTGTATCTTGTAATAACCTATAATGGAAAATAATCTGAAAAAGAATATACATATCACTGAATCACTTTGCCATATATCCGAAACTAACACAATATTGTAAATCAACTATACTTCAATTATTTAAAAAAAGCCATCAGGCAGAAGAATTGGAGAGAGCTGTTGGGTGCCTCCAGTGGACCAGTGTCTGGGAGCTGTCCACCTCGTCTGCTGCTGGACCCCAAGGTGGGTGGCAAAACCATTTGTTATAAGGTGTTTGAGGCATGGTGTGTCTTTGCAATCATAAAGCATCTGGGGAGTCTACAGTTAACAATACTGTATTGTATACTTGAAATGTGCTAAGAGTGTAATCTTAAGTGTTCTCACCAGAAGAAAAAAAAGGTAACCATGTGAGGTGTGGACATGTTAATAAACTTGATTGTGGCGGTCATTCCACAATATATACATATATCAAAACATCAAGTTGTACACCTTAAATATATACAATTTTTATTTGTCGATTATACCTCAGTAAAGCTAAAGAAGAAAGAAAGAAAGAAATGCTTGGTAATACCAAGGGGAAAAAATAAAGTATTTGGGGTGACAAACTGGGAATGGGGAATGGGGCGTAGAAGTTAGGGAAGGTTTCCCCAGAGTAGGTGACATCTGAGTCGAATTTCAAAAGATGAGTATCCAATGGGGGAGAGGCATTCCAGGTCGAAGGACCTGCATAGGCTGAGGTGTGAAACAGCTTGTCTTTGGGAGAAACTGCAGAGCCTGTACCTGAGTCATGGGATTTGACCAGAATTGAATTAGGAGAGGGTACAAAAGACAAATGGTGAAGAGTTTTGAATACCAGGCTAACGCTGAATACCAGTTCAAACTTTCACCCCAGGTGGTAGGGAGCCAATGCAGAGTTCTGAGCAAGGGAGGGACACATCTGTTTTATAGAAAGTTCTCTCTGAGGCTGGTGTGGAGGATGTATTGGAAAGGGAGAGACCGGAGCAGAAGTCCTGGGAGGAGGCTGGAGTGGTCCAGTCAGGGGATGCAGAGGCTGAGCCAGGGCAAAGACAGAGCAATGGGGAGGCGGGGCCAGCCCCAAGGGCTGTGTAGGGGAGAGAGGGTTCATCGCATGCAGTAGGGTGAGGAGAAAGAGGCCAACCCTCACTGCCTGCAGGGGCCCTGGGATTTTCCTCCCTCTCCATTTCCCCCAGGGGCTGACCAAGGCTGACCAGATGCCTCGTTGACCTGGAGAGCAGTGTTGGGGCCAGGCATCCCCAGATCTGATCTTGACGGATATGGACATTATCTGATTTGGTCACAAGCCAAGACTCATCATTAGCTAGATGTGGTTACCACTCGGATCTAGTCATTACCAGAGCTGGTCTTTACCCAAGGCTGGAGGTTACCTGCTGCCAAGTGGACTCTCTCCACTTGGTTTGAGTCATTCTGTCCTCTCCTAGGGTCTTTCCTGAAGTCTGTGGCTCTGCATGGTCTGAGCTGGTGGCCTGATGGCAGGAGTCAGAAGAGAATCTGACACCCAGGCTGCTACAGCCTCTTCCCCATGATAACCCCTTTCTGGCCCCTGGCTGGGTCAGGCAAACATCCCACAGTCCCACAACTTCTGTTCCCTTCAGAGCCCTGACCGCTCTGTGCTGTGCTTGGGTTAGAACACACGTTCCCAAATGGACCATGCCTGTCCTCAACTCTCCCCATCTCTCTCAGTCTCTCTATCTCTCTTTGAGTCTCTGTCTCTATGAGTTTCTCTCTCTCTTTTTAAATACGGACCTCAGGGACTCATGATTGAGTTAACAGCATCCTTGGCTCATGACACAATCTCAGGATTGGTCCATGCACGGCCCTGTGTACATAATACAATACAATACACTATAAAACACAACATATGTGCCTGTGAACCACTGTCCCCTACCCACCCACCCCCGCCCCAAGAACTAGAACAGAAACAAAATCTGACATCCATTTCTGTGCTCCAGCCCATCCCATCCCCCAGCTCTCTGCCAGAGGTCACTAATATTCTGAATTTTGAGTTTATCCTTCCCTAGTTTCTTTGATTTTAGTCTTCTTACATGTATGAATGCCTATACAATTTATTTGTTTTCACTTATTATTTTAAACAGTATACTGTATAGAATGTTGTCTTAAAAAAAAAAAACCTCAATGCCACGTTGGTGAGAATTCATCCATGTTGTGTGTAGTTGTGATTTTAAGGGCTGTGTGTGACTATACCACAATTTATTTATTTGTTCCTTCTCTCGTCAATTGATAATTGGATTGTTTTCAGGTTTTCTGATCTTACGAACAGTGCTGCCGTGGATATTCATCTGCATTTCTCCTACTGCTCTTCAAAAATGTGTTGTGTTCCAGGGTCGGCATCACCTGGAAACTTGTTAGAAATGTAGACTCCTCAGCCCTGCCCTAGACCTGCCGAATCAGAACCTGCCTTTGAACAAGATCCCTGGGGGATTCCTATGAACACTGAAGTTCGAGAAGCATTGGCCCAGGCTACGTGTGCAGGGTTCTCTTGGGCACACGTATCCAGGAGTGGATTTGCTGGGTCACAGTGGTGTTGCAGTGTGCAACAGAGCTGCACTGATCTACATCTTTACCCACACTTGGTATTGTCAGACTTTCTCATTTTTGCCAGTCGAATGGGAATAAAGTGGCAATTCATCACTGTCTGGACTTACCTCTCCCTGATGACTAATGAGGTCAGGCAACTCGTGTTTACCGGCCATGTTTCCCTTCTGTGAAATGCCCTGTTGGTGATTTTTGCTCTTCTGGGCTCACTCAGCTCTACCCCTGCCTTTGCACTTGCTATTCTCTCAGCCTGAAACAACTTCCCCCTTCACTGCCCGGTGTCAGTTCTTCCAGGAAGCCCTCCACGACTGCTGCTCAGGCTGTGAGCCTCTTCAGCCTCACTGGCAGGAAAACTTGGTGTCGCTGTCCCTTCATTTCATCTCCTGGAGGCTCTTCCTCACCAAAGAGATCGCAAACCTTATGGCTTGGCCCCCACAGAGTTTTGTTTTTTTTTTTTTTCAACTTAGTTCCATCATTTAAAATTTGGAAAATTTTGCATTTTAAAAAAGCTGAAAAATTTTGTATTTTAAAAAATCGGAATTGCTGATTTATCTTCAAAAAAACAAGCTGTAACCCCACTGGGCCTCTTTTTCTACGTGGCAACAATCAGCTGGTGCTGAGTAGGGGCTGCCCCTGCCAGACCATGTGTCACAGTCCCCACACCTCCATGCTCACCGCCTGCTTAATGACCTGCCTGGGCTCTGTGAGCATTTAAGTTTGTGACGCTTGCCTAAGCACACCAGTTGTTTATTCCTCTAAATCTCTCCCATCCTTTTCCTTCTCCCCATAACTCTGTCTCTGTCCCCCCTCAGGCCTTCACACCTGTCCCCTGGACTGTCACACCAGCCTCCCCACGACCTTGCTTTTCTAGTCTTGCCCCTTCCAGTCCACTGACCATGTCACAACCCCACTCAAGAACCAACAGTGGCTCCCCATTGCCTTCCCAGGCATCTCCTGACTTTCTAAAAAAAATAAATAAATAAAGCAGGGACTTCCCTGGTGGTCCAGTGGTTAAGACTCTGCGCTCCCAATGCAGGGGGCCTGGGTTTGATCCCTGGTCAGGGAACTAGATCCCACATGCTGCAACTAAGACCCAGTGCAGACAAATAAATAAAGAATTATTTTTAATTTAAAAAAAAGCATTATTACATTATGAATATTTCATGTTCACAACAAAGTCTAGAGAACAGCATAACAAACACCCATGTACCCACCACCCAGCTTAAGAAATAAACCGTTTCAAGTGTAATTGAAGCCCCATCACATTCCCTTCCCTTTCTCCCTCTGGGTCACTACTCTCTTGAATTTGCTCTTTATTACTGCCATGTGTGTTTTTATGTAATACACTTATATTACATATGCATGTGTCCCTCAACAATATATAGTATTGTGGGTTTTCAAACTTTATATATCTGGCATCAAACTGTGTCTTCCCTCTGCAATTTGCTTTTTTCATCCAATGATGTATTAAAAAATTTTTTTATTGTATTGAAGTATAAAATTCATACAAAGAGTACACGAATCATAAGTGTACAACTCTGAATTTTCACGAATTGCATCAACAGTGTGTTTTTCTGAGATTTCTTTTCATGGACGCATGAGGCTTGCATTCACCTATTTTGAAGATCATGGTGTGGAGAGCTTTCCCACTGCTTGAGTTCATCACTATTTACCCCATCTCTGCTTGATGGATAGCTAGGCTGTGTCCAACTTTCCACTATTACACATGACGCTGCTATGAACATCCTTGTACAAGTCTCCTGGGACCCCTGTGTGAGGTGTTCTCCAGGGCAAAGCCTGCTCATCTTCAACCTGACCATATGTTGCCAGGTCACTGCCCAGCCCTCGGCTCTTGCTGGCTCCCAGCTCAGACAATAAGGTCTTCCCAACTGCTCCAGGCGGCACATTCTCTGTGGCCTTATTGACACTCTGCCCAAACATAAACCACCTCTTTGTCTGCCACACACTCTCCTTCCTCCCCCTGGAACTCCAGACTCACTTCTCCTTCCAGGCCCTACTAAAGCTGCCTCCTCCAAGGAACATGACCTCATGGTGTCATCTCCTCTGAGTGATATCCTCTCACCACAGTTGTCAGAGCCCATGAAGACAGAGACAAACCTAGACCAGGCAGTGGGAAAGGAGAAGGGAGGCATGGATGGGCAGCTAGGGAGTGTGAGAAACTGGGATATGTGACTGATTGCTCAGGGCTTTGATGGATGAATAGGAGTTTGCCGGGCAGAGATGGTGGGAAGGCATTGCAGACACAGGGAAAGGCAGAGAAGCACTGGAACAGACGTTTCTGGGATGAGGATGAGGCAGGGTGGGTGGGCAGTGGATCAAGCCGGAAAAAGAGCTTGTAAGGAGCCTTGAATGCCAACCTTTAACACCATTTTGACTCTGCATTCAACTGGCATTCTTGGGAGATGTGGGAGCCAGGGAGAGTGAACACATTCATTTGACACTTACTGAATGCCAGGCACCAGCAAGGAGCTTAACATCCATTATCTCCTTGTTTCCTCGATCCCAGTTGGGGATACTATACTAGTGTTGTTCCCATTTTAGGTGAAGAAACTGGGGCTCCAAAAGAACAGTCTCTCATCTCTGATCTCAGAGCCTCAGGAGAGGTAGGATGGGTACTCTGCCCGGTCCATCCGACTTCAGGGATTGTTTTTAACCCCCGTGCTACCATAGGCAAGAAGACACCAGGGAGAGGTTTCCGCAAGAAACAGGTCACCAGGAGGGGGCACACGTTCCCAGCGGCAGGACCCCTAGGTTCGAATCCCAAGGGCCTCCTGACTCGCACGGTATGGCCCAGACCAATCTCATCCTCTGTGGGCCTCAGTTTCTCTTCTCCACGGGGCTGGCGCTCGTCAACCTACGTTCCCGCTGACCCACTCTGCAGCCTGGAGTTCCAGGTTCCCACGCTACCGCAGCCCGCGCTGTGTGACCTTGTGCCAGTAGCCTGCACTCTCTGGGCGGCCAACCAGGGATCTCCAAGCGCCCTTCCGGCTCGCGCGCGACCCAGCGTCGCCGGCTGCGGAGACCCTCCCCCTCCCCCCCGGGGTTGCGGGGGCGTGAGTGGGGGTGGGCGTTGGAAACGGCGCCCCCCCACCCCCAGCCCCGGGCCGGTGGCTGCATCCGCGCCTGGTTTTGGGCGCAGCCGCGCGGCCCCCTCCCCCGCGCGCCTCTCCCCGCCCCCCGCCCCCCGCCCCCTCCCCGCCGCTCTCGGGGAGCCGGGGCCGCGCGGCTCCTCCTCCCGCAGCCGCATCTGGGGCGCCGCGCCGGTCAGAGGAGAGGCATGGGGCGCCCGCGGGCCGGGGCCGGGGCCGGGGCCGGGGCCGGGGCCTAGGCGAGAGGACCTGCGAGCGGACCTGAGCGGCGGCGGCGGCGCAGCGCAGCGGTCGAGCGGGCCGGAGGCGGCCGGGGCGCCGGGCGCAGGTGAGGGCGCGGGGGTGGCGCGCGGTAGCCAGGACCCCCTTTCCGGGGCCGGTGCGCCCCGTCCCTCTTCAAGACCCCCAAATCCGGTCTCCTCTCGGACAGACTTCCCTAAACCGAGGGGCGGCGCTGGCGCAGAAAAGCCCCCTCCCCCTGCCAGTTCTGTCTTCTGAGCCCCAGAACCGAGGGGGCGGCTCTGCGGCTGGGAAGCCCCCTTCTCTGGGTGGGATCCCCCAATCTAGGTCTCCCCCGACCCTCAAGCCGGGGGGCGGTGGCGCTGGGCCCGGAACCCTCTATCCGGGGCCGGGCCCCCATTCCACCTCTTTTTCCCGCGGACTCCCCCTTGTCAACCGGTTGCCAAAGCTGGGAAGCCTCTCCTCCGGCCCAACCCTCCATCAGCAGGGTGGACAGGGGGGTCAGGTAGACCCCTCCCCTGCCCACCAACCTTGGAGCTAAGGAGACGGAGGGTTCTGCCGGCCGGCCGGCCCGGGCATTCCTCCATTCAACCCAGCTGCTTCCGATCCCGCCTCAGTAGCCCCGGGAGCCTGCCCGGCCGGCTACCCCCTTACCGAGCTCTTTCCCCGGACCTGGCATCTGGGGAGGGGGCAGGGGCCACCCCCCCCCCACCCCCGCTGCATAGCGCCCCCTCCCTGTTTGCGTACCCGGGAGGGGCCGGGCTGACCTGGGCACCTGGGCTGGGGGGGTGCTCACATGGCTACTGGAGGCCCCCACGTGCGGCGCCCCACGGTGAAAGGGGGATCGTGTTCAGAGCGGGTGGCGGGTGGACCAGGTGGCCCGAGAGGCCAGCTGGGTTCAGATGTGCCTGGCCTGCTGGGAGGGGATATGTGCTACCTGGACATGTGATGGCCTCTGGCCTCTTTCGACCAAACCTAATGCCTCCAGTCCCCCTCCATCCTTCCATTCCTCTATCCCTTCATCCCTCTCCCTTCTCCCTTCTCCCTTCTTCCTCGGTGCTGCCTGTGTTGCAGAGGGGCTGCCAGAGACTGTTGATGTGGGGAAAAAAATGAAATAGGGGAAGGGCTTATGGGATGGGGAAGGCCAGTTGGGGGATGAGGGGGCGGAGGAGGTGCCCCTAGAATGGGAAGCTTCAAGCTTGGAAAGCAGGGCTAACCGGGGGGGAGGGTTCCTGCACCCACACCTGCCTGGAAGTGGAAATGACAGAGGGGGAGGGGGCTGCAGTCCCCAGCCTCAAGGGAGGCTGGGCTGGCCTGGCTCTACCCGGTTGCACCTCCCAGCCCAGCCCAGTTCCCTGGGGTCCTGGCTCCCTCTACCTCTGGGCCTTCGCTGGTGGGAGGGGGTTGTGTCTTCTGCCAGGCCAGAGGTGGTGAAGCGAGATTGTACAGGACCGTCCCAGAGAGGCTGTTGGAGGAGCCCAGTTTCTGTCCCACAGGGGGGACTGTGGGCTGCCTGGCCCCAGGGTGGCCTGAGGGGCCGGAGCCAGACTCCTGTGGGCACCAGGACTGGGTGGGGCCGCAGAGCCGGCTAGCCCGTTGGTAGCTGGAGTCGGGAGCCACCGCCAGGCCCCGGAACTGGGCTGTTGGCAGCCAGTCGGCGGCAGATGCCAATTGTATTCCCAGCAGCTCCTGGAGACACTGGCTGTGCACGTGGGGCAGGCGTGTGTGCTCGTGCCTGCGCCGTGCCAGGGGTGCGCCGGGACTCCTGTGTCCTCCTGGAGCTGAGAGACGGCCGCTGGACTTCAGCGAGTGTGCTTGTGTGTGGTGTCCCTGGCACCCGCCCCTCATTCATCCATCAGAGGCCAGGCTAGGCCTGTGCAAGGCGCTGGGGACATGTGATGGCCTGATGTGGTCCCCACCCTCGAGGAGCCCCTGTTTTGTCAGGGGGAGGCGGTCTGTGTTGGGCACTGGGGACGGAAGGCAAGGTCTAGACTGGAGAGGAGGTGTGGGGTGGAGCGGGCTGATGGACGGCTGTTATGTGGGACCCGGGGCAGCATTCCGCTAGTGCCAGCCTTGCTATGGAGCTGTGGGTTTGAGGGCTGTGCCCTGAGCGCGAGGCTGCCTGGCAGCTGAGTTGGTGTTTTTGAAGACAGGCTGTGCAGCACTTGGAAACTAAGGATAGATTGTGTACTTTGGAGCTTTCAGAAGACTCAGTGACGTACTGGATGTACCGGGGGCACCCACTGGCATCTCGTTAGGTTCTTGTGTGGTTTATGGGCCACTGGCTTCATCGGTGCCAGCGTTTCTCCGTGATGGGGAGGCCCTGAGGAATTGTATAGGGCACTCTGTGTGATGGGGGCAGGTGGTCTCTACCCTCCTATACATCTGTGATTGATTGATTGATTGATAGTTTCATTCATTCAAAAAAGCATTAAAAAACAGCACTGTCTGATTACAGTGCATTTAAACACTTTCACTTAAACATTCTGGAATGTGAATTCATAAAATCATGAATGCAGATTTTTTTTTAAGCACACAGTAAGTACTCAGTAAATGCCCACAGCTCCCAGGATGAAGCCCAGCCTCCTTCCCCAACTCGCTACTCCTCTAGCCACATCTTGCACCGCTGCCCCCCTCCCCGCCACCTTTTGGCTCCGATCCCCCTAGCCTGCTTTCAGTTCCTGGAACAGGCCAGGTTCCCTCCAGCCTCAGGGCCTTTGCACATGCTGATTCCTCTGCCTGAACCTCCTGCCTTCCTTCCCCTCATTTTCCTACTTAACTACTACTAATCATCCAGGTCTCCAGAAAAAAGCTTTCCTTGGTACCCAGGCCAGGTGTGTCCCTGTCACCACCTTTACAGCCCCACGGACCTCTGCCTTCACTGACCCAGTCACCGTTCCTTATTATTGGATGTCGCTCAGTGTGGTTGGTGTGGGGAGGGCCAGGGTTATGCCTGCCTCTTCATGCCATTCCCCTGGGGCTGAGGACAGGTCTAGGCCATTCTCAGTCAAGGACTGGGTGGTGGGGTATGGTGGGACCCTTGGCCAGTCCCAGTCGCCACCTTGGCCATCCCTGTGGGTTCCTGGCCTCCAGCTGGGTCTGCAAACCTAGAGGCATTTGGCTGGGCTCTGATGGGCCTGTGGCCTCTAAAATCCCAGTACATCTAGGAGCCCCCAGAGGCTCTCCATGAGGGTGAGGGGCCACACTTGGGCAAGACCCTACATCTTCGGTGGTGTGTCTGTGCCCATCTTGCCAGGCATTTATTCCTGAATCAGTTCATCTGCTCACATCATCACCTATTTACTGGTTCATCCCTTCTTTCTTTCACTAGGCCACCAGCTCCTTCACCTCTCCAGTTCCTCATCCTCCATTCTGTCTTTGGGCCACCAGTGCTTCCTGAGGCCTGCTGAGTGCCCACCCCTGTGCCAGGCATGGGGACCCAGAGGTCCCCCACAGGGCCCTGCTCTGTAAACTCGAGTCATCTGCCAGGCCCCTCTCAGGGATGGAGGCTGGGGCTGCTCGAGTGCTGGGAAGGGGCCACTAGTTAGGACCTGCAGGGAGTGCTTCCTGGAGGACACACACTGGATCTGGGGTGGGTTGTGGAGGATTCGAGGGATTTGGGTCGATGGAGAATGGCGGGGAAGGGCACTGCTGGCTGAGAGAACTGCATGGTTAGAGGCAAGGAGGCAGCCAAGTGCTGGGCAGGCTTGGGGTTGGCGTGGGTATGTGTCCTTCTAGGAGGAGGGGGCCTCCTGAGCAGGCTGGCCATGGAGGTGGGCAATGTACTGTCATGGTGGGTGTCCAGCCTGTGCCAGGAGCCTTGTTGCTGCCTTGCTGTGTGCTCTTGGATGAGACATGTCCCCTCTCTGGACTGCCTTAGTAAAGTGAAAGCTAGGGCCTGGTGAACTCAGAGGGGCCTTGCGTCTACCCACAGTCTGGAGTCTGTGATCCTGACATCCCGGGAAGGGAGTCCTCAGGGGCCCTCCCTCTTCTTTGCGCGTGAGGAGGGCTGTCCCACATTGGGGTTTGGTGGCTTTGAGGGGCTGGGCGTGAGGCTCCGAAGTTCCTTCTAATGGAGGATCCTGATGGTTTAAGGGAGTGTGGAGGCCGGCTCAGCTGGGAGGGGGCCCCTGCCGTGCAAACTGTCACCCCACCCTCTTTGGGAAAGGCTCTCACTAAGGAGGGGCTTCCTGTGTTGCACCAAAGACAAGCCCACTCCCCTCTTCATCAGACTCTTGTGGGGGGAACCCTTTAAAACTCAGGTGACTAGATTTTCTTTGGTTGTGGCCTCTGGGGGGGTGGGGGGTGGAGCCTGTTCTGCTCCCACACCCACTCCACAGTGTCTTCTGGGTTGCCCCAGGCCAGGACTGAGGCCTGTAGGGTGTGCGCGATGCTCTACAGCTTGCAGAACACATTCAATCCCCTCACCTTCTAACCACCCCCAGGGAGGGGTACGCATGAAAACAGAAATTGTCTCCATTTGACAGATGAGGAAACTGAGGCTCAGAGCAGTTGGGTGGCTGCTCAGGGTCACTCAGAGAGTGGGGATAAACCCAGGAGTCCCCTGGACCGAGCCCTGGGGGTGCCGGCTCCGAGGGCCCCCTTGCTCACGGATCGCAGATCATTTCCCGAGCCGAGGAGCGGGGCCCAGATCCCTCTGTGCTGGGTTTCGCAATGCCGCCTCCTCCTTGCCGAGCTGTCTGACGTGGCCTTTTCAAAAATGAATGGAAGCAAATTTTGTTTGGAAATTTTTGCTACACCCTATAGCAGGGCTAGTTGCAAAACCAGGCTTGGGGATCCCTGCTGGTGTTGATGATGATAATAGTAATGACAACGGATCATTGACTAACACCCATTCATGCCACAGAGCATCAGTGACCGTCGCCTAGGAGCCATGCACAGTGCTGGGCCCTCTGTTGAGCGAGCACCGCCTCTGAGCACCGTAAATCCAGGCCCTCCTTTTGTCCCATCCCACCCTATGATTACTCTCCCCACTTTACAGACGAGGAAACTGGGGCAAAGAGAGCTATAGTAGGTTGTCCAATGCCCCACAACTGGTGAAGTGGTGGCACCAGGATTTGAAACCAGGTGGGTTAGAGTTTAGAGTCTAGTCTTAGCCCTGTGTTATGGAAATTCTAAAGCTCCCATTTGTTCAACAGAAGTGATGGGTGGAGGGCATGGAAGGCGGGTATTAGGCCGTGGGAATCAAATGTGGGTGGCAGAGCCAGATCCTGGTTTGAGGGCACCTGGACATACACTGCAGGTGGAGCTCAGCCTGGTCTGAGAGCGCCTGATGTCACTGGTCACTCACTCAGCAGCACCTCACCTCCCAGGCCCTGCTGGAGGCCCCGGGGGAAGCATGCTGTTAGTAAGAGAGCCGTGGCCTGTCCCAGCTCCTTTAGTTGCCACTAACACACAGTTCCGGTAGGTGGCCCATCTCCCCGGCTTCCGGGGGGGACGGGGAGGTGACATGGGTCCTGAGAAGTGACCATGACTGCAGAACAGAGGGAGAACAAAGCGCTTGGTTCCTGGGGCCGTCCAATGACGGGGCAGACCCATCTCACAGAGACACCGCAGCCCCCAGGGCCCAGTCACAGGGGTGCGGGTGCTCCTGAGGAGGCAGAAAGCAGACACAGCATTTGTATTCCTCTCTTCAGCGTAAGAAGGCCTGTGCAGGTGATCCGTCTCCCGGAGTTTACTTCAAAAGTGGCTGAAGCGACATTTGGTACGCGAGGGGGTCATCTTTAGAAAACACATGATGTGGGCGGGTTCTGTCTTTGACAATGTAGAAATGGGGCCAGCATCCCGGCACATAAATGGAGTACAAGACCACTTATTGAGCGCCTGCTGTGTACCTAGCACTGTGCTGCGCCCCACGACAGGGGCTCAGAACCACACCCCGCTGAGGTGCTTGTGATCGTGCAGGTGGGGGTCTCTGTGCTTCCAGGTGCCAGGGCCGGGGAGTGAGAACTAGGCCTCTAGTTCAGACATTTTTCTTTCTGCAGTGACAGATGAGCCCGTGGCGACAGAGGTGGGTCCAGGAGGCCTTTGCTTTGCGGTTGCTAGGAGATAGGGGTTTGGAATTCGAGTGATGAGCTAGCTCGCTGCTGTGTGTCACCGACTGAATCCCAGCCCCTCTCTGAGCCTCATGGTCTCCATCTATTTGTGGGACACTAGGGGTTAAGTCTCCGAGGCTCTCCCAGCTCAGCCTTCTGTGATTCCAGGGGTGAATCCAGCTGGGCTTCCCTCTGGGAGCAGTCAGGGAGCCTTCACTGTCCTCACCCCTGACCCTCTGCCTGGCTCCCCACCACCCCCCTGCCCCCCAGCCCCTGCCAGAGGGAGGGAGCCTCCCCTTCCGCCCACTGCGGGCTGACTGCGTGCAGTGACGCAGCAACTGAGGGCTCTGGAGCGCAGCTTGGAAACGGGGACCCGAGTTTGCTAAAGACAGGGGAAAAAAAGGTTCTTCCCACCACCTCCAGCTGCCTGCCTGCCTGCCTCCCTCCCTCCTCCGGCTGCCGCCAAGCCCTGGCACCTCCTTGGCTCTGCCAGATCCGCTTTGGGGTGGGAGGCTCGGGGCTGGAGTTTCAGCTGAACAGGGCCCAAGTTCAAGTGTCTGCATGCTGGGGTCTTGCTGTGTGACCCTGGCATGGTTGCCTATCTTTTCTGGGCAGGGTGCACTGTGAGAGCCGGGCTTTGGGACACTGGAGCTGAGCAGGCAGCTTTGCAGTGATGGCTCTGAGGGGGTCACCTGCAACTCGGGAGGTGTCCTGGCTGGACTCGGCCTGCTGTGGGAGGACAGGGCCCTCTGCCACCTCTGTTCTCCACGTGTGCACCCCGCAGTGAGGGGGCAAGGTGCTGTGAACATCCCCATCTTATCTCCGAGGATACTGAGGCTGTACAGCTGGTGCGGGTAGAGCGAGGATCTGAAGCCAGGTCTGTGTGACTCAGGCATCCAGGTGAGAAGGCAGGAAAGTCCCAGGCAAGAGGCCAGCCTGGTGACCATGACCGCCCCCGCCCCCGCCATGCCCTCTCTGGGTCTCAGTTTCTCCATCTGTGCAGGAGGAGTGGGATGGGGTAGGAGGGGTTGAGGCTGCCCCGGCCCATCTCTGGGCCCTCACCTGGCTGTGCTGGGAATTTTCTGAGCTGCAGCTCCAGTCCTTGAAGCTGAGGTGAGATGGCAGGGAGAAGGTGTTAGTGTCTCATGCCTGGTAGTGGGGGGAAACCTGCCACCTTGGGGTGTGAGAGATTCCTGGAGGACTGGGAGTGTGCAGGGCCTCCCAGGGACAGAGTGGGCGGGGACGGAGGCTGGTTGGCTCTGGGCAGCCTGGTGGTCTTGGCGGGTCATGGGGCCAGACCCACCTCTGCCAGTCTGTGCATCTGACCCTTGTCTGTCTGGTTCATCAGGGCACTCGGGGAGGGTGTGGGCGTGGACAGGGAGGTATGGCCGCCCGTGGGCCCCTTCCCACCCCTGTGTGCGATATGTGTATGTTTGGGTGTGTGGGGCTGGTGTGACGTTGCCTTCGCTCAGGCCAGGCCTTTTGCATATTGTCAGATCCTCCTAACACTGGGAGATAGATATTATCATCCCTCTGGACTTCCCTTCCCTTTCTCCCTTTCTTTTTCTAAGTATTCATTCAACAGACAACATGGTAGGTGCCTGCTCTGTGCCCAGAGCAGGTGCCAGGTACATATCAGTGAACTGAGCCCCCGGTCCCAGCCCTCTGGGGCCCACGATCCGCTTGGGAGGTCAGCGGTCATAACCTAGCCTCCCAGATGAATGTAAACGCACATCAGTGACAGGCGCGGCTGCTGCAGAGAAGCACAAGGAGATCTGCCCTAGGCTGGGGCGGTCCGGGAGGGCTGCCCCAGGGAGGGGACACTCAAGCTGAGACCTGCAAGTGGGAGTTAACTGGTGCGAAGGCCCTGACCTGGGGGCAGCATGGGGAGCGTGAGGGTCTCAAGCCTGGAGGGAGCTTGGAGGAGCTCGATGTGAGGGGCAGTCAGGGCCTGGAGGAGCACACGGTGCACTGCTGATGTACAGTGAAACTGAGGCTCAGAGAAGTGAAGCAGCCTGTCCAGGTGGGGCTCGAAACTTGGCCGGTTGTGGGTTGGATCCCTGAGGGGTCCCTGGGGAAAGCTTTTGGCTCTCACTGAGTCCAGCTCAGGTCGTTTGAGTGACTTGCCTGAGGCTCTGCAGCAAGTCAGAGTGGAGCTGGGCCCCTCCTCCCAGCCTCTTGGGCTCCCCCTGCAAGGGTGCTTCCCACTGAGAGAAACTGGGGAGCCACAGAAGGTTCTGGAGCAGGGCAGACCCACAGTGTTCTCCTGGCCGGCCACGCCTCAGGCCTTCCCGGCACTGGCACGGAGCGTTGGCCATCTGCCTGCCTGGTGAGGCTGAGGCCAAAGCCGACTGACTGCTGACCCGGTGTGTCCTCACCCTCTGCTGCCACTGGACGAGGCAGGGGCAGAGGCAGCCGGCAGCCCGTTTTGGGGGTGGGGGGGTGGGCAGGGGCACCACCGCACAGCCAGCAGCCCCGAGGCTTCCAGGAACCATTTGCCAGGCTGGGTTTGATAAATGACAAGGCCACTCCTGGAGGCTGGGGGAGGGGAGGCAGCCTTAGGCATGGAGCCCTTGGGGTGGGACTAGGGGTTTGGCTACGAAGCAGAAGTTGGGCTCCTTCCCTGCCCCATGTCCCCTTCTCAGGCATCTTTTGACTTCAGCACGTCGTGGCCTCTCGTCAAGGTGACTGTCCCGGCCCTCTCCTAGGTCTCCTGCCCGTATACCCTCCACACACAGGCAAAGAGATGGATCCAGACCCACACCCGGCCCCTTACACCCTGTCACGGCCCAGAGCCCTGAGCAGTCCATGCCTCTGTCACCTGCGCCTGTCACACCCTCACCTACGGATCAGCTGAAGGACTTGGGACTCCCAGAGCACACCATGTCCCCTGGCCCCCAGCCTCCCTCTGCCTGAAAACCCTTCCCCAGAGTCTTTGCTCAGGAGCTCCTGTTGTTATTTACTACTCGGCTTAGGCCTCATCCTCGTCCCACGTGGGTCACTCCTGCCCTCCAGGCAGGGGCCAGGCTGGTGCCTCTTGGTTCCCCTAGCCGTGCCCAGCCTGAGGCCTGGCACACAGTAGGTGCACAGCTCATAGGTGTCAGCCAAGCACTGTTGCGCCCAGTGACCAGGGGCAGCCTGTGCCCCTCAGGCTCCTGTCCCACAGAAATGTCCGGGTCAAGCCCAGGTCACGTGGCAAGTGCCTCAGACCAGAGCCCAGCCCGTACATCCCACCGTGGCCCCTCGCGCGTCTCCTCCCCAACCAGGAGTGGGGGCGGTGGCTGCATGAGCCCATCTGGGGCGCCATGGGGGTGCCCAGGGGCTGAGCAAGTGGGGAGCTGGCTGATTGGTCGCCCTCTTTTAGCTTGTGGACCCACCAGAGCTGTTTTTTGCCAACCTGGGGAGAAGCCCAATTGTTTGAAAGGAGTACAGTTCTTGTTCTTTAAGCCCCTGAAATTTGGGGTCTATTTATCACTGCTGCCCAGTCCATACAGAGTAATACAAACACCTATTATGTGCCAGGTATTATTCTAGGCACTGGGCATAATAAAGAATTGAATGAAAACTGATATGTGAAAGCCTTTATCTTTTTAAATTAAATTTAATTAATTAATTTTTATTTTTGGCTGCGTTGGGTCTTCGTTGCTGCGCGCGGGCTTTCTCTAGTTGGTGGAGAGTGGGGGCTACTCTTCGTTGCGGTGTGCGGGCTTCTCGTTGCGGTGGCTTCTCTTGTTGCGGAGCACGGGCTCTAGGCGCGCAGGCTTCAATAGTTGTGGTGTGCGGGCTCAGTAGTTGTGGCGCGCGGGCTCTAGAGCGCAGGCTCAGTAGTTGTGGCGCACGGGCTTAGTTGCTCCGCGGCATATGGGATCTTCCGGGACCAGGGATCGAACCCGTCTCCTGCATTGGCAGGTGGATTCTTAACCACTGTGCCACCAGGGAAGTCCAAAAGCCTTTAGCTTTGAGCTGGCGCATGGTAGGCTCTGTGGGTTAGAGGAGTTCTTTCTGATCTGTACTTGTGTCTATAAACAGTCAAAGGAAGCAGCCATAGAGGGAAGGCTGAGGTCGGGGGGAGGCATGAGAGGAAGGCACCCCTGCATGCCCAGCCTGGGAGACATAAATTGCACCCTCTGGAACCAGCCCCCAGTTGCTCTCTGCCCTCTCCTCTACCCCCTCTCAAGGCTGACCCTCTGTGTTAGTTATCTGGTGCTGCATAACAAATTATCCCAAAACTTAATGGCTTAAAATGATAATAAACATTTACGATCTCTCTCATACATACACACACACACACACTTTCTATCTCCAGGAGCCACTCTGAGGGAATCTGGGGATCTTTTTTTAGGGAATCTTACCCTGTCATCAGTGATAGGTTAAACCAGAGTGATGCTGGCTGTTTCCTGTGGGACGTGGGCCAGAACTTGGCCTTGGCCGTCTCTCCAGTACAGCCAGTGACACTGGGTCAGGGGACCCACTGTCCTCTCACAGGTGGGGAGATGAGGCACAGAGAGCGAGAGTGACAATCTGAAGGTCTCCCAGCCAGCAGCTGGTAGAGCCAGGATTTGAACCCAGACCAGCTGTCCTCGGCATCCAGGCTCTGCGCCATCCTGCCTAGGGTGAGAGCGGGTGAGGGCCGGGAGGTGGGCTCGGCTGTGTGGGGCCTTAGTGCCTGTTTAAGAATGAAGCAGCGAGTGTTGATGTCCAGCTGTTTCAGTAAACAGGGTTTTTTTGGGTTTTTTTTTTTCTGCTTTTGTTTTTAATTGAAAGAGCAAGACTGAGTGGAAAGGTGGCGACTGCCTCATCCCTGAGGACCCTGGGAGGCTTTCTGGAGCCACGGGCGGACCTCCCTGCGTGGCCACCAGTGAGCTCTTGCACCCACAGGAGGAAGTCAGCCGACTCTGAGGGTTGGCTCGAGTTCGAGTCTGGCTCTCCTCACCAGCTGTGTGACCTTCAGCAGGTCACAGAAACCTCTCGGAGCCTCAGTTTCCCCATCTCTTCCCCGTGGGATAACACATCACTGCCTGCCTTGGAGGCTTGGTGTGACGTTGAGGTGACGTAAGATGTTATGGAAAAACCCAAACAAACTTTTTGGCCAACCCAGTACGTAGGACGGGGCCTGGCACATAGCAGGTGGTCAAGGAAAAGCAGCTGATGCTGTTGTGTTCTCTCATGACTCCCCCACCCCTACGCACACACACACTCTGGAGGCTTCTGGCGTTCCTTCCCCACACCCCAGTGCAGACCAGCTCACAGAAGGTTGGCCCGGGCTCCCAATGAGACCAGCTTGGAAGGGAGGGCCAAGAAGTGGACACTCCTACGCGCAGAGTGCCTGCACACACAGGGATGCGTGCTTATGGCCATTTTACAGATGGGGAAACAGGGGCCCAGAGAGGACTTGCCTGAGGGCCTCAGTGGTAGAGACGGGGCTGAACCACAGCCTCTTTTTAAACATTTTTTATTTATTTATTTATGCTTTGGCCGTGCCATGCGGCATGCGGGATCTTAGTTCCCCGACCAGGGATCAAACCCAGGCTCCCTGCAGTGGAAGCACGGAGTCCTAAACCACTGGACCGCCAGGGAAGTCCCGAACCACAGCCTCTTGACTCTGAACCCAGTGCTCTTTCTGCTATCCCACTCTGAAAGATCGTTGGGAGAAGCTGAAGAGAATTCTAGAAGCCCTCGGTGGCTGGGAGCCAAGACACTTGGGTTCTCCACCCCTCACTGCCCCCAGACCCCCATGTGACCCTGTTGGAGTTGCCTCCCTCTCTGTGCCTTTGTTACAAGGTGGTGGGGAGAGTCTGGACTGCCTGGGACCAAGGCCTCTTCCCCCAGCTCCGTGTCCCCCTCCCCCAGGTCCCTCCTCTGCTGGCCTGGTTTGTGCGTGGCCCACATTCAAGGCAGCTGCTTTTGGGGAGGTCAGGCATTGGGAACCCTGCTTGGAAAAGCCCACCCAGGCCTGCCCCTGGCCCTGGGCCCCAGGGTGGATTTCCGCCTGCCGGGGCAGGGGCCGTGGGCCGGGCGAGTGAGTGAGGCTCTCCCAGCACTCAGGCCCACCGTGCCCCCCACTCCCTCCCTGTGTGTCCTGTATTGGGATTAGATATATTTAGACAGAACGCTCTGTTCTGTACAGATTCCACGTCCACTGCGCCTGTCGGGGCTGGGGAGGCGGGGCCTGCGGGCAACCACACCTGGTACCTGGAGCTCTGGGGCCGGCTGGCTAGAGGAGGGCAAGCCCATCAGACAGGGGTTGCAGCTGACGGTGGATGCCGCCCCACCCCGCAGCTGACGGTGGATGCCGCCCCACCCCCCAGGACCACACCTCTCTACCCTCGGCCTCCAGGTCACAGCCACACTCAATCACTGGCTCTCCTCCCGCTCCCCTGTCCCCGACTTCCTGTGTCCCTCTCAGCACCTGGAGCACTTTCTCCCTCTTGTAGTCAGTCAGCAAACGTGGATTCGTGTCTGCTATGGGCCACTCCCTTGCTGGACTCTGGGACATGGAGATGACTATGGAGGACCCACAAGGTGGCCACATCACAGGCTGGGAGAGGGATCACAGGCCACCAGGTCATCGGGATCTGTGTTGTGATAGCAGGCAGCGCTGGGACAAGGGCTGGGGGGATGATCAGTGAAGGTTTCTTGGAGGAGTTTTCCAAGCTGAGACCCACAGGTTAAGTGGGAGCGAGCCGACTACTGGGGCCGAGCAGGCATTCCTGGTAGAGGGAACAGCACGTGCAAAGGCCAGGAGTTGAGTGAGGACCTGGCTGCACTTGGGAGAGTGGAGAGCAGGAAGGTGGGCGGGGACCTTGCTGAGCCTCAAATGCCAGGTGGAGGGTCTTGCCCTCCCCTTCCCCCCCCACCCCCCGACCCTGGGTGCTGGAGAGCTAAGGGACGGTTTTCAGTAGGTCAGTGGCCAGGTCTGGTGTGATGAGTGTGCAGGGTAGCTGGCCAGCGGTTCTACCTGCCGGGCAGCCCCGTTTCCTGCGGCTTCCTGCGGCAGATGCACTGTGCCCGGCCAGGTGGGAATCAGAAATAGCTCACACGTGCTCAGCGCTCGGTGAAGCGGCTCCACCCCCCTCCCCCCCTCGCCCGACCTCCCCCGCCCCCAGCGCATTTCATGTGCACCTGGGTCAAGGACGGCTCCGCTCGGAGCTTGCAAGCTGGGTGACCTTCTCCCTCCGTTTATTAATACACCGCCCACTGGGGCTGCAGGCAGAGCTGGGAGAACTCTGTAGGGGTCAAGGAGGGTGGCAGACGGGGGTCCCCCAGACAGGGGAAGTGCTGAGGGGTTGGAAGATGATATCTGCCACCAGGAACACTATCCAGCCAGATAAACCCCAAAGTACAAAAATGAGAGTAAAAATTCCCCGGAATCCACCTCCCTGTGGTGACCATCGTCGACATTTTGATGTCAGCCTTCCAGAGCCCCCTCCAAGTCGATCTGACCTGGCAGGTGGATTCATTCATTCACTTATTCATTCCTTCAGCAAATATTTGTTGAGTGCCCAATCCACGCCAGGCCCTACAGTGGGCAGAGGGGACCTGGATCTGAGTGAAACAGACACTTCCTCACTCTCAGGGGACTCAAAAAGCAGGTAGAACAGTGATGAGGTCCACAGGGGAGAGTCATGGGAACGATGGATGCAAATGAGAGGTCTCAGCCCAGGCTGGGGGTCTGGAAGGCTGCCTGGAGGAGGTGACACTTGGGCTGAGACTGGAGGGATGAGAAGACGTTCCTAGTGGAGAGAACGGCAAATGTGCAAACCCTGCAGTGTGAGGGCAGTGGTGTTTTCAGGGAAGAGAAAGGAAGAGGAGAAGCCTGGAATGTTGGGATGAGGAGGGAGGATGAGTTAAAGCATGAGGGTTGTGACAGGGACCAGACTGTGTGCAGCCTCAGGGGCTGTGGTCAGGTTGTGGTCAGGGTTTACATAAGAGCATGGGCACTGGTGCCATAAGGCCTAAGTTCAGATCCCACCCTGCCACTTACTTAGTTGACTTCAATCAAGTTACCTAATCTCTCTGTGCCTCGGTCTTCTCATCTGTAAAGTGGGGCCAGTAATGGTGCCAACCTCATAAGACGGTTGTGAGGATGAAATGATGTAAAAAAGTGCTTAGGCCAATGCTTGGTGTACACAAAGTACTCTCATAAATTTTAGTTCATATAGTTTTGAAGTCATCTGCAGGTGAAATGCATATGTGTAGACGATTTTGCATAAATAGGGTCATATGAGTCCTGTTTGTCTGTAGCTACCTTTCCCCTTGATGCTGGCCATCTTTCTGAGTCAATGACTACAGAGTATTATTATATTTAAAAGTTTTGTATTGAGGTGTAACATATGTGTGGTAGAGTACACTAACCTTAATGTATATATAGTATGGCTTGATTCATGGGTATATGTATATATAATGGAAAATAATGGAAGTAACCAAGATGTCCTTCAATGGATGACTGGATAAACAAATTGTGGTACATCCATTGAATGCAATATTATTTAGCAATAGCAAGAAATGAGCTATCAAACCACAAAAAGACATGGAGGAGCTTTAAACACAATTACTAAGTGAAAGAAGCTAGTCCGAAAAGGTTACATACTGTCTGATTCCAACTGTATGACATGCTGGAGAAGGTAAAACTGCAGAGAAAGTAAAAAGATCAGTGGTTGCCAAGGATTCGAGGGGAGGAAGGGGGGATGAGTAGGTGGAGCACAGAGGATTTTAGGACAGTGAAACTCTTCTGTATGATACTGAGGTGGTGGATACATGACATTATACATTTGTCAAACCCATAGAACTTTACAAAGAGTGAACCCTCGTTTAAACAATGGACTTCAGTTAATAATAATGTATCAATGTTGGTTCATCCATTGTAACAAAGGTACCACAGTGATGCAAGGTATTAATCATGGGGAACTACAAGGAGGAAAGAGAAAGGATATATGGGAACTCTGTAGTTTCTGCTCAGTTTTTCTGTAAACCTAAAATTGCTCTAAAAAACAAAGCCTATTCATTTAAGAATGAAAAATTAAATTAAAATGTAAAAAATTTTTAAAGGAAAAAGATGAAAACAAAAATCACTAGTGGTGTCTGCGGTAGCTTTGGAGGTATGTCCCATTGATCGTTCTGTCCGGGGAGGTTTTTCTTCTCCGTGTGGGCTGACACTCCAGAATGCCTCTGTGTTTCACTTCTGTTCCCTCTCCCTGCTCATGCCTGTGGTGGAAGCACATCCCCGTATTACTTAAAACTCTTCCGAAACATCATGTTCAGTGGCTCCCTAAAGCGAGAGGTGATTTAAATTCTAATGATGGAGTAGGAGCCATTCTATTCCTCCGTTCATGCGTGTTTGAAGAAAAGAATGGAGATGGAGAAAGCGATGGAATCATACGATCTCAGGTTATGGGTGTTACATTTTAGGAGAAATGATTTAGCATCACAGCCTCTTACTTGGTATCAATGCATCTCAGAACCTCAGTATAGTTATCTTCAAAATGACAGAATGAGGTATGCTTATACTCTGGAAATAAATGATTATGAATCCTTGAACAGATGAGACTTAGCATTTCAAGACTCAAAAAATGATAGAACCTCTAAGTTGAAAAAACCAGTCAAAGTATTCTAGTTTAATCCTTCTCCCCGCCCCCCCCCCGCTTCCAGTGTAACTCTCACTGTTGTGGCCTCTACCATTGCGGAGCACAGGCTCCGGGCACGCAGGCTCAGAGCCCAGCCGCTCTGCGGCATGTAGGATCTTCCGAGACCGGGGCACGAACCCGTGTCCCCTGCGTCGGCAGGCGGACTCTCAACCACTGCGCCACCAGGGAAGCCCTCCAGTGTAACTTTGATTTATTTTCCTTTTTAAAAAACAGCTTTTATTGAGGTATAACTGACATAACAATAAATCACACATAGTCAAAGTGTTCAAATTGATAGGTTTTGACAGATGTATACACCCTGAAACCATCACCATGATCAAGATAATGAACATATCCATCCCTCCCAAAAGTCTCCTCATGGCCCTAGGTAAGCCTTCCTCTTCCCCCCTTCCCCCCTCCCACTCTACTCTTGCCCCTCCCCATCCCCAGGCAAGTATTCATTTGTGTTCCCTAGAATTCTATATAAGTGGACTTATACGTACTCTTTTTGTCTGGCTTCTTTCAGCATAATTATTTGGATATTCATCCATGCTGTAGCATGTATCAGTAGTTTGTTCTTTTTTATTGTATTGAGTAGTATTCCATTGTGTGGATATGCCACAGTTTATTTCTTCATTTACTTGTTGATGGAAATTTGGGCTTCTTTCCAGTTTGGGGCTATTACAAATAAAGCTTCTATGAATTTGTGTGTACAAATCTTTGTATGAACCTATGCTTTCATTCCTCTTGAGTAAACACCTGGGAGAGGAATGACTGGACGATATGGTTGGTGTATGTTTAATTTTTTAAGAAACCTATCAAGGTGTTTTCCAAAGTGGGTGCACCATTTAAAATTCACACTAGCAGCGTGTGGGAGTTCCAGTTCCTCCACATCCACACCAACACTTTGCAGCATCAATCTTTCCAATTTTAAGTATTCTAATAGTTGCAGTATCTCATTGTGGTGTTCATTTGCAATTCCTTAATGACCAGTGATGTTGAGCAACTTCTCACGTCCTTATTTTGCCATCTGTATATCTTCTTTGTGCAGTGTCTCTTTGTACAACATCTTTGCCCATTTTTATCTTTTATTTTTAAAAATATTTATTTATTATTTATTTTGGCTGTGCCAGGTCTTAGTTGGGGCAGGCATGTGGGATCTAGTTCCCCGACCAGGGATTGAACCCAGGCCCCCTGCATTGGGAGTGTAGGGTCTTACCCAGTGGACCACCAGGGAAGTCCCTTGCCCATTTTTAAACTGGGTTGTCTGTTTTCTTACTCTTGAGTTTTGTGGGTTCTTTTTGTATTCTGGATACAAGTCCTATAAAGGATATATGCTTTGCAAATATTTTCCTCCAGTCTATGCATTGTCTTTTCAAAGCACAGGCATTTAAAATTTTCGATGAAGTCCAATTTAACAATTTGTTCTTTTCTGGATTGTGTCTGTTGTTGTCTGTCATATCTAAGAAATCTTTAGCTCGTCCAAGATCATAAAGGTTTAGTCTGTGTTTTCTTCTTGAAGTTTTATAGTTTTATGTTTATAACTATGATCCATTTTGAGTTAATTTATATAGTGTGAGATATGGATTAAATTTCACATTTTACTCATAAATGTTCTATCATTCCAGCACCATTTGTGGAAAAAACCCTTATGGCTCTGCTGATTATCTCTGCTCCTTTGTCAAAAGTCAATTTGAGAGTGAACATCTTAGCAATATTGAACCTCCTAATCCATGAGCAAGATATCTCAGTTTATTTAGGTGTTTTTTAAAAACTTATCTCAGCAATAATTTAGTTTCCTGTATCCAGGTCTTTCACATCTATTGCCATATTTATTCCTAGTTCATATTTTTGATGCTGTTGTATATGGTATTTAAAAATTTTAATTTCTGGTTGTTTGTAGCTAGTATATAGAAAAATTGATATTTGTATATTGATCTTATATCCTGCACCTTGGTAAGCTTACTTATTAGTTATAATAGCTTTTTTGTGTGTGGCTTCTATTGGATTTTCTTTATAGGTGAGCATGTTATCTGCAAATAAAGATAGTTTTATTTCTTTCTTTCTAGTCTGGATGCCTTTTGTTTCATTTTCTTGCCTTATTGCCCTGGCTGGAAACTCCAGGGCAGTGTTGAATAGGAGTGGTGAGAGTGGACATCCTTGTCTTGTTCCTGATCTTAGAAGGGAGCTTTCAGTCTTTCACCTTTAAATATGATATTAGCTCTGGGGTTTTTGTAGATGCCTTTTTCAGGTTGAGGAATTTTCCTTCTATTCCCAGTTTGCTGAGAATTTTAAAAACCAGGAATGGTTACTGGATTTTGTGAAATGCTTTTTCTGTGTCTTTTGAGATGATCCCATGGTTTTTCTCTTTTGTTCTGTTATGAAATACATTGATTAATTTTCAAACATTGAGCCAACTCTACACTCCTAAGATGAGACCCACTTGACCTTTTAACATATTGTTGAATTAGATTTGCTGAAATGTTGTTTAGGATTTTTTTTTTTTTCTTTTTTTGCCTGCGTTGGGTCTTCATTGCTGCATGCGGACTTTCTCTAGTTGTGGCAAGTGGGGGCTACTCTTCGTTGCGGTGCATGGGCTTCTCATTGCGGTGGCTTCTCTGGTTGTGGAGCATGGGCTCTAGGTGAGTGGGCTTCAGTAGTTGCAGCACACAGGCTCAGTAGTTGCGGCACATGGGCCCTAGAGCGTGCAGGCTTCAATAGTTGTGGTGAGTGGGCTCAGTAGTTGTGGCGTGTGGGCTCTAGGGTGCGTGGGCTTCAGTAGTTGTGGCTCATGGGCTCAGTAGTTGTGGCTCGTGGGCTCTAGAGCACAGGCTCAGTAGTTGTGGCGCTTGGGCTTGGTTGCTCCACGGCATGTGGGATCTTCTCAGACTAGGGATTGAACCTGTGTCCGCTGCATTGGCAGGCGGATTCTTAACCACTGCACCACCAGGGAAGTACCAGGATTTAAAAAAAAAATACATCATATTCATTGCACAGCATTTTAGTACTGTAAAGCAGAGGGGTTTGGGGTTTTTTTTTTAAGATTTATTTATTTATCTTATTTATTTTTGGCTGCATCAGGTCTTAGTTGCGGCACATGGGATCTTCTTTGAGGCATGCGGGATCTTTCGTTGCGGCACGCGGGCTTCTCTCTAGTTGTGGCGCACAGGCTCCAGGGTGTGTGGGCTCCGTAGTTGTGGCACGTGGGTTCCAGAGTGTGTGGGCTCTGTAGTTTGCAGCACCCGGGCTCTCTAGTTGAGGCATGCGAGCTCAGTAGTTGTGGCGCCCAGGCTTAGTTGCCCCGCGGCATGTGGGATCTTAGTTCCCTGACCAAGGATGGAACCCGAGCCCCCTTCATTGGAAGGCGGATTCTTTACCACTAGACCACCAAGGAAGTCCCTGTTGAGGATTTTGACATCTATATTCATGAAGGCTGTTGGTCTGTAGTTTTCACTTATTGTATTGAGTTTGTCTGGTTTTGGTATCAGGGCCCCATAAAGTGCAGTGGAAAGTATTTCCCTCTCTTCAGTCTTTTACAAGAGTTTGTATAGAATTAGCATACAAATGTTTGTTTAGAATCACCAGTGAAGCCATCTGAGCCATGAGTTTTCTTTGTGGGAAAGTTTTATCTAAAAATTCAACTTCTTTAATAAATATAGGGCTATTCAGGTTGCCTATAGCTTCTTCCATGGGCTTTGGTAATTTGTATCTTCAAGGAAATTTGTCCATTTTATCTAAGTTGTCAAATGTATTGGCATAAAGTTGTGCATCATATTCCTTTGTTATCCCTTTTAAAAAATAACAGCTTTATTGAGATATAATTTATATATATTATAAATTTTATTATTATATATTATATTGAGATATAATTTATATACCATACAATTTACCTATTTAAAGTATAAAAATCAATGTTTTTAAAAAAATTTTATTGGAGTAAAATTGCTTTACAATGTTGTGTTAGTTTCTTGCTGTACAGCAAAATGAATCAGTCATTCATATACATATATCCACTCTTTTTTAGGTTTCCTTCCCATTTAGGTCGCCACAGAGCATGGAATAGAGTTCCCTGTGCTATACATTAGGTTCTCATTAGTTTGTGTATTTCATACATAGTAGTGTACATATGTCAGTCCCAGTCTCCCAGTTCATCCCACCCTCCTCCCCTCTTGGTAACCATAAGTTTGTTCTCTACCTCTGTGACTCTATTTCTGCTTTGCAAATAAGTTCATTTCTACCATTTTTCTAGATTCCACATGTAAGCGATATTATATGATATATGTTTTTCTCTTTCTGACTTACTTCACTCTGTCTCTAGGTCCAGCCACGTCTCTCTCTGCAAATGTCACTATTTTGTTCCTTTTTATGGCTGAGTAATATTCCATTGTATATATGTACCACATCTTCTTTATCTGTTCCTCTGTCGATGAACATTTAGGTTGCTTCCATGTGCTGGCTATTGTAAATAATGCTGCATTGAACATTGGGGTGCATGTATCATTTTGGACCATGTTTTTCTCTGGATATATGCCTATAAGTGGGATTGCTAGGTCATATGGTAGCTCTATTTTTAGTTTTTTAAAGAACCTCCGTACTGTTCTCCATAGTGGCTGTACCAGTTTACGTTTCCACCAACAGTGTAGGAGGCTTCCCTTTTCTCCACACCCTCTCCAGCATTTATTGTGAAAAATCAGTGGTTTTAATACCATTGTACACAGTTGTACACCAATCATCACATCAAGTTTAGAACGTTTCATCACCCCCAAAAGTAACTGTATCCTTATTAGAAGCCACTCCCCTTTTCCCACTACCCACTCCCCTACCCTCAGTCCTGGGCAACCACTAATCTACTTTCCATCTCTATTGATTTGCTTATTTCGGACACTTCATGTAAATGGAATCATACAATATATGGCCTTTTGTGACTGTCTTTTTACACTTATCATGATGTTTTCAAGGTTCATACAAGTTGTAGCGGGTAACAGTACCTCATTCATTTTTATTGCTGAATGGTATTCTGTTGTATGGATACACTACATTTTATCTATCCATTCTTCTATTTATGGACATTTATGTTGTATCCACTTTTTAGCCATTACAAATAATGCTGCTGTGAACATTGCATATAGGTTTTTTAAAAATAATTTATTTATTTTTGGCTGCGTTGGGTCTTCGTTGCTACGTGTGGGCTTTTCTCTAGTTGCGGAGAAGGGGCTACTCTTCATTGCGGTGCGTAGGCTTCTCATTGCAGTGGCTTTTCTTGTTGCGGAGCACAGGCTCTAGGCGTGCGGGCTTCAGTAGTTGTGGCACACGGGCTTAGTTGCTCCGCGGCATGTGCAGTCTTCCTGGACCAGGGCTCAAACATGTGTCCCTTGCACTGGTAGGCAGATTCTTAACCACTGCACCACAAGGGAAGCCCTGGATATAGGTTTCTGTGTGGGCATATGCTTTCATGTTGGGGTTATATATCTAGGAGTGGAATCACTGATTCATATGATGTGTTTAAGCTTTTGAGCAACTTCCAGGATGTTTTCCAAAGTGACTACACCATTTTTCATTTCCACGGCCGTGTATGAGGGTTCCAATTTTTCCAGATTTTCACCAACATTTGTAGCTGTCTGTCTTTTTAATTACAGCCATCCTAGTGGATGTGAAGTGGTGTCTCATTGTGGTTTTGATTTGCATTACTTTAATGGCTACCGGTGTTGAGCATGTGTTGATTGACTACTTGTGTCTTCTTTTGAGAAATGTCCATTCAAATCCTTTGTCCATGTTAAAATTGGACTACTTATCTCTATATTATTAAGCTGTGAGTGTTCTTTATATACTTTGGAATATAAGTCTTCTATCAGATATATGATTTTCACATTTTTTAAAATATTTATTTATTTTGGCTGTGCCGGGTCTTAGTTGCGGCATGTATGTGGGATCTAGTTCTCTGACCAGGGATCAAACTCGGGCCCCCTTCATTGGGAGCGTGGAGTCTTACCCACTGGGCCACCAGGGAAGTCCCCGATTTTCACATGTTTATCCCATGCTATGAGTTGTCTTTTCACATTCTTGGTAGTGTCCTTTGTAGTCCTTTTCAATTTTGATGAAGTCGAACTTACCTATTTTTTTCTTCTGATGCATGTGCTTTTGGTGTCATATATAAGAAACCATTGCCTAGTTCAAGGTTGTAAAGATTTACACTTGTGTTCTCTTCTAAGAGCCTTATAGTTTTAGCTCTTACATTTAGGTCTTTGATCCATTTTGAGTTAATTTTTTGTACATGGTGTGAGGTAGTCCAACTTCGTTTTTTGGTTTTTTTTTTGCATGTGTATATTCAGTTGTTCTATCTCCATTTGTTGAAAAGGCTGTTCTTCCCCCCATTGAATGGTCTTGGCACCCTTGTTGGAAATCAGCTAACCATAAATGTGAGGGTTATTTTTTTTCTGGACTCCTAATTCTGTTCCATTGATCTATCCTTATAACATTATTACTATAGCTTTGTAATAAGTTTTGAACCTTATTATCCTTTTAATATCTGTGTAATCTGTAGTGATGTCACCTCTTTCATTCCTGACATTGGTAATTTGTGTCTTCTCTCCCTCTCTTTCTATATTTTCTTTCTTTGATCCATCTGGTTAGAGATTTTTCAATTTTATTGACCTTTTCAAAGAACCAGCTTTTGGTGTGTCTGATGTTTCTCTATTACTTTTCTGTGTTCTTTTTTATTGATTTCCCATCTAATCTTTATTATTTCCTTGTTCTTACTTAGTTTGGTTTAATTTGTTCTTCTACTTTCTTAAGGTAAAAGCAGAAGTCATTGGTTTGAAACCTTTCTTCTTCACTAATATAGGCCTTTCGTGCTGTAAAGTGTCCCCGAAGTACTGCTTTTGTAGCGTCCCAGACATTTTGGTATGTGATGTTTTTGTTTTCATTTTCATTCAGTTCAAAATTTTCTAATTTCCCTGTTGATATCCCTTTGACCCATGGGTTATTTAGAAGTGTATTATTCTGTTTCCCAATATTTGGGGATTTTCCAGGGATTTTTCTGTTACTGGTTTTTACTTTAATTCCATTGTGATCATAGAATGTATTTTGTGTGAATCGAATCTTTTAAAATGTGTTGAGACTTTTTTAATGGCCCAGAGTATGGTCTATTTTGGTAAGTGTTCCATGAAAAGAATATGTATTCTGCTGTTATTGGGTGGAGTGTTCTATAAATGTCAGGTCAAGTTGGTTGATGGTCTTATTCAAGTCTTCTGTATCCTTATTTATTTTCTGTTTCACTTGTTCTATCAATTATTGAGAGAGTGATATTGAAATCCCTGACTATAATTGGGGATTGTCTATCACTTTTTGCTTCATATATTTTGCACTTTTGTTATTAAATACACAAATATTTAGGATTATTGTTCCTCTTGATGAATTGACCTCTTAATCATTATAAGATGACTTTCTTTATCCTCTAAACATACTTTTTCTAATGTAAATATAGCCCTCCAGTTTTCTTCTTTCTTTTCTTTTAATTTTTTTAAAAAATATATTTATTTATTTGCTGCCTGAGGTCTTAGTTGCGGCACGTGGGATCTTTCATTGCCTTGCACGGGCTCTTCGTTGCGGTGCATGGGCTTCTCTCTCGTTGTGGCCCCCAGGCTTAGTTGCCCCACGGCATGTGGGATCTTAGTTCCCCGACCAGGGATCGAACTGGCATCCCTGCATTGCAAGATGGATTCTTAATCACTGGACCACCAGGGAAGTCCCCCTCCTATTTTCCTTTAATTAGTGTTAAAATGGTCTACAGTTTTCCATCCTTTTACTTTTAACCCACTTGGTTTTATTTTTATGTTTGAAGTGCATTTCTTATAAGCAGCATATAGTTAGGTCTATTTCTTTATCCAGTCTGAAAATTTCTGCCTTTTAGTTGGAGTATTTAGACCATTTACATTTGATGTGATTGTTAATATGGTTAGGTTTAAATCTTTTATCTTGCTATTTGTTTTCTACTTGTCCTGTCTGTTCTTTGTTCCCCTTTTCCTCTTCTTCTGCCCGTGTTTTAGGATTAATTAAATGTTTTTATAATTCTATTTATCTCTTGTTGATTATTAGCTATAACTCTTTGCTTTGTTATTTTAGTTATTCCTGTATAGTTTATAGTATACATCTTTAACTTATCACCATCTACTTTCAAGTGATATTATATCACTTCATGTATAATATAAGACTCTTACATTCTTATTCTATTATATTATGCATTTTACTTTTACATATTTTAAATACAACATGACATTATTATTATTTTCGTCTAAACAGTAAGTTATCTTTTAAAGAGATTTAAATAATGAGAAAAATAATCCTACATATTATTTATGTAGTTACCATTTCCAGTGCTCTTCATTCCTTTTTGTAGCTCCACATTTCTCTCTGGTATCGTTTTCCTGAAGCCTGAGGGACGTTGACTTTTCTTTTAGTGTGGGTCTGCTGGTGATGAATTCTTTCAGCTTCTCTGTCTGAAAAAGTCTTTATTTTTAACCTTCATTTTTGAAAGTTATCTTTGCTAGACATAGAATTCTAAGTTGACAGATTTATTTCTTTCAATACTTTAAAGACGTCGTTCCCTGCTTTCTCACTGCATTATCTTCGGCAAGAAATCTGTTGTCATTCTTGTCTTTTTTCCTCGGTATGTAACTTTTCTTTTTAATCCGATGGCTTTTTTTAAAAAAAATATTTATTTATTTATTTATTTGGCTGCACCAGGTATTAGTTGCAGCACACGGGATCTTTGTTGTGACACGCAGGATCTTTAGTTGCGGCACGTGGGCTCTTAGTTTCGGCATGCGGGATCTAGTTCCCTGACCAGGGATTGAACCCAGGTCCCTTGCATTGGGAGCGTGGAGTCTTAACCCTTGGACCACCAGGGAAGTCCCTTAACCTGATTGCTTTTAAGATTTCCTCTTTCTCACTGGTTTTGAACAGTTTGATTATGATTTACCTTGGTATAGTTTTCTTCCTACTTCTTGTCCTTGGATTCATTGAATTTACTGGATCTGAAGGTTTACAGTTTTTCACATGATAGAGTGACACTCAGGAACAGAGAGGAAGTACCAAGCCGAAAACTTGGGGAAAGCCACTTCTGACTTAGTTTCCCTGTCAGGTAGGCTGAGGGATACCTGCATTTGAGGGCATTCTGTTTTCCTTATAGGACTTGCTTCTAAGATCAAAGTACACAGTGACAGAGTGGCTAAGGTGTCAGGTAACTGGGTACAACTCTTAACTTGTTGACTCAGCATCTCTTCTGGTTCCTTCTGTGTTGAGACATGGGGCTTCCAGCTGGGAGGACATTAGGCCCTGGCCAGTCATGCCCCAGATCCACAAGGGTGCAAATTGAGACCCCCTTTTTTTAGGACAGGTTGGTATAGAATTTTTTTAAATTAGGATTTAAAAAGCTTAGAATTTTACATATGCTTGACCTGGCAATTCCAGCACCAGGAAGTTATCATAAGAAAACAGTTCAGATTATTAGAGCCAAAAGATGTGAGTTTGAACCTGGCTGGATCAGTGATCAGCTTTGTGACCTTGGACATATTACTTTACCTCTCTGAACCTACATTTGCTTATCTATAAAACTGGGATTTTAATCATTGTATTATCTTGCTGTAGTGAGGATGAAATGAGATCATATGAGGGTTAAATGAGGTAATGTGTACCAGATACTCAGCACAGGGCCAAGTACAGAGCAAATCTTGTGCTGCTGGGCAATGTTTTGATAATGATTATATATGGAAAATAAAAAGACTAGAATAACATGCCCAGAATATCAAAAATGGTCATCTCTGGGAGAGGAATCATTTTATTTTCTAAATGCTTTTCTGTTTTCTTCTAGTTTTCTACAGTGAACAAATATTGCTTTTATAATGAGCAGAAAAAAATAGATGGCAGTTAAAACACAATGTGTGTCATTCTTCCAAAACTTCTTTTGAAAGGGGTGAGAAACCCAATGGGCCAGGCTAGAGGTGGGAGTGGCAGGGCTGGAGAAGGGCCGGGTGACCGGTCCTCCACCTCCAAGACCAGAGCCTGGGTTGGAATCTGAAAGGAGGCTGTGGAGGGAGGTGCTGGAGCAGATAGAATTCAAGGTCCACTTACGGTATGCCTCAGTCAAGCATCTCTGCTGCTCTGTGCCTCAGTTTCTGCATCTGTAAAATGGGCACATAAGAGGCTCTGTCTCATAGGGTTGTTGAGACTTTAGTGACTGTTTAGTTTTTAGCACAGTGCCCGGTGAACAGTAAGTGTCAGCTGTTGTCATTGTTATTATTACTATTCTTATTATAGCCATTCACCATTGCCTCTAGTGTAGGTGGTGAGGGGTGGGGACTGTCAGTCCAAAGTGGGGCTCCATCTCCCTCGCAAGATGAGAGATGTGAGAGAGACAGCTCAACCCAGCTGGAGACCCTTGGGCAGGCCACCCCATCTCTCTGGGCCTTCTCTCTGGGCCTCTGGTTCCCCCTCTGACCAGTGGGGACACTTGTTTCCACATGTGAATAATAAACGGGCCCCCATGTCCAATGCCTGCACACCAGTGGCATCTACTGTTGGTTTCCTTCCCTTCGTGGATGACACCTGTGTCAGGGAGAAGAGTAGGAGAGGCCATGTGGCCAGGCTGGGTGGGGTCAGGCACCCCAACCACCCAGAGGCCGGTGCCCCAAAGCCCCAGATGTCCCTCCTCCAGCTCCCTGATGGCCGTGGAGGGAACGGGAGCAACATGGGAACATTAATCTTCCTCATTAACTCACTTTCCTCTGGAGTTGTAGCTATTAGCCCTGCATGCAGTCAGAGCAGCAGTCGGAGCCGGACAGGGGTCACCCAGGCTGCTGGCCCACTGCCTGCCCAACCTCTGCCCAGTACTTGCTCTGTCCCCAGGGAGGGGGGGCCAGAGGAGGGGGTTTCTCTAGCAGCAGAGTTCCTTACGTCACTAAAGACGGAGGCAGAAATGGAAGCCTTGACTTCTGTTCACTTACTGACTCACAGTCATTCGAAGGCTGTTTCTAGAGCACCTACTGTGTGCCAAGGAGATCGCACCTTCCATATACTTCGCATGTGGCTGGGAAGAATGGGGGGCAAGTAGCAGGAGATGAGGTCATAGAAATAAGGGGGCATATAGCTGTAGGAAGGACTTGGCCTTTTCCCTGAGTCAAGCCAGAGTCGTTGGAGAGCTTGGGGCGAGGAGGCGACGTGATCAGATTTGCATTTCATGAGACTTTTTATCTGGAGGAGGGGCGCCATGAGGAGGCTGGCTGGGCCAGTCATCCCAGCAGTGTGGAGACTGACCAGGGAGGCGTTGAGGGTTGAGGAGTGCGGTTACCATGGGGATGAAGGACAGATCAAGGAGCTGGGCAGGGCAAAGGGTTCCCGTCCTTCCAGTGAGTCCTTCCTAGTCTTTGCGCCTCATCTTCTTCACCGAGAAGTGCGCTGATCTACAAGGCCCCTCTTCTGTCAGCTTGCAGCCTTTCCGCTGCCTGGCCCGTGCCTTGTCCCACCCATCCCAGGCCTCGGCTACAGCGAGGAGCCAAAGCCATGATCGTGAACCTCAAGGACCATAAGATTGGCTTTGTATGTTAGTGTTGACCAGAGTTTGCGTATATCTTAGCTCCTTTCATCCCCACGGCACCCAGGGTAGGTAAACAGAAGTCTTCATGTTTTATGGATGAGGAAACTGAGGTGCAGAGAGGTGATGTTTCTTACCCAACGGCACAGAGCTAGTGGCTAGCAGAGCAAGGACTTGAACTCAGGTCGGATGGATTGCCAATCCCATCCTTCTCCATTATTAACTGATCCAGTGGCCCCTCCCAGCTCTGGGTTCAGTGAAATAAGCACCGGCAAGTGTTGGGCGCCTACTGTGTACCAGGTGCCATGTTGGGTGTGTCACTTAGCATCATCTTCTGTCCCTGCCAGCCCCAGGAGGGAGTGTCCCCATTTCACAGGTGAGAAAATGGAGGCTCAGAAGGGAAAGGAGTTGCCCAAGGTCAGAGCTGGCCACCCGGGTCTCCAGTCTCTCCAGCACCTGCTATCTCATCCTAGCTCCCCCCGCACCATTCGAGGTCCCCTCAAAGCCAATGACCCCAATTTCCCAAAGTAAGGTATCCTGTTAGCATCTCAAAGAGCCTTCTGCCTGCCGCCATGTATATTCATGGAGGTTCAAAGAGGAAGCTCCAGACAGGAGACTCTTTTCTTTCCTTCCAAGAGCAAATTCTCACCCTCTCAGATGCAGGAAATGTAGTCTGGCTGGGAAAAGACTTTCTTTCTTTTTCCTTTTTCACCAGAGTTGGTAAAAGAGAACTGCTACCTCCAGCTCTGACGTCTGAACATGGTTGGTTCAGACTTTGCCTGGTTGGTTCTAGGAGTTGGGAGGGCATGAGAGCTGCTGGCTGAGTAGAGTCCTCTGTCCTCTCTCCAAGGCCATCTGGTCTCTCTTTAGAGTGACAGAAAGCAGAGGTCAGAGTGCGAGGGGGCCCCGCATGCCAGGGTTACCTACTCACCCAGCTTAAAATACACCACATAAATGTGGCTCTTCTCCCTGCCTTCGTGTATGTTTGAAAGTTTTCATAAGAAGTTAATAAAGGAGTTTTTTTAAAAAACACTAAAAGCAAAAAACAAACAACCCAACTCTGTAGGCGGATGTCCTTTGGGGGGAGGGCCACCCCTTCTGGACGTGGCAGCCCAGGCTTTCATAGTCAGGCTTCTCTAGTGCTGGGGCTACAAATGAGGGTCTGCTCCCTGACACTCCCTCTTCACTCCACCCTTTGCATGTGCTTTCCCCTCAGGCCTCACGAACTCCTGTTCATTTTTCAAGACATTTCCCATGTCACCTCCTCTCTGAAGCCTTCCCTGATTCCTTCAGGCAGTCACACCTGCCTCTCTCAGAGCCCCTTGTTCATCTTCCCTCACCAGCAGCCCCCACCAGTGCACGAACAGTGCTTTAGGCTCTGTGCTCTGTTCTTTACCCAGGCTGTGGCTTTGATTCCTCATGCAGTGGTCCCACATGTTCATGAGGAAACTTAAGGCTCAGAGAGGTGAGGTCACTTGCCCAAAGTCACACAGCAAGTGAGTAGTGGGGTGAGGATCCAAATGAACGTGTGGCTACGTGGCCCAGCCCCCAAACCACTCCCCGCTCTGCCCTGCGTTATCACACCATGGCACTTTGTAACACAGATCTTTCTGGCTTGATCACCCCTGCTGGCCTGTAAGCCCCCCAAGGGTGGGTCCCAGGCCCTGGACCCTGTGTACCCAGCTCAGTGCTGGCACCGGGGTGGCCAGT
This sequence comes from Stenella coeruleoalba, assembly GCF_951394435.1. NCBI lineage: Eukaryota > Metazoa > Chordata > Mammalia > Artiodactyla > Delphinidae > Stenella > Stenella coeruleoalba. Next base: position 22,852,359 of record NC_137161.1, on the reverse strand, counting down.
GAAAACCTAGATCCGAAATGGGTGAAAACCTAGATCCGAAATCTTGGAGACCATTTTCCCTGGTCCGTGCCGTTACAGTGAAAGCAAAGGCTTGGAAGTCTCATGGAACCGCCTGTAGAGGCCTCAGGAGCAAGAAACCCAGGGAGGCTAGAAAGCCACCGCCCCCAGCTACCCACAAGGATGACCAGATATTTGGGGAGCAGTGGCTCCTTAGACTGCAGGGAGGGAGGGAGGGCAGGGCTCAGTAGACAGCAGGGAGGTCATGGTTGCTGGATCGTTCAGGAAGCATTGATTGAGCACTTACTGTGTGCCAGGCACAGTGCGAGGCACTGGGGCAAAGCTGCCAACAAGCTGGACCCAGTCTGTACCCTCACAGGGATCTCACCTGTGAGGTGGAGCGTAGGCAGTCAAGAAATTGACAGAAATGCTCCAGCATTGGAAAGAATGATGGGAGGGGTCTGGGGAGGGGGGCAAGTATCAGAGGCTTTCAGGAGGTGGTGTTGAGGCTGAGCTCTACCAGGTGAGGGAGCCTGTCAGGGAGGTATGGGCTGCAGGGTCTCCCACGTGGACTGTGCAAAGGCCCTGCGGTGGAGAAAGTCTGGGCTCACTCAGGACAGATGAGAGGGGGGTGTCCCTGAGGGCAGGGGCGGGGGTGCCAGAGGAGGTAGGGTGCCACTGGCGAGATCTGAGGGGATGACAGTAGAGGCAGCATTTGGCTTGAGCTTAGTTGCAGGGACCCAGATGAACATGGAGACCCCTGGTAGGAGGCTGGTGTGTTTCTCGGGGGAGATAAAAGTGGACCAAATCAGGACAGGGGCTCTGGATGTGGAGGTGAGGGGCCAATTAGATTTTAGTGGCAGGGCCTGTTGGCTTTGTGTTGGGCTGTGTAGGGGGACAGGAGGGGGACACTGACTCCCAAGACGGGGGCTGGGACACGCAGCTGAAGCCCTCCTTGTGAGGGTCCCCAAAGTGGCCCGGGGGCAGCTGAGTCCCTGACACAGGGTGGTCCCTTTCTCTGAATCCATCCCATCCCAGCCTGTGTCTGGAACTGACATGTCTATTGGAGGTGAAAATTGTGCCTCCCGCCTGCGCCCCAAATTGCCCCCTGGGGTGGCAGAAAGCCAGGTGCCCATTTTAATTCTCTGACTGTCGTACTGTTTTATTGTTCC